>NC_081295.1:79895000-80520000 GCF_030435805.1 Mustela lutreola
TTCTATAGGTTTCAGTGGTAGAGAGGAGGCCACATAGAAAAGAGTAAGAGGGGTGGGGTCATGGCAACAAAACAAACTCTAGGTGAGATTAACTAATGGGAAGAGAAGCACAGAAAAGGGAGAGGAGTGGACCATATACCAGACACTTCAGGTACAGAAGGATCTGCACTGGGAAGACAAATTTCCATATCATTTGGCTTTGAGAACCAGTGGGGCTTCACTCTGGAAGTTTTTATAATCAGAAGGGCTTAATTTGAGGCACTTTAAAAATCACTAGGTTTAGCTCTGGGAGAGCTAGAGGGTAATGCCTGCATAACAAATAACCCCACAGTGATACAGCATTGAGTAGCAGTTTGAAAATTACCTCGGGTATTATTTACTAATTTCAGAATGTGTGCTGGAGGGGCAGGGATCTTTAGGAAACTTCTCAAAGAGCAAAAGTGCTTGAGGGTGACATTTCTGTCTGTGGCCCCAACCTCTTCCCCAAGCCTAGATAGCTGGACATTTGTGAGAACCACTCTCCACCTATCTTCCTAATATTGTGAACACTGTCCCTCATTCTTTTGTGAATCTTCCTCATCTAACCTACCTTGCTTGGTGGGCATCCCTCCAAAGTGGGTCCTGCCACATCACAACCTGCAAGCAGACACTGCTGGTACTGGCACTACCTCAAAATGACTCCTGCCCTCAGGAGAAGACATACAGATAGGCAACAAACACATGAAAAAATGCCCAATGTCCCTGATTATCAGGGAAATGAAAGTCAAAACCACAATGATATACCAGTTTACATCTGTCAGAATGCTAAAATTAAAGACAGGAAATAACACATGTTGGTGAAAATACAGAGAAAAAGGAACCCTCGTGCATTGTTGGTGGCAATATATATTGATACAGCTACTGTGGAAAAGAGTCTGGATGTTGCCTCAAAAATTTAAAAATAGAATTACTATATGACCTAGTAATTCCACAACTATGTATTTGCCCAAAGAAAACAAAACAAACAAAAAACTATTTTGAAAAGATATATGCACCCCTATGTTTATTGCAACGTTATTTGCAATAGTCAAGATATGAAAGCAAACCAAGTATCCACTGATAGATGAGTGCATAAAGAAGATGTGAAGTATAGAGAGATAGATAAATAGATAAAGATGTGTAATGGTATATTATTTGGCCATAAAAAAGAATGAACTCTTGCCATTTGAAACAACATGAATGGGCCTAGAGGATATTAGGCTAAGTAAAATAAGTCAGTCTGGAAACGATAAATATCATACGATTTCATTCCACATGTAGAATTTAAGAAACTAAACAAATGAACAAACAAACAGAAAAAGACATAAAACCCCCATTCTCTTAAACAGAACAAATTGGTGGTTGCCAGAGAGAGAAGGGTGGGAGAATGGGTGATGTACATAAAGAGTATTAAGAGTACGTTTATCTTGATGAGCACCAGAAAACACACACACACACACACACACACACACACACACACAAAATAAATGAATGGGAAAAAGTCAACAAGTATCACTGAAGTATAGAATTCATCTATGGTTTTATATAAGCAGGAGTATACGAATAAGTTTATTATGTAAGTAATACTTATATATAAGCACACACGTGAATATTAGTACTGTGATCATTAAAATAGTCCTTTTTGAGAGGATCAAAAATATCACAATGTCACTTTTGACCTATTCACTGAAGTTCTTTGAAATCTTAATATTCTCAATAGTGTCAAATTTACTTAAAAGACAAACCATAATTTTTTTAACAAAGGGTAAGTGCAATCTAGTGAATAACTAGTCAAATGTAGTTGAATAGTGCTACATTTATTTGACATCAAGGTGTGACTGTATGGTGGCAGTTTACACATAAGCTTGTGGATGTACCTAGAATGCCCATGGATGCAACTGGGAGACCTGTGTGAGCATTAAGAATTGAGAAGGATTGGAGGCAGGATAGTTCAACAAAATAATTCCCTATGATAAGTCCCTTTGAAAGGGAAAGTTGAAGTGAGGCAGTCTTATAAGGTAGAATGCTAAAGTTTTGAATATGACTTCCTAAAGAAATTTGAGTAAGACTTAGTTTTTTGTAGGAGAAAGGGCACTGCATATGCTTTCTAGGAGTTGAGAGATACACTGGTTAATGCATGTTTTGGTGTTCAGAGTTTATAGGACCCTTCCTAAAGTCTAAGTCTATAAAACCATTGATTTCTTCATGGATTGGAAATCTAGCACTGAAGACAAAAAACAAACAAAAAACAAACACACACCAAAAAACCAACAAAAATCAATATATTTCTGTACTTTTGCATGCAGTAGAAATATCTTGATGTCAGTATTTATTACTCCTCTGGATTTTGAGGGGGAATACTTATTTTAATGCACAATTTTAAATAGCTTACTTACAATGTGAAAATCCATACCTCTACTCTTCCTAACCATTTTGATTGTCATCTGCTCCATTATCTTTAAGTAAGACCAGTTACAAAGCAAAACCTGGCAAATAATACCAATAGAGGGTTTAATTTCCCTTTGAGATTTATTTCAATAACAAGTTCTAAATTATAATTATAATTGCTACTATTACTTTAGAAATTCAAGTTAGTTAACTCACAGTGTAGTTTTGGTTTCAGGAATAAAATTTAGTAATTCATCATTTGCATATAATACTCAATGCTCATCCCAACAAGTGCACTCTTTAATACCCATCACCCAATTAGCCTACCCCCCCAAACAACCCCTCCAGCAACCCTCAGTTTGTTCTACTAAGTATAGGGTCTTTAATGGTTTGCCTCTCTCTGTTTTTCTTATTTTATTTTTCTTTCTCTTATATTCGTCTGATTTATTTCTTAAATTCAGCATGTGACTGAAATCATAGATTTGTCTTTCAATGACTGATTTATTTTATGTAGCATAATACACTAGTTCCATTCATGTTCTTGCAAATGACAAGATTTCATTCTTTTTAATGACTAATATTCCTCTGTGTGTGTGTGTGTACCACTGTGTGTGTGTGTGTGTGTGTGTGTGTGTGTGTGTGTACCACTTCTTCCTTATCCATTCATTAGTAGATGGACATTTGGGTTCTTTCCACAATTTGGCTATTTTTGGTAGTGCCACTATAAACAACATGGTGCATGTATCCCTTCTAATCAGCACTTTTTATCCTTTGGATAAATAGCTAGTAGTGCAATTGCTATGTGGCAGGGTAGTTTTATTTTTGACTTTTTGAGGAACCTCAGTACTGTTTTCCAGAGTGGCTATACCAGTTTGCATTGCCACCAACAGTGCAGAAAGTTCCCTTTTCTCTACGTCTTCCCCAAAATCTACTGTTTTCTGATTTTTAAATTTTAGCCATTCTGACAAGTATGAGGTCATATCTTATAGTTTTTATTTGTATTTCCCTGATGATGAGTGACGTTGAGCATCTTTTTATGTTTATGTTGGCCATTTGTATGTCTTCTTTGGAAAAATGTCTGTTCATGTCTTCTGACCATTTCTTAACTGGATTATTTATTTTTTGGGTATTGATTTTGATGAATTATTTACAGATTCTGGATACTAACCCTTTATCTGATATGTCATTTGCAAATATCTTCTCCCATTCCATCAGTTACTTTTAGTTTTGCTGATTGTTTCCTTTGCTATGAAGAACATTTTATCTTATAGTTAAATTTTGCTTTTGTTCCCTTGCTTCCAGAGATGTCCCTAGTAAAAAGCTGCAGCAACCAAGGTATAAAAGGAAGCTGTCTATTGCCTCCAATAGGATTTTGATGGTTTCCTGTCTTACATTTAGGTCTTGCATCCATTTTGAATTTATTTTTGTGTATGGTGTAAGAAAGTAATCCAATTTCATTCTTCTGCATATTGTTATCCAGGTTTCCCAATACCATTTGTTGAAGAGCCATCTTTTTTTTTCCCATTGGATATTCTTTCCTGCTTTGTTGAAGATTAATTGACCATATGGTTGTAAGCCCATTTCTGGGTTTTCTATTCCGTTCTGTTGATCTATGTGTCTGTTTTTGTGCCAGTACTATACCATCTTAATTATTAAATCTTTGTAATACAGCTTTAAGTCTGGGATTGTGAAGTCTCTTACTTTTCTTCACTTTTTCAACATTACTTTGGCTATTTGGAGTCTTTGTGCTTCCATACAAGTTTTAGGATTGTTTGTTCTAGCTCTGTGAAAATGCTGTTATTTATTTATTTATTTTTTAATCAGGATTACATTGACTGTATAGATTGTTTTGAGTACTATAGACATTTTAATACTATTTGTTTTTCCAATCCATGTGTGGAATGTTTTTCCATTTCTTTGTGTCTTCCTCCATTTCTTTCATAAGTGTTCTATAGTTTTCAGTGTACAGATCCTTTACCTCTTTGGTTAGGTTTATTCCTAGGTACCTTATGGTTTTAACTAAATGGGATTGATTCCTTGATTTCTCTTTCTGTTATTTTATTATTGGTATATAGAAATACAACACGTTTCTGTACCTTGATTTTATATCCTTTGACTTTGTTCAATTCATGAATCAGTTCTAGCAATTTTTTTTGTGGAGTCTTTTGGATTTTCTACATAGAGTATCATGTCTGTGAAGAGTGAAGATTTGACTTCTTCCTTTCTGATTTGGATGTCTTTTATTTTTGTTGTTATTGTTGTTTTTGTATGACTGATGAGGCTAAGATTTCTTGTACTGTGTTGAACAACAGTGGTGAAAGGGGACATCCTTGTTGTGTTCCTGACCAAGGGGAAAAGCTTTCAGTTTTTCCCCATTGAGGATATTAACTATGGGGCTTTCACATCTGGCCTTTATGATGTTGAGGTGTGTTCCTTCTAGCTCTACTTTCTTGAGGGTTTTTATATCAAAAATGATGTTGTATTTTGTCAAATACTTTTTCTACGTCTATTGACAGGATCATATGGTTCTTACCCTTTCTTTTATTAATGTGATTTATCACATTGATTGTTTTGCAGATATTGAACCACTACTGAAGTCCAGGAATAAATTCCACTTGGTCATGGTGAATAATCCTTTAAATATACTGTTGGATTTGATTAGCTAGTACCTTGTTGAGAATTTTCACATCCATGTTCATCAGGGATATTGGTCTGTAATTCTCCTTTTGAGTGGAGTCTTTGACTAGTTTTGGAATCAAGGTAATGCTGGCCTCAGAGAATGAGTTTGGGAGTCCTTCTACTTCTGTTTTTTGGAACAGCTTCATAATAATATGTATTAATTCTTCTTTTAATGTTTGGTCAAATTCTCTTGGAAGTCCATCTGGTTCTGGACTCTGGTTTGTTGGGAGATTTTTGATAACTGATTCAATTTGTTTGCTGGTCATGGGTCTGTTCAAATTTTCTATTTCTTCCTGGTTCAGTTTTGCTGGTTTATATGTTTCTAGGACTTCATCTATTTCTTCCAGACTGCCTTTGTTGGCATATAATTGCTCATAATAGTCTCTTGTGATTGTATTTCTGTGATATTGGTTGTGAACTCTCCTTTTTCATTGTGATTTTATTTATTTGGGTCCTTTCTCTTTTCTTTTTGATAAATCTGGCTAGGGGCTTATCAAATTTTGTTAATTTTTTCAAAGAACCAGCTCCTAGAGTCACTGATCTGTTTCTTTGATTTCTATATCATTTATTTCTGCTCTGAGATTATTTGCATTCTTCTGCTAGTTTTAGCTTTATTTGCTGTTCTTTTTGCCAGCTTCTTTAGGTGATTTTCTTGCTTTTTGAGAAAGGCCTATATTGCTGTATACTTCATTCTTATAACCACTTTTCTTGTGTCCTAAAGGTTTTGGACTGGACCGTCATGTTTTCATTTTCATTTGCTTCCATGTTTTGTTTTGTTTTTTAAATTTCTTCTTTAATTTCCTGGTTAACACATTCATTCTTTTAGTAGGATGTTTTTTAACCTCCATGTATCAATGTATTTTCAGTCTTTCATTCTTTAGTAGGATATTATTTAACATCTATGTATTTTTGGTCTTTCCAAAAATGTTTCTTGTGGTCGACTTCAAGTTTCATAAGGTTGTGATCTGAAAATATGCACAGTATGATCTCATTCTTTTCATACTGCTTGAGAGTTGATTTGTGACCCAGTATGTGTTATTCTGGAGAATGTTCTGTGTAAATTTGTATGTATATTCTGCTGTTTTAGAATGAAATGCTCTAAATATATGTTAAATCCTTCTGGTCCAGTATATCATTCAAAGCCATTGTTACTTTGTTGATCTTGTGTTCTTGTGTTGATCTTGTGATCATTGCTGTGAGTGAGGTGTTAAAGTCCCCTATTATTATTGTATTATTGCCAATGTCTTTCTTCAATGATCCTAAATTGATTGATTTATATATTTGCCTGCTCCCAAGTTAGGAGCATAAATATTTATGATTGTTAGATTTTTCTGTTAGATAGGCCCCTTTATTATATTATAGTGCCCTTTTCCATCTCTTATTACAGTCCTTGGTTTAAAATGTAGTTTTTCTGATATAAACATGGCTACTCCAGCTTTCTTTGGATGTCCATTAGCAAAATAAATTGTTCTCTACCCCCTCACTTTCAATCTGGAGGTGCTTTGGGTCTAAAATGAGTCTCTTGTAAGCAAGCAGCATATCAATGGGTCTTTTTTTTTTTTTAATCTATACCTTATGTATAGATTATATATATAGCTTATGTAACATTTACCTTGTATTTTCTGATCAGAACATTTAGCCCATTTACATCCAGAGTAATTATTGATACATATGCATTTAGTGCCATTTTATTACCTGTAAATCACTGTTCCTATAGATTGTCTCTGTTCCTTTCTAAACTTTCTTGCTTTTAGTTTCTCTTTCCCACCCAAAGTGTCCCCTTTAATATTTCTTTCAAGACTGATTTAGTGTTCACAAACTCTTTTAGATTTTGCTTATCTTGGAAAATCTTTATCTCTTCTTCTGTTCTGAATGACAGATTTCTTGGATATAGTATTCTTAGCTGCATATTTTTCCTATTCATATGTTGAATATATCATGTCACTTCTTCCAACCTACCATATTTCTGTGGACAGGTCTGCTGCTAACCTTATGTGACTATTCTTGCAGGTTAAAGATCTTTTGTCTCTAGTCTTTTCAGAATTTTCTCTTTATCTTTGTATTTTGCAACTTTCACTATGATGTGTCTTCATCTTGACCTGTTATTGTTGATTTTGAGGGGAGTTTCCAGGACTTGAATGCCTGTTTCCTTCCTCATATTAGGGAGGTTCTCAGCTATAATTTGCTCAAATAGACCTTCTGCCCCTGTTTCCTGCTCTTCTTTTGGGACTCCTGTGATATGGATTATCACTGTGGAGTCAGAAAAAAAAAAACTATAAATATTCCCACTGTCAAAATTTCTTTAGAACCTACATCTGAATCCATCTATATAACTGCACTTAAAATAAAGTTAGAGTGTGCCTTGTAAGTCTTAATGATTTGTGTCAAGGGCTTCAGGCAGCAGGGAATTGCAAATATTTTGTTAGTCTTGGTTGCATTTTTGGTTGATTCTCTCTGATTGTAGTTTCTAAGAACTATCAATTAATATGACAAACTTTCTGGCCACAGATACATAGGGTAATAAGTTAGAAGTTTCTCCTTCTATTTTTGGCTATTTCATAAATGTTTTATTCCTTCTTAATTCACATTATACATCTGCCTCACCCGTAGGTGAATATCTTGAACTTTCTTACCTTTCTACTACCAAACTACTCAACCCAGAAATATCTGTGTATTTGGCCTTTGATTTTCACTTTTATAAGTGGGTTTTCCTGTCCCTTATAGAAACCATCCTATGTACTTGTGCTCTGAGTCTCATTCTCTTCCATCTTTTGGAAAATGTTGTTTCTGCATAATCCCCTTCTCTTTGTTTTCTCATGAAATTTTCTGTGCTTATTAAATCATCCCATAAGCATGATAGCACATTATTCTCCCATTTGGAATAAGAAAGAATCTCCTATGTGTCTTCTGCCTCCCTTACTCCATTGTGTAGTTGTGTTTGTAACCTTACAAATTAGAATATTAACATTATCCCTGTAATTACCAGTGTACTCTTTCACTAATCCACTACTTGGTCTTCCTACCACCAGACCAACAGGGAGAGAAAATATCATAAAATCATCTGAAAACCATCATCCTGAATTTTAGTATTATTTTTCCCTCCATTAAAAACATGGTTTGATCATATATATACTCACATATATGCATGCACACACATAAATATATACAGTCTCTACATTTAGGTTACATGTATTTGGTACTGGGAGTACTTCTTTCCGTCTACATAATTTTTGTAAGATTCATCTATATTGTTGCTTAAACTTGTGGTTCATTTATTTTCCTACTGCATATCATTCCATTACTTGAATATTCTTTTATTTCCTTATCTGTTCTCCTTTATTTGCAGCTACTTCTATGTTTTGGCTCTCCTAAGCAATGCTGTTTTTAAATAGCATTATACATCTCACAGTATGCATAGACCATGTATGACACCTTGAGGCAAAGGGACAAGGCTGTTCATAGCTTGAGCTGACCAGACTGGGTTATAAGAGTATCCTGAATGCAAAGTGGGTCAATTTCTTAGTACATATTTAACCTGGTCTCTGTACAGGTATATGATTTTTTAGGACAAATGGAATTCTCTGTGAGGATACGTAAATGAGTATAGAACTGTTGGTTTATAGCCAAAAAAGAGCATATTTTATATTATAAAGCTGAATTGTTTACCAAAGTAGTACTGCCAGAGTAATATCCTACCATAGGCTTCATTATACATCCTCATCCACATTTGATATTCTTAAAATTATTTATTTTGACAGTTTAATATTTATAAGTAACTTTACTTTTTATAATTTATATTTCTCTGAGTATTCAAGGTTATATATCTTTCCATTATTTAAAAGCTAGCTATTCATATTTGATTGTCTGTGGAACTGCCAGTACAACTCCTTCACTCATGTTTTTGTGTTGATTTTTTTTTTATTGATTTGTAAAGGCTCTTCTATTTTTCATGTATTACTACTGTGTGATGTTGTTATGTGTTGCAAGTACCTCTTGCCAGTCCATCACTTATCTCTTCTTATCTATTGATAAATAAAAATTCTTCATTTTAACATAATCAGAATAATGTATATTTAAAAATATGATTAAAATCTTTGTGTCTTGCTTAAGGATCTCCTCACTACTCAGGACTCCTATGGATGTATTTCCATAAGATTTAAATATAACTTTCTGCTTTATATCCATTTGTAATTGATCTTTGGTTGCATGTGAAGTAATTAGCCATTATTTTGTATTTGTGGATAAATAATTGCATTAGCACTAATTAATAAGTAGCTTCTCCTTCCTCCAGGGATGAAAAATCTGACACAGATAACGTTTCAGATGAGCATGGCTATATCTGTGGTTTCTATTCCATTCCATTCCATTCCATTCCATTGACCTTCCTCTCTTCTATCACACTTTCTGAATGATTATATCTCAATGTACATGGCATTGAAATAGAGTATGAAGCATTCATCAATTTTCTTTGCCCTCTCTAATGATTACTCATTGTTATTTGGATTTCATCTTGTATTTGAATTTTGGAATCAACTTATTAATGCTATGAAAAATACTTTTGGGAATATTGATTAAAATTGCATTCATCTACAGAGCAATTTATAAATAAATACGTTTCTATGATACGGAATCTGCTTGTCTATGAATATGGTGTAACATTCTATTTAGGTTGATTTTAATAAAAATGATAACTCCTATGAATTATATTTACTTTTAAAATGTATTAATAGCCAATGTGTATTATTACTAAAAATGGAATACCATTTATAATTATGGTTTCTGTTTATTGCTGGCATATATAATTACAGTCAGTTTTTACTTCATAAATTTATGTCCAGCTACATTGCTAAACTCTAATTAATTAAAACAATTTTGGATTGTTTGTTTTTTTCTCGTCTTTTTATTGTTTTATCTACTAGAAATTAACTTTTTTCTTTAAAATTTTTATCTTTTTCTGATTCCAGTTGATAAAGATTAATTCATAAAAGGTTATAATTTGCATATAATGTTTTGTTAAGTATTAACAAATGCAGGCATATTTTTCATATACACAAATTTCAGTTTCTATAATTTAGTTTAATAATACTAATCCCTTGGGGTACCTGGGTGGCTCAGTTAAGCATCTGTCTTCAGCTCAGGCCATGTAGGCTCCTTGCTCAGGTTTATTCTTTCAAATAAATAAATAAAATCTTGTTAAAAAATAATGCCAGTTCCTCAACGACATGGTTCAAATTTCAGTGACTGTGCTATACTATCTGTAAGAAATTGCATAATGTACAAACATGACTACTATGTCTTTAGTCCACAAATCACTATTTATTTATTTCTTTGTATTTATTTCTTTAATTAAAAATTTGAGTATAGTTGACATACAAAAATTGTATAGTAACTATACAATATGGTTACATTAGTTTCAGGTATAAAACATAGTAATTCAATATCTCTATATATTATGTTGTGCTCACCACAGGTATAGCTACTACGTGTCACTATACAGTGCTATTACAACATCATCGACTATATACCCTGTGTTATGTGCTTTATTCTTGTCACCTATTAATTCCATAACTGGAAATTTATATCTGCAACTCATTTTTACTCACTTTGCCAATCCCTCCCATCCCCTCAACCTTACCAGCAACCATCAGTTTGTTCCCTGTATTTATAGGTCAGAGTCTGGTTTTTGTTTGTTTATTCATTTGTTTTGCTCTTTAGATTCCAAATATAAGTGAAATCAGATATTGTTTGTCCTTTTCAGTCTTACTTATTTCACTGAGCATAATATCCTCTAGGTCTATCCACATTGTTGTAAATGGGAAGATCTTATCCTTTTATATGACTGTGTCATATTTTTGTGTATGTATAGGTGTGTGTACCATATTTTCTTAATCTGTTCATTTATCAATGGATGTTTAGGTTGTTTCCATATCTTGGATATTCAAAATAATGCTTCAATAAACATGAGGCTGCATGTATCTTTTTGAATTAGTGTTTTTATTTTCTTTGGGAAAATACCCAGGAGTGAAATTATTAGATCATATGATATTTTTATTTTTTTAATTTTTGAGGAAACTCCATACTGTATTCCATAGTGGCTGTCCCAATTTACATTTCCATAAGCAGTACATAAGTGTTCCCTCTTCTACCCTCACTAGCACTTATTTCCTGCCTTTTTGATTTTAGCAATTCTGATAGATGTAAGGTATTATCCCATTGTGGTTTTTATTCACATTTTCCTGATGATTAGTGATGTTGATCATCTAATGTGTCTGTTGTCCATCTGTATGTCTTCTTTGGAAAAGTATCTATTCCAGTCCTTTAACCTTTATTTAATTGATTTGCTTGCCTTTTCGGTGTTTATTTGTATATGTTCTTTATATGTTGTGGATATTAATCCTTTATTGGACATATCACTTGAAACTCTCTTCCCCCATTCAGTAGATTGCCTTTTTGTTTTTTGATTTTTTTAAATGTGCAAAGCTGTTTTTGATGTCCCAATAGTTTAATTTTGCTTTTGTTCCCCATGATTTAGCATATCTAGAAAAATTTTGATACTTCCAATGACAAAGAAATTACTACAGATGTTTTCTTCTAGAAGATTTACAATTTCAGGTCCATAGTTAGGTCTTCAATCCATTTTTGGTTTGTTTTTGTGTTTGGTATAAGAGAGTGGTCCAGTTTCATTCTTTGCATGTAACTGTCCAGTTTGTATATGGCAAGAATACCCCATTATTTTCGGCCATTGTGTATTCTTGCCTCCTTTGTCATTGGTTAATTGAACATATAAACATGGGTTCATTTCTGAGCTTTCTGTTCCATTGACCTATGGGTCTGTTTTTGTGCCAGTACCATACTGTTTTGATTACTACAGCATTGTAGTATATCTTGAAATCTGGAATTGTGATACCTCCAGCTTTGTTCTTCTTTTTCAAGATTGCTTTGACTATTTGGGCTCCTTTGGGGTTCCAGGCAAATTTTATTATTATTTGTTCAAATTCTGTGATTAGTGTTGATATTTTGACAGGTACAAATCACTGTTTAAGTAACTGATAAACATAAAGATCACTGATGTTTCATATCACTTCTTTCACAGTCTGTCAGTGATTAGTTTTTGCAGTTTATTTTCCAACTTATAAACAGAAAACAAAGCGTGTAGTTGTATTGAATCCTTTTCTCCCAGTGTAAGCCATGTGGGTTTTTAGCATATCTAGAAAAATTTTATACAAATAGGGATCAAAAGAGGAAATGAGCCAACCAAGATAGAAGTGATGCAAAAAATTAGTACTGATGATGCTGAAAGTAAAATTTGAATAGAAGGTAGATAGAGTTATGCAAGAAATAGCTGATTGTGGGAATGTCAGCACTGTTTCTATTCAATGGACTCTAGAGATGAAATCATATCTTAATGGAAGCAAACTTATTGACATAAATAAAGTGTTTGTGATGAAAGGATGAAGCTGTCCCAGAAGAAGTGATGTTGGCAAAACTTCTTATTAAAAAAAAATCTCTCAGAGATATTTTGTGATATTGAAATCACAAGGGATAAGAAGTTAGATGCTGTTTCAAACTTAGAAAGGATTATAATTCTCACTGAGGCAGGAAAAAAGATGATCACTCTATAAGTTATATGAACAGAAGAGGAAGGCAAGCACTGTTCAAATTACTCAATTTTTTATAAAGAAAAAACACTTTAATTCTCAGTGTTTCTAATGTTTTAAATTACAGAATGTTAAATAGATATTAGTGTTATTTCCATTGTTCTAGGCATTTATAATTGACAATAAAAGAATTTCTAATGTTTTGACAAAAAAATTTAAAGTTACATAACAATAATACTTTTCCAATTGATTATTAGTATTGCTTTGCTTGGTTTCAGCTTGAATGTTTTTACATTACCATACTAAGTAAGGACTGCCTATTCACATCTCTGTAACCTGTCATCCCATTCAAAAATTTTCCTTTCTTCAGAAAGGTCTGTGTTCTATCCCATCTAACCTTGCATATGTACTAGATTTCCCTCACTATTCTCATATATCATATAAATAGGATCATGCAACATACACACTTCTGTATCTGGATTATTTTCCTCAACACAATGTTTTGAGATTCACTTATGTTTTATAGTGTATCATATGGTTGTTCCTTTTCAGTATTTATATATTTTGTGCATATATCACAATTTATTTATATAGTCACTTCATGATGAGTATTTTCCTCAGTTTGTGATGAACATAAATAAAGCTGCTAAGAAAATTTCATACAAGTATTTTTCTGGACATATGGTTCATTTATCTTGGGTAAATATGTAGGAATAGAATTAGTAGGTATTAGAGTAAGTTAAGTTTAACATTATAAAAAACTGCTGAAGTGTTTGGAAAAGTGATAGTGTATTTCAAACAGCTACCCATCCCTTTATTAAAAAATCTTTGCCAGCGTTTGCTATTTTCAGGGTTTTCTTTTTTTTAATTAGTTATCCTAAAGGGTAATATTGATATATATTTCCTTTTCTCTGAAGAATAAATAGTTGAACATATTTGTGAGTGCTTATTTGATATTTATATTTAACTTCTTTTATGAGCAACAAATCCAAATTTTGTCCTTTGAAAAAATTAATAAAATAAACTAGTGCTTCTCAAATGCTTTTGCTTCTTGACACATTGAAAAAATATGTAATTATACAAAATTTAGTGTTAACTAAAATGTCTGCTCAAAGCCGAAAGATAAATGTTTCTTGCCTCTGATTCTGCCAGTATTCAAGGTATGAAGGGAGCATATCTTATCACACATATTCCCAACGCCTTCATTGCACACTACTCTTCTCCAGCATTTACATGGAATGTACTTAAAATTTAAATTTCTACAGTGAAATGATGAATAAAAGAGAATATATAAATAAACAATATTAAGAATGAGATGAAACTACATATAAAAAGGTAATGTCTACATATAAAGCAGAAATTAAAAAGAAGAGCAAAATTCTATAAGAGAATGGAAAAGTTAAAGGAAATTGCCATAATAAAGATATGTAATTAAATAAAACTTAGAATGTCCCCCTAATAATTCCAGAAATGGAATCAGGAAAGAAATATCATTTCATAAGAAATCACAAGGCCCAAATGGGATTATGGTCATTTCTGTCAAATTTTCAAGGTAAGATGATTCTAGTCTTTTATATTCATTTCAGGAAAGAGCAGAGAAAATACTCTTCATTTTCTAGGCCAACATAAAATTGATATAATTCCAAACTTGGATTTAAACAAAATGAAGCCTCATACCAAGCTTCTAGAAGTGCAAAAAGATCTGCCAATAAACAACCAAATGCTAAAAATAAAATAAAATAAAAACAAAATAAAAAACCAACAACCAAAAAAAAAAAAAAAAAAAACCAACCAAAAAAAAACTGAACGCTCTCTAAAGGAATATAACAAAATCCAGAGTTTCCAAAACAGATTCTCTATAATATTTGGTGTACAATAAAAACTTTTGATATAAATGAATAAAAAGGAAATTGTGTCTCAGAGTCAAAAGAAAAATGCTCATAACAGCTATTCTAAACCATACATGAAAATTGGATTCCCAATTGAAACTCTTAAGAATTTCTAAGGATTTATCTACACCACTAGTTAATTTTTTCTGGTTTATTATTATTACCAAATTAGATTCAGAGTATGGATTCTAATTTTTATTAAATATGAAGGATCCACTTTAGATTTAGTCAGAAGATAGAGCAAAGGCATGTAAATCTCATTTTTTTTCCAGATCTCCAACAGAAATCTGAAAATAATCTGCATTTCCAAAATTATTTCAGATAATTACTTGAACTACTGAATTATAATTAATGTGTCATTTTCTTTGGTACATTTTATATGCATATTTGAATGACTGATTTTTTATTAAATGTAGACCTTGTGGAAAAATAAGAGGCTTCAGGCAAAGTCCCATAAATTTATTCAAGCTAAAACGATTAAAGAACTAAGATTAAAATGCTTACTTCATTGCTTTGTAGTTTTTGGATTTATTACTATTCTTTTTTTTTTTTAATTTTATTTCTTTATTTGACAGAGAGAGATCACAAGTAGGCAGAGAGGCAGGCAGAGAGAGAGGGGGAAGCAGGCTCTGGCTGAGCAGAAAGCCCGATGTGGGGCTCAATCCCAGGACTCTGGGATCATGACCTGAGCTAAAGCCAGAGGCTTAACCCACTGAGCCACCCAGGTGCCCCTTTATTACTATTCTTAATGTGATTTTTTAAGTTATAAAGAATTAGTGTATAGATTCTAGACTAATGCAAATTTTTTTCCCTGATACTCTGATTTATGCAAATGGAATACTACCTTGAATATAAAGCACTGTTCAAATTAAGTTAAATTGTATTACTCTTCATAACCTGTAATAATGGTATAGGTGAATAATAGTTATTATCTGTAGTGAATTTTCCATGCCTTAAAAAAAGATTTGATACCTACTTATAATCATGTTACATTTAGTACATCTTATTCTGAAATTTGAGGAAAAATTTTTAACCCATTTTTCTCAAAATAAAAACTACCATTCATATTTGGTTGCTTTACATAATATCCCAAAACATCACAAAAAAAATGATAAAATAAGAAAAAAATCGTGATTTCTATTTTACTAATAGAAGCCACTACTTTTAGCTTCATTAAGCCTCCCCTCATTAATAGGCAATTGGAGGAGAATCTATGTTACTTTGGAAAGGGTCATAAATATAAGTAAAGTTTGTGATGATAACTTGAGGACTCTCAATAAATATTTATTAATTTTAGGGACGCCTGGGTGGCTCAGGTGGTTGGGTAGCTGCCTTCCGCTCGGGTCATGATCTCAGCGTCCTGGGATCGAGTCCCACATTGGGCTCCTGGCTCAGCGGGGAGCCTGCTTCTCCCTCTGCCTCTGCCCTGCCATTCTGTCTGCCTGTGCTTGCTCTCTCTCCCTCTCTCTCTCTGACAAATAAATAAAATCTTAAAAAAAAATTTATTAATTTTAGCAACATAGAAATTCAGAATGTAAATTTCAACTTGAAAATATTTTAAGTTGGTAGCACCAGTTATCCATAATCTGCTACACAAAGTACTATAATACAAAAATAAAGTACTATAATACAAAAAAAAGTACTATAATAATAAAAATAAATGCATCTCTTGCATATAAATTTAAGGGTTACAAAACTTCCTAAATGTATCTCAGTATATCATCTCATATAAAACTTTCATAAATATTTAGTTTCAAGTTAAAAAAATAAAAACCCCTCTATCTCTCTCCCTATTTTTTTCCCCTATAGTCATCTGATATACAATTCACTGCATTAGCTAACATACCACACATGTTTCTATGAAGAGAGTATGATGGCTCAAAAAATGTGTTTTTTGGTTTTGTTTATATGCTTGTTTTTTTGTTTTGGCTTTTGATAAAAAATGTTATTAAAGCACAACTGTTATTAGTATCTTTTGAAGGTTTAATTCAGATCTGGTAATATGACACCTTATAAACAGCTTATTTTCTGTTACTAAGCCACCATATTTAGCAAAACAAGGAATTTGCCCAGAATTATAAATCAACACTATAAAATATTTATACTTTTATCTCTTTTCATAATAGATATAAGAGCTTAAGGAATCATTCACTACTTCAGCAAAAGTTTCCAAATCAAGTCAATATAATATATTCTACTTTATTTTATTTTATATTTCTAATCAAATGTGATAAAGATTATATTTAGCTATAAGAAAAGATTCTTTTGGGGCACCTGGGTGGCTCAGGGGGTTAAAGCCTCTTCCTTTAGCTCAGGTCATGATCCCAGGGTTCTGGAATTGAGCCCCACATCCAGCTCTCTGCTCAGCAGGGAGCCTGCTTCTTTCCCTCCCCTCTCTCTGCCTGCCTCTCTGCTTACTTGTGACCTCTGTCTGTCAAATAAATAAATGAATAAAATCTTTAAAAAAAGATTTTTTTTTTAAATTGTAGAGTGATTAAGTTACTAGTGCTACTAACAGTACTACTCAATAGTCCTACTTATAAATGAGTGTGTTTTTTTCTGGACTAGAGAAATATAATGATTCTGAACTCTATGCTGTGTTTGTTTTAATTTTTAAAAATTGTATAAGATTCGTTCAGCCTTTTAAGGCTATCACTTAATGATTTCCATATTCAAAGATTATCTTAAGGGTTGTAAACAATATAAAAATAGTATCTGAATAATAATTACATTTTAGAAAGTAAAATAAATAAATAAAATAATAATAATTTTCTGCTTTACTGACAAGAATCATTTTCACTTATTTAGCACTGGCACACAATATGAACATAACAGATATATGTGAGATAAGAATATTATATCATTGTTGAATATTGTTATTGAATCAGAGTAGTGAAAAAGAAAATAAGAGACTAATTTGTATAAATATAAACAAATAAGCCTGGAAATCTATATATTTCTAGATTCCTTTTTTTTAGATGAGATTTCTGACAAAAAAAATTGATCTAAATTGAGCTAGTGGCTTAAAAGACCATTTCCTATAAGAGTAACAAAATGTTCTTAAAGGACCATGATCAAAATCAAAGGCCAGATGTTTTACAGTATTCTATTAAACCTTAAGAAGGAGAAAAGTCTGTTTCACTTTAAAGTGTTCCAGAATATATAACACTGAGGAAAACTTTCAATTATTTTTTAAGTATATCATTGATAAATAAAGCTGACATAGATTATACTATAACAGAAAAATAAAGCAATCTCTTATGTTTCCATATAAAAACTCTAAATATAATATTAGGAAGCTAAATCTAACACTCTAAAGGCACATTAAAAATAATGTAATATGAGTAAACAAAACTTATTACAAGAATTTAAGAATGGCATAATATTAAAGAATTCATTAATGTAACTAACCATATAAATAGAAATAAAGAAAAAGATAAACATAACATTATCAATATGGATCCTGAAAGGATATATGACAAAATTTAATACTGCACATTTCTGTTAAAACACTGAAAGAAATTTTAAAAAAAGATATAATGGCTACTTTTAAATTATATTTATTATATATCATTTTAATATGTATATTTATATATTTTACACATTACATATTATATGCTATATACTATGTATAACAGCTACCACAGCCAACATTATGATTAATGGGCAAATAAAAGAGGCCTTTAGGCAATTTTTTTTTTAACTAAGGATTGGAAGTCAGGCAAAATGCATTGTATTTGAACACAGTAGATAATGCATGAAAACAAATGGTAGTAAAAGAATTGGACACAAAGAGGTAAAATTATTTCCATTTGTAAATGTCATGATAATAGAGCTTGAAAAGCAGTAAGACTTTTAAAGAAAACAAATATGCAACAAAAATTTTTGTAAGCTAGCAGAAAATAACATTAATATTTAAACTTCTCAATCACCAGTTAAATATAACAAAAAATATATTTAGAAATCAATAATATTAAGAATTAATTTAACAAAAATATTTAATACATGTATTATGAAAATAAATAATTGTAAAATAAATGGAAAGACATCACTAGTTCTTAAGAGCATCATAAATATGCAAATTATATGAGATTAAATATATAAACTTCATACAATCCCAATAAAGTACTAAACACATTTTTCTTGAGTTAGAAAAATGCATTCTAGAGTGTATAAAATTAAACATGCAAGAAAAAAGAATAATGAATGGGGCCTTCCTTTTATAGATGTTAAAACACGCTATAAAAATTCCATACTTAAAACTACCTAGAGGAGAATAGAAAGTCTAGAAATAAATACAAATATGTATAACAATAAAGTCTGTAAGACAAATTTCAGGTAGCTCAAATCACTTAGGAAATAAATGATGAAATGTTTATTAAATAGTGTTTGTATAATTGGATGATGGTTAGGAAAATAACTAAAATTGGACTCGTGCTTTCCATTATATACCAGGATAAATTCAAAATGGATTAGAGTTGTAAAAAGTAAGCTCACACAGTATTAGAAGTAAATATGAAAAAAAAAAAAGAAAAAAGAGAAGTAAAAATGGGTGAATTTATTTATAACCTGCACATGGACAAAATCTTTCACAGTATAATTCAAAATCTGAAAGCAAGAAAAGATTGGTCCCATTATACATTAAAATCTCAATCTCTCTTTCCCTCTTTCTCTCCTTCTTCCACTAATGGATATATAAATCTATCCAAAGTAAATGAAAGAGATAGGGTGACAGAAAACATACAACAAAATGATGGCTGGACTCTTTCCAAAATAGATGAAAACTACAAATCTATGGATTTAACAATTCCCAAAGCCAAAAATATGAAGAAAATTCCACCAAAGCACATCATAATCAAATTGCTTACACCTAGAGAAAAAGAATCTTTTTTTTTTTAAGACTTATTTATTTCTTTGGGGGAGGGTGGGCAGAGACAGAAGCAGAGGGACAGTAGCAGACTCCCCACTGAGTGGTAAGCACAACACAGGGCTGCATCCCATGACCCTGAGATCACAATCTGAGCCAAGAATCTGAGAACTTAACTGACTGAGCCATTCAGGCTCCCTGAGAAAGTCTTAAAAGTAGTAAAAATTAATGACACATTACACACAGAGGAATAAAATTAAGGATTATAGTAGATTTCTCATTAGGAATAATGCAAACCAGAAGACTGCTTTCAAATTATTGTAAGAAAAGATGAATCAACCTATGATTCTAAGTATCTTATGAAAATGAAGACTTAAATAAAACTTATTCAGACATAGAGAAGTTGAAAGAATTCATCATTAACAGACCTGCACTATAACAAATATTAAAAGAAGCTCAGGCAGAAGGAAAATTAGATTTGGAGAGCATAGAAAAAGATAATTATACAAGTAAATATAAAGACTTATTTGTCTTATTTAAATAACTTTAAAAGATAATCAACTACCTAAAGTAAAATTAATAACAATGTATTTTGTGATTTATAACTTACATGACAGCAAAATAAAATGCATAGTAATAATGACACGAAATCCAGGAGGGTAGAAATGGAGTATACTATTTTAAATTTCTTATACTATAATTGAAATGGTATCATATGATTTGAAGAAAGATAAGAATAAGTTTAAGAAATATATCATGTGCTTTAAAAACCTACTAAGAGTTATTTCCAAGTCAATAAAGAAGATAAAAAAAATCATAGGGACAAAAGGAACCATAGAAATACTTAATTGATCCAAAATAAGTTTTTTTTTTTTAAGATTTTATTTATTTATTTGACAGAGAAAGAGATCACAAGTAGGCAGAGAGGTTGGCAGAGAGAGACGGGGAAACAGGCTCCCTGCTGAGCAGAAAGCCTGATGCCAGGCTCGATGCCAGGACCCTGAGATCATGACCAGAGCCGAAGGCAGAGGCTTAACCCACTGAGCCACCCAGGTGCCCCTGATGCAAAATAAGTTTTAAAAAAAGAATGAAAAGGAACTTAGGCATCTATCTGACAAAAGATATCCAACACCCATACATGGAAAACCATATAACATTACTGAAAGAAAAGTAACGAGTAACTGAAATTCATTAACTGAAACTGAAAGTAACGAATAACTGAATAAATTGTGTGCCCATGCTTTGGAAGACATTATTTTCTACTTATCAATATTCTCCAAATTGACCTTTAGATATAATACAATCTCTAATCAATATCATGATGGACTTTTTAAAAACTTCAAAAGCTTAATAAAAAATTTAAAAGCAGGGGCGCCTGGGTGGGGCAGTGGGTTAAAGCCTCTGCCTTTGGCTCAGGTCATGATCTCAAGGTCCTGGGATCGAGCCCCGCATCAGGGCCTCTGCTAGGCGGGGAGCCTGCTTTCCCCTCTCTCTCTTCCTGCCTCTCTGCCTACTTGTGATCTCTGTCTGTCAAATAAATAAATAAAATCTTTTAAAAAAATTTAAAAGCAAAGGATCTAGAATCATCAAAATTAGTTTGAAAAAGAAAAAAGTTGGAGGATTTACACTACATCACATGAAGTCTTATTATAAAGCTACAATAGTCATTGAAGTATGGTACTGGCATCAAGATAAACACTTAAATAGATAGAATAAGACAGAGCCAAGTAAAGTATTACAGATATATGGTCAATCAATTTTCAATAAAGGTATACAGGAATTCAGTGAAGAAATGCTTCTGTTTTAAAAAAAAATCATTCTGGAACTATGGAGCATCCTCAGGGAAAAAACAATTAGCATAGATCCATATCTCACATCTTATTTAAAACTTAACTAAAAATAGATAATAGGTATAATAATAAAAACCTAGAACTATGAAACTTTTAAATGGAAAGAGAAGACAATTTTTCTTACATACAAGAAAAAAGCATCCATAAGAAAAAAATGATAACTTTCATAAAAATTAAGAACTTCTGATCTCCAGAAAACTCTAGTAAGAGAATGAAGATAGAATCATTGCTTGGGAAAACGATTTGCGAATTACATATTAGATAAAGATTATATAACTCTGTGAAAACTGAGGATAAGTTTTCAACAGACATCACCAAAGGCAATTTCATAAATAACTCATGGAGAAAAAAAAAGTCAGAATCACACGTCATTAAGGAACTGCAAATTTAGAAAAGATATCCATATACACCTATTAGAATATCTGTAATTTAAAAGAGTGATTATATCAAGTGTTAGTGATGGTATAGAGGAAATGAAACTCTCATATACTGCTTGTCGAATGTTGTTGGGGTTAATGAAAAGCATGAAATCAACCATAATACCTGGCTTGCTAAAATGTAACACGGAGGCCACTGAGGGTTATGGAAGGTTTCAGAGAAGGGTATAGGCCTTGTGATCACTCTGCCATTAGAATGCCCCAGGGGGTTACCTTCCCTGAAGCTGTCTTAGCCCAAACAGCTGGCCTAAGATCTAAGAGATGTGGGCATCATACCTTAGGATATGTTTAGTAGAACAGCAGATTAGCATGTTTTATCTTTCCCATAAACAGATCCTCCTAGTTTCAGTAAGACCCCACATCACACATCTCAGGCTTGAGAACAGTGATAAGGATTTGTGATTATCCTGAAGGACCAATAATAGCGAGACTAAAGAGCAAAGGGTCTTCATCTCTGAATGTTGACCCCCTGGGCTTTTCCTCTCCGTCACAGCAAAGTTTGGAGCAATCTTTCATCTGTCGGTACAGGGATTGCTGGCCATTTCCGGCAGAATGTAAACTAGTACAATCACTTTAATAAACATACCATTACCATATTATCTAGTCATTTTACTTCCAGTTTTCTACCCAAGGAAAAAGAAAACATTTGTTCCTATAAAGGCTTCTGCATTATAGCTGCTTTGTTTGTAATAGTCCAAATTAGGACAACCCAAATGTTCATCAACAGGTGAATAGATAAAGCATATTGTGATATAGTAACTCAATGGAATCTCACTGAGCTTTATTGGTATATGCAATAACAGATGGATCTCAAAATATACTGAGTAAAAGAAGCCAGACAAAAATTGGTATGTATTATATGATTCCATTTATGAAAACTTCTACAAAATGAAAACTATCTGTTGTATTTTTATTGCTATGTAACAAATTACCACAAATTTAGCAGCTTAAAACAGCATGCATCTATTGTCTCACGGTTTTCATGTGTTGGGAGTTGTATGATTTAACTGGATTCTCTGCTTAAAGAGTCTCACAAGGTTGAAGTCAGGGTATCAGCAGGGTCTGAGATATAATCTGAAGGTTGAGATCCTCCTCCAAAATCACATGATTGATGACTAAATTAATTTCCTTGCAGTTATGAAATTAAGGTTCCTTCTTTTTGGTCACTCTCAGCCGTTAGGGCTTTTATCCTTCACACACACTCCCATCCATCTTTCTTGTCATGTGGCCCACTTACATCACAGGGCAGCTTTTTCAAAGAAGGATCTTTCATTCCAGTCTTCTAAAATAAGCTCTTATATATCATTATCAAGGGAGTGGTTATCTCATTACTTTTTCCATATACTATTGGCTAGAAGCAAGTCACAGGCTTTGCTTACAATCCAGGAGACAAAATTATAAAGGGCATTACTCACTGGGTATCATCTTAATATTCTGCCCATCACATTCATAGTGAAGGAGAAAGCAAATCAATGTTTGCCATGTGATGGGTGGCAAATGGGGAAGGTAAAAAATGGGCATTAGAGTCACATGAGAAACTTTTGAGAGGCAATAAACATATTATCTTGATCATAGCAATGATTTCATAGGCTAGTGTGCCAAATATATAGAATTTGTGCTATGTCAAACCTACTAAATTTAACAATGCTATTTATTGTATATTAGTTATACTCAGTTAAACTGTTCACAAATAATTATATGCATTTCTTGTTTTTACAAAAGGTAATAAAAGATAAGCCAGAAACTAATAAAAAAGACTTTATCGGATAGAGGATACATAGGAATGGGATAGAGGGCATTGAGACTGACAGCAAGACTCCTTTTGGTATAATTTCTCCTATGTATTTTTCCTTTCATACTAAATATTTTAGAATAGATAAAATTATTTGCAAACAAATGAATATGAATGACTTTAAATATCTTTTCAACATTGTAATTTGCCTGCATTTAGTTTTATATTCTAAGAGTGAAAAACTGCAAAAAATTTTTGAACTTAGCTTAGTAGGTTAGTTTTTATTCATTTTAAAGATGCAGTTCAAAACAACAGTGTACAGTAGGATGATCACTAAGTTCTACTCCTGAAACTAATATTATACTATATGTTAACTAATTTGAATTTAAATAAAAACTTGAAACAAACAAACAAAATGTGAAGAAGCAAAAACAAAACAAAACAAAACAAACAAAACACCATACTGATATTAAATCATTTTTAAGTATACAGTTCAATGGTATTAAGTACATTCACATTGTTGAGCAACCATCACCACCATCTAGCTCCTTTTCTTCTTCTTCTAAAACTGAAATTCCATACTCATTAAATAATATAATCTCCGTTCTTCCCTTTCCCCAGCACTTGGCTGGGGATTCCATCACCATTATACTTTCTATCTCTGGTATCAGATAACTCTAGGTACCTCATGTAAGTGGAATTACACAGTACCTGTCATTTTGCGACAAGCTTATTTTATTTAGCATACTGACTTCAAGATTCATCCTCATGTCATACATAACATGTGTCATAAATTCCTTGTTAAGCCTGAATAATAAGGCTGAGTAGTGTGTGTGTGTGTGTGTGTGTGTGTGTGTGTGTGTGTGTGTGTATCACCTACTCTTTATCCATTCACTGATGGACACTTGGAATGCTTCCACTTTTTGGCTATTGTGAATAGTGTTACTGTGAATGTGGGTGTATATCTGTTTAAGTCTTGGCTTTCAATTCTTTTGGGTGTTTCCCAGAAGTGGAATTTCTGTATCACTGTAATTCTCTTTTTAATTCTTTGAGTATCTATCATTCTGTTTTCCATAGTGGCTGCACTATTTTACATGTCTACCAACAGTCCACAAGAGTTATAGTTTCTTTATATCCTCATCAGCACTTGTTATTTTTAATTTTTTGGTAATAGCCACCCTAATGGGTGTGAGGTGGTATCTAATTATGGTTTTTATTCTCATTTCTGTAATGATTAGTGGCATTTAGCATTGTTTCATGTGTTTATTGGCCATTCCTATATCTTCTTTGAAGAAATCTTTTTACAAAAAAGAAAGGACTAAATCTTTGCCCATTTTTTTTTAAATAGGGTTCTTTGGTTTTGGCTGTTAAGTTCTTTATATGTTACATATATATGGGTATGTGTAATATATAAAGTTGTGTAAAATACAAAAGCTCTTCATATATTACATATATGCAGTGTGTGTATATATATGTGTATATATATATATGACATATGTATGTAAACTTGAATCAACAGCCAAAAACACACAGACCAATTAAAAATAATTGCAAAGTACTCTGAATAAGCTTTTCTCAAAGAAGATATATATATATATATCTTATATAACATATAAGTGTGTATATATATTATTTGTATTGCCTATATTATATATTGCATATATATGCACTTATATATTGCATATATATCTTCTATATATGTTCATAGTTCTTCATATATTCTGAATATTAATGTCTTTTGAGATATATCATTTAGAAATATTTTCTCCCATGAATTACATTTTCTTTGTGTTGATAGTGTTCTTTAATATACAAAGTTTTAAATTTTGATGTTGTCCAATTTATCTACCTTTGCTTTTGTTGCTTTTGATGTCATAATCAAGATATCATTGCCAAATCCAATGTCATGAAGCTTTTCCTATATGTTTTCTTCTAAGTATTTTATTGTGGCATTGGATTTTTATTGTCTGTATCATTATAAACTTGGAATGTGTGTGTGTGTGTGTGTGTGTGTGTGTGTGTGTGTTTCTTTCCATAAAAAGAAATGATGATTTGGAACAGTGTGTAGACTTAATACTAGAATTTATTTTCCAAATAACATTCTCGATTGAAAGGATACTGAGACTTAGTTAAGTGGTTAGTCATAGGCTTGGGGAAGGAAAGTAAATGGTGAGCCATGGTCATCTTATTCCAGAAACAAGGAATTTCTAAGACTGGTGGTTCTATAACAGAGGGACAAAGAATTCAGTTTAGAAAGGCTGCCACTGACCCAATTTGTGAAGTTTGAACATGAAAATATGTTAGTGATTATGTTCTATAAACATTAAATAAAATATGTATGAGTGTATAAAAATTGAGGGAATGCAAAAAAAAGTAAGGAAGTATCCTATCTATAGAAAAAATACTAATTAATATATGTAGAAAAAAATTCATTTTTTTGCAACCCCTCAATGCAATAACTGCTTCATGAAATGTTTATCAATATTTACTAAACATCTTTGTGTGGGGAACAAAATAGTAACAGAATATATCAACCCTGAATTACAAAAGAAAAGTTAACTTTACAGTGGAGATAGGCCATTGTCACTCCCTTAGCAAACTGATCAAATTTAACATCACCAATAGTGGTACAACCAGTATTTCAATCATACAAACAATGATACTCACCTTCTGATATATATTGCATCACTTGAATTGCATACTCTTTGCTAAAGTTGAAATGATGAAAAAAATAAACAGTGTCAAATAGAAGGTATTCTAAAAGACAATTTGTCACAAATTCAGTAGCATGTGAAAAGAAAAACCAAGGTCATTCAAAATTAAGAGAAATTAAATGTTCATATCAACTAAATGCAATGAGTGAAATTTCATAGATCCTAGACCTAAGACCTATAAAATATATTTTTGGGAAGAAATAACTGGGGAAATTTAAATACAGTAGATGATATTATTGAATGAATATTACATTTCTTGGGTGTTTGAATGACAATATGTTAGGAACAGAATGCCTTAAATGTTATTTTTCTAAATTGCACAATGACGAGAATGCTATAATTTGTGCAACTTTTAGAAGGTTTAGTAAAAAAAAAAAAAAGTTTAGATGCACAGATTAGGCAAAATGTGATAAGTAAAAACATGTTAATTGTGCTATTCTTCCAATATCTGATGTTTTAAAATTAATCCAATGTTTCATGAAAACAGAGAGTAGAGATTAATGCTAGTTAGCCAGACCTGTTTCTCCCATGGTGTGAGATTTGGGAAAGTTACCGAACCTTTTTGGGTTGCTGGGCATCTCTAAAATAAGGATGATAATTAAATTTACCAAAGGGATTTTGGCAGAGGTATAAATGACAATATATAAAAACACATGGAACACTGCCTGTCACATAATAAGTCCTCAATAAATGTCTATTTATATTATTAGAATTACTAGTAATATTATTGCTAGATTAGGGTTTTATTGGCTGAAGATATATGGGTATTAAAGCTTGAAAGTTAGTGTTCTGAAATCAACCTTTAACACTATAAATACAGGATGACTACCAGTATTATAGCTACAGAAGAAAATATAACAGCACAGAATTGATTTTACATATAAGTCTATAAATGGGTTGTCTCATAAAAGATTACCAATGAAAGATTAAATCATTTCCAACTAGCTAGCTAAATACTCCTCATAATCTTAAGATGAAATTTAATCATACAAGTGTTGCTATTGCCTTATTGAACTCTGTCAAGTATAGAAGGCACTGTCAGCAACCCAAGAAACTACTTGCAGAAATGACCTGAGTAGAGACCTTGGAGCCAAAGGGTAATTAAAGTTGAGCTCTGAGCCACATGTAAAAAGTCTGTTTTATCCTTTTAATTAATGACTGCATTACTGCCTCATCCTGCTGTGGCATGGGACCCCATCAGAATTAGCATCACTATAAACCACATTAAGACAAGTTTCCATCAGCAGCACAGCTAACACACAGTTAGTTTAACTTTATGAGGCAATAAATACAAACTATAATATTTGTTGAGCATCAACATCGACATTTTCACTATATAGCAAGAAAGCAGTTCTCACACACAAAAAATATTTATAGCATGCTTGGAGGAGCTTCAGTTCCAAAGATGTTGATAACTGAGGAAGCTTCATGCTGTACACTACCCATTCTCTGTTGCAGATTCCAGGCAATTTAAATTTATGTTGCATAAAATTTGTCTATGCAAAATAAGCTTTTTTGTTATTGAAGGGTACAACAGGGATTCTCTAAACATTCATTTTACTGGTTCCATTTGATTCAAAACCATTCACTTTAGCACAGAGAACAGCTTTCACATTATCTATGTATATAATTGAGGATACTATTTATCAGAAGACATTTTTTGATGTTGCTTATTGTTTGTTATTTGGTTGGTGAATTTTTGCTCCTTTTAAGCATATTCTACCTAACCAATTTTTGAAAATCTCTTTATCAATCTGATTTGCTTAAACTCTTAGTATTATTTGTGAATTTCAAGCTTAAATGACATTAAAGGACTTGATGATTAATTTGAAACAAAGACTTATAATGTTATTCCACAAAAGAAAAATTAAAATACAGTAAGTTCTGTATAGCCAATTCATGTTCATTTAAAAAAAATGTGCATTTGTTTCAATGGGATTGATATATTAGGAAACAGTTTGAGCATTACTGAATTTTCACTTGTTTATGTGCCATTTTATCTAGAAGAAATACTGGAAGAATGCAGAAACCTTAACCCAGATGAACGAAACTGCATAGGCATGCACAAAATGCACACAAATACACCTCAAACATCTACTGGATGCCTCAGTTTACACCAGAAAAGTATATGTGTTTTTGCTTAAGGTGGAAAAGAATTGAGCATGTATAAATGTTTATTCTAAGGACTCAATAAAAATTAAAAAGAAGCTGGAGAAAAAGAAGAAATATCAAATAGGAAAGGAGAAGAAATTCAGAAAGATGACGGTACTAATTCAGATCACACAGGAGGAATTAACCTTTCATTGAAGAAGGGCATTCTGTTCATTGTAATAGGAAGGTGGATGTGTAAGATTTAAGATGACTTGTCATCTTGGTGGGAAATGTGGTGATGTAGCTTGTTTTACATCTTTGTCTTAGTGGTATGGAAGTCAAATTTGTCTGTAGAGAATCAGTGACAAAGGGAAGAGTCAGAAGTTTGAAGAGAGTGGAACAGTCTGAAATATTAAAAGAGATTAGGGGTACTTGGGTGGCTCAGTCCATTAAGCATCTTCCTTCAGCTCAGATCATGATACCAGGATCCTGGGATCGAGCCCTGCATTGGGTTCCCTACACAGCAAGGAGTCTGCTTCTCTCTCTCCCTCTGCCCCACCCATCCCCCTGTGCTCTCTCTCTCAAATAAATAAAAATCTTAACAAAAAATAAAAATGATGAATAACAGGAGTACATATATATACACTTAACTATATTTATTAAATATATAATACAGTTATTATAATATGTAATAATAGACATAATTATATCATATGTTTATAAAATATATTATTAAAATGATACATAGATACATATATAATTTAAAATTATGATGATAATATATTTATAAAGAATTTACCATGTCACTAAATTATCTTCTAACATTATATTAACATTATATTTAACATTAAATGCATAAGATGTATTTAACTGAAACTTTATTAGTGATCTGCCTCTGGAAGATAGGCAGCCATGAGGGCCGGGAGTAGCTGACCCCGTCAGAGATCACCCTGGAGGAACTAGGCATTATGGATGGCCAGCACTTGCTCCTGGAGAAGATGGACAAAATGGCAAACTGACTTCCAGGTGAAGCTGGTGCTCGCCCCAACTCTGCCCTGCTCCCAGATCCCTTCAGCCCAAAAGGGATTTAGCCTCTCTCTCATGAGGGCATATCCAAGGCCACTTTGGGGCCAAGGGATCCTGAGATTAATGGTATCCATGTGTCTGCCATGGGTAGACTGCCCCAAGTGGGCCTGCGCAGCAGAATGTCCCCATTCATCAGACTCAGGCTATTATTAATAAAACCCACTTTGACTTTGGATGAATGAATGCATGAATGAAACACAGAGTGCCTACAGAGACCAGGGAGACGAAAGTGATTGACTGTATTTCTCTGAAGGTTCACTGGAATTTCCCTGTTATAGTTAAATAAACATTTTTGTATACTTACTGTTGCACTAATTTACCTCCTTAGAACAAATTCCTAGAAGTGGAATTGCTGAATCAAATAGAATGTTAAAATTTATATTTCTAACAGAGAACTATATATGCATATTTTAAAAAGTATTCTAAAAATATTTTAAGGTAGCATTTTAGTGTTTATATTGAAAAACAGTAATTCATTGCCCTTTATCTTCTCTATCTGAATTCACACTTCTTTTTTTTATTTTAATTTTATTTTTTTAAAGATTTTATTTATTTATTTGACAGAGAGATATCAGAAGCAGATGGAGAGGCAGGCAGAGAGAGAGAGATAGAGAGAGAGCGAGGGAAGCAGGCTCCCTGCTGAGCAGAGAGCCTGATACAGGACTCGATCCCAGGACCCTGAGATCAGGACCTGAGCCGAAGGCAGCGGCTTAACCCACTGAGCCACCCAGGTGCCCCTGAATTCACACTTCTTAAACAGAAGTGCTTTCATTCTTTTATTTTCTTACTATTTTCTTCCCCATTTCTACATTATTTTATTCATCATAATGATATTTCAACTTGGGCATTACTTGTCACTTCTTAAAATGCAAGAAAAGGGGGTGCCTGCACTGCTCAGTAATTAAGTGTCTGCCTTTGGCTTAGGTCATGATCCCCGAGGTCCTGAGATCAAGACCCATATCAGGCTCTCTGCTCAGCAGGAAGGCTCTTCTCCTTCCCCCACTCCCCCTGCTTGTGATTCCACTGTCACTGTGCCTCTCTAAGTAATAAATAAATAAATAATTAATTAAATAAAATAAGTAAATAAATAAAAATCTTTAAAAATAAAAAAAGAAGAGAGAAAAGTACCTGGCTTTCTTTACTGCCAGTGCATACACATCCTCTACTATATGCATATAAACTTTTAAATCAATATTCAGTGTTTGTTATTAATATTGCTTTTAGTAATACATACCATGTATTATGATTACATTTTTTAAAATTTTCAGATTTTTTTTTTTCTTGGACTTAATTTAATGATTTCAGTGCCAATTTTCTCATAGAACCTTAAAGTTTTTCAGTATGTTCAAATATGTCAAGTCATTTCAGTCTGTTCACCTCTTCCTTTTTCTTCCTTTTCTTTCTTCCTTGGTGTTGTCCTTTGGCACCTTCTAACTTTGTTTTCGTTCTGCAATGATTGAACTCTTCACCTTCTTCATGACTGAAGACATGGGACTTCAGCATTCAGTAGATTTTCTCTATCTTTTTCTTCAGTTTGGAAAAAAAAGCTTCTCTCGCTGGTTCCAGAGAAAGGTGGTATGAGAAGAAAATATTCTGAGATCTTGAATATATGAAAATTCTATCCATAGACTTGATTAACTATTTATCTGGGTAATCTTCTTTACAATTGTTAAAGTTTGCCTAATTAAAAAAAATAGATTTTGTGGTGGTGTGGTGAAATTAGATGTCATTGTGATAACTAATACTTGACAGGCAAACTTTCTCACCTCTTTTTTTTTTTTTTTCCCACTCCAGACTTTTTTCTTTGAAATTTCATTTTCTTATCCTGAACTGTGATTCTTTTCACCTTTACTGGTCTAAGCAGTAATATTTTTCATAATGTAGACACTTGTTTTATTAATTCATAAGGCGTTTTTTTTTTTGGCATTGCATTACTTTTGAACAGTTTTTTCCCTCAATTTCTTATGTCTCCTCAGTGCAGAATTCATACACACACACATGTATACACACACACACATATACACACACATACATACACATATATATTATATATATACAATCAACTATATCTGTCCTATATATACATACATCTATATCTGTATCTATATATACATCTTCTATCTCTATAGTTTTTGCTTTCTGTGAGACTTTTCAACTTCATCTTTCAAATCTTTGAGTACAATTTTTATTTTATCTTGAATTTTCCTTTTTCTATTCTGAATGCATTTTCTCTTGTCATTTATTTTCTTTCCTACATTCTTTCAATTTCCTCCAAATTTCTTATATTCTTTGATGGTGTTGTTTTGCTTGTTTTTAGTTATTACTTTTAAAATTATGCTGAGTAAAATCCACTAGCAACTTGCCTGGGTTTTGTTGACTGAAAATATCTTGACATGAAGAGTCTTTTGTTCAATTGTTGCAAATTTAGGAGGCAGAGTCTGATTCCTAATATTCAGTTATTGAATTGATTCTACTTAATTGTGTCATTTTGCTTTGTATTTTTGTTGTCTCAATATTTGCTCTGCTTATATTTTATATTTTATTTTTGACTAATTGAGTGATATTTAGCATTTAATCCATCTATCAGCTTTTTAACCAATACCTATTTGCATTTACCAGCTGCTCTAGGGATTAAAATAAGCTTTTTAACTTTTCATAGTTCTAATTTAGACTTAATTTGTACCACTCCATTTAAATTTTAAGAGTACTGTAACTAGTTTTATATAGCTGTTAAACATCTTTTAGTCTTACTTATTACAATAATAAGCTATACATTTTTCATAAATTCATAGTTTTTTGAAAGAAATTAAACAATTGCTTTTTTATAACTTCATCATACTTTTGCTCTTTCTGGTGGTATCCATTCCTTCCTAAGAATCTGAGTTTTCATGTGTTCTTATTTCTTTTCAACCTGAATGAATTTCTGTTAATGTTTCTTATGATATAGCTCTGCTGACAACCTATTCTATTAGACTTTATTTATGTATTTTTTATATATTTTATATATTTGATTCATTTTTGAAAAATATCTTCATGGGATATATAGTTAGTACTGACAGTGGTCTTTTGTTTGTTTGTTTGTTTGTTTCTTTGTGAATTATTTTATTTGTTTACTTATTTATTTTAAATTTATCACTTTCAAGTCATTGTTCCGCAGTAGTCTGGAGTTCTTCACATAATTTTTTCACTTGATGTAGCATCACTTTTCTCTGGATGCTTTTAAGCTTTTTACTTTATACTTGATTTTTAGGTGTTTCACTATGATGTGCCTGAGTATGGCTTTCTTTCTACTTATGCCTCTTTTGTTTCATAAGTCAGTCAAACATTTGATACTTTCCCACAAGCTATGAAGTCTCTCTTCATCTATTCTGTATTTTTGTTTTTTTCATATTTTAAAATTTCTATTAATTTCTTATCACTAAACCTATCTTTTCCTTGTATCATTTTTAATGTTTTATTAAGCCCATCCAATATTTTTTATATATTATATACATGTTTATTCATCCTAGAATTCCAATTTGGTCTTTTTTTTTTCTTTGTAGTTTTGATTTCTCTTCTGAAATTACCTGTCTGTTCATTAGTTATGAGCATGTTTCCCTTTGTTTCCTGTGCATGCATTGAAACTTCTAACAATTTAAACATCTCATCTCAATCATTTCTGAGTAAAGTCACTGTAAATTGCTATTTTTTTCTAGATTCAGGTCACATTTTCTCTTTTCTTTAATTGTATATTTTGTTTTAGATTGTATCTTGGATATTGTGAGTTATACATATAGAAATTTTCTATTTTCTTATGTTACTCCAAATGTTGTGATTTGAAGATTTTATTTGGTTGGCAGTTAAGTTAAACTTAAACTCCAAACTCTATCTCCTCTTTGGTGGGCACTAGTTGAAACTTCTCATAGCTCTTGGATGCTCTGAGTTCATTCCATTAATATATAATTCAGGGATTTGTTATATATTTATTTAGAATTTATAAGCAATATATATGAGGTTCTTTTTTTGTGGCTTTCCCTTTTGTGGATGTGCCAATTCCCAGCTTCTGTGTTGTTCTGAAACTATGTCTTCTGATTCCTCAACCAGTAAGTTGACAGTGTTCTCCTTGAGTTTTGGCTGTCATCTATACTGCTTGGGAAGTATCCCCTTCCACAAAGCTCATGTTCTGGTACTTTCGCAGATTTGATTTTTCTGAACTTTTTCCAGAGTTGTAATTATTAGCTATCAGATGGTAGATGTGATATAAACTGCTTCATTATTATCAAGAGTAAACCTTTCCCATTTCTGTGTATGATGCCTTATCTATCCAGTAGTTGTATTTCCAAACCTAAGAACTGTGTTTTAATTCTTTATTTTGGTCATGAACACCATCTCATATAATCTGTTAGAAAGTTATGTCATCCCTGTCTCCAAATATGTGTCAAATTTGATTACCATCATTTTCCTATTATCTCCCTAGTTCAAACTACCATTATTTCTTGTTCTGACTAAAATAATATCTTCTTAATTGGTCTCATTGTTTCTTATTTCTGTACTAGAGGAGAGAAAGACAGAAAGATTTTTTTTTTTTTAAAGACTCCTCATTTATTTACCTGACAGACAGAGATCACAAGTAGGCAGAGAGGCAGGCAGAGAGAGAGAGATAGGAGGAAGCAGGCTCTCCGCTCAGCAGAGAGCCCGATGCGGGACTCGATCCCAGGACCCTGGGATCATGACCCGAGCGGAAGGCAGAGGCCTTAACCCACTGAGCCACCCAGGCGCCCCCAGAAAGATTTTTTAAAAAGATTTTATTTATTTATTTGACAGACAGAGATCACAAGTAGTCAGAGAGGCAGGGAGGAAGAGAGGAAAGGAAGCAGGCTCCCTGCTGAGTAGAGAGCCTGATGCAGAGCTAGATCCCAGGACCCGGGGATCATGACCGGAGCTGAAGGCAGAGGCTTCAGCCCACTGAACCACCCAGGTGCCCCAGAAAGATCTTTTAAAATCAGAAATCATATTATATCTTTCTGCTTAAACCCTACACTAGTTTTCTGTCATCCAAATAAATGCAATCTCCATCATAACTTTCAAGTCTATAGAATCAGAACTTACCCATGTCCTTGATTTAATCTAACGCTCTCCCTATCTTTTATTATACTCTATTGGCATGTTTCTGTTCCTCACATAAAGTCAACTTATTCCTGCCCAGGACCTTTTTCATTTTCTCTACTCTGCCTCAAACATTCTTCTACCAGATATTTATCTAACTCTTTCTCATTATTCACATATTTTATCTTAAAGAAGACCTGGCACCATAGTGATAGCAGTTATCATAAACCAGTATTTCCTATCTCATTTCCCTGTTTTATTTCCTTCAAGGCAAGAATAATTTCCTGGCTTTATTTATTTACTTGCTTGTTTTTGTATATATGTTTATATTTACATGTTAACATATTTATTATGTTTTTAATAATTGTATCACTAGCACATAGAATATTGCTTTGACACACGGTAGGTGCTTAATAGAGATCTGTTTAGTTAATTAATGACTGGCAAATGGGTATTATAATAATTCACAATTTTTATCATTTTGGTTAAAATTATTCATTTTTTGATATTTTAAATTGTTAAAAATTATACATTGGTCTAGAGATATAAAAATAAATAAGGCATTATTTCTTTTGTCATTTATTGTGTTATATCTTCATGAGGAAGAGTGTTAATACAAATTCTACTAGATTGATAAAAGAGTTCCACAGTAAATTGGTCAAATCTAGACTTCCACTCATGTATCTGGTAGTTTTCCTTCATTTATTTTACCATTTTTTTTTTTTACAAATGAACACAATTTAAGATTCTAAATATTAACTTATGAATTATAATGACAATAGTCTATTAACATCTTCATTTGGTAATTTGAGATGTCTCTAGAAGTTGATGTGTCAAGTTCTACTTGTTTGAAGTCAACTTGGTTGTTGACTCCAAGTCTACTTTGTTGAAGTCTACTGCCAAATCAACAAAAAGCAGAAAAATAATAACATAACAATAAAGTTCTTCAACAAGTAACTCAAGGTATAAATACTTTTTCACAATGAAGCAAAAATATTCTATATAAGTTGCAATTATCTTGACATTTTTCTTTGTGAAAATCATGAGGAATAAACTCTATAAGATAGATACATTAAGAAAAAATTCAAAGACACTTCAATTCTTTTTCTAAGTAGAAAGAAATACACATAATATAATTGACTCACTTAGATTCTAGTCTTCTAAAGCAAACTATCTATGTTTAATAAATTGATTATATAATTGTTCTTGATAGAAGTTAGTGTATTCCCAAGGTTGGTCTGATGATACATAAAAATCCACTGCAAATACTTAATAATGTTGTATTCTCTGAAAAATTTCCTATTTTTTAATGTACTTTGATGAGTTGATAGTAATATGTGTGAATACACACATGAACACACACATATATTTTACAAGACAAAAAAATCAGTTACATTTGTTTTGCTGCCTCATTGGCATTACCACTTCTTGGAAATATTTCTTTCACACAATTTTTATGTTATGAGTGATAGAGAAACTTCCTTTGCCCAGTTTTTAAAATTTTCAAGTGTTGGTTTTATACTTTAGAGTAGAGAGAAACTCTTAAAAGCCAGTGTGACACCTTTTCTCCTGGTGATAAAATAAAATTGATCAAATGTACATTAGAACTTTTAGACTCTGAAGCATTCAGGAGCCACCAGAGAATTCTGCTTGAATAGTATATGATTTATCAAAACTACTGCATGTACAGCCAGATTGTTCATACTAAAACTCCAATCTATTCAGATCACGTGCTTCTTCTTTTTTATTTTTGTTTTTCTAAAATGGCCTACAACACCTCTGAAGTGAGGTTCTTGTCTCACAAGAATTTGATGTTTGCACTCTGCAATATGCAGATGCCAAAAGGACTGAAGGCAGGATCTTCAAACTCAGAAATCAGGTGATTCAGTTCCTCATAATAGTAGTGCAGCTCTCTAAGAATTTCTCTTAGACTTTGCTAGACATATACAGTCATTAACCAGAGAGATAGAACTAAAGAAAAACTGCCCCAATTTTTTCTGGTGATTTGCATTTGGCATTATTGCTAGAGGATTATGTAAACTTATTTTATAATTTACAAATAACCCACTTCATTCATCAAAACCCTGTACTTCTAACGTAATTATGCCATACGCATTTCAATAATAAAAAGAGAAAGAGAGAACTGGATTAGACAGGAGCAACATTTTTGTCATTAGATACTCTTAAAATCGCTTTATAATACTATAATTTCTGTAAAGTTTTTGTGAATAAAGTATTGATATAAAATGATAACAGTGTGTGGAGTTTTACAGGACATGTTTATAACTTACATTTTTAGTAAACACAGTTTTTCAAAGAGGGATGGAAGGTCTATTACTTATGAAAATTTCTTCCATTTATACTGTCATCTTAGTATTTTCCCTTCCCATTATACTGACAGAATCACCACATTAACACAGTAGCCTGCATTATGATGACAAAATTATGGCATTATATCAGTAGACCATAAAGAAAAGGTTCTATTAATAAAAATATTTCTTTACAAATTGGATTTTTTTATTACTTTCTTTGGAAAGGATCTATTATATGAAAATATAACAAAGTACTTCTAAATCTAATGATGTTCTTTACTGGTGTTTAACTGAGTGATTAATTCTGTCACGAGAGTGATGATAATGTCCCTTCATTATTTATAACCTTATAGTGTCACATGTTTGTACACAACTTTGAAGATGATATATCAGTTGTCATACCATCCAAAAGACACATGTTGTTCTGTTTTTGACCCATCACTATCTCTCCCACTTCTCTCAAAAGAGAAATATTTAGGAACACCAGAATACAGCAATCTCAGATCCTATTGCATTGTGGTCCTCGGAAAACATATTGAAAGCATTTGATTTTATCTTTTTTTTTTTTTAAGATTTTATTTATTTACAGAGAGAGAGAGATCACAAGTAGGCAGAGAGGCAGGCAGAGAGAGAGGGGAAAGGAAGCCCCCTCTAAGCAGAGAGCCCAATGTGGGGCTCGTTCCCAGGACCCTGAGATCATGACCTGAGCCAAAGGCAGAGGTTTAACCACTGAGCCACCCAGGTGCCCTGAAAGCATCTGATTTTAAAAATTGATCCAGTGGGAGACAGTTTGACCATTTCAGTTTGCAAGTAAATAAAACAATGCCTCTTCTTTTTAAAAATATTGTCCACATACATGCAAACTGTGGGCAGTACCAGTAGGTCACAGCAATGTTTAAGATCTGGATATACCACACTAAAGTGAAAATAGGTTAAGGGACAATCTTCTATCCTGAGTTAATGGCAACTCACCTCACTCAGTTATCTATACCTACAACTGCACTGAAAATCCTATGTGCAGATGTTTTGGGTTGACAGTGTTGGAGAAAAATAAATTTAAGAACATCTTGCAATTCTCTTAGGTATTTAGAGCTGGAAATTTTACTCTTGCTTCTACTCAGCTAGCATGTTGCCCATGTGCTGGTAGGTCAGTCAAACTGTGATCTGGAGAAAGGCTAAACCACAATAAGCTAATTTGATTTGTTTTCCCCTCAAATTGCTAGTAAGTTGATTTTCAATTAATAATGAAATATATCATTTAAAATTTTGGATTTTCAAGTAAAAATCCTGTAATTGGAGAAAATTTTTACTTAAAAATAAGTATGCTTTGGGAAAACAAGATTTTATTATAATGTAGTGTTCTTATAGACAAGGCTGAGTAATAAAATAATTTTTTAAAGATTTTATTTATTTATTTGACAGACAGAGACCACAAGTAGGCAGAGAGGCAGGCAGAGAGAGAGAGGAGGAAACAGGCTCCCTGCAGAGCAGAGAGCCTGATGCGGGGCTCTATCCCAGGACTGCTGGGATCATAACCTGAGCCAAAGGCAGAGGCTTTAACCCACTGAGCCACCCAGGCGCCCCTAATAAAATAATTTTTAAAGGATTTTACCAATTTATGTATTTGTGAGAGAGAGTACACACACAAGTGGAGGGAAGAGCTGAGGGGGAGGGAAGAGGTGGAGGAAAGAATCTCAAGCAGACTCCACACTGAGCGCAGAGCTGATGGGAGACTACATTTTACAACACTGAAATCATGACCTGAGCCAAAACCAAAAGTCAGACATTTAACTATCTGAGCCATCCAGGTGCACCTAAAATAATTTTTATTAAAATATTTTCTTCATTTTTCTAAAAAGATAATGAAAATACTACCAAAGTACTGCACATGTTATAAATACCTCTACTAATAATGACATTTGTGTGCTTTAGAAGTTTTGAAACTGAATGCATTAGATGTGGTTTCAATTGTTCTTAAGTTATTCTATACATTCCTGGGCCCTCTTCTTAGAGGACTTACCTTACTCTGAGAACAACCGATGAACAGAAATAGGATACTACTGATTTCAGGTTAGTTTCCTTTATTATTGCATTTATCATACATCATATATTGTGCCTAATATTTACTAAGTAAAATATTAGGAATGTGGGTATTTGGAGAATGTGTAGACAAGATTTCTAAACTCAGAAGTCACAAATTAGTGGGAGAGATACACATTTTTTTAAAAGCTTAAAATAAACATTATAATAATGGCTATTACATCATGTATTATAAGTGAAGGAAAGATTTATTGCAATAGAGGAAATGTGTAAAGGTTTTTTTGAGAATAAGAGATAAATCCTGAGCTGGAATTTTAGGGAATAATAGTTTGGAGGTATGGCTATTTCAGTTGGAAAAAACCAGTTTGGGTGGAAAATCGATGCAAAAGAGTGAGAGCTATTCAGGGAAGTAAGGAAATTGATGTGGCTAAGGCATACATCCCATAAGTGAGCTGAATAGAAAACAAAATTAGAGGATAAATATAAAATTTTTTAAGGCTTTAAATGCCTTATATTGACAAAATCCTAAAATTTCAGAATCAGGGTTGAATTACATGATCACCTATCTATATTAGAATACTAGTACTGGTGCCATTGGTCAAAGGATTATTAGTAGGTAGAATCCATAGGTAAGGAGATGAAGTTATTGATTTAGGAGACTTATTCTAAAATTGTGCAAGAGTAGTGGAAATATGGGGCAGTGTATAAATATGAAAGACAGCTCGGTGATATAAGTAGCAGAATTTGGTGACTAAGAGAATCTAGCAGTAAAGAAAGAGGGAAGCAAACAAAATAAGGTTTCTTTTAGGAAAGAAGGACACGTTTACTGAAGTAGGAATCCAAGTTGGTTGTTGTTACTGACAAAAGAGCAGGGAAAAAATAATACATCCTTTCCCTGAATCATCTTTTTAAAATAAAGTGACCTTTGGGGGGAAAGTACACATACACACAGATAAATCCAAATATAAGTTATTTCAATCCTCATCTGAGGATCACATTATGAATCTTGCTCATATTTAATTGAATTCTTATTGAGCTTTAGGAGTTCCTTATATATTCTAGATACAAATTCTATAACATATAATCTAAAATATGTTTTCTCAGTTTGCTTTTTTAAGATTTTATTAATAATGTCTTTTGAAGCACATACATTTTTAATTTTGAGAAAGTCCAATTTTATCTTTTTTAACCTCTATGAATCGTACTTTTGGTGTTGTCTCTATGAACTCTTTCCCTAATCTAAATTTATAATCATTTTTTTATTATATTTCCTTCCACTTGTCTCATAGCTTCAGATTTTACATTTTTAACCATGATCCATTTACAGTTAAGTACTTTAAAATGGTGTGAGGTATGCATCTAGTTATTACTACATTTTATATATGGATATCCAGTAATTCCATTGCATTTATTAAAAAGACTGTTCTTTCTCATGTGAATTACTTCTGCATCTTTTTAGGAATTCAGTTGTCCATATATGCAGGTCTTGAAGTCAGCCAATGTGAGTCCCCCAATTTTATTCTTTGTTTTCAAGATTATTTTGGCTATTTTGGTTGAATAGCCTTTGAATATCCAGATGGATTTTCGAATCAGCTTAGCATTTTTCTACAAAAAACTTGCTGAGATTTTTTTGGGAGGAGAAGGTGCTTCTGGGGTGCCACCACAAATTAAACATTTTTAGCTATTTTGTATGTGGCACTGTGATCAGGAGGAGCCACGTCTAGTTGGATCGTCTGATGCCTACTGATTAAGAGTGTTCTCACAGTTCAGCTGTTATCTTCCTGGTTTCTCCAATGTAAAGTTATATTTTCCTCTTTTAAATATTAAGTGATATGTGAGATAAGACCTTAGCACTATGGGAAAATATAGTGTCTCATCAATATAGCTCTGTTTATTGGTTTAACCTTTAACTATTGTTTTTAAATGAAGAAAGAGGTATAAAATTAACAGGCAAATCTCCTTTTGCTTTTTGTTTATTCTCAGACTTCACATTTCCTTGCTTGGGACTGGAATTCCTATATTAAAACTTAAAAAAAAATATATTTGAAGTCATATAAATGCAGGTTGCACCCTGACTCCATCACTGACCAAGAGTGTTATGTTGAGCAAATTACTTAGTTTTTCTAAGCTTCAGTGTATTTATCAATACAATTAGGATAATATCACTTCTTTTGTTGTTTAGAGGACTAATTATCATTTGAAATTAACAAAAATATCAGTCACTAAAAATCAAAATAAATTTTTTTTTTTCTTTAGTCCTCACAAAAATCCTGTGAAGGCAGGATTTATTACATCTGTTTTGCAAAATGGAGGCTCAGAGATTAAATAGCTTGCTAAAGATGACACAGGTGCTAAGGGGCAGTGTTGGAGTTTAAATCCAGGTCCACTTGATAACACAGGGAGTGTTATTTCCACTTTTTTATACTGTTTATAATGACCAGCTTTGAGGGTCAGCTTCCTTCACAGGGTGTTGAGTTGGGACCTAAAAAAATGATCATACAATGTTTTGCCTTAATTATTTATGAAGCAGTAAGAACATGGGGAGGGAAAGTCATTGTACCTGGATATGGGAATTCTGGTTCTTTGTCATTGATTAACATTTTATTTATTATCAAATCACTTGAGCTCTGCATATCTCTTTTTATCAAAACAGAAGTAACATTATTTTACCCCTTCTACCTCACTGGCCTGTGAGTGCTGCGTTGGTAATATACTCTATTGAGCTTTGTATTCTGCAAGTTTATGAAGCCTATGAGCATATCATTTTAATTCATGTACCTATTTTAAAAGAAAACAAAAACAAATGATACCTGTAGTAATGGGGGACTGCGGCCAGAGTTGAGTGTTATGTTCCTTGTGGCAGTAATAGCTTCATCAAATATCACACAACACGCAACCTTGGAATCATGATTTATCAGTTAATAGGAAATTGAAATTAATGTTATTTCTTCAATAAGAATCATCCTAACTCCTTTATAATTCCATGTGGCTTCAAAATATGTTAGAAATATTTGTTCACTTGGCCATCTTTGTTTTGAATATTTTCTTTAGGTACTTTTTCTTGAAGAGATACCTTTATTTGTAATTCTCAAGTGTTCTTTGTGAAGTTCTTGCTCACAAGTCCTTGACAGCACAAAGTAGAAAATGACTAGACATCTAAAGTATATATATAAATAACCATAATAATTTAGCTTATTGAGTAAAGAGCCACATTCTCTTGACACATAAATGCTGCCTGTCTGACTCTTCTTCCTGAGTATTGAAGAAGAAAGAATGAAGAGAGGAAAGAAGAAGAAGAGACTGCTGGTGTGCCTAAGTTACTTAATTTATGCCTCATAAGAGAGTTCATGTTATTTTAGAATGCACTTAATGTTTTACAATATTTAAATAATAAAATGTTACCATAAATCATATTACCTACCCAAATCTCCTTTAAAAAAATAATTTCAGTCTGTTTTCTCCATTTGTAATTTACCTGGTAAGTTTTCTAAAAGAATTTCTTTGTCATTCAGTCTTTTCCTACTTACAATACAGAATAAATGCCAGTCAACCTAACCATAAGCACCAGTTTTAATTTGGTGTTAATTGGTAATTCAAAGATGGAGCTATTTAGATCTGAAGATGAGGTGCCTTGTGAGTAGATCAACCATAAGGCAGAATGAAAATTTGAAAGCAAAATAATATAAAAATTTAGTAAGGCACAGATAATAAAAAAGACAAAAATAAACAAACAAACAAACAAACAAATAAATAAATAAGTAAAATTTAATCTCCTAATTCAAAATATTTGGGAAAATCACTATGAAAGTGTAAGGTAGCTTTAGGAGGGAAAAGGAAACATTTTGTAAATGATAATGTGTTCATCTCTGAGCAGATATTTGAACTTGTTTCATTTTTTAAAAAAATCCATCTATTACAATATCTTTATTTCTTCCCTTGCACTTGTTTTTCTGAAATGGCAGGTGTCAAAGTGGGGCTTATTTTTTTATTTTTTATAAACATATAATGTATTTTTATCCCCAGGGGTACAGGTCTGTGAATTGCAGGTTTACACACTACACAAAACACACCATAGCACATAACCTCCCCAATGCCCATAGCCCCACCCCGCTCTCCCAAACACCCTTCCCCCAACAACCCTCAGTTTGTTTTGTGAGATTAAGAGTCACTTATGGTTTGTCTCCCTCCCAACCCCATCTTGTTTCATTCATTCTTCTCCTACCCCCTTAACCTCCCATGTTGCATCTCCACTTCCTCATATCAGGGAAATCATATGATACTTGTCTTTCTCCACTTGACTTATTTTGCTAAGCATGATACCCTCTAGTTCCATCCACGCTGTTGCAAATGGCAAGATTTCATGTCTTTTGATGGCTGCATAGTATTCCATTGTGTATACATACCACATCTTCTTTATCCATTCATATGTTGATGGACATCTAGGTTCTTTCCATAGTTTGGCTATTATGGACATTGCTGCTATAAACATTTGGGTGCCGTGCCCCTTCGGATCACTACGTTTGTCTCTTGAGGGTAAATACCCAGTAGTGCAATTGCTGGGTCATATGGTAGTTCTATTTTCAACATTTTGAGGAATCTCCAAGCTGTTTCCAGAGTGGATGCACCAGCTTGCATTCCCACCAATAGTGTAGGAGGGTTCCCCTTTCTATGCATCATTGCCAGCATCTGTCATTTCCTGACTTGTTGATTTTAGCCATTCTGACTGGTGTGAGGTGATATCTCATTGTGGTTTTGATTTGTATTTCCCTGATGCCGAGTGATATGGAGCACTTTTTCATGTGTCTGTTGGCCATCTGGATGTCTTCTTTGCAGAAATGTCTGTTCATGTCCTCTACCCATTTCTTGATTGGATTATTTGTTCTTTGGGTGTTGAGTTTGCTAAGTTCTTTATAGATTCTGGACACTAGTCCTTTATCTGATATGTCGTTTACAAATATCTTCTCCCATTCTGTCAGTTGTCTTTTGGTTTTGTTAACTGTTTCCTTTGCTGTGCAAAAGTTTTGATCCTGATAAAATCCCAATAGTTCATTTTTGACCTTGCTTCCCTTGCCTTTGGTGATGTTCCTAGGAAGATGTTGCTGAGGCTGAGGTTGAAGAGGTTGCTGCCTGTGTTCTCCTCAAGGATTTTGATGGATTCCTTTCTCACATTGAGGTCTTTCATCTATTTTTGTGTGTGGTGTAAGGAAATGGTCCAATTTGATTTTTCTGCATGTGGCTGTCCAATTTTCCCAACACCATTTATTGAAGAGGCTGTCTTTTTTCCATTGGACATTCTTTCCTACTTTTTTGAAGATTGGTTGACCATAGAGTTGAGGGTCTATTTCTGGGATTTCTATTATGTTCCATTGATCTATGTGTCTGTTTTTGTGCCAGTACCATGCTGTCTTGATGATGATAGCTTTGTAATAGAGCTTGAAGTCCGAATTGTGATGCCACCAACTTTGGCTTTCTTTTTCAATATTCCTTTGGCTATTTGAGGTCTTTTCTGGTTCAATATAAATCTTAGGATTGTTTGTTCCATTTCTTTGAAGAAGATGGATGGTACTTTGATAGGAATTGCATTAAATGTGTAGATTGCTTTAGGTAACATAGACATTTTCACAATATTTATTCTTCCAATCCAGGAGCATGGAACATTTTTCAATTTCTTCGTGTCTTCCTCAATTTCTTTCAAGAGTACTTCATAGCTATCTGAGTATGGATTCTTTGCCTCTTTGGTTAGGTTTATTCATAGGTATCTTATGGTTTTGGGTGCAATTGTACATGGGATTGACTCCTTAATTTCTATTTTTTCTGTCTTGTTGTTGGTGTAGAGAAATGCAACTGATTTCTGTACATTGATTTTATATCCTGACATTTTACTGAATTCCTGTACAAGTTCTAGCAGTTTTGGAGTGGAGTCTTTTGGGTTTTCCACATATAGTATCATATCATCTGCGAAGAGTGATAGTTTGAATTCTTCTTCGCCAATTTGGATGCTTTTAATTTCCTTTTGTTGTCTGATTGCTGAGGTTAGGAATTCTAGTACTATTTTGAACAGTAGTGGTGATAATGGACATCCCTGCCGTGTTCCTGACTTTAGCAGAAAAGCTTTCTGTTTTTCTCCATTGAGAATGATATTTGCGGTGGGTTTTTCATAGATGGCTTTGATGATATTGAGGTATGTGCCCTCTCTCCCTACACTTTGAAGAGTTTTGATCAGGAAGGGATGCTGTACTTTGTCAAATGCTTTTTCAGCATCTATTGAGAGTATCATATGGTTCTTGTTCTTTCTTTTATTGATGTGTTGTATCACATTGATTGATTTGCGGATGTTGAACCAACCTTGCAGCCCTGGGATAAATCCCACTTGGTCATGGTGAATGATCCTTTTAATGTACTGTTGAATCCTATTGGCTAGCACTTTGGTGAGAATTTTCGCATCTGTGTACATCAAGGATATTGGTCTGTAGTTCTCTTTTTTGATGGGATCCTTGTCTGGTTTTGGGATCAAGGTGATGATGCTGGCCTCATAAAATGAGTTTGGAAGTTTTCTTTCCATTTCTATTTTTTGGAACAGTTTCAGGAGAATAGGAATTAGTTCTTCTTTAAATGTTTGGTAGAATTCCCCCGGGAAGCCATCTGACCCTGGGCTTTTGTTTGTTTGGAGATTTTTTGGACTGTTTCAATCTCCTTTTTGGTTATGGGTCTGTTAAGGTTTTCTATTTCTTCCTGGTTCAATTTTGGTAGTTTATATGTCTCTAGGAATGCATCCATTTCTTCCAGATTGTCAAATTTGTTGGCATAGAGTTGCTCATAGTATGTTCTTATAATAGTTTGTATTTCTTTGGTGTTAGTTGTGATCTCTCCTCTTTCATTCATGATTTTATTTATTTGGGTCCTTTCTCTTTTTTTTTTGATAAGTCTGGCCAGTGGTTTATCAACTTATTAATTCTTTCAAAGAACCAGCTCCTAGTTTCATTGATTTGTTCTATTGCTTTTTTAGTTTCTATTTCATTGATTTCTGCTCTGATCTTTATTATTTCTCTTCTCCTTCTGGCTTTAGGGTTTCTTTCTTGTTTTTTCTCCAGCTCCTTTAGGTGTAGGGTTATGTTGTGTACCTGAGACCTTTCTTGTTTCTTGAGAAAGGCTTGTACTGCTATATATGCAGGGAATGATCCCAATATTTTAATACTGGTTGAGACCTGATTTGGGAGCCAGGATATGGTCTATTCTGGAGAATGTTCCATGTGCACTAGAGAAGAATGTGTATTCTCTTGCTTTGGGATGAAATGTTCTGAATATATCTGTGATGTCCATCTGGTCTAGTGTATCATTAACGGCCTTTATTTCCTTATGATCTTCTGCTTGGATGATGTGTCCATTTCAGTGAGGGGGAGTGTTAAAGTCCCCTACTATTATTGTATTATTGTTGATGTGTTTCTTTGATTTTGTTATTAATTGTTTTATATAGTTGGCTGCTCCCACGTTAGGGCCATAGATATTTAAAATTGTTAGATCTTCTTGCTGGAAAGACCCTTTGAGTATGATATAGTGTCCTTCCTCATCTCTTATTATAGTCTTTGGCTTAAAATCTAATTGATCTGATGTAAGGATTGCCACCCCTGCTTTCTTCTTATGTCCATTATCATGGTACATTGTTTTCCACCCCCTCACTTTAAATCTGGAGCTGTCTTCAGGTCTGAAATGAGTTTCTTGTAGGCAACATATTGATGGGTTTTGTATTTTTATCCATTCTGATACCCTGTGTCTTTTGATTGGTGCATTTAGCCCATTAACATTCAGGGTAACTATTGAGAGATATGAATTTAGTGCCATTGTATTTCCTGTAAGGTGACTGTTTTTGTATATTGTCTCTATTCCTTTCTGATCTACTACTTTTAGGCTCTCTCTTTGCTTATAGGACCCCTTTCAATATTTCCTGTAGAGCTGGTTTGCTGTTTGCAAATTATTTCAGTTTTTTTTTTTTTTTTTTGTCCTCAAAGATTTTTATCTCTCCTTCTATTTTCAATGATAGCCTAGCTGGATATAGTATTCTTGGCTGCATGTTTTTTTGTTTAGTGCTCTGAATATATCATGCCAGTTCTTTCTGGCCTGCCAGGTCTCTGTGGATAAGTCTGCTGCCAATCTAATATTTTTACCATTTTATGTTACAGACTTCTTTTCCCAGGCTGCTTTCAGGATTTTCTCTTTGTCACTAAGACTTGTAAATTTTACTATTAGGTTACGGGCTGTGGACCTATTGTTGTTGATTTTGAGGGGGGTTCTCTGCACCTCCTGGATTTTGATGCTTGTACCATTTGCCATATTAGGGAAATTCTCCAATAATTCTCTCCAATATTCCTTCTGCTCCCCTTTCTCTTCTTCTTCTGGAATTCCAATTATTCTAATGTTGTTTCATCTTATGGTGTCACTTTTATCTCAAATTCTCCCCTCCTGGTCCAGCAGCTGTTTATCCCTCTTTTGTTCAGCTTCTTTATTCTCTGTCATTTGGTCTTCTATATCGCTAATTCTTTCTTCTGCCTCATTTATCCTAGCAGTGAGAGCCTCCATTTATGATTGCACCTCATTAATAGCTTTTTTGATTTCAACTTGTTTAGATTTTAGTTCTTTTATTTCTCCAGAAAGGGCTTTTATATCTCCCAAGAGGGTTTCTCTAATATCTTCCATGTCTTTTTCAAGCCCAGCTAGAACCCTGAGAATCGTCATTCTGAACTCTATATCTGACATATTTCCAATGTCTGTATTGATTAGGTCCCTAGCCTTCAGTACTGCTTCTTGTTCTTTTTTTTGGGGGGGGGGGAGTGAATTTTTCCTCCTTGTCATTTTGTTTAGATAAGAGTATATGAAGGAGCAAGTAAAATACTAAAAGGGTGGAAAGACCCCAGGAAATACACTGTAACCAAATCAGAAGAGATCCCAAATTGGGGGGGGGGGGTGAAAGGAGTTTCAGAAAAAAAAAAGAAACAATTAAAAAAAGAAAATGAATAAAGAAAAAATATAAAAAAGAAAAAAATATGTATATTAGATAAACTAGTTAAAAACGTTAAAAAGAAAAGGGTAAAAGTTAAAAAAAAAATTAGCAGAAGAAGAAAAAGAATCGAAGAGAAAAATTAAATTAACTTCAAGACTAATGAATCATGGGGAGAAAGCCATGAGTTCCGTGCTTTGCTTTCTCCTCCTCTGGAATTTCGCTGCTCTCCTCTGTATTGAACCTGTGCTCCTTCGTAGGTGAACTTGGTCCTGGCTGCATTTCTTGTTGATCTTCTGGGGGAGGGGCCTGTTGTATTGATTCTCAAGTGTCTTTGCCCCAGGCGGAATTGCACTGCCTTACCAGGGGCCCGGCTGTGTAATCCGCTCAGGTTTGCTTTTGTTCCCTGAATGCCTTCTGTAGAGTTCCAGAGGATGGGAATGAAAATGGAGGCCTCCCTGTCTCCCGCCCAGAGGAGCCAAGAGCTCGGGGCCCCACTCCTCAGTGCACCCTCAGAGAATAGCACCCAATTATTCCCATTGCCCTGGCCTCCAGCCGGTTCAAGGTAAGCCTGAGCTGAGAGCTCACTCCTCAGCTCTGTCTCTGTAGATGGCTTTCCCATTCAAATACCTGCCAGCTCTGCAACACTCAGACACCCCCAATCCTTCTGTGACCCTGCAGGACCTGAGGCCATGCTGACCCCACATGGGCTTCACCCCAGTTTAGCCTCTGGAGCGATGTCCCTCAGTGGAACAGATTTTTAAAAGTCCTGATTTTGTGCTCTGTTGCTCCGCCACTTGCGGGGAGCCTGCACCTTGCCCCGCGGTCTATCTTCCCGTCACTTTGGATTCACTTTTCAGCCAGTCCTATCTTTCAGAAAGTGGTTGATTTTCTGTATCTTGAATTGCTGTTCTTCTTCTCTTTGATCTCCCATTGGATTTGTAGGTGTTTGCAATCTTTAGATAAGCTATCTAGCTGATCTCCTGCTACCTGATGTAGACTCAGCCTGCTACTTCTCTGCCATCTTGACTTCTCCCCCTGAACTTGTTTCATTTTAAAGGTACCCATCACCTATGTATATTGAAAGTGGTCATTTTTTATTATCGGGATTCTCCTCAATACCAATGTTACTGGGGAAAAATAGATGAAAAATAGAGGACAGGAAAGAGGTTTTTTTGTTTTTTTGTTTTTTTTTTTTTAAATACAGATCATTCTAGAGGTAGAGGTTAAGCCTATGAAAGAAAATCAGTTGGGACTTCGAATGAGCACCATATATTTGTTTCAAACACTCCTTTTATGTGTATAAGGTTCATCTTCTTAATATATATAGTCCATAAAAATAGCAAATGATCTCCTTTTCTCCAGAAGTTCTACAGTGAGTCTGTCCACAGCAATGAACCATTAACCAATGAAAGTTCTGGACACCAAGCTTCCTGAGTTGTTAATAAATCCATACATATTATTATACATTGATGTGAGTGGCTAATGTGTTAAAGATTACAGAAACTTGGTATTTGGAATGCTCCTGGACTCTGGTCTAAGCATTTTTTCCTTTGGCTTATTCTAATTTGTATCTTTTCCCTGTAATAAACATGGTATAATACATGAATATAATAGGTAGCATTGAGTTCTGTGTGTCTTTTAGAAAATTATCAAAACTAAAGGTAATTTTGAGAAACCACTGAACTTAGGTTAGGTGTCAGAAATGAGAACAGAAGTAAGATAAATATACAGTATCTCTGAATTATATAGATAAAAATTTTATCTTTTGTTGTGCCTATTGTTCACATAACCTTTATTTATCACATATGACCTTGCTCTATAATTTATCTGTTGGTTATCTGTCCATCTCACTAAACTGTGAATGCTTTAAAGCAAAAGATGTTTTCATACTTATTTCCATATTGAGTGCCTAAGTCAAAGTAAGTGGTCAATAAGTGTTTACTGAATGAATGAATTACTGAATATCTGAAATTATACAATTTTAATGCAATTTACTCAAGATTGGTACACTTAGGTTCTATCTTTAGCCCAGGATGTTGAGATCTTGTTGAGATTCACTCCCAACATGGCCTCTCTTCAATAGATAAAACTATATCACATGATAATTTTAGTTCATTTACAATAGAGCTCAGTATCCTCTTTTAATTAAAGGCACTGATTTGGGAGTCAGAAAAATAGGGAATATATTGAGCTCTGTTATTTAACTGTACAACCTTAAGGAAATCACTTCAACCATTTAAATTTATTTCCTTCTCTGTAAAAAGAGAGGAGTTAGGCTTTAGTTTCCTATTGTTATAATATGTAGTTTTTTAAATGTCTGATGGACAGTAAATGTCTGAGGAAATTAATAGTCCATTTTATATTTTCTTAATTACTAAAATTACAGTTTAATTAGAATATATATACATTATTGCACACACATTTTAAAAGTATAAATATAAGTATAAATATTTAATACATATACATTTATATACAAATCATTTATTTTTTACAAATCATTTATTTTTAAGTCTTATAAACATTGTAATGAAGGTAGAGAATTGGCAAAATATTTGTTAGATCTGATCAAGGATGACAACATATCAGCATTCCTGATGCTCTCTTCAAGGGGGTATGAAATTTGACAGACCACTTTCTCATCCCCAAAAAAAGTATGACTGAGGCCTTTTATTGAGAAAAAATTTAAAGTCATTTCCAGGGTAGGTAAATCATAATCCCATATTAGGGAGCACAGAGATGCTTTCTAGTCCCATACACCTTCGGTGTTATCCTAGGTTGTGAGATTACAGAGATAAATAAGATGGTCTTTAGCATCAGGAAGTAATCATTGCAGCTCATTTTGTTGGCTTTTGTTACATACTGTGGAGGCATAAACAATAGCTTGTACATGTGCAAATAAACTTGCTTTAGCATTTGCAGCCTTTTGTGAACAGTTTCTGGGAAGAAAGACTGAGAGAAAATATACTGAATAGGAAAGTTGAGCTCCCACTGCAAAATCCAGAATTAAACTTTAAGACTGCTGAAATCTTGAGTTGTCAATAAATATTATGTGGATAGTATCTCTATGAAATTAAATTAAAATGAAATTGTATTGCTTATATACATATAATTCATAATAGTAGTTCTCTAAATGAACTTTAATAAAATCTAATGAATTAAGCTAATTTACTAGTTGACTTTGTAACCCCTGAATGTGTGTTATAGGTCACCTAAATTCTCAACAAGTGAGCAAGTACTAGTACAGACAAGCCCAACTGAAGTATATTTGAAATAACGGAGCAGCCTGAGATAGCACATGGAAGGGTAACTGATAAGAAAAACAACCATTGCTCTCTTTGCCCAAGGCCTTCCCTTGCGAACAACACCAATCTGTACAGGTAGAAAAGTGAATGACACATAGCAGAAACTATTGGATTTTAACAGTATTAGATTTTTCCAATCTCTATCTTAAAAATTGTTATTTTTTTCTTCCCAATTTTTATTTAAATTCTAGTTATGCCTTAAATATCCTTAAATTCCAATTTCTAAACCAAATAAAATAATCTGATATGTTCACCTCAATGTGAACGTGTTTAAGTTAAAATTTTTTGAAATATGGTCAGTAGTGATACTCACGTTATGACAGTGAAAAAATATATTATTTCACAAGTCAAAATTCTTTATATAATTAAATGAGATTTCTGAGAATTCTACATTTATTATAGCACTCAAGCCAAAATACATATACCTAAAGAGTTTGAAAAATTTTGTAAGGTATATGGAAAGATTTAGCTAAGTGGTATTTAAATGGCCATGAAGTCAAATATTAACAAGTTAAAAACTCATTGGATTTTTTTTTCTCATTGGATATTTTTAAAGCAAAATGTAAAGGTTAACGATGTATCAGACTTTTTAAAAGCTTTATGAAGTTTTAAAATAGTTATCAATACTTCCACAAACATAAATAAGTTAATGAGAATTACAAATTATAAATATGTTTTCATAAAAAGGTGACAAAAAAGATAACTCTTCTTTTATTTTAATATATAGTAAGTATATGAGTGTAAATAACATGAAATGCTTTGAATTATAAAGTTCTGTAGGGAAAGTTTTGTTTTGTTTTGTTTTGTTTTTCCCCTAGGGAAGAAAGGATCTTTACTTGTCTCATCAAGAACCAGCGATCTATAACTAATTAGGAGTTGAAGATATGTTCATCTAAAACCAGAAATACTTAGTACTTGATAATCATCATGATGTGGGAAACAAAGGTAGAAGAAAAGTTATTAAATTTCCTTACTACCTAGAGCCACTCACAAGTCCTTGAAAGAGACAGTGTGACATTCCTCTAGGGACTCAACTGCCTCCACCTTAATACTTTGCTAAGGGCAAAAGGCAATCCTAGCCTGACCTCCAACTCCCACTGCCCCTCACATCCACCCCCAACCAGGATTCTATAAGTCTATTGTATTTTTCTGTATTTATTTATTTATTTTAAAGAATTTATTACTTTATTTGACAGAGAGAGAGTGATCATAAGTAGGCAGAGAGAGGGGGAAGCAGGCTCCCCACCAAGTAAACATCCAGACATAGATCTCAATCCCAGGACCCTGGGATCATGACCTGAGCCAAAGGCAGACTTTAACACACAAAAATTCCTTTGGAAACTTTATCTCTAAAACCTCCAAGATATGTGATGGCAATCATCCCCAAGCATATGGTCCCCTGATATGGTCCACATCTGAAGCGTCTCATGACTAAGGTTTTATTAGACATTGATAAATGACCTTTCCCCAAAAACAGCTAGCCCCTCAAGGTTCTGGAAGCCTTGCTTCCAAAATTCCTTAGAGACTTACCATATCCCTGACCCCTTCCAACCTACAAGTATATAATGGGCCACTCCTCACAACCCCAGTGCTTCAGCTGCTCTTTCTTCCCATTGGTCCTGTCTCCATGCTTTAATAAACCAACATTTTACACCAAAGATATCTCAAGAATTCTTTCTTGGTCATTGGCTCTGGACTCCATCCCACCGAACCTCACTTATATTCTAAAATTTCATCCATCATATCTTGGTTGCCTTTACTAAGCCAAATATTTAGAAGCAGCTCTGTTATCACATAGCATAATTCCTTTTATTTACAACACAGAGATATGTATGATGTAGAAGGTAATCTGAAAGTCATTAGTTCTTTTTCTGTATAACAGTAAAATCTGAAGTCTGTCACTTTCTAAATGGAAAGTATCATGATAATATTTTCATCATCTAGTACCAAGATACACATAATGTATTTTGTTAATTCTCTTTCTTCAGTTGGGGTAACTAAATAGAAAAAAAACAGTTTATACAGTCATTGAATTGGATTCTATTAGACTATAAAATAAAAGCTTGTAAAAAACTGAGAGAACTTGACCTCTCAGGTGTTTTTATTGCCACATAATAGATTTTATTCTAAAAACATGTCTTCTGTGTTTTTTTTTAAAGATTTAATTTATTTATTCGATAGACAGAGATCACAAGTAAGCAGAGAGGCAGGCAGAGAGAGAGGGAGTGAAGCAGGGTCCCCGCTGAGCAGAGAGCCTGAGGTGGGGCTCAATACCGAGGACCAGGATCCCCAGGACCCTGAGATCATGACCTGAGCTGAAGGCAGAGGCTTAACCCACTGAGCCACCCAGGCACTCCATGTCTTCTGTGTTTTAATGCTGATTACATTATTGTTATTGTTATTTGAAATCTAAATTCCAACTAGATGTTGGAATTTTCATTATATGCTATTGCTGAGTAATCTAGGGCAAGTTATTTAAATGCTCTGAATCTGACTTTCTTTACCTATAAAAATATCTATGATAGGTTTAAGTACCACAATAAATAAATTAATAATCATGAAGTTTATAGTCTTAACAAAAATTAGTGTTCAAAATAATTTAAATACTTAAACTTATAATAAGCTTATATGCATGTATGTTTTCAATATGATTTGATAATTTCATCAGTAAAGCCACATAGACACATAAAATAATTGAAAATTTATAAATATGCCAAATATGTAGAGGGAAAAGTAAATGCACTCATCATCTAGGCTCATATAATTTTAAATATTTAAATTTAAATAATTTTTCTATTTTTCCTGGAAGTTAAAACAAAAGAAAATGGAAATTTTCATTCTATTTTTTTCATGAGAGATGGTGTTTTTTGATATTTAAACATATTTTTACAGAAAACACAGACTTTTTTAAAGCCTATCTGACTACTTTCTATTTGGGGCATAGTATTAAAAATATTACCCAATGAAGAGTTTAGGGATTAGGCTGATAAAGTCCAGCAGGCTGTGTTCTCATTCTAATTTGATGGAAAAATGTGATAAATATACTTGTCTACCCTCACTGAACAAACTTTAACCATTTCTTCCATCATCCAGGACTTTGACAAGAACTCTTTCTTAGATAATTCAAGTTTAATTTCTCTGCTGAGCTCACTGGTATATCTCCATAATTTACAGTGCTTTTAATATGTGGTTTCCTGACTATCATTTTTGTATTAAAGATGAAGTAAATAGTAATATAATAAATATGTATAAGGACAAGATTAGAAAAAAAAGATAAAATAACATACTATTAGCCAAAGTACAAGTCTGAGTCAACAGGGTCTTCTAAATCAAGGTAAGTGGCTGAAATGTCCTCCAAAATAGGTGGGGAGACTGGTCAAAGTGCCTTGTCAGAGACCCCAGGGCACTGAGGCTTCCAGCTCTTACCCTTCTGCTCACGAAGAATCTTTGCCTGAGACTTTTGTGTATGTGTTTAATACCCACAGAAGAGTAGATTCTAAGCAGCTTAGGCATATCCTGCTGAAACTTTCTCAGTGGCTTCAATAATCCAAAGGTACTTTCAGAAAGCTAGTGCCTTTCACTTGTAACAAGACACTGTCAACAACATAGTAGAAAGCTTTATATTTTCATTTATTTATTTATTTATTTATTGTAGACAATTTTAAGGTAGGCTGGGATGACGAGTTATTGGAATAAAAAATGGAAGACTATTCATTAATTTGATGGAAAAGAGACTATGGGAAATCAAAGTATAAGTACAACAATTAGAAAAAGACAAACTGCAGAATATTCCTGAATCTGCCTTCAGAATACAGAATGTGCTCATCTATGTGCAGGGCAAAAGCACAGAGGAGACTGCAACTACTGTATCAGATATCTAGATATATCAACGTTATACATTAGCTCACATTCATGTACATGTCCATATTCCCATCCTGGGCTCAAAGTCTAATCCCTGGTGATGATCTTTGCCAACAAGAGCCAAAAAATGCCTTGCTGTCTGTGAGTCTGAGTCAATTGAATATGCTGGGACAGGACAGGTCTAAAGCTGCACTGAGACCCATGTCTTTTGGACAGTGACTGAATCCACCCAAGTTTGGATTGGGTTAGAGAGCACACAAACAGTCTGTCTATGATCCACTCACTTCTGTTCCCTAGTTTAGGATTTCCAGGTTGTCCTTAACGCCTCCCAAAACTAGACCATAGAGGCAAGAGAGAGAGGAACCACAATTGTCTAGTTATTGTCAAAACTCAATTTAATAGGAAACCCAATATATGACAATTGTAAGGACCAACTTTATATAAATTCTCCAGCTTTATGAGACAGAAATTGTGATTTTCTCCCCCTACCATCCCACCCTCATATTCAGGCACCAAGCCTCAGGTTTTTTGTTTATTTTCAGGTTGTTTGTTTGTTTATTTAGTTCAGTAAATTAGTTCATAGATTGGAAGGATTACTAGAGCTGAATTGCCTGGGGTCTCAATTCAGCTCTAGTAACCCTTACAATCTATGAACTAATTTACTGAACTAAATAAACAAACAAACAACCTAAAACAACAACAACAACAACTCTATAGAACCACTTATGAGAAGATAAAAATGTCTTCAGGTGTTGTGTCTTTGTGATATGGGAGTACTCTGAAGTACAAGGTACAGGAGGACCCCTTCCTGTCTCAATCTAAGGTGGACACTGTTGCAGAAAAACATTTATCTTCAGTTTTATTTTTCTTTTTTGCCTTGTCTTAAAATGCTGATTTATTTCCTATAAACCTTGTCACGAAAATAAAGAATGTATTTTGTCCCTTGAAAAAAGTGGCTTTATTCCACACATTCTCTTACAGGGCAAGTCTACAGATTTAATGACCTTGCTTTTTGTTATTTGAGGTCAACAAGAAATAACTATAAGAAAGTGGACCTAAGCAAAGTCAGGCTATTATTAAATAATAATCCCATGTTCAAGGTTGGAAATCTCAGACAGCTAATTGTAATAGAAAGGAAACTATCCATTTCATTTACAAGAGTGAGTTTTTAAGTATAGAATCTTAATATCTTGCTTGCTTTTTTCCCTTTGTATCTGATAGTACTGAAGAAAAACTTATAAGGAAGGAAATATTGGCGGAAAACTACTTTAATTTCAGTAATTACTTACAATTACAGCTTTTACCATTAATTATTTTATCACTGAATTTCTTTCCATAAAATTATGACCTTTACTATAAATATAAGAGGACAAGTGAATAGAATATTCTTTCTTGAGCTTCTTGTTCCTAAACTCCCATTGCTTCATGGTGAACTTTATCTTATTTATTTATGTATTTATTATTTTTTGTGAACTTTATTTTAATCTTTACAATTTAATCTTTTTTTGTGTGTACGGTAAAAACATTTAACATAAGATCTACCTTCTTAGCAAATTTTAAATGCACAATACAGTATTGGTAACTATAGGTACAATGTGGTACAGCAAATCTTTAGAATTTATTCATATTACTAACTGCAACTTTATATGTAAAAAACTTGCTAATTCTTTTCCCTTCAGCCCCTGGAAATCACCATTCTACTCTCTGTTTCTATGAACTTGACTATTTTACACACCTCATATCAATGGAATCATGATGTATATTTGTCTTTCTGTGACTGGCTTATTTCATTTAGCATAATGTCTTCCAGGTTCATTAGTGTTCTCACAATGGTAGGGTTTCCCACTTTTTTTAAGGCTGTGTAATATCCCATTGTATGTATATATAATATTTTCTTTATCTATTCATTCATCCAAGAACACTTAAGTCACTTCCATTTCTGAGCTATTGTGAATAAATGCTACAATAAATATCAGAATCTTTGAGATCCTGATTTTGATTCTTTTGAGTATATATAACTAGAAATGGGATTACAGGTTTATATGGTAATTCTATTTTTAATTTTTCAGAAATCTCCATACTGCTTTTCTTAGAAGATTTCCCATTTTATATTTCAATGTATCAGGGTTCTCCTCTCTCCACATTTTTGTTATCTTTAGTTATTTTGATAAGAGCCATCCTGACAGGAATAAAGTGGTTTTGATTTGCATTTCATTGATGATTAGTGATGTTCAGTGTATTTTCATATAGTTTTTGGCTATTTGAATGTCTTCTTTGGAGAAATGTCTCTTCAGTCCTTTTCCCATGTTTTTAAAAGCTTTTATTTATTAATTTGAGAGAGAATGACAGCACATGAGAGAGAGTACAGGCAGAAGGAGGGGCATAGGGAGAAGCAGACTCCCCCCTAAGCAGGGAGCCAGAAGTGGGGGCTCAATCCGAGGATCCTGGAATCATGACCTGAGCTGAAGATAGATGCTTAACTGACTGAGCCACTCAGGGTCCCCCTCATTTTTTCAATCAGGTTATTTGGAATTTTGCTATTGTTTTAGAAGTTCCCTATATATTTGTAAGCTAACCCCTTATCAAATATATGGTTTATAAATATTTTCTTCCATTCTATAGGTTCCCATTTTCACTGTTGATTATTTCCTTTGATATGCAGAAACTCTTATTTTGATGAAGTCCCACTTGTCTATTTTTGCTTTTGTCTCTTATGTTTTTGGTGTCATGTTCAAAATCATTGTCAAGATCACTGTTGTGAAGTTTTTCTCCCAATTTTTTTTCTAGAAGTTCTATAGTTTCAGGTCTTATGTTTAAGTCTTTAATCCATTCTGAGGTTTTTTTTTTTTTTTAAGATTTTGTTTATTTGACAGAGATTACAAGTAGGCAGAGAGGCAGGCGGGGCGGGGTGGAGGAAGAAGCAGGCTCCCCACTGAGCAGAGAGCTCAATGAGGGGCTCGATCCCAGGACCCTGGGATCATGATCTGAGCCAAAGGCAGAGGGTTTAACCTACTGAGCCACCCAGGTGCCCCTTGAGTTGGTTTTGTGTATAGTTATGGCAAGTGTCCAATTTCATTCTTTTTCATGTTGATGTCCAGTTTTCCCAGCACCACTTTTTGAAGAGATTATTCTGTCTTCATTGTGTACTCTGGACTCCCTCATGGAAGATTAGTTGATCACTTATGTATGGGTTTAGTTCTCTATTCTGTTGACTTGGTCAATATGTCTATTTTTATGCAAATGCATTTTTTAAATTGCATAGCTTTCATAGTATATTTTGAAATTAGAAAGACCAAAGCTGGAGACATCATGCTTCCTAATTTCGTAATAATCTTTACAATTTTAAATAGGCAAACATCCCAACTCTCTGGAATTTTCCAACACTGAGAAGGTGCTTGAAATAAATATTGGACTAAGAATAAGTAGAATGGCATTATTTTAAAAGAATTTATTGCAAGGTCAATGTATTATGTTTTTAATACCCGTTTCTCAAGATATCTTTAAGTTGTGATAAAGCAAAATGTTGGAACTTCTAAATGCATAGTTTTTAAAATGTGTAATTTTTTCATAGGATACTGTGTTCATTTTAAGAATGAGGTATTCCCTGGAGGCCATGCATAAATAAGGAGGTGCTATCCATGTACTGGGTTATCTTAGTGGTTTATAGTCACATTAATCTTTAAATTGAGCTCTGAATTTAGTCATTTGTAAATAAATGCTCTCCAGAGAGATCATCATCAAGAAGTAACTAAGCTATTGTTTAAAACTAAAGCCTATTTTCTGAATTAATGAAGCAACTTTCATTATGGACAATCTAAAAATTGCAGGCTATTTCCTATTTACCTATTGATGCATTTTAATGAGTGTGCAATAACCTAAGAAATGAGAGGTTTTCAACTTTGAAATTTACCTGAAATCATGATCACAGTATGCAATGTCAAAATTAGTTGAGTTAGTAAATCTTTCCACAAATTAAACCTGTCATTTTTCTCATGTTTATATTTTATGTTATGTAAATTTTATCTATCACAGTAAAATGAATCAATGCCTTCTATATGTTAATTGCTATTATTAGAACTTTATCATTTGTCATTTCTCTTTTAAGACACTAGTTTACATGATTCTAAAACTAAGTGTACATATAAACTTTAGTAATGGGTATTGGTTTTTCTAAATATGTGTCATAACTAAGAGATCCTTCTGTTGACCCCCAAAATACTTGCCTGCATTGAATATCTTTCTTCCTTTATAGACTAAAGCCTTTTACTTTTAAAAAAAATTTATTTATTCATTTAGGACATAAAGAGACAGAGAGAGAAAGACACATGAATAGGGTTGGGGGAGAGACAGAGGGAGAGGAAGAAGCAGAGTCTCACTAATCCAGAAGCTCGATGTGGGGCTCCATCCCAGGACGAGGAGATTATGACCTGAGCCAAAGGCAGATGCTTAACCATCTGAGACATCCAGTCACCCCACCTTTTACTTTTCAAATTCAAATTATATCAATTTTATTTTTAATAATTGAGAACATAAAAGTTTTAGTTTTCTGTTACAGTTCCACCTTATTATTTTACTTTTTTGAAATGACTAATTCTTTCTTTTATATGTTCATCTATAGTTCTTTTATTTTATATTGAGAAAAAGATACACATCTTAAAACCCAATTAGAGGAAAACACAAACTCTCCTCAAAATTTGAAATTTAATTATAAAATAGCTTATAACTTATTAGTATATTAAAATTAAATTTTTGAAATGTATTTAGTCATAATGATATAAAGAATTCATTTTAAATGTTAACTGACACTCTCTTCCTCTTTTCATCACATTATTCTATTTAAATTATATCCATATATGTCTCCTTGTGTCTAAATTTGGCACAAGGTTTTCACTGAGATCCTCATATTTTTTCACTGAAACCACCTGTTAACATACTGTATGTTTGTTATAATTTCCCTGACAAATTCCCAGAGAATAAAAATGGCCAGTGACCATCAAATGCCTATGTGGCTCTTTATTTGAGCCACAACTTTGTGTCATGAAGACACATAGATTCCAAAACAACAAATAAATAAAAAGTACTTTGGTCAGGCAGAAAGGTTAAAATTCACAAGACAGGAAGCAACAAGTGTTGGCGAAGATGTGGAGATAGGGGAACCCTCTTACACTGTTGATGGGAATGTAAGCTGATACAGCCACTCTGGAAAATGGTATGGAGGTTTATTAAGAAGTTAAAAATGGAGCTACCCTACAACCCAGCAATTACAATAGATATTTACCCCAAAGGTACGAATGTAGTTATCTGAAGGGGCACCTGCACCCCAATGTTCATAGCAGCAATGTCCACAATAGCCAAACTGTGGAGAGAGCCAAGATGTCCATCAACAGACGAACAGATGAAGAAGATGTGGTATATGTATATACAATGATATTACTCAGCAATCAGAAAGGATGAATACTTGCCATTTACATCAATGTGGATGCAAAATAAGTCAAGCAAAGACAATTATTATATGATTTCACTCATATGTGGAATATAAGAAACTGCAGAGGCTCATATGGTAAAGGGGGGAAAACTGAATGAGAAGTCATCACAGAGGAAGGAAAAAACCATGAGAGATTCTTAGCTATAAGGAAACAAACTGAGGGTTGCTGGAGGGGAGGTATGTAAGGGGATGGGATAACTGGGTGATAGGCATCAAGTAGGCCACATGATGTGATGAGTACTGGGTGTTATATGCAACTTATAAATTATTGAACACTACATTTGAAACTAATGATGTACTATATATTGACTAATTGAATTTTTGTTTCTAAAAAAATAAAAAAATAAAAAAATAAATAAAATAAATAAATAAATAAATAAAAATGAAAAAAAATTTTTAAAGTACACTAGTCATGGCTAATTCCTTATTTTTTCCTCATCTCCTTTCCACTGAGACTTGAATCATCTGTGCAGAACTACCCATGGCTTTTTAGTTTCTTCCTACATGTGATGTGTGGAATTTGTCACCATCATTTTACAGAAGTCTATTTTAATTACATTTTATTGTTGCAAACTGACCAGCAATGCATACTTCAGAGTTTCCTGTTGGTTTTGATTAAACAGATAAACACATCTAGTGTAACATAAATTAATTTGCAAGAAACTTGAGTTTTTCTCTTTTTCACTTTCATTATAGGAAATGTAGTAGTCTATAAAGTAGAGAAAGCAAGAAAAAGTTCAGAGCTTTGGGCTTAACATAGTGATTGAAATGGAAAGTCATGTAAAACCTCCAAGGATATGTTCTTCCAAGAAAGGCAAAGAATTGTGGAAACACTTTACATGATGGGATATATAAGTAGGGCCCTGGAGGTCCAGATGTGAAAGCAGACTACTGGAGTTAAGCACTTAGCTGAAAATTGCTTTCTATCATCTGAGCTAGAAGTAATCAGAAGCCAGGCATGAAGGATTAAAGCAGAATACTTTAGGTATATACTTGGCTTCTAAAAGTTGGAATTCTATTTTTCTTCTTTTATGCCCAGGCTAAAATCTGATTCTCTTCATAATTTTCAGAATTAAAGGGTTTTCATGATCATTTATTTTTTAAAGTTAGAAAAACATATGTATTTACAATAAAATCAACACTTTAGAGCTTGTTGGGTAGTTATAAAATATAGTGTAATTCTGAAGAATCATAACTCCCAAAAGAGACTTTAAGGAATATTTGGTGAAAACTATTTTATGATTGATAAGAAAAATGAGACCTGGAAAGGAAATTAAAATTCTTGCTATCAAAACCTCTTTGTATTTAATCCTGTGTCCATAACTATTCAGATAATGTTACTTGGGGGCAAAACCCCACTAAACACTAGATCAGATGTTTCCTAATGGAATGCAAGCAGGTACTCTGATAAAAGGCCAAAGCTATGAAATCAAGTTTTTTCTAGTCAATTCTGATGTCAAGTATTGTCCTTGTTTTCATTGTAGTTGCAACTTATAGTTTAAAAACAAGCCAGTGTACACTTGAATAACTAGATGATATCGATTTAAATAATAGGGTCATATCTAATGTAGCTTTCAATTTTTAAGATCTGTTTTCCCTTGGAAAAATCATTGCTCCACAATATAATTGAGAAATGAATTTTCTCCAATGATTCTCTAATGTATTTTAGGTTTTCCAAAGACATCTATTATTATCTTATACTAATAATGGGTATCACTTATTGGCCATTTAGGAAAAACACTTTGTCAACATTTTCCAAGTTGTTATTCACATAATCTTATGAGTTAGGTATTATTTTTCCCAATTGACTGAGGAGAGGACCGAGGCTTAGAGAAATGATGTAGCTTTTCCATGGTCCCACAGTATTGGTAGTCTTCTCTAAATTTTGGAAAGCTCTGTATTCCTTTCTTTTAGGAACTCTTTTCTCCTGTTCCATACAATTTCAATGGTACTATCACTGAAGCACTACAGGTTTCTTATTATGGAGCTGGACACACAACCCCACCTAAACCATTAGAGCCTTTGGGAGAGAACTGATGTGTACTAGGAGGGGAAGGAATTTCTGGACCCTTCTGAAATTGTTATCTGTAGGAATGTGTAAGCCATAGGACTTGCTGGGGTCCACCTTTCCTATATATGACTTGAGGAGAGAAATAGCCAAGTGAGAAGAAGCAGAACCAAGAAAAGGAGAAAAAATAAAATCCTGATAACAGCATTTTCATCGTTGGCATGAAACCCATTCTAGTCCTGGACCATCACAGTCATATGCAAACAAAAGCCACAGTTCTAATAATTTCTTATTCTATGTCGCTCCAAGTATCATTTTATAGTCATATAAAATGGTTTGCAGTCACCCCATACAATGTATACTTTTCTTTCTGTTTTCTCAACATACCAGCTTTCTCTTCTGTTTTTCCATCTTCACAGTAGAATATAACTGCTCTACAGCTTCCCAAACTACATATTAAAATTCTGGCCACATGCATAGTCTAATCATCTGTTTTGAATTCTTGTTCCAAATTTAATGGACTTTATGTAATCACCTGTAGCTTGGAAAGTGGCACTGCAAGGTGCACAAGTAGCTGCCAATAACCCAACTCCGAGGGGGTGGGAAATTCAGAGTGAAGAAGGCCTGGGTGGACTTCCTGTAAGACATCAAGCTAAAAGTTTTAAGTTCTTTTTCAACAGGCTTTTCGGCCATCTAATCCTTCCTAATTGGTGGGGTGTACAGTGTTCTTTTGCCTTATTATTTATTTCTTAAGCTGTTACTTTTTTAGAAAACTAGTTTGTTTTTTTTTTAAAGATTTTATTTATTTATTTGACAGAGAGAGATTACAAGTAGGCAGAGAGGCAGGCAGAGAGAGAGAGAGGAGGAAGCAGGCTTCCTGCTGAGCGGAGAGCCCGATGAGGGACTTGATCCCAGGACCCTGAGATCATGACCTGAGCCGAAGGCAGCGGCTTAACCCACTGAGCCACCCAGGCGCCCTAGAAAACTAGTTTTGAAGTGGAAGAGATTTATTTTTGAAAACTACCTCAATTCAAGTAATGAAGAAATTCAAATCAGAGGTGCCTGGCTAACTGTCAGTGAAGCATTTGCCTTCATCTTAGGTCATGATCCTGGGGTCCTGATATGGATAGTCTGCTTCTCCCTCTTCCTCTGCCCTCCCTGTGCTCATGCCCTGTCTCTCAAGTAAATAAATTAAATATTTAAAAAAAAAACAACAACCTTCAAATCATATAGTGAGTTCAGAAAAGAATGATCAAAGTTAAAATTATTTTTAAGCAATCTCTCTTGAACTCATCACATGCTATACTGACTGAGCTAGTCAGGCACCTCAAGAAAAAGATGTTTTTTTAAACAATAGCACATGTATTAAATGTAAATAAATTATTTTTACTGGATGTGTAACTTTTTTACATGTAACATACTAGGCACTCAGTTAAAGTCTGTTAAACAAATAAATCATAGATGTATATGTGTTTTAATTTAATGTTTTATAAAAACTTATTAGTAATATTGATTATTTATGTCTAGTTTATGGAATTGAAAATGAGTATAAATGCTCAACTGGTATTTCAAAATGTGAATTTTGAAAACTGTCTGTTGCTATAGGATAAAAAGACTTACTAGAAGCAATTCCACTAATATAAATTACCCATATATGTCATGGATTGAGATGCAATTACCTTACACAAATACTGGTTCTGACTTTGCATTACCAGAGCAGAGCTTAGTGGTCAGTTCCATTTAGGTTTTGAATAGCTAAAGGCCTATGGTTCTTCTTGAATTGTTTTAAGATTAATTTGTTTTGTTAAGATATCTTAACTTGAGAACTATTACATAATTAATGAAAATATATATGTGAGAGGCACCCTGTTTTCTAAAGGAAAATTATGATTCAATTAAATATTGCATATGCTTCATTAGATCTTGAAATGATCTTATTTAAATATTGAACATTTTTTAAGAATATTGAGATGACAATTTCCCTATGATTAAAAATGCTATCTCCATTCTTAAAAATTTAATTTCAATCATCTTTCTTCAGGGAACAGCACAAGTTTATGAACAGCTTCACAGATAAGGCTCAGAATTCATCAGGTCATTATGTGGAACAGTCCTGCTTTAGTGAGTGTTCATAATTTTCAGTACTTTCCTGCAGGAGAAAATGTTCTGTGAGCAGTAGCATGGTATACCATTAATTCTATCATAGGCAATGAGTAGAAAGAGGGAACACATCATAGATATATGAGTTTATTTGTAAATCAAATGAATAATTTCATTCTGACCCCAGGGATACTGCTTGATAATACTGATGATGACCCAAGTATTCCCAGCCTAAGGGTTATTTTTGAGATAGGCATGAGGTACAAATAAATATGTATTTCTCACTCTTGTATCTCTTTTTCTTAAGCTATTTAGAGGAGGCAAGACTGTCTTATTTTTATTTCCTATTTTTCTAAAATGACAATTTTCTTCCCTCAATTTTCTTTTCAAGTAGACTCTTTCCTGAGGACTCTCACACTGACAAACTTTGTGTCTTTATTTATGCACATGGGCAGGGTCAGGAGGGATGAAATCCCTTTTCAGACAGAGCAGACTCTAAGGGCCCTTGAATACCAGGGCCAAAGAGCTCCATTCCAACCTTCTTGACCACTTCTTTGTAACCCTTGAAAATCCCTTTACAAGTGAAGCAGTCTTTTCTTACACAATTAGATACACAATTTTAATACAGCTGTCTTAAAATAACCAATTTTTGACCTTAAATTCATGCCAGGGTATGCATAACTGATAACACTTTCCTTTGAAATGAAACATTATTTTGATTGATCAAGTTATCTTGGGCCTGTTATAAGGATAATGCTCCCACATTATTTGAAGCTATAATTTTATTATTTCTATGCAAACCCACTAATGGTTTGTTTGTTTTCATCATTTGAGTCTGGAAAATTTGGAATATTTTCTAAATTTTAAATTATAAATTCAGGAAATTTAGAATCTCATTTAGAATCTAAATTCTAAATTCGGGAAATTTAGAATCTTTTCTTGTCTGTTAGACTCCCTTTAGACTACTGAAACAGCCAAACATGGACTGCAAAGAATTGAGCAGAGGCCATGGGCCACCAACTGAACCACCAAGCAATGCTATTGTTTTATTTTTGACTGGGAGATTAGGCTCTAAACTGAGAGTCCAAGGACTGTTAGTTCTGGCATTTAGGTATCTTAGACTCCAATATCTTTGTACCTCAGTTTATTTATTTTAAAACAGCAAACATTCACTCTTTATAAATCTGATTGCAGTCATTCCATAACACCAGGGAGAAAAAGCAATCTGAAAATATGATTTAAGGAAGGAAATAGTTAAAGCAGTTGGATAGAAATTAATTCACTTAATTTACTTTAGGGATACACCAAAAGAGAAGAAAAGAAGGCAGGTAACCTGGTCTAATTTTCTTGTCTACAGGACCTCTGGGTAAATAAACTAATGATATTTGCTAGAAGGAAGAGGCTTTGTCTACAAAATGCCCAGAGCAAAAGTCCCTGGATAAGTTTATTAATAGTAAATAGAACACAAAATCTGCAAGACATGACTCCCTGGAGAAGGCCATGCAGACAATACAATTCTCTAGGGGTATAAAACAGAGATGTGACTAAATTAAACTATACTGTGTGAGAAACCCTGAAAACCTCACTGAAAGACTTCATCTATATTGGGCTAGAGGTATATGACCCTGCAGGAAGGAAAGACCTAGGAGGGATTCTCAGTGTTCCTTACCCTTCTCTGCTTCTTCTGAGTTATTTGACTACTAGTATCTTTAAATTTATTTAGTAAAGCTTGATGGATAAGATTCTGATTTACATGAATTTGATTGGATGACACTAAGAGTTAGCTTAATACCTAACATGGCTGTGGTGGAAATATATATAAGATTTTGTTCTTATATGATTGTAAGAATTTAAAATTTTATATGGGTAACATTTAAAATAAGTAGAATTTTGACCTAGAACTTCAAACTTAGGGCTATTAGTGGGTTTATTTTGAGAGAAGTGTTTCTACTATCTTCAAACTGTCTTATTTCTAATATATCTTGCAGAAATTAATTTAAATTCCTGTACATAATAGTTGTCTTCTCTGATTTTCTGTGATGAATGAGATTTTTTCCTACTTTTTTAATATATTGTCATTTTAGTGGATGTTGTGGTGGGTGGAGAATCTGTAAAGTTAACGTGTATAGTTAAACATATAATCTTTGTTCACTATTTTTAATATTCACTTTTTAAAAGTCTAAGGAATAGATTGTTTTTATAAAATAATAAGAGTGTGATAAGTTGAAAAGGAAAAGACCATTTTAGAATACTTTAGAATAATAAAAATAAAATAATAATTATAATTATTTTATATTTTCAGAGAAAAGTCTAAGATAGTAATAACCATATCTAGCCTTTACATAGTGCTTACTGTGTGCTAAGAAGATCTATTCTCAGGGCTTTACATGTATTACTTCTTTATTCCTCACAGCTGTCTTATGACATAGTGTTACTATTATTCCCATTTTATAGGCACTGAGAAGTGCCTCATTGTTCACACAGCTAGTAAAATAACAGAGAAGGGTTTAAAATCCAGGAAGTCTGGTTCCAGAATTGATGTTCCTTAACCAATCTGATAAATTGACCATTTATTACAAAATTGAAATAAAATATTTTAATGAAATATCAGTTGAAATAAATTATATTTATAAGAAATACAGTTTTAAAAAAAAACCTGGACTTCTTTAGTGTTTTGGTATTCTTATATTATTTGTAAATAAGATAGTTCTTGTAGAGTGCTGACTGAATTATTAGCTAGGGATTCTCTAGAAACCAGAGTTTCAAAGTATTAACTTCTGAAGTTAGTCATGCACCCAATTCCTCCTTATGCAACAGTCTATCCATTTGTGTAGGTAAGGACACAAGGAATAGACAGTCTTGTGGTGAATACGAGATAATGAGATCTTTACAGTGGCAGAGCATAGAAGACTACATGGAGCTCTGAAAGGCTAAGGCTGCTCATGGCACTGCTCCTATGTTGGATCTGTGGACCATGACAGAGACTGTGGGAGATGGTTAGAGATGGCACAGGTGTTGGAAATAAAAGATCTATTACTATATCTGTCTGTATATCTATCCTCTCTCTCTCTCTCTCTCTCTCTCTCTCTCTCTTTCATCTCCTCTTCTTGCCCAGTTCACTACAACTCAGTTAATTAACTGCAACTGTGTGAAAATGACCAGTACAGTTTTTGACATAATAACTATCATAGAGTCTACTCTTGTCTTTTTGATATTTCTTCCTATCTTCCATGTCTCTGGTCAAAAGCTGATAATGGGGAAAAAGAAAATAGGAGAGCCTCTTCAGGGTTATAGGATAAGGAGTCCTTTTCCAGGTAGCAAAGTATCAAATATCAGATTGTCTTGTCACCACCCTATATGGTGCTTTAACCTGATGCTGATCATAATGTCACTGTGTAATGCCAATTAATATTAGATCACCTCACCTCCCTGACTGAACACTCACCAGCATGCAAATTCTGAAGAAGAGAGAGCCTCTGAGAAATGAAAATCCATAGAGATCATGTGTAAGAGAAAGTCTTATTTGGTTTAGGTAAAGAGAAGACATAGATGGAGAACTATAGATAAGTTGTTTATCTCTGATTCAATCTTTTAGGGACCCCTGGGTGGCTCAGTCATTAAGCATCTGCCTTCAGCTCAGGTCATGATCCCAGGGTCCTGGGATTGAGCCCCACATCCAGCTCTTTGCCCATTGGGAAGCTTTCGTCTCCCTCTTCCACTCCTTCTTGCGTTCCCTCTTTTGCTGTGTCTCTCTCTGTCAAATAAATAAATAAAATCTTTAAAAAAGAGATTTAAATCTTTTAAAAGACTCACTAGAAACAGAAAGGGAGACACAAGGATATCAGAGATTTGAATTGTGACTGAAATAAGTGATTTTTGACTTTGAATTTTCAATAACATAACACTTATTACCTTGGCATTAGAGAATCTGATGTCACAAAAAGCAAGTGAATCACTCATGAAATTTAATTTATATTTCAAAATCTGTATTTAAGACCTTACCATTATAGAACTGTGAGTGATATGTTCAATAAATCAATAAACTGAATAATTAATAAATCCCTATATTCAGAAGAGTTATTTGACCTTTCATCAATTACTTAGAGCATTTTTAACATGTGAGGGAGCATTTTATCAGGAGAAATATAGCAGAATGCTCAAATTTAGCAGTTTTTGGAGCACTATTATTTGGATCTATCCTTAAGGCAAGTATCAATTACTCTTGGTCTATCTTGGATGACCTGAGGGGATTATAACCTCCTCAGGTAATATGTTCTCAGCTGAATTCCTAGGAGAACAGAATGTAGCTCAATATTTCAGTTTGTGGCTTGATTAAAGATATTGCTGGAAAGCTCCATATAAAACATCTGTTCCATTTATTTCTTTCCCTCTCCTTTGTCTTTCTCTTTTCCTCTTCCTTTTCTTCACCCTCCCTTTCTTTTATCCTCCTTCTGTTATAGATTGATCTATCGAAATCTTATAGACTGAACTATATCATCCTTTTCTTACAAAGTGATCACTAATTATCTGTTAACAAGAACTTTCCCTCATCCCAAAGTTATTTCCTCTGGGTCCTTTCAAATATTGACATAAATAATCTATATTCAAAGACCTGAATTGTTCTGTCTTGTAAGCCAGACTGTATCTCCGATTTCTCCTTATTTATATTTTTAAAATATTTTTAAAGATTTTATTTATTTATTTGACAGAGAGACAGAGAGCATAAGTAAGCAGAGCAGCAGGCAGAGGGAGAGAGAGAAGCAGGCTCTCTGCTGAACAGGAAACCTGATGTGGGGCTCAATCCCAGGGCCCTGGAATCAGGACCAGAGCCAAAGAGCCGCCCAACCAACTGAGCCACGCAGGCACCCCTATTTCTCCTTATGTTTTAACACAATGACTTACATGTAGAAAGCACAAAATAGTTTTCATATAAAATTTTGATTGGCTCTACTATGGTTTTTATGAATCAATCCACCACTTTCTATATATTCAACACTATTCCTATCATAAAAGAAATATCTGAATTTTGTATAAAACACATATGCATTAAAATTCAATTTTGTCTTAGTCTTTAAAGATTAATAACTTAAAAACAAAACAAAACAAAACAAAAAACCACCAACAGCCTGGAACAGTTTCCTTTCTAATTCAGCCAGTGGTGGGAAAATCACAAATGATACAAAAGGGGAAAAGATAGTTCTTTATTTATTTCTATCCTGGAGTATCTTTGGTTTTTACATTCATCAGCTGTTGGAAATTTGGGCTGTTTCCATTTTTTAGCCATTATGGATAGTACTTCTATAAACATTCATGTGCAAATTTTTGTGTGGACATATGTTTTTAATTCTCTTAAAATAAATGCATGGAGTTTTCACCCTCAGAATAAAGAGTGATAAAATAATACTGATATTTCTTTGTACAAGTTTACAAAAATACATATTCTTAGTAAAATATAATTCTCTGTACTGAAAAAAAGCTAAAAACACAAGGAAATTTTAATTAAACTATACTAATATTGCAGTTAGAAAACAATTTTTACATACTAAGCAGATCAATAAAAATATACCTTCCTTAGTTTTATGTAAAAAAAAAAGGTGAAAATTCCTCAAAGACAAAAAGAGAAAAAAAGTGTAACTGATTTTTTCAACAAAATATAGTTCTATGTTGGAATAAAGTAAGCATATATTCATTCAAGCCTTTATTGATTTCATATTATATAAGACGTAATAGGTCGAAGGTAAAGATTAACAAGACATAGTCCTTGTTCTCAGAAGTTTTAAATCTAGGTGGTGTTAAATTATTAATACAAGCAATACTGGTACAAGTATAAAGTTAGAGAAATTCAAAGGAGGAGATAATACGTCACTTGCAGTGACTGAAGACAGAATAAGACTTTAATTTCATAGTCAGAGGGAAGTACCGATTGCAAGGTGTTGGGAATGCCCAATAGATATTCAGGATAGAGGTCAAAGTGAGACTATCATATAACAGTCATTTTGCGTAAAATAAATGAGAGGCATATTGAATACAATCTTCAAGGAACAGAGCACAGAAGCAAAAGCCTTTAAGATCAAAAATAAAGCTTTTTTTGCACTCCTATGGGTAGGCCATGGAAACAGAAGGAGAGGGAAAGAAAACAAAGGAATAACGGAACATGGCAAAGAGCTATGTTTCAGAGAATTCATGATAGAATTTTGAGTGTTAAGACAAGAAAAACATTACACACACACACACACACACACTTCCTTTTTAAAATATATTGAACTTCTCAGTTGGTTAATCCTCTGCCTTTGGCTCAAGTCATGATCTCAGTGTCCAGGGATCCAGTCCTACATCAGCACCTTGATTAGTGGGTTATCTGCTGTCCCTCTCTCTGCTCCCTCTCTCTCTCAAATAAATACAATCTTTATATATATATATATATATATATATATACAGAGAGAGAGACTTCTATGAGCCAACATTGTGCAAAGATTGGCTTGAAGTACAGGAAGTTTAGAATAGGTCTTCCACATTCAAGGGTTTACAGTTTAGTCTGGGAGACATATAAAAACAAATGCCAAACAATAAAATAAATATATAATTTAATACTAAATTATATGTAGTGACTATAAGTGCTGTAGAAGTATGGAGAAAATTAATGAGGATTGGTATACTCAAGTACAGTATATTAGCTGAGATTGTTTTCTTCAGTATCTAGCAGAAAATTGACAAAATGAAGAGCTTACATGATAAAAATATTTATCATAAAACATCTATTTAGATGAGCAAGGGCTTGTTAAACAGTAGGTTTTTGTTAAATAAAAATTAAAAATTCTTTTCCTTCTCTTCTGGCAAGAAGATGGCTAAGACATGCATTCATAAAGTCTTGTACAGTCCTTTCATTAAGAAAGGAAAGATATGACTATATCTTGATTAAAAGAGAGAGGAATCTTCCCAGAAGATTATCAGAGTACTTTTACCTCATTGGCTATGCACATGACAACTATAGGATCAAGGGAACCTGTGACAGTGAGTATCTGGCAAAGGGGTCATCTTTCGCTTTCACAGGTCTTAATCATCCTCTGAGGATGCAGGGCATTATTTTCCCAGAAATTAGGGAGTATCTGCAGAATTACCTAAACATAAATTGAAGAGTTTGTTCTTAGGAAGAAAAGAGTAGTCTTTGTAAAAGACGTACATGGTGTGCCTCCATTTTTCCTATCATGTTTTATAAAAAAGTTAACTTTTAAAAAATATTTTCTACAAGAATATTTCTAATAAAAGAGCATACAATTTGTATTCAATATTTATAAAGCATAATTTAAAAGGAATATGAACCATTTGAAGAGAAGGTAAACATTTTAGAAATGTAAACTCAGGATTTTAGTGCTGCAATATATAAAGCAATCATTTCAAATTTGATTTTTGTATATTGAACAAAGCCGAATTAAGCAGACACGTTGCCAGTCTAAAATGACATTATCTCAGTGGAATAAAAATGCTGCATGCAAAAAAAAAAATGCTGCATGCAATGAAAATCCTTGGTAATTCATAGTAAAGGAGAATTGGTCAATATGATTAAAATTGTGAGATTTCCAATAATTTTTTTTAACTTTTAACTCTTGTGACTCTTAGAAGAGTAAAACATTTCTTTAACTGTTTCCTATTGAGCCATTACAGTATTTGCTGAAGGACTAGCACTGCATTTATTATTAATTTGTCTCCAAGGCTCAAGGGGTAAGACAGCAGAGACTGGAACTAAGTCTAGATAGAAAACAATAAATAATAAATAACAACAATAATAATTTGGATTTTCCCACATCCTCCAGCTGTGGAAGTCAAAGCGGTTCACAAACATTAATTAAGCTTCACAAGATTCCAGCAAGGGAGGCAAATAATGTTGTCCAGATGGGAAAAATAAAGAACTGAAAAGCTAGTGAAGGTCACACATAAGTTAATAACAGACTCAGGAACATTCCCCACTGTCTCTCTTATCCAAAATTCTCTTCCCAACTTTACTAACTTTTGATTGTATCCTTTTATTTTTTTCAAATATAGAGAGACTCACTTTGAAGGAAAAAAAATCTCTAAACCTGTTGGACTCAAAATCACTGAGTTGCAAAGTTGGGAACTTATTCTTAAAATATCATTTTGTTTATAATGTTCTATGTACCAGTTTTCATGGCTACTGAAATGTATAATACTATTATGTCCCACTTTGTGGGTGGTTAACTCTGAACTCAAAAGAAAACCAACTCTAGGAAAAGATAGATCACACTTGCTATATTATTATTGACAATGAATTCAGCAGTTGTAAATGTGCTGAAGATGACAAGAACACAATTAAGTTAACCTTTAAAAATTCAAGGAGATATGGAATAAGCTAAATTTTTATTTATCTGAGAACTCTGTCCCTGTATCGACTGACATTTATTTCATGTTTCATATATTTCATATTCAGGTACTAATATTCTGAATTGGTCACATTTAAATGAAATACTTTAAGTGGTAACTTCATTCATACATTTTGGAATGCCACTTATTTAGAGTGATGGGAGTTCTTAGTTTGGTTTACAAGATTAAAAAAATCTTTTCTCTTGGATGTTAGGAATTAAACAGGAAATTAGTGTGCTTAAGTGTAAGGAACTATTGTTTGGGAAGTAATAAATGTGAATATCTTTTATTATGCAACTTGAAGTTATATTCAATATTAAATACAGATACATTCTCTATCTGTATCTGCAGATATATTCAATATTAAATAACAACACAGATATAACAAGAAACTCTAAAACTTTCAAAATAGGTAGATGGTGTCCTTTATCTGTTTTATAGATAGTTTATCTAGTCAGCTAACTTAACTACAACATGATTGCTATATGGCCAAGTCATTTATGACAATAAAAGATTCTATTCTATAATGATCACATAAACCCAGCCACTCATATGAGACATTTGGTGCTGTGAGTCTAAGTGCACGAAGGACTTTCATCAGACATTTTCCATAGCTGTGAAAACAATTTGAGTCAGCCTTACCATCTTCCTATATCTGCAGTGTCTTTATTTTCTTCAAGGTAGAAAGTTATGATCACAGATAGACTTATTTTACTTAGCATAAGTAAAATACCATCCAGTTCCATCCATGTCAAAATAAATGGTAAGTATTCATCCTTTCTGATTGCTGAGTAATATTCCATTGTATATATGAGTCACTTCTTTATCCATTTATCTGTTGAAGGACATCTTGGCTCCTTCCCCAATTTGGGTATTGTGGAAATTGTTGCTGTGAAGATTGAGGTGCATGTGCCACTTCTTTTCACTTCATCTGTATTTTGGGGTAAAAAAAGAAAGTTATGATCACAGATAAAGAAAATGTACACTTTTTGAAGGTGTCCCCCACCCCCAAGGACAAATAATGTGGAATTAAGTGAGGTTGGGGAAAAGATAATGTTTTTTTATCAGGGACAGAGAGGTAAGAAGATGTGAAGCAAGGGCATTGGATGGGTGAAAGAACTACAAATAGTTTAAATAAACAAAAGTAAAGGAAGACAGCAAAAAGTTGGAAGTCAGAGTCCCTCTCAGCTCCCACATGTCCATTCTATTCAGTCTTCAACTCTTGCTAATGATGGAGGCTTAAAAAAAAAAAAAAAAAAAAGATTTATTTATTTTAGAGACAGAGAGAGCAGGTGGAGGGGCAGCAAAAGATGGAAAGAGAATCTCTTTAAAAAAAATTTTTTAAAAGACTTTATTTATTTGTGTGAGAGAGAGCACACAAGCAGGGGGAGCAGCAGGCAGAGAGAGAAGCAGGCTCCCTGCTGAGCAAGGAGCCCGAAGTGGGACCTGATCCCAGGACTCTGGGATCATGACCTGAGCCAAAGGCAGATGCCTAGCTAACTGAGCCCCCCAGGTACCGCAGAGAGGGAATCTTTAAGCAGACTCCCCACTGAGTGCAGAACCTGAGATCATGACCAGAGCCGAAGTCAAGAGTTGGACACCTAAGTGACTGAGCCATCCAGGTGCCCTGCTGATGATGAAGTCTTAAAGAAAATTTCGGAGAAAAATGAGCATCTGAGATTGAATCACTTTTTTCTCCTTCTAATATATAGTAATATATATATATATATATATATATATATATATATATATATATAAATATAAATTTATGTATATATCTATAGGTAGGTAGATAGCAAATGTCTTTAGTTTCTTAAAGATTTTGATTTGGAGACACCTGGATGGCTCAGTGGGTTAAAGTCTCTGCCTTAAGCTCAGGTCATGATCCCAGGGTCTTGGGATCGAGCCCAACATCAGGCTCTCTGCTCAGCAGGGAGCCTGCTTCCCTTCCTCTCTCTACCTGCCTCTCTGCCTACTTGTGATCTCTGTCAAATAAATAAATAAAATCTTTAAAAAGATTTTGATTTGGGATAAGAAACATGAATTTTACTCTTTCTTGCCTATGGTAGCAAATACATGACAGGATTTTCTAGATAATTCCATGATACTAAACAAGGAACTAGAACAATCTTCTCATAATGCCCACGCACACACACACACACACAGATATCCTCATAGATTTAGCAATTAATGCATATCTAATTAAGAAGAATTGAAATAAGCATCTGTCAAATGAGATTGTGTGATATTTATAATTGCATTTCACAGTAAGATGTCATAATATTTTCTAAATTGGTTTTAGCACTAACATTTCTAGTAATCCCTAAAAATAAAACTCTAATTTCTTCTTTTAAATTTTATTTTTTCAGTGTTCCAAAATTCATTGCTTATGCACCATACCCAGTGCTCCATGCAATATGTGCCCTCCTTAATACTGATCACCAGACTCACCCCACCCTCCATCCCTTTCCAAAACCCTCAGTTTGTTTCTCAGATTCCACAGTCTCTCATGCTTCATTTCCCCCTTTGATTTACCACAATTCACTTTTCCTTTCCTTCTTCTAAATGTCCTCCATGTTCTTCCTTATGCTCCACAAGTAAGTGAAGCCATATGATAACTGACTTTCTCTGCTTGACTTATTTCATTTAGCATAATCTCCTCCAGTCCCATCCATGTTGATAGAAAACTTGGGTATTCATCTTTTCTGATGGCTGCATAATATTCCATGGGTATATATGGGCCATATCTTCTTTATCCATTTGTCTGTTGAAAGGCATCTTGGCTCTTTCCACAGTTTGGTAATTGTGGCCATTGCTGCTATGAACACTGGATGGAATACAGATGGCCCTTCTTTTCACTACATCTGTATCTTTGGGGTGAATACCCAGTAGTGCAATTGTAGGGTCATAGGATATCTCTATTTTTAATTTCTTTTTTTTTTAAAGACTTTATTTATTTATTTGACAGAGAGAGATCACAAGTAAGCAGAGAGGCAGGCAGAGAGAGAGAGAGAGAAGGAAGCAGGCTCCCTGCTGAGCAGAGAGCCCGATGCGGGGCTCGATCCCAGGACCCTGCAATCATGACCCGAGCCAAAGGCAGCGGCTTAACCCACTGAGCCACCCAGGTTCCCCACTATTTTTAATTTCTTAAGGAATGTCCACATTGTTTTTCAGTGGAATAGTGGCTGCACCAACTTGGAAAAGTAGCTGCACCAACTTGCATCCCCACCAACACTTGTTGTTCCCTGTCCTGTTAGTTTTGACCATTCTAACTAGTGTAAGGTGGTATCTCAATGTGATTTTGATTTGAATTCCCCTGATTTCTAATGATGATAAAATTTTTTTCATGTGTCTGATAGCCATTTGTGTATTTTCTTTGGAGAAATGTCTGTTCATTTCTTCTGCCTATTTTTTGACGTGATTTTGTGTTTTGTGTGTGTTGAGTTTGAAGAGTTTCCTTTGCAGAAGCTTTTGATCTTGATGAAGTCCCAAAAGTTCATTTTTTGCTTTTGTTTCCTTTGCCTTTGGAGACATGTCTTGAAAGAAATTGCTGTGGCCAGTGTTGAAGAGGTTACTCCCTATGTTCTCCTCTAGGATTTTGATAGATTCCTACCTCACATTGAGGTCTTTTATCCATTTTGAGTTTATCTTTGTGTATGGTGTAAGAGAATGGTCAAGTTTCATTCTTCCATATATAGCTGTCCACTTTTCCCAGCACCATTTATTGAAGAGACTGTCTTCTTCCCACTGGATATTTTATCCTGCTTTATTTGGCCATAGAGTCAAGCATCCATATCTAAACTTTCTACTCTGTTCTACTGGTCTATGTTTCTGTTTTTATGACAGTACCATGCTGTAGTAGTGATCACAGCTTTGTAGTAAAGCTTGAAATCAGGCAACATGATGCCCTAGCTTTGTTTTTCTTTGTCAACATTTCCTTAGCTATTCAAGGAATTTTCTGGTTCCATACAAATTTTAGGATTGTTTGTTCCAGCACTTTGAAAAATGCTGGTGGAATTTTGATTTAGATGGTATTGAAAGTATAGGTTGCTTCGGGAAGTATAGACATTTTTTTTTAAAATTTTTTATTTTTTATAAACATATATTTTTTATATACATATATTTTTATCCCCAGGTCTGTGAATCACCAGGTTTACACACTTCACATAATGTTTATTCTTCTGATACATGAGCATGGAATGCTTTTCCATCTTTTTGTGTCTTCAGTATCTTTCATGAGTGTTCTGTAGTTCCTTGAGTACAAATCCTTTACCTCTTTGGTTAGGTTTATTCCAAGGTATCTTATGGTTGTTGGTGCTATAGTAAATAGAATCAATTCTCTAATTTCCCTTTCTATATTTTCATGTTAATGTAGAAGTAAACAACTGATTTCTGCATATTGATTTTGTATCCTGCCACATTACTAAATTACTGTAAGAATTCTAGTAGTTTGGGGGTAGAAGTTTCTCCAGAATAGAACACATATTGGGTCACAAATCAGGGCTCAATTGATACCAAAAGATAAGATTATTCCCTGTAAATCTCTAATTTATTTTGACATTATTGAACATAAATTATCAAGGAATACTCAATTTAAGTGGGATATTTTCCCACTTAGTGTGAAATGCAAAAATAGTGTGTGAAATGTCATTGATTTATCTAACTTAGGCTTCAGTTGAAAGTTACACCATTTTCAGTTCAGTGGGAATTTTGCAATGAAAATTTCAGCAGTGAAAACCTTTGACTAAAAATATATTTAGCCATGTGTTGTCACACATGTAGCTTAATTTGGTGAACTTATCAGATATTGTTGAAAGTCAAGTAATTCTGCACAATGAAGCACAATATTTTTAATGTATTTACAACATGAAGATAGGTAATATATGAACTGGAAGATAGATAAAAATATACATGCACTAAAGAACACAAATACTCATATTATAAATATGCATATTTCTGAAAAATTGAAAGGGAGATGTAACCTGAAGAGGTCAGCAGCTCTATAATTCCGTTTTTTCAAGGTGTTTCTCTAATCTTTAATGTTGAGTGAGCCGAACAGTATCGTATCTAAAATTTTCATGGTGCTCATCAGAAATCTTTTTTTTTTTTTAAAGATTTTATTTATTTATTTGACAGACAGAGATCACAAGAAGGCAGAGAAGCAGGCAGAGAGAGAGGAGGAAGCTCCCCGCTGAGCAGAGAGCCCAATGCAGGGCTTGATCCCAGGATCCAGGACCCAGGGATCATGACCTGAGCTGAAGGCAGAGGCTTTAACCCACTGAGCCACCCAAGCACCCCGTTCATCAGAAATCTGATCGCATACCTATTAATTGAGCCCATTCGGTGGAATTCACTTCTTGTGTGTGTGTGTGTTTATGTCTCAAACTCTTAACATTCCTGTCCCTCTAAAAGCATGTCTTTCCCCCTGGACATAGTTATCTCATATTGATGACCACAACAGCTTCCCACTGTAATGATCACCAGTAAGCTATTTTCTCTAGTTTACTGTGTCCAATTAACAGCACAGCAAGTAAGTCAATTTTTGTACAGGGGTAATCCTTTCAAAAAACATTACTTTTAAAATTATATAAAATTTAGGATCTGGTTGCCTGAAGTGTTTTTGCATTATCTTTGACAAAATCGTTAAGTGCTTTCCTGGTTTATGTAAATCGACATGTTAAGTTGTTTAAAAAAAAAAAATTAGAGAATCTATATCTAGGAAATATTAAATGACCTCTGTAGGGTAATTTGAAAAGCAATTGAATTATAATCAGAACCACAAAAATCTGTAAATGTTTAGGTTTTGCTGATTCCCTAAGAATATTTTATTATATTATCTTAAAACACATATTTCTGAACTGTTTTTTGACATATATTTTTAATTCATTGTATAGTTGCTTTTTCTGTTGCAAGATATAGATAAGTTAAAAGAAAGTTTTTACTGTTTGTAATGCCATTTTATTGAGTAATTCAATAGAGATGTTTTGATTTGTGTATATTCCCCCTAAAAGACTGCTTTAGTTTCTATGCCAGGACTTATTTTGCTTATCACCAGGCTGATGGATCTGCCTAAGGAAGGGTGATGCTCATTTGCCAGTCTATGCCTTGACCTCAGAATTATAATGGTACCTTGAGGAAAGACATGAATCCTCAGACTTAGGAAAACATTTTCTTGCAGGTAAATTAAAAATAAATAATAGATTCATTTCTATTATAGTATGTGGTCCTCAGTAGTTCCAAACAATGTTAATATCTTATGATCAAGTATGAAGGAAATAAAAGTTTCTAACCAATAGAAAACAATTAGACTGACAGCTAACTTCACAATAGCAACATAATAGTAATTGTAGTAATATAATTACTACAACAACAATAATTACTAACAGCAAGAATAGTATAGTCCATACGATACTGGACTAAAAGGACTGTGGAAAAATATTTAATAGTCTAGAATTACAAATGCCACTAAATTATTATTCAAAAATCAGGATGAAATTGAAGTATTTAAGCAAGTAAAAGAGCAGACAAACTAACAATCAGAACCCATTAATGAAAGAACTAATAGAAAATGTGTTTTTTAAAAAAAAGAACTCAGGAAGAAAAATAGAATGTTAAAGGGACTATTGAACAAAGATAATGATAAACATACCAGTAAATCTAAATAAGGATGCTCTGAATAATATAATCATAATAATTATGATGACTTTTGGGAATACACCAGCAAAGTGAAATGAAAAATATTGATAGCATATATATACTAAAGATTTGAATTAAAACATTCTAAGACTTTTTTGTTACTCTAGAAGAGAGTGAATTTCCAAGTTTTATTTCTTTTAGTAAAGTATACAATCAAAAAAAGTAAAAATGTGACCATAACCACTAAATATCCTCAGGTAGAATTTTTAACTTTTAAACCAGAAACAGGTCAAAAAGGAAAGGAAACTGGAGATAAAGGAGATGACTTGTGGACGTCTGGGTGGCTCAGTGGGTTAAACCTCTGCCTTCTGCTCAGGTCATGATATCAGGGTCCTGAGATTGAGGCCCACATCAGGTTTCTGCTCAGTAGGGAGCCTGTTTTTCCCACTCTCTGCTTGCCTCTCTGCCTACATGTGATCTCTCTCTCTGTCAAATAAATAAATAAAATCTTAAAAAAAAAAAAAAGAAGAAGACTTGTAAGGGTAAAACAGCATAAAATGGTGATATAGAAAAATTTAGCAGTTTTTATAGCAACTCACAGATCATTCATCATTTAAAAATTAGATTGAGAGAAAATAATCCTATTGTATGCAATTTAAAAATAGATATGCCTAAAGCCCCAAAGATCCAAAAGATTGATAAACAGAATAAAATCTGAACCTTGATTCATTTCTCTTGACCTCACTTCTTATGCTTCTTCTTCCACCCTCAGCTTTAGCCACATGGAGTTCCTTTATTTTCTTCAAAGATAGCTGATATGTTACAGCCTCTAGGTCTTTCATTTGCTGCCTTCTCTGCCTAAAAATTTATTTCTCCAGAATCTTCTTTACATTAGGTATCAACTAGATATCATTTCAGAGAGGCCTTCCCTAATGCATCCTATCTAGACTATATTCCCTTGCATTAATTGTCTTTATTTTCTTTATGAAACTTATTACAATCTGTAATTATACTACTTTTAAGTAAAGTTCTAGTCCATAAGCAGACAAAAAGGAAATTGAGTCATTTGTTTTTTAAGAGGTTTCCTCTGAAAGTGGCGTATCACTTCTATTCATATTTGTTTGGCTGATACATACTTAATTGATGGGTCACAACTAATAGCAAGAAGGCTAGAAAATGGAGATAATAGCTGAGAATTTTCTCTACTAACTCTAAGGTATTTATTAAAACTAAATAGGTAATAATAATAGGGGTCAATTATAAGAATCTCTGCTGCAAAATAAAAATAAAAATATATTTCTCTTTTCTTATACTTATGCCAAATAAACCAAGAAACATGTTCAAGACATTTTACACATTCTTCTTCATCATGCCTTCCCACTTAAGCCTTAAAACTTGGTATCTTAATTTCCTTTTTCTGCCCCAATCCTCAACTCTGCACTTAACTTCTAAGTTTCACCAAGGGTTTAATGCTTATAGTTTTGGTAAATAAAACATTTTTTTAAAAGATTTTATTTATTTATTTGATAGTCATAGATTACAAGTAGAGAGGCAGGCAGATAGAGAGGAGGAAGCAGGTTCCCCTCTGAGCAGAGAACCCGATACAGGGCTTGATCCCAGAACCCTGAGACCATGACCTGAGCCGAAGGCGCCCCGTAAGTAAAACATTTTTACTGGTCCTGTGTCTAGTACCAGGACTTTATTTTTATGTGTGTTTGTCTTCCAAGTCCATCAGTATATCCATTTGCATTTTGGATATAGAAGTTTGTAGGTGGACTTAGGCTATGTCTTCATATTCTATATATCTATATCTTCATTTTTTTCTTGAACAGTTTAACCAATTGTCAATTTCAAAGAAACATCGCCAGTGTTATTTTGATAACTTTCTCCATTGTGTGACTGTTTCTATTTCATTTGTTCCTGCAAATCATTTCCTCCTTCCTACATTTTTTTACTCCCCTCTGCCCCAGCTTTTTAATGTAAAGTTTTAGAACATTGGTTTTATGCTTTTTTCCTTATGTATTACGTATTTGCACTATACATTTACCTCTACTCACTTCTTTAGCTGCATTCCATACATTTTGATCTGCTGTATTTTCTTTACCATTTAGTTCAAAATAATTTCTATTGCCTTTTCCTTTTACCCATGTGTATTATCAAGTTTGCATATTCTTTGGAATTTTCCTAGATACCTGATATTTATGTATTTCAAATTTAATTGTATTGTGTTCTGATTTTACCTTTTAAATTTATTAAGACCTATATTATTTTTCAGCTTATGGTCTATCTTGGGAAACAAACTGTGCAATTGTTTTTTTATTTGTTTGTTCACTTTAAAGATTTTATTTCTTTACTTGAGAGAAAGAGATTACAAGAAAAGGGATGGGCAGAGGGAAAAGGAGAAGCAGACTCCTCACTGAGCAGGGAGCCTGATGCCAAGTTCAATCCCAGGACCCTATGATCATGACCTGAGCTGAAAGCAGATGCTTAACTGCCTGAGCCACACAAGCGCTCCACAAACTATGGTTATATTTTTAAGAAAAAAAGCTTCATTCTGCAGTTTGTAAAGTTTTGCAAATATCAATTATTGCATTGAAATAGTTGAAATGGTTGAAAATTATTTAAATTCTATAATTCTTTATTGGCTTGTGTGTGTGTGTGTGTGTGTGTGTGTGTTTCCTAACAGTTATTTAGATGGATATAAAATTTCTAACATGATTGGAGAATTGTAATAAGTTTTATTTCTTTTTTTTTTTTTTTTAATTTTTTATTTTTTATAAACATATATTTTTATCCCCAGGGGTACAGGTCTGTGAATCACCAGGTTTACACACTTCACAGCACTCACCAAATCACATACCCTCCCCAATGTCCATAATCCCACCCCCTTCTCCCAAACCCCCTCCCCCCGGCAACCCTCAGTTTGTTTCGTGAGATTAAGAGTCACTTATGGTTTGTCTCCCTCCCAATCCCATCTTGTTTCATTTATTCTTCTTCTACCCACTTAAGCCTCCATGTTGTATCACCACTTCCTCATATCAGGGAGATCATATGATAGTTGTCTTTCTCTGCTTGACTTATTTCGCTAAGCATGATACGCTCTAGTTCCATCCATGTTGTCGCAAATCTATGGTCAACTAATCTTCGACAAAGCAGGAAAGAATGTCCAATGGAAAAAAGACAGCCTTTTCAATAAATGGTGTTGGGAAAATTGGACAGCCACATGCAGAAAAATGAAATTGGACCATTTCCTTACACCACACACAAAAATAGACTCAAAATGGATGAAGGACCTCAATGTACGAAAGGAATCCATCAAAATCCTTGAGGAGAACACGGGCAGCAACCTCTTCGACCTCTGCCGCAGCAACATCTTCCTAGGAACTACGCAAAAGGCAAGGGAAGCAAGGGAAAAAATGAACTACTGGGATTTCATCAAGATCAAAAGCTTTTGCACAGCAAAGGAAACAGTTAACAAAATCAAAAGACAACTGACAGAATGGGAGAAGATATTTGCAAACGACATATCAGATAAAGGACTAGTGTCCAGAATCTATAAAGAACTTAGCAAACTCAACACCCAAAGAACAAATAATCCAATCAAGAAATGGGCAGAAGACATGAACAGACATTTCTGCAAAGAAGACATCCAGATGGCGAACAGACACATGAAAAAGTGCTCCATATCACTTGGCATCAGGGAAATACAAATCAAAACCACAATGAGATATCACCTCACACCAGTCAGAATGGCTAAAATCAACAAATCAGGAAATGACAGATGCTGGCGAGGATGCGGAGAAAGGGGAACCCTCCTACACTGTTGGTGGGAATGCAAGCTGGTGCAGCCACTCTGGAAAACAGCATGGAGGTTCCTCAAAATGTTGAAAATAGAACTGCCCTATGACCCAGCAATTGCACTATTGGGTATTTACCCTAAAGATACAAATGTAGTGATCCAAAGGGGCACATGCACCCGAATGTTTATAGCAGCAATGTCCACAATAGCCAAACTATGGAAAGAACCTAGATGTCCATCAACAGATGAATGGATCAAGAAGATGTGGTATATATACACAATGGAATACTATGCAGCCATCAAAAGAAATGAAATCTTGCCATTTGCGACAATAAGTTTTATTTCTTAGAAAAATTTTAAATTTACAGAAAACTTGTGAAGATACTAGTTTCCATAGACATTATATCCAAATTATCTGATTTTTGTTTTAACATGATATATTCTTGAAATATCTTGACACATTATTATTAACTGAATAAAGTCAGACTTTATCCAGTTTTTTTGGGTTTTACCTATTTAATGCTCTTTTTGTGTCCAAGGATCCCATGCAAGATATCACATAGCATTAGTCATCATGGGCTCCTCTGGCCTATGACATATTCTCAGACTTCCCTCGTTTTTAATGACACTGAGAATTTTGAAGAGTACTGGTCAGGAATTTTGTAAAATGGTCATTAGTTTGGACACCAACAGAAAGACAGAAAAAAGAGAAATTAAGGAGTCAATCCCATTTACAATTGCACCCAAAACCATAAGATACCTAGGAATAAACCTAACCAAAGAGGCACAGAATCTATACTCAGAAAACTATAAAGTACTCATGAAAGAAATTGAGGAAGACACAAAGAAATGAAAAAATGTTCCATGCTCCTGGATTGGAAGAATAAATATTGTGAAAATGTCTATGTTACCTAAAGCAATCTACACATTTAATGCAATTCCTATCAAAGTATCATCCATCTTTTTCAAAGAAATGGAACAAATAATTCTAAAATTTATATGGAACCAGAAAAGACCTCGAATAGCCAAAGGGATATTGAAAAAGAAAGCCAACGTTGGTGGCATCACAATTCCGGACTTCAAGCTCTATTACAAAGCTGTCATCATCAAGACAGCATGGTACTGGCACAAAAACAGACACATAGATCAATGGAACAGAATAGAGAGCCCAGAAATAGACCCTCAACTCTATGGTCAACTAATCTTTGACAAAGCAGGAAAGAATGTCCAATGGAAAAAAGACAGCCTCTTCAATAAATGGTGCTGGGAAAATTGGACAGCCACATGCAGAAAAATGAAATTGGACCATTTTCTTACACCACACACAAAAATAGACTCAAAATGGATGAAGGGCCTCAATGTGTGAAAGGAATCCATCAAAATCCTTGAGGAGAACACAGGCAGCAACCTCTTCGACCCCAGCCGCAGCAACATCTTCCTAGGAACAATGTTTTAGATATTTTTATATTTTATTATTTTATGCATAATATATTTATAAGACACATGTTTATGACACACATATATGTATATATATAAATATGTACACATATTATATGCATACACCCATACACTCCTAAGTTTAAAATCTAAAAGTATAAATTTCTTAAGGGGGAAAAAGAAAAACAGAAGAAAAAAAGTCTTTGTGAAATTGGATAAGCAATGGTCTCTTCCATGGAAGACAAAACCATGAACCATAAAATGCCCTGGGAACTGAAGTAAGCCCAGACGCCTCTGTGTGGGCTTTTTGGCCTGAAAGTCAGCATGTTTTTATACTAGAATTTAAGCATCTGGTGCCTCCTCTCTTCTGCGACTGCAGCTCCCCTCTGAGTGAAGCTGCACAGCACTAGAGGAGGGCCTCACCCTGTGCCTATTGATTGCTTCAGATTTTATCTCATCCAAATCCATCCGGCTTTGGTTTAGTCACTGGAGTTCTCTTGTGGTTGTTGTTTAGATGATTTTTTTTTCCAGAATTTATAGTTACTTTTAGAATAATGTTTAGGGGACACCCGCACTTGGATGAGATCCAGTGCTGAGCTATGTCTCCTAGCCTGTCCCAGAGAATAAATCAATTTGACATTTTGTAATGTTTAGGAAATTTGCTTACATTTAGGTATTGTCACAGGGCAGAAATTGCATCATTGATACTTGGCTTTTTCCTACCTTGCCAGCAGTTTTACTGTCTTCCAAATCACTTAATCTTATTCCACACACATCATGGAAGTATACTCTCTGGAGCTCTCAGGACTCTTTTCAAGGAGAGAAGCTCCCAGAGCCCAATTTTTCTTGAAGTTTCAGCTCTCACTGGCCACTGTATTTTCTCCCAGCTCCATTAGAAATGAGAAAACAAAATAAAACCCATCTGGTTACAGATGATTCTCCAGGAATTGAAGATGTGTAACTTAATTAAGCAATGTCTTTCCTAGATTAAGTTTGGAAAAACTATTAATCTCATATAGGTATAACAAATTTCGCCCTCCTGCTTTACTCAATGACTCTAACAGTTCAGCAGGCATGTCTTAGGCGTATTTCCCCTACTTTCCCCTCTTTATATTATCCTCTTATCCAGAGGAGCATAGCTTGCTTCTGAGGTATAATCTCATTTCTTATATTAATCAGTTCATTGATATCTATAGTTGGCTTAAATGTCCCATTCTTCTCAGGGAAAATAATACTGTATTGAACACATTTCTTTCTTTTAGGATATACAACACACCCAGGCTTATTTCCCTGACAATGATTAATAAAAACGTTGTTTTTTTGTTTTGTTTTTTCATATTATTTATTTATTTATTTATTTGACAGACTGAGATTACAAGTAGGCAGAGAGGCAGGCAGAGAGAGAGGAAGGGAAGCAGGCTCCATGCTGAGTAGAGAGCCCAATGCAGGGCTTGATCCTAGCACCCTAGGATCATGACCTGAGCTGAAAGCAGCGACTTTAACCCACTCAGCCACCCAGGCACTCCTAATAACAACTTTGTAACACTTAGTTTAGAATATCCAGACTGGTGAAAATTATTTTGAAATATTTAACTCTTCAGCACATAATTTTCTTTTCCAGATCCTGTTCGTAAAGTTTCAGTTTCAAAATTTTTCTATAAATCACAACTCAAAACTCCTCAGCTTATCTGCACTCTTCTCTTATATGTCTTTTGCTTTTATTATAGATCAGCACAATCTTTTTTCTCAGTTTCTAACAAATCAAAATGTTTTTTAAACTAGTGTATCTTTATTTGTAATTAACATACTAAAGATAGGTCTTACTTAGAAAAATAAAATTTATAACAATTCTGAATTTTTTTTTTTCATAGAGAAAACAATGAAAGTACCCTGTGTCCACTTAGTATGATTGTTGGTTTGATTTAGTCAGAAGCAGTTCAGGACATTTAACATATTGTGCTCATGTCTTTAACTCTGATGTCAAAATAAATGCTACGTTAGTAATAGAGGCCTTTGCATCATGATACTGAAGTTTGCTTTCACTGATACCTGGACTTTTCCAACCATGCTTTTGTAAAATCATGTTTAGAGAGATCTGGATTACATTATGATAATCATGCCAGCATTGTATTTTTCATTTGAATATGGAATGCCTGCTTGTATTCCGATAGTTGCTACTCTTTACAGCAAAACAATACAGTATAATGAACTTCAGTCCCAATTCACTGAAACACCAAATTATAATCAACTAAAATAATATAGAAAAATATAACATTCTGAAAAAAAGAAAGGTTTTTAAACCACTGAGGAAATGTTCAGACAAAATTACTCAATGAATGCTGTTATAGGAAAGTTGTCGTTTATCTGTTTGGCTAGAGATCTCCCAACTATCTTTAAAAAAATGTTAGTAGCTACCTTCTCTGGATTAGTATCAAAGAGTATATCCAAGCATAATGCGAAAGCAATAATAATAAAAAAAAAACTTTAAATGATATCTAACTGAATAAAGATTGAAAATGAGTAGATGATATAAATGATATCTACCAGGAAAACTTTCCAACAATGATAATCACTTATCTGAATTGTCTGTTCATTACATACTGAATAATATTAAGTTGAATGCCCAATAAGAAAATGAGAAATAATGATCTCATAATGTTTAAATCATATAAGCCAAACAGGACTTTGTCTTCTGAATTGTGAATCTTACTATCATTGATCATTTCTCACACACCATTATGAGCTCTTAGAGTTTGTGCGATTAAGGTGATCTAAGTTAGGGAGTCCTTCAGTGAGAGACTATTTAAGCTATATCAAACTATGTTTTGTACTGTTTTTATACAAATACAAAGAAAAGTAAGTTATGAGATGATATCAGTTTCTCATGGCTCTCTTAACTTTTCTGTGATGTCATGAGATTCAAGTGATCTTCCTTTTTATGTTTGCACCTTAAATTATAATGTTGTCTGGAATATATAATTACATTTCTTTTCCCTCTTCTGTAATAATATCTTTACCAAATTTCATTCACAAAAAAAGGCTTCAATTACTGCCAGTGTATCTATCTTGCTTGAACCTTCTTTTGCAAGCCAGACTTTATTTTTGATCACCTCTAAGCTTTTTCACCTGCATCGTCTGTAGATATCTCAAAATTATGAAGTCAGCTTGACCTCATTTTTTTTCTCTTATACAACTTAAACCACTTCCTTTTGCTCCCAGTTATCCCATTTTAGTAGAAGGGACTACCCTTCATCCAGTCACTCAGTTTTCAACCTGATTCTTTCTCACCCATATCCAATTAGTAACAAATTCTTTCACTTTTATCTCTGAAACATCTCTAAATTGACTTTTTCCTATGTCCACCACCATTGTCTTCGTCCAGTTCTTTATCTTCTGTTACCTGCACTATTTCAGTCGAAAGGAAACTCTAACTATGCCAGTTCATTCAGTTGTATACCAAATATTCATGAGTACCCATGCTGTTTCACATTCTGAACAATGTCTGAGAATAAAATAAGGAAATGAAACCTGTGCCTATTGTCAATATTAGAGTTTTCTATATGAAAATAATAACTAGGATTTACTGCCACATAATATAAGCCAGGCATACCACATTTAGGATCACTAATCACAATGATTTGACAAGATAGGTGTGATTATTAATCCCCATTTGCAGGGGAAATTAAGGAGTGTTCTGTATTTCAAAGACAATATTCAGACACTATCTCGAGTGCTTTTTTGCTTTTCCATTACATCACTCAAGGGCAAACTGCAGTGATTTCCTATGACTTTGTACATTTAAACAAACCACTGAGGCAGCTTGGAATACTTTCATTAAACTGGTCACCTGACAAGTTCTGCTCTGTTCTTCAAAGTTCAGCCTATGTATTATGAGCTGTAATTAGCCTCCCATGACTGCACCAGGAAAATTTATACGCATTCTTTTAAGTCTGCCCTAGCAACTTGGGTTTATACCTAGAGAAAAAAACAACAACAGAAAACACACACACACACACACACAGTGAATCACAATGTATTGCAATTATGTTCTTATTTTCTCACTTTCAATACTGTAAACTCCAGGAAGGCAGAGGCCTTAATCTGCTAGTGTGGAGTAGATATGTAGTAAATTATTTCAACAGAACCTGAGCCCAAAAAAGCTATTCTAAAATGTACATTATCTGCTTTTGGCCATTCCACTGGGTTTTTCTGATCTCATTTCCTACCTATCTTTCCTCAGCTCACTCAACCCAGTTACCTTGGTCTTGTTTTTCAAATAAATTCACTCCTTTTTCACTTATGACTCCACTTATTATCTTTTTTTTTTTTTTTACTGCCTAGAATATCCTTTTCCCATTTGTTTACATGTATCTTTTTATTACTCATTCAGATATGTTCACTTGTCTCTTTGTCAGAAAAACTTCTCTGAAGACCTCATATACTAGATCACACTCATACTTGTCTCTTTCACCCTTATTTTGCTATAATTACATTCCTGGAACTTTTTATCATCTGGTATGGAGCTTATTTATTTATTTTACATTTTTAATTATTCTTTGACTTTTCAAACTAAATGTAAGCCCTGTGAGGCAAGGACATTGCCTCCTTGGTGCACTGCTTATCTCCAAAGTCTAGAATAGACTCCGGCACAAAGCAGACCCTCAGTAATATTTGTTCAAAGAATGTTGAATAAATATGCATGAGAGCCAGTGAAAACACATTATACCATATACAGTTTATATGGAGGGTTCCACTGCCTTCATCTGATGGCATTATAGTGCTCCCTTATGTTTATCTAGCTTTTACAGATATTCCAGTATTTGCTCTCCCTCATTCTTCTACCTGTATGTGGCCATTCCCCTCTGACAGATACATACATATTCAGATATGAAGTCAAGGAAACATTCATACAACATCAAACATGTTCATCTTATTATGAGCTATGAGAACCCAAATTTACTCAAAAGACTGACTCAGTGGGAATTTCAGAGGATGTGAAACATTAATAAAGGCCACTGACAGATCTAAAAGAGGGTAAGTCACACCTCTCCGTTATATTAACCAGATATCACACCAGAAGTAGCACTAAATTCAGAGAAAGGGGACAAGAAGAGAGATTGCTAAGCTGTGCATTACCCTTTGGTCCTTGCTGATCTTCCTACAGAATATCCCTTCCTCAAAAATATTTATGATCCCAAAGCCCTTTAAAGTACAAACATTCTAGGACCCCATGCAGTGGTTTTTAAATCTATATGTATGAATGGAGCTTTGATAGACTTTAATTAAAAACAAAATGAAATAAAAAAACTTTACAACTCTAAATGCCTTGTGCATCTCCTCCCAGGTGGTTCCTATTTCTACTTCTGGCATAAAGGAGTTGTCAGAAGAGTTTATGAATACAGCCTTGGGTTTACAATATTTTTTAAGTTCATGAAAGGGCCACACATCACTGCTTTTAAGGTAAATATTTATAGCAAAACATTTGTTAGCTAATCCAGTTGCCATTCTTGACAATTACTTATAATTATCACTTAACCCTATATCCTTTTCTCAATTGTTTGTAAACAGGTTTTGGTGATCCATTATTTGTTTAACACTATTTTTTGAATTATTTAAGTATTCAGAGTGAACATAACTGCAAATCACTTGGTCAGTTTCACAGATAGTGATCCTCAACAGTGTCTCATATTAGATGATTCTTCATGTACAGATCTGTAATAATTATAAGGACTGATCATCAACATATTTGTCCACATTTTAGACAATATTCTCTATTGATTACTACAACACAATTATTCATTAATAATGGTCATAATGTTCTTTTAATTGGCTTTGCGGGAACAAGTAAGCAGAGGTCACCATGTATACACACACACACACACACACACACACAAACATATTCTAAAATGCTGGGTGAGATAAAATGAGGTTGACAGAGCCTTTTTGTGATAAAACAAATGCAACATCCATCCTCTATAGTAGATACAATGCTGAAAGGATAGATGAATAGCCCACCTATATAACTCTATCTCAAATGTATATCATGGCACAATTAGTACCATGATTGAAAGACTTCACTCAGGAGAGAGAAATGGCAGAAGAGGCAGTGAAAGTACGTGTCTATCATTGGTGATAACTTCCCCTAGAGTAAGTAGAACTCATGAGGGGACTTTCTTTCTAAAACACAACACCTTCTCTTTGCAGCCAAAGCTGGAGAGCATTGACCATGCCTGGTTGAAAAGCATTCACACCGACTGCTTTCTTTATTTTCCTGAAAGTGCTATGTGTTTTGCTCCACAAGCAATGAATTCCCTCAACTTGATTTACAAGGAAAATATAAATGCCTGAAGTTGTATAAGTATTGAAAAATAAAAATAAAAATAAATGAATAAAACTAACTCTTCTTTTCTGATTTCAAAAGATATTTTCATTTGGCATAAAAAAGATGCCTCAGAAATCTATGTTGTTTGTCAAGGGTGGATAGAGTTTTTAAATGTTTCAAAACAGCTGTTTCCATTTTTGTTTAAAAAAAAAAAAAAGCAAAAAGCTTAATCAGAGAGACCTAATGCAACAGAATCACTCTTTGCATTCTCCATGTTCACATGCACACCTGGGTGCACTGGAAAAACTGTTAAAGACTAGAAATAAAGGTCTAGGTTGAAAATAACATATGCGAACAGACCATTCTAATTTCCTCTTCAGACCATTCTAATTTCCTCTTCATCACTACTCGGTTCCCTATGATGGATCTAGAAATTGCCATTTTATGGAACCAATTTTATGGACATTCAGGTAAAAGTCAGGGCATGTATTAATATTCCCTGCATTTTCCAGGCTTGCTGACCATTCCTTGTATGATATTGGATCATTCTTAGAAGATCTCTGCTACCATAATGGTCATTTTCTATCCACAATGAGTATCATTTTTTAAATATAGTGAAAATAGTAACACAAAAGAAATGTCATTTGCAAATATCTTCTCCCATTATATAGGTTACCTTTTTGTTTTATTAATTGTTTCCTTCACTGTACAGAAGCTTTTTATGAAGTCCCAATAGTTTATTTTTGCTTTTGTTTTCCTTCCCTCAGGAGACATATCTAATAAGAAGTTGTTACAGCTAATATCATAGAGGTTATTGTCTGTTTTCTTTTCTGGGATTTTGATGGTTTCCTGTCTCATATTTAGGTCTTTCATCCATTTTGAGTTTATTTTTGTGTATAGTGTAAGAACATGGTCCAGTTTCATTCTTTTGCATGTTGCTATCCAGATTTCCCAACACCATTTTTAAAAGAGACTTTTTCCTTTAGATATTCTTTCCTGATTTGTCAAAGATTAGTTGACCATACAGTTGTAGGTTTATTTCTGGGTTTTCTATTCTGTTCTGTTGATCTATGCATCAGTTTTTGTGCCAGCACCATCCTGTCTTGATCACTATAGCTTTATAATATAATTTGAAGTCCAGAATTGTAATGCCTCCAGCTTTTCTTTTCTTTTTCAAGATTGCTTTAACTATTTGGGGTCTTTTGTAGTATCCAAAATATATTAAGAACCTGTAAAACTCAACACCCAAAAAACAAATAATCCAGTTAAAAATGGGCAGAAGATATGAATAGGCATTTTTCCAAAGAAGACATACAGATGGCTAACTGACACATGAGAAGATGCTCAATATCACTCATCATCAGGGAAATATAATCAAAACTATAATGAGATATCACCTCACACCAATCAGAATGGCTAAAACTAATAACACAGAAGCAAGAGGTGTTGGCATAGATGTGGAGAAAGGGGAACTCTCTTACACTGTTGGGAATGGAAACTAGTGCAGCCAGTTTGGAAAACAGTACGGCAGTTCTTCCAAAAGTTAAAAATAGAACTACCCTAGGATCCATCAATTCCATTACTAGGTATTTACCCAAATTATACACAAAGACTAGTTTAAAGAGATATATGCACCTTGATGTTTATAGCAACATTATCAACAATATTATTACTATCAACAATATTATTATTATCAACAATAGCCAAATTATGAAAAAAGCTCAAATGTTTATCAACTGATGAATGGATAAAGTACAGATATCATATATACATAAATGTGTGTGTGTGTGCATGCACTTGTGTACACACATTATATGTGTGTGTATACACACATACACACAATGGAGTATTATTTGGCAATAAAAAAGAATGAAATCTTGCTATTTGCAATGACATGGAGGGTGCTAGAGAGTATTATACTAAGCAAAATAAGTCATTCAGAGAAAGACAAATACCATATGATTTCACTCATATGTGGAATTTAAGATACAAAACAAACAAATATAGAGGGGGGAAAAGAGAGAGGTAAATCAAGAAACAAACTTTTACCTATATAGAACAAACTGATGGTTACTGGAGGGGAGGTGAGCAGCGGGATGGGTTAAATAGGTGAAGGATATTAAGAAGGGTACTTGTGATGAGCACTGGATGTTGTATGTAACTGATGAGTCACTAAATTCTATACCTGAAACTAATATTACAGTGTATGTTAACTAACTGGAATTTAAATAAAAACTTGAGGGAAAAAAAATGGTATCACAAAAGAAAAACACAATAACAACAAAAAAAGTTCTGTAAACAATGTAAAGAGTGAGGTCATGAGGTTAGTCCACCACAGGTGCAAGCAATAAGGGAATGGGTTGAATGTAGAAAATATAAAAACCATAATAAACTGACTAAAATCAGTATTTTTTAATTATTAACATTCACCAACAGTTCCTAACAATATCAGTGATAAAATTCTCATTCTTCTGAAGTTTTATTTATTTATTTATTTATTTATATATTTTTTAAAGATTTTATTTATTTATTTGACAGAGAGAAATCACAAGTAGGCAGAGAGGCAGGCAGAGAGAGAGGAGGAAGCAGGCTCTCTGCTGAGCAGAGAGCCCGATGCGGGACTCGATCCCGGGACCCCGAGATCATGACCTGAGCCGAAGGCAGCGGCTTAACCCACTGAGCCACCCAGGTGCCCCAGAAGTTTTATTATTTTTGATGATTGTCTAAGTTCTAAAAAATTGCCCACATCCAGAATGAACTGCTCGCATTGCCCCTAAATAAAGGACTGAGTTACTAAGGTCACCCTTACATTTTTTTTTTTCACTCTTGCTTTTTAACTCTCAAACTTCGAGTTATCAAGGTCAGTGTTTCTCACACTTTAATGTACATACAGATCATCTGTTGTTAATACATAGTTTCTGATTTAGCTGGACTGAGGTGGGAATGGTTCTGCATTTCTAACAAGCTTCCAGATGATGTCACTGCTGCTAGTCAATGGACCACAGTTCCAGCAGTCAGTGTCTGAAGAACATTCGGGAAGAACCATTTAAAGTTTCAAAAAAACAATGCAAGAAACCGTAGGTGTTAATATCCTCGCAGTTCCTTAACTTTTTAAGTGAAAATGTATGTTATTACTAGTTTTTTTTCAGACCGTGTTAATCTAATATTTTGCATTAGATTGTACTATTATATAAGGCTTTTCCCCAGATTTATTGAGATATACTTGACAAATCACATCATTTTGTAAATTTAAGGTGTACAACACAATTCGGGGGTACCTGGGTGGCTCAGTCAGTTAAATGTCTACCTTTGGCTTAGATTATGATCCCAGGGTCCTAGGACCCTACAGTGGGCTCCCTGCTCAGAGGACAGCCTGCTTCTCCTTCTCCCTCTGTTGTTCCCTGTTTGTGTGCTCTCTCTCTCTAGCAAATAAATAAATAAAATCTTTTAAAAAAACATGATTAAGGTACATTAATAATATCAAATGATCATCATGATAAGGCCAGTTAATATGTAACCTAACTTCTTTTTTTTTTCTTTTTAGTGAGAACATTTAAGGTCTACTCTCTTAGCCAATTCTAAAGTATACAATACAGTATTGATAACCATAGTTAACTATAGTTGCCATGCTAAGCATTAGATTCCCAGAACTTATTCATTTTATTACTAAGAGTATGTACCCTTTGACCAACATCTCTTCATTTTCTCCATCCAAACCTTCTTTAACCACCAACCTACTCTCAGTTTCCTTGAGTTCGACTTTTTTAGATTCCACGCTTACGTTTTTGGGTTGTTTCCATATCTTGGCTCTTTTGAATAATACTGCAGTGATTATGGGAGTGCAGATACCCTCAAGGTCCTATTTCATTTTCTTCAGAGATATAGCCAGAAGTGGGGTTGCTGGATCACATGGTAGTTCTCATTCTAGTTTTTAAAGGCATTTCTATATTACTTTTCTTATGTGGCTCTACCAATTTGATTTTCTATCGCTGTGCACAATGTTTTCCTTTTCTCCACATGTTCTCTTTCATTTCTTTGTAATAGACACTCTAAGAGGTGTGAAGTGATATTTCACTCTGGTTCTTGTTGGCACTTCTCTGATGATTAAAGATGTTCAGCACTTTTTCAGGCCTATTGTCTGTCTTTTTTGAAAAAAAAATGTGTACTTGGTTCCTCTATTATTTTTACAGTGTTTTATTTATTTATTTTACAGACAGAGATCACAAGTAGGTATAGTGGCAGGCAGAGAGTGAGAGGGAAGCAGGCTCCCCACTGAGCAGAGAGCCCAAAGTGGAGCTAGACCCCAGGATCCTGAGATCATGACCTGAGCCAAAGGCAGAGGCTTTAACCCACTGAGCCACCCAGACGCCCTTTGGCTCCTCTATTTTTAAAGCTTGTTCATTTGGGGGGGTGGGTTCGCCCTTGAATTTTGGTTATTAACCCCATATAAGATGTGCAAATATTTTCTCCCGTTCAGTGATTGCATTTTCATTGTATTGATTATTTTGGTGTTATTGTTGCTTTCTGTGCAGAAATATTTCAAATTTTACATTTAAGCCTTTAATCCATTTTGAATTATTATTATTTTTTTAGGAGTGTAAGATAAGGGACCAGTTTTGTTCTTTTAAATGTAAATAGGCAGTTTTTCTAGCAAAATTTATTAAAGACACTGTTCTTTTTCCCATTGAGTATTTTTTTTTTTTTAAGTAGGGTAACTCATGGGGTGCCTGGGTGGCTCAGTGGTTTAAAGCCTTGCCTTCAGCTCAGGTCATGATCCCGGGGTCCTGGGATCGAGCCCCACATCTGGCTCTCTGCTCAGAGGGGAGCCTGCTTCCCCCCTCGCTCTGCCTGCCTCTCTGCCTGCTTGTAATCTCTCTCTCTCTGTGTCAGATAAATAAATAAAATCTTTAAAAAAAAAAAAAAAGAAGGGTAAGTCATTGTTTTATTTGGATTATTATACATTATGTTTTATTAGTAATATTTAGAAGAATGATAGGCATGTACCTAGAATTCAAATAGAAAATACCGGGAGGGGAACGAGATGCAAGTGCCAACTCCCTGCCATTAGGCTCCCCAGAGGTCCCAGCCTTTCACTTCACCTGGTGCGGCAGCATTCTGGTCAGAATAGTGCTCATCTCATGCTATTCCCTGCTTACTCTTTCACTTGCTGAATTTCTTGCCTCTGTGTCAACTATGACCTGAAAATTAAACACCTGTGGGACACTAGGGAATAGCATGAGATGAACACTACTATTTTTACCCATTGAATAGTCTTAGCTACCTTGTCAAATATTAGTTGATTAGATATGGATGGATTTTCTTCTATGTTCTTGGAATTTTTTATAGGAAATGAATTAAATATTTAGGTTGCTTTGGGTAAAATGGAAATTTGAACAATATTAGTTCTGATGCTCCATGAATTCAGGTTATCTTGCTATTTAATGGTGTCTTCTTCAGTTTTTTTCATGAATATCTTATTGTTTTTAGTGTACAAATCTTTTACCACTTTAGGTAAATGCATTCCTATTTTATTGTTTTTGATACTATTGTAAATGGTATGTTTCTTTATTTTCAGATAGTTTGTTGTTAGCATATAGAAACACAACTGACTTTTTAATGTTAATTTTGTATCTTGCCACTTCACTGAATTTATTAGTTTTCAAGGTTTTGTTTGTTTGTTTGTTTGTTTTTGGTGGAATCTTTAGAGTACTATATGAGATTATGTCATGTACAACAGAGATAATTTTACTTTTTCTTTTCCAATTTATAAGACCTTTATTTATTTTTCCTGCCTAGTTGTTCTGGGCTAGGACTTTCAATGAATAGCAGTGATGAGAGTGAGTACCTTGTCTTTTTCTTGATGTTTGAGGAAAAGCTTTTAGTTTTCACCATTAAGTTTGATACCTGTGTGTTTGTCAAATATGGCATTTATTATGTTGAGGTGTGTTCCTGCTGCATCCAATTTGTGGTGAGGTTTCATCATGAAAGGATGTTTAATTTTGTTAAATACTTTTTATACATCTATTAAGATTTTTATCCTTCATTCTTGTAATGTGATATATACGCATAGATTTGTGTATATTGAACCACCATTTTGTCACATAGATAAACCATACTGCTGCAGGGCTCTGATCCTTTTAATTGAATTCAGGTGAATTTAGTTGAATTCAGTTTGCTAGTATTTTGTTCAGAATTTTTACGTCTATATTCATCAGAGATATTGGCCTCTAATTTTATTTTTTTGTGTGTTCTGATTTGGCCACAGTATTAGTGTAATGTTGACCTCAAAAATGAGATTTGAGTCTTTCCTGTTCTTTAATATTTCGGAAGAGATTAAAAAAGATTGGCATTAGTTCTTCTTTAAAATATTTCGTGGAATTCACCAGTGAAGCGGTCTGATTCTGACTTTTATTTTTTAGGAGATATTTGATTATTGATTCCATCCCCTTACTAGTAATTAGTCTGCTCAGATTTTCTATTTCTTTATGGTTTAGTCTCAGTAGATTGTATGTTTCTAGAAATTTATCCATCTCTCCTAGGCTATCTAACTTGTTGGTGCATAATTGTTCACAGTAATTGTTTTTGATCCTTTGCATTTTTGAAATATTATTTATAATGTCTCATCTTTTATTTCTAATTTTATTTATTTGAGTCCTTTTTTATGTCTTAGTAAGTCTAGTGAAAACTTCGTCAATGAGAAGAAAAGCAAACTTAAGGACATTGTCAAAATAAAAGAAACTGTATATTGGTGCTATTAAAAGAATAGCACTGTATTAAACATGCAACTCTTAACAAATAATATTTGCAACAAATAAATATTTTTATGACACATTAATTAAGAATGTATTTTGATTATTTAGTATTTAAAAAGCTATTTATATAACAGAATATATGCAAAAATAAAATTTGAAGCATTTATAATCTTTTAATCTATCAGAATATGTAAGCCATTTCTTTGGGTTTTTTTGCACCTTAGTTGCTTCTCCGCTATATGAGACAAAGTGACACTTAAGCTCTATATTTTTACAAAAATATATTACTATAAAAATAAAACATGCAAATTACTTTAGGAAGTTAATAAGAAGAACATAAGTGTAGATTATTGATATAATTAATTGGTAATTTTATATATTTTCAATCAATTTAAGTTATCATTTATTCTTCAATCAATTTTCCAACAGTTATTGAGGACATGCTTTATACTAGCCATTGCATTGTATATATGGTAATAAATATAAGTTAATAATTTATCCAAAGAACTAGCTGATAAAATATAAACAACAAATGTGTTGGTAGAACATGTAGTAATAGTACCTTTCAAAGTGCAACATCAAGGAAGACTTACCTGATTCGAAAATTATAGAATTTAATTCAAACAGTAAATAAGGATGAGGTACAGGAGAATGATAACCAGGGACTGTCATGCCGAGCAAGTAGCATGTATAAAGGCAGTAAAGTATGTGAGGTTAGGGTAGTGCACTAAAGTGTATGGTACAGGAACATGTTGATGATATGAAGCTGGAGACAGACAGGAGCAATTTTAATGGTCTTAAATGTCATCATAGGAGACCTGGGCTTTCTATTGAAAATAATCAAGAACTTCAGTGATGCAAGTATGGATTGGGTGGTGTATGAGATTACCTATGGGGACACCAGGAAGCTGTGTAATAAATTAAACAGATGATAATTATAGACTGAACTAAAGCCATGAAGATTACCGTGCAGATCGCCATGAAGATTAAGAAGAATACTGTCCTTGAAAGTCAGTGAAATTGACAGGATTTGAGGATGGGATGTGGAAAGTAAGGGAGCGGAAGTTCATAGGAGTATTTCTGTCCGCAAATAACAAAGAAACACAACTAACAATTTCCAAAAGAAGTAAAAATTTCTTTTCCTCATACAATGTGTCCAGGGGTAAGGATTAGAGAAGCTCAGCCATGTCACTGTGGTTCCATTTTTCTCTACCCTTCTGATTCACAAGCCTTGATGTGTTTCCTTTTGCACTTGCATGTGGCCTCATACTCATTTGCACCTTATATTCTAGGTGACATATCCACCTTCCAGACGGGAAAAAGGGAGAAGAAGAAATTCTTTTATATCTTATTGGTCAGGACTATGTCACAAAATAAGCCAATATTAAAAAGGAAGTCTGGGAAATCAAGCATTTTTAAAACTTACATAACATTTAGAGGAGAGACAGGCAAGAGAGAAGAGAACTAGATAAGTGAGGGGACTTGCCAACCTACAGTATCTGTCTCAGAGACATACAGAAAAGTGGATAATCATTGAATTGGAATCCTTGAATAGGTGGGAAGGGACATGTGGAAGACAGGAAGAATAATTAGTCTTAATGTAATGTGGAACATGCTCTCCATTGACATAGAAGATGATAGATTATGTGTGTAGAAGATGGTAGATATGTGTGCAGCCTAAAAACACTTAACCCAAAAACACACTACAATATTTAACTACATTGGTTATCTACAGCATTTTATTAACTATTAGTACTATCAATGACTAAAAAAAAAAGGAATTAGTTGCAATAATTATTCCTAGTTCCATTTTTGTCTTTATCTCTTTCACTATATACACAGTAAAAGTGCTACTCTTAGCATAGTACACTAATGTAATACAATTTTTCTTCACCTCATTACACATGTATAGATAATTCTTCAAATATATAGCATTCAATTTACATAAAATCACTTGCATGCAAATTGTTGCATAAAGCACATAAAATGGATTCAGAGATGTGGGGAATTTTTGCATAATGAAAAGAAAACAAAGTAACAAGAGTACAAACTGAATGCAGTGTGAATCATGTCCCCCTTGTGATGTGTAGCATGGAGGCTCTGAGCATAATACAGTGGGTCCTCACAGGAATAAGATCCTTGCTTTTAATTTCAAGAATTTCTGTGTCCTTTGTTTAGGTCAAGCAATTTGGAATTATTTTTGTTATTCTCTTTTTTATTTTATGATAATTGGAACTGGAAAGGAAAGGTTAGTAATCTGTTTAAACACATAAAAGAAAGCATAGCAATGCCAACATGTTTGTGGCTGGCTGTGGGTTACTCTAAAGATTTAGAACTCATGTCAGCTTTTGTAATATAAAACTGTGTAGTGATATTGCTAGTGCAAATAGATTTAGAGAAGGCACATTTCCGAAGTGTGCATCTGAAAATGTCTTTCAACCACTTTCACATATAGAAATTGTTGCTTCTTTTTCAGCATCAAGAAATATTTAGGAGATTCTATTTAGCTGGACAAAGAAACTTTGAAAATTTCAAAAATCTGAAATTGCACAAGACATAGTCTCTCTGCACAATGGATTTTAAAAATGTATATAAAAACTATCCTCACATAGATAGACATCTTCAAAGAAGGAATAAAAAATATACAATTAGGAGCTGAAAGCATAATAAGGGGCAATAAATAGAAAAAAAAAGTATGAAGAAATCAGTCAATAGAATTATTATTATTCCATTTGTATTTTATATTATTGTTTTTAATTTCCATAGTCTGCCATATACTATTAGGAGTGAATATCACCCAATCTTCTTATAAATATTATATTTATCTTCATTAATCACAAGTTTTGTTTATAATTTTGAAGCTTTACAAAGCTTATGAGCAATTCCCATTATTTTATATCATTTATTCATTTGACAAAAGTGTTTTAGATCTGTTTTGGATTGGGATTCCTGGAAAACAGACTCTGAGATGGAGATTTTAGTGCAGAAAGTTTCTGAAGAGTTATCTCAGGTTCAGTACCTGTTGAAGAATGAAATAAGTGGTATTGCAGATTAAGTCTGGCTGGAAGGCAGTTACAACAGGGTTGGCTGATCTTGTGTAGGGCTGTGGATTGTGATAGCCTTTTAGTGTTGTTCTGAGTTGAGGTGAAAGAGTAGGATAGTTATATCCTCACTTCAACTGGTCATTAGTCTGGATGCACCAGGGAAGATGCATGACCTTAGGCAAAGTGGATCTTTTCAGTAGAGAACTAGTTGTGTTGAGGAAATCAGCTATGCTGTTAACACTTCTAGAATCTGGAGGAATGAGGACCTAGTCTGGAATGCAGTTCTGTGATCTGGGGGATACACAACAATGTTTCTTTATTTATTTTTATTTTATCTTTTAAGATTTTATTTATTTGACACAGAGAGAGAAGGCTAGCACAAGCAGAAGGAATGGCAAGGGAAGGGAGAAACAGGTTTCCCTTTGGCAGGGAGCCTGATGTGGGTCTTGAACCCAGGACCCTAGGATCATGACCTGAGCCGAAGGCAGACACTTAACTGACTGAGCCACTCAGGCACCCCCACCCCAACATTTATTACAAGAACCATGTCTGTGACAGAAACACTTTTAAGTACTTAGTAGTAGTGTAAGCATAATAAGAGACAATAATTTGGGGAAAAAAAGTATAAGAAAAGGGACATAGATTTCTGAACTTTGGAGATTGTACTTTTACACATGTTGCACATTCCTTAATATAAATTTACCCTAACTTGGTGCAATTTGTCTTTGATATTGTTATGTATATTAATAATACAGCTGGCTTGATCAATTAATTTATTGTATTTGTATGATATATCCTTTTTGTTCGTCCACTTTTATGTTCTGTATTATTTTATCTGAGACCAGTTTTTAGGGAAACACGATGATAAGATTTAATTTCATTAAATCAAAGTAAGAATATTCTGTACAGAGTTACTTCATATTTTAATTCATATTTTTTGTTACATGGGATCTTATTAAACTTTCTTTTCTGCTTTTTTTTTTCTTTTGAGAGTTCTTTTTGGTTTATATTTTTTTGTGTGTGTTTATCATCTATAGGAGATAGAATTTCTGTAATCCTAAAGGAATAGTCCTAATTCTATTTCTGACTTCATTGAGTTTATAAAATCCTTTTTAAATTTATATTTCTTTTATTATTAGAGACAGATAAAGTCTGTTAAGTGATTTATGATAATCCCATGCCTCTATCTTTTCCCTCCATCTTCTAGTGTTTGATACATCAGTATCTGTTAGATAAATAGATTATTTTTGCACATTAAGAACAGACAACTGATTTTAAATAATTTGTCTGAATTCCATTTTATAACCATATTTACAATTATTAAAATAGTTTAACATATTTTTCACTTATGTGCCAGGCATTATGTCCATACTGAGGGAAAACCACTCAGCAAAAAGAACACAATGCTTACTATCATGTAATTTGCAGTCTAATTGATTTTATTCCTCACTCCTGATCTTGTTATGTGTTTAGTTTTGGCTTTATTAATTTATAATTTCAACTTACTCCTGGAACAGATGACTATTGCTCTATTTTTCTTAATACTTTAAATTTTAGGAATTCTTATACTTCTGGGAATCTTCTCTTGCTTTATATGTAGTGACAAACCAGTATATCATAAAACTCTTGGTTACCATGTTTTTGTCATAGTGCTCTGTAGACTTACTTTTAATGTTTAGAGTTGCAGAAAAAAAATATCTCAGATTAGCTTGAATTTTGACTCTTGGTTCTTGTTTCTGGGACACTTGCAAGAAGTTATTTTATATTTGAAATGAGCCTTAAACATACTGTAGCAAAATCTTTGATCTTGAAGAAATAAAGGAATATTTATAGCCCAAGTTTATCCTTCAATTTGAGACAGTTTCTTTAAATATCTTTTATTTTTATTTTGTTCCTATTAACCTATGGTTTCTTTCCTCCATGTTTTATGATAGTCATCTCTACTTATTGTTTTCTTTTTTCTTTCTTTTTTTTTTTTATTTTGGTGTTGTTGTGGCTTTTTTTTTTTTTTCTTTTGACATTTGGAATAGTTTCTCCCAACATCTCATGTTTAATTGTATACAAAGGTGAGTCTGACTCCTTGTAATCTGGAATACAGTTTTTTTTTTTTTTTTTTTTTTTTAATGTTCGGTTAACCACTGGAGAGTAGATGATTAGTCTTTGATGTAATGTTCAACGATTCATTAGTGAAGTATAACACCCAGTGCTTATCACAGCAGGCACAGAATCACAGATCAATATCCATCACCCTGTTTAACAATTTTTTATTTTCCTTTTCCCTTTTGGGCTTTCTTACATTTTTTTTATTTATTTGTTTTACATTTTTGTACTTTAGCCTGTTTACTTAATATAACTCTTTGGTCCCGTTTTAGATAATTTTATCTAAGCTTTTGGTGGACTCAGATAAGTGTTTGCTAAAATTTTCATCTGTTCCTTACAGAAAAGTAAGTTACATAACTATGTTCTTTTTTTTTTTTTTAATGTATCAGTATGTGGTTTTATTTTCTTTATGTGTCACACTTTTTTTGTGAGGCTTATGATTTTTGTTCGTTTGTTGAGTAGAGAGATCTACTAATATTTGATGGTTTTCAATTTCCCGTGCCCAACAGCTATTCATCTACTGTGGCCAATTATTTTCTGGCTAAACTATAGCATTGCTAGCAATATAGTTTGGCATTCTCTATGAAGACAAATGGGAATGCTTTCTCTGTACCTTTTCAGGTTTCAATACATTTCCATACATTTCCTTAAGCAAGTTGGCGTCCCAAGATACAATGTTTGGGGTTGTCATGAATTGAATGAATGGATGTTTAGGGAGAGGAATGACTGAACAGAGCTCTCATCCCAGCTTATTGAAATATACAGAAAGAAGAAAATATACCTGTGTTTTTGACTTGGATCAAGACACTGAGCAAGTAAAAGTCATTCCTTTCCTTTTCTAATACTACTTATGTTGTGAAAGTCTGTGAAATTCTACACAGACCTTTTTGCCATGGGGTTTTTAATCTTTATCTTTTTTTTAATTCCCTTAGATTTGGGGAGAAAAACACAGAGTGGGCTAAAAAAGTGATGCAAATGAAGCAACATTTCTTAAGGCCCCCTTACTGTTAACCATAGACATATTTTCTGTCCTCTTCCCTTAATTTAATTTAATTTTTTAAGATTTATTTATTTATTTTTCAGAGACAGAGTGTAGGGAAAGGGGGAGAGAGACCCAAGCAGACTCCCCACTGAATGTGGAGTCCCATGCACGGCTCCATCTCACAACCCTGAGATCGCCACCAGAGCCCAAAAATGAGAGTCAGAATCTTAACCAACTGTGTCCTTTAGGAACCGCATAGCTTCTTCCCTTAATTGTAATGATATATAACAGTCTTAGATCTTTTTCCCTCTAAAATATTAAGGGAGAGGGCTAGAATGATTATCTGTGGTTAACATTAAGGGGACCAACCATAAGAAATGTTGTTCCTTCCTGTAACTTAGCCAACAATGTGTTTCTCTCATTAGACAGATATTTGTATCAAAATTAGAAAATCTGTCCACACAGAATTTAAGCCAAGCATTGAATGCTTTTTTGACCACGTCTGATGCAGTTTGAATTCACTTATCATATACTGTATTAAATTATAATTAATTTATAGCTTTATTTTATCCTCAAGCACAGTAAACTGCTAGCAGACGGGGAAGTATAGGTAATATTATTTATGTACTTGTGTTGAACATTGAACCATATATATCTTATATATATACTACATGAAATCATACATTAATGTTTCTCAATTATATTTTATAAATAATTATTAGAAAACATAGTAAATGCTTGAAGAAAAAAGAGCTTTAATAAATCGCACATTAAAGAATAATGTCTTTTTGAGCACTTTTCCAATTGTTGCTTCTGGATTTGTTAGTGTAATGTTAACTACTAAAACAGACTCCCAGTACAGTTCTGTTTCTTGAGTCTATTACATTCCAATGCAGTACTGGGGGCAGAGCTGGAATGAGAAAGGGCTTTGCTCCATACAGTTTTTCAGTATCCCAGAGTAATGGGTAGTGCCATCTTCAACACAGTGTTTCTAATGTTCCTTGGGAACTGACCCATGGCTAGTGGAAAAGGAAAGGGAATGGAAGTACATAATTTGGAGGAATTTTTTATGGGTCAGATCTACAAGTGGTGTGCACAAATGCTGCTTACATTCCATTGCCCTAGGCTCAATCACATGTCTACACCTAATTGCAATGAGGTATGGGAGATGTAGTCTCTTTCTGGGAAATTACCTACAGAAAAAGGTCTATATGCAAGTAAAAAGGAACTTGGATTTTTTATTTTATTTTATTTTATTTTATTTATTTATTTGACAACAGAGATCACACGTAGGCAGAGAAGCAGGCAGAGAGAGAGGGAAAGCAAGCATCCTACTGAGCAGAGAGCCCAATGCGGGCCTCGATCCCAGGACCCTGAGATCATTACCTGAGCCAAAGGCAGAGACTTTAACCCACTCAGCCACCCAGGCGCCCCAGAACTTGGATTTTTGACAGATGACTCTTTTCTCTGCTATAATACCCAACCAAAATTTACATTAAAATAATACATGTTTACATAAAAAGGAATAATTATTCCAAGATTAGTATTTTTTTTAATAATGCCAAAGATGCAAATACATTAACCTTGTATTAAGACAGAGCATTCTGTTCTTGTTTGTGCAAAAAATAAAAGCAAACAAATGAAAAACCCTGAGAGCACTGTTTCCACACACCCCCAGCAGTTTTTCAAGTTACTATTTTATATGAATCTTTAAATTATGAGAAATATTTTAAATATTTAATATGCCAGGTATGCAACTAATAGTATCTTTATCCTATTTCACAAATTTAAAATGGGATGGGAGAGCTCTGAACTTTGCTAAAATAGGTTTATTTTCAAGTGTATTTGTTTATTAAAGGATATAAAATGCATAACCCCTACATGGGATTAGCCCAGCTCCCTAGAAATCAGACCAAATGTTCTGTAAACAGCCAACTTCTTTCTGTACTCAATGCAGTGTCATTTTTTTAGCTTCTCAGGGAATTACCTTTTTGTTTTACCCTGGCTTCTTAAGCTCTGCTAAACTTAAAATAGTACTGAGTTTCTTTAGAAAAGGAAGGTGAAAGTACAAATGGAACTAACACCTAAGATATACTTAATTAGCTTTTATTATTTTTTTGATGTTTCACTTTCTTTTATTAATTGTTTATTTTTTATAAACATATATTTTTTATCCCCAGGGGTACAAGTCTGTGAATCACCAGGTTTACACACTTCACAGCACTCACCAAAGCACATACCCTCCCCAATGTCCATAATCCCACCCCCTTCTCCCAAACCCCCTCCCCGCAGCAACCCTCAGTTTGTTTTGTGAGATTGAGTCACTTATGATTTGTCTCCCTCCCAATCCCATCTTGTTTCATTGATTCTTCTCCTACCCACTTAAGCCCCCATGTTGCATCACCACTTCCTCATATCAGGGAGATCATATGATAGTTGTCTTTCTCTGCTTGACTTAAGGTCCCACAGGGTTGCTTAATTAGCTTTTATAAAGACAATTTGATATACTTGGCAAGTAAAATGAGATAAATTATTTATGCTTGTGACTAATCAAAGCCCATCAAGTGACAGCATCATTCAACAATAAAGGAAGCCTTATCTTTAATAGGTAATGCTGTCCTCAACACACAGGTAAAGATACCTGATGAGCTATAAATTTAGTCTTGCTATTCACACTTAACAATGAATATAAACGTATCTTTTTTGAATCCTCCAAATAACTAGGATACTAAAATGTTAGGTTGAAACTTTTTGGGAAAAAACTAAGTCAAACTGAAGACAATCAGGTGAGAAAGATTTGACTACATGTTGTCTATAGTCAGAAAAAAGAAAAACAACACTTATCCTTTGATATTCTCTTATATATGAATTATTTGTATAAAAATAAATGCTGGCCATAACATGATAAAAATTTTAATAGATTTATTATTAAGTTCAAAACTGAATAATGCAATTTTACTTTTTTTTTTTTTACTTCACACCTTTAATATAAAAACAGAAAAATCTGTTTATATTCATAAAGCCATAGTGTCAGGTGTGTTAGTTCAATTCTGGCTCTATAAATTATAGGTTGAGTGTTGTTAGGTGGTTTACTTATACTTTCTGTGCCTCAGTTTCCTAATTTGGAAAATAGGAATAACATTTATATTCCCTTGTAGATTTAGATACATAGAGTATTTAGAACTATTTCATAAACATTCTCTGTTAATGTTAACTGACTCTGGTTCCATGGTAAGTTTTCTATAATGTAGAATACACTTTATCCCAATTTCCTGGACAGAGAACTAATAGTCCTCCTTTTTGGCTGATATTTAGATACCCTTCTTTCTTTCTTTCTTTCTTTTCTTTTTTTAAGATTGATTTATTTATTTGAGAGTGAGAGAGAGCACAAACAGGGGTAGGGGCATTGGAGAGAGAAAGAGAAAATTCAACCAGACTCCCCACTGAGCACAGAGCCTGACATGGGGCTTGATCCCATGACCTTGAAATGATGACCTAAGCCGAAAGCAAGAGTTGGACAAACAACCAAGTGAGCAATTAGTAGATAGAGCCACCCAGGTGTCCCCTTCTTTCATTTGATCCCCAACAATGATATGAATAATTTGACACATACCCAGTTACATACCTGCCTCCATCACTGTTCCCCAAATGCCTTTCCTCAAAATATTTAATCAGAAATTAAAACAAACAAACAAACAAACAAACTGTAGTTTAGATATGTAATGGTATTTGAAAGGGGAATTTTTAAGAAAGAGTAACCTTTTGCCATATATACTAATTGAGGACAGAGTCAAGCTTATTGAGAGAGGAGACTGAAGTCACTATTCAGTGAAAAGAGAACAACAACAAAAATTTCCTGAATAAGTTTTAATATTCTGGTTCCTAGTTTATCTGAAGTTGGGTTTCATTAGTTTCTTCATTTCTTCCTTACATAATATGACTTGAAGCATTGGTTACCTTATTTACAAAATAAGAACTCTGTACTATATCATTCAACAAGGATGGGAAATGGGTTAAATAAAAGTACAAATGTCCTTTTAGCACTTAATAATCTAACATATTTTTTAAATCCCAAAAAAGAGGATTAACCTTGCTGTTTACTCCAAACATAATTGTCCATGGAATTTTATTTTCTCCTTCAAAGAATGTCTCCAAAGGAACAATGGTCCTCGACATGAACATGGTTAACATCACTATATAAAAGAATGTATTTATGACATTTCTTTTTGACATAACTCAGACAGCTCTGTTATGGTACTGGATATGCCAAGTCTTAGAATGTCCACCATGCCTGCTGGGGAAATCTGCCTCTAATCCAACCTCTGATTCCTAAGCAATAATGTGCTGTGCCTCAAGACTTTGGCACAAAGGCTGTCAAATCATAGGTTAGAGATGCACTGCCTAGCGGACTATAAGAAATGAATGTTTTGAAATGGCATTCACTCTCTCTGGAATTTGAACTACAAAGTATCAATTAATTGTTTAGACTAAGAGATTCAAAGCTGAAGATGCAGGAAAGACTTGCAGGCATAAGAGTCATTCTCTGTTGATATCGGCAACTCCTGGCATTTCTGCTCAATTCTGCCCTAAAATTTCCTACTCTTCCTCACACAAGAGTTTCTAGCAGCCTTGTTTCACTGCAAAGCTCTGATCTGTGACCATATTTACAACTGGATATCTTTCTGAGATGGAATTAGGACAAAGAGAGAGGCAGGTTCTGTATATCACTGGATTCTGAAGAAGAGTGAAGAAAACGTGCCATAAGAACAGATGAATGTTCAAGGAAAATTATTCCTGGTTCCTTCCTTTCTTTCTTTTCTTTTCTTTTCTTTCTTTCTTTCTTTCTTCCTTTTTTTTTTTTTTTTAATGATTTTATTTATTTACTTGACAGAGAGACAAGAGAGGGAACACAAGCAGGGGGAGTGGTAGAGAGAGAAGCAGGGTTCCTGTGGGCCTGGATCCCAGGTCCTGGAATCCTGACCTGAGCCGAAGGCAGATGCTTAATGACTGAGCCACCCCAGTACCCCACTCCTGGTTCCTTTCTTGAAAACCACTTGTATGTCTGTCCTTGGACTCTTACCTGTGCATATCTTTAATATCCCTCTCCCTCTTCAAATTAAGCTGCTTTTAGTTGGCTCTTATTATATGCAATCAAGAACCCTAATATAAGGAAATTATACTTTTGTAGGGAACAGAGACTTTAAGAAGAAAAAAAAAAAAGTAAGAGGCGTAGACTGGGGGCGGGGGGGACTATAAGTATTCAGAAAAGAATGCAGACTTTGTGCCCAGAAGCAGGATTACTATGAGACACCTTACAGAGCCAAAGAGAAAAAGAATAACTGGTCCCAAGAGCTGTCTCATTCTGTCAGAATTTCTGATCACAATTCCAGTCCAGAGGTTTTCTTAAACTGCTTGTCAGCCTCTTCTTGAGGTAATTTTAGGAACTATTTAGAGGGAGCTATTTTCCTCAGTGCAATGAGATTAAGAAGTTATTGACCACAAGATGTTTAAAGAGGGAGAAATCTTGCTCAAGTGCATTGATGCCTTTACATTTGCCTGAGTGGGTAAATCAAATTGAATATATAAACTACAACAGCATGCATGCCTGATTAGCAATCTCAAAATAAATAGTGTGCTCCAACATTCTGTGGGCAAAGTATGTCACAAAATGTGGAGACATATTTATAAGAAGAAATATTTTCAGCTTAAGATAAAAGGAACATATAAAATGTGTATTTCAAATCTTATTAACTAGGGATTTATTTTATGTATTTACTTCCCAGCTCCTGTCTAATAAGTGTGTGACTAATACTGTCAACTTCCTTCTGATGTTAGAAAAGACTACAGGATAGAATATTTCAGAGGAATCTGAATTCATTTACAAAGAGTCTATATTTGCAGATAAGTAAAAAATAAGAATTTCGAATGAGATATATCTTTTCTGCCCATATAAGTTTAACATTTTAAAATGTCAGTTATCTGACAAAAGAATAATATTTTGTATCTGAGGACACAGGTAATTGCATCCAATTGTATTAAAACGCAGAACTAATTTTATTTCTAATTGTTGTGGTATCTATTTTTCTCCCTCTAGGTCTGTTTTTTTCTCCTCCATTATCAGCTTAAATCTTGCCAAAGAGGAAGCCATTTATTGGTAAATCTTCTTGAAGGGAGAGATACACACTTAAGCTGGACTAGACTTGTGTGGGTTCAAGATTTTATACAAAAATTTTAACTTATTTTATTGATGTGTAAGACACACACACAAACACAATCGTCAGTGTACAACTCAATAGATTTTAGAAATTGAGCATTTATGTAACTACAACCTAGATAAAAGACAGAATATTATGCCCCAAACCCTCCTAAAGTTTATCCATCCCCAAGGTTAAGAGCTATCCTGACTAAACACTATATGTTAGTTCTGTCTGGTTTGTTGTTACATAAATTCAGTCATAGCATACGTACTTTTTTGTCTGGCTACTTTCTTTTAATATTATGTTTGTTAGATTCACCCATGTTCTGTATGTAGCTGTAGCTTGTTCATTCTCATTGCAACTACTCATGATGTATACTGCTCATCATGTGAATGCTACAGTGTATTAATCTACTGATGATGGCTATCTCTTCTATTCCAGTTTTAAATCTATGTGGCTGTGCCTGAATTTTTATTTTAACACATATGCCAGAATCTCCTTTTCATCTCTAGTTAAAACTTTTCAAGTTTTCTGAGTAGATAAACAATTGAGTACCATTTTGCAGCATTTTTTTAAGATTTTTTATTTATTTATTTGACAGAGAGAGAGAGAGAGATCACAAGTAGGCAGAAGGCAGGCAGAGAAAGGGGAGGAAGCAGGCTTCCTGCTAAGCAAAGAGGCTGATAACGGGACTCCATCCCAGGACCCTGAGATGGAGCCGCAGGAAAAGGCTTAACCCACTGAGCCACCCAGATACCCCCCACTTTGTAACATTTTGATCAGATCTGGTACAGATAGATATATCAATGCATATTGTTCAGGACCTGCTCACAAACCACCTCTCTAAAGCTGCCTTTCAAACTATTATTACTTTCTTAAAAACAAACAAACAAAATTCTCTTCTGGAATTAAATATTTGATCTGAAGACTATTGATTTTATACTTGAAAATTTCTGGTGTTCAGGCTGACGGGAGTAACTGGGCGCTGTTCATTTTTTTTTTTTTTTAAATCTGGAGTTGGGTTTCTTCCTTTTTCAAAGAAGATTTTCCTCTTGCTTTCTGGGGTTAAATATTTGATCCATCTCGAGCCTGTGTACCTGAGAGTATTTCCTTAGCAATGAGGTGATCTCTTTACTAATCCCTGTATCTACATATACTACCCTCCTAATCCAGTGCTGACTACTGGCAGCTGAGTACTGGGCTCTAAGCTTTTGCCACATTGCACTGGAGCTTGTAAGAAGAAAGTGTTGTTAAAATCCCCTTTCCCTACTGCATTTTTTCTTTTGGCCACTACCACCAACAAAGGAAGTTTTCCTAAAGGCAACAGGTAGATCTATTTCAGAGAGAAATTACAATGTATAATTTATAATTTGAAGAGAAAAAGTTGTGTCCAAAGTGGTTAGAGAAGTAAATTCTAAATTCAGACTTCTTGGATTTGAAACCACACTCAACGCTGCATGAGGAATTTTACCTCCTGTGGTTCAGATTCATTCAAACTGCAATTCCAGTTTATAGCAAAAGGCAGCTATGGTTAATCCATCAAGAGAGGTTTTTCTCCCAGGTGTCCCTAGTCTTTATGAGGCATGCTGGCCCTCAGCTTCCTATCATCTTCCTTGTGGGAATATTTCTTTTTTTTTTTTTACTTTTTTTTTTTTTTTTCCATTATGAGTAGAGCTTTTATTTTTTCTTTTTTTTTTCTTTTTTTTTGTTTTGTTTTGTTTTGTTTTTTTTTTTTAATTTTTTTTTTTTTTAATTTTTTATAAACATATATTTTTATCCCCAGGGGTACAGGTCTGTGAATCACCAGGTTTACACACTTCACAGCACTCACCAAATCACATGCCCTCCCCAATGTCCATAATCCCAACCCCTTCTCCCAAACCCCCTCCCCCCGGCAACCCTCAGTTTGTTTTGTGAAATTAAGAGTCACTTATGGTTTGTCTCCCTCCCAATCCCATCTTGTTTCATTTATTCTTCTTCTATCCACTTAAGCCTCCATGTTGTATCACCACTTCCTCATATCAGGGAGATCATATGATAGTTGTCTTTCTCTGCTTGACTTATTTCGCTAAGCATGATACGCTCTAGTTCCATCCATGTTGTTGCAAATGGCAAGATTTCATTTCTTTTGATGGCTGCATAGTATTCCATTGTGTATATATACCACATCTTCTTGATCCATTCATCTGTTGATGGACATCTAGGTTCTTTCCATAGTTTGGCTATTGTGGACATTGCTGCTATAAACATTCGGGTGCACGTGCCCCTTTGGATCACTACATTTGTATCTTTAGGGTAAATACCCAATAGTGCAATTGCTGGGTCATAGGGCAGTTCTATTTTCAACATTTTGAGGAACCTCCATGCTGTTTTCCAGAGTGGCTGCACCAGCTTGCATTCCTACCAACAGTGTAGGAGGGTTCCCCTTTCTCCGCATCCTCGCCAGCATCTGTCGTTTCCTGACTTGTTGATTTTAGCCATTCTGACTGGTGTGAGGTGATATCTCATTGTGGTTTTGATTTGTATTTCCCTGATGCCGAGTGATATGGAGCACTTTTTCATGTGTCTGTTGGCCATCTGGATGTCTTCTTTGCAGAAATGTCTGTTCATGTCCTCTGCCCATTTCTTGATTGGATTATTTGTTCTTTGGGTGTTGAGTTTGCTAAGTTCTTTATAGATTCTGGACACTAGTCCTTTATCTGATATGTCGTTTGCAAATATCTTCTCCCATTCTGTCAGTTGTCTTTTGATTTTGTTAACTGTTTCCTTTGCTGTGCAAAAGCTTTTGATCTTGATGAAATCCCAGTAGTTCATTTTTTCCCTTGCTTCCCTTGCCTTTTGCGTTGTTCCTAGGAAGATGTTGCTGCGGCAGAGGTCGGAGAGGTTGCTGCCCGTGTTCTCCTCAAGGATTTTGATGGATTCCTTTCGTACATTGAGGTCCTTCATCCATTTTGAGTCTATTTTCGTGTGTGGTGTAAGGAAATGGTCCAATTTCATTTTTCTGCATGTGGCTGTCCAATTTTCCCAGCACCATTTATTGAAAAGGCTGTCTTTTTTCCATTGGACATTCTTTCCTGCTTTGTCGAAGATTAGTTGACCATAGATTTGAGGGTCTATTTCTGGGCTCTCTATTCTGTTCCATTGATCTATGTGTCTGTTTTTGTGCCAGTACCATGCTGTCTTGATGATGACAGCTTTGTAATAGAGCTTGAAGTCCGGAATTGTGATGCCACCAACGTTGGCTTTCTTTTTCAATATCCCTTTGGCTATTCGAGGTCTTTTCTGGTTCCATATAAATTTTAGCATTATTTGTTCCATTTCTTTGAAAAAGATGGATGGTACTTTGATAGGAATTGCATTAAATGTGTAGATTGCTTTAGGTAGCATAGACATTTTCACAATATTTATTCTTCCAATCCAGGAGCATGGAACATTTTTCCATTTCTTTGTGTCTTCCTCAATTTCTTTCATGAGTACTTTATAGTTTTCTGAGTATAGATTCTGTGTCTCTTTGGTTAGGTTTATTCCTAGGTATCTTATGGTTTTGGATGCAATTGTAAATGGGATTGACTCCTTAATATCTCTTTCTTCTGTCTTGCTGTTGGTGTAGAGAAATGCAACTGATTTCTGTGCATTTATTTTATATCCTGACACTTTACTGAATTCCTGTATAAGTTCTAGCAGTTTTGGAGTGGAGTCTTTTGGGTTTTCCACATATAGTATCATATCATCTGCGAAGAGTGATAATTTGACTTCTTCTTTGCTGATTTGGATGCCTTTAATTTCCTTTTGTTGTCTGATTGCTGAGGCTAGGACCTCTAGTACGATGTTGAATAGCAGTGGTGATAATGGACATCCCTGCCGTGTTCCTGACCTTAGCGGAAAAGCTTTCAGTTTTTCTCCATTGAGAATGATATTTGCGGTGGGTTTTTCATAGATGGCTTTGATGATATTGAGGTATGTGCCCTCTATCCCTACACTTTGAAGAGTTTTGATCAGGAAGGGATGTTGTACTTTGTCAAATGCTTTTTCAGCATCTATTGAGAGTATCATATGGTTCTTGTTCTTTCTTTTATTGATGTGTTGTATCACATTGACTGATTTGCGATGTTGAACCAACCTTGCAGCCCTGGAATAAATCCCACTTGGTCGTGGTGAATAATCTTTTTAATGTACTGTTGAATCCTATTGGCTAGTATTTTGTTGAGTATTTTCGCATCTGTGTTCATCAAGGATATCGGTCTATAGCTCTCTTTTTTGGTGGGATCCTTGTCTGGTTTTGGGATCAAGGTGATGCTGGCTTCATAAAATGAGTTTGGAAGTTTTCCTTCCATTTCTATTTTTTGGAACAGTTTCAGGAGAATAGGAATTAGTTCTTCTTTAAATGTTTGGTAGAATTCCCCCGGGAAGCCATCTGGCCCTGGGCTTTTGTTTGTTTGGAGATTTTTAATGACTGTTTCAATCTCCTTACTGGTTATGGGTCTGTTCAGGCTTTCTATTTCTTCCTGGTTCAGTTGTGGTAGTTTATATGTTTCTAGGAATGCATCCATTTCTTCCAGATTGTCAAATTTATTGCCATAGAGTTGCTCATAGTATGTTCTTATAATAGTTTGTATTTCTTTGTTGTTAGTTGTGATCTCTCCTCTTTCATTCATGATTTTATTTATTTGGGTCCTTTCTCTTTTCTTTTTGATAAGTCGGGCCAGGGGTTTATCAATTTTATTAATTCGTTCAAAGAACCAGCTCCTAGTTTCGTTGATTTGTTCTATTGTTTTTTTGGTTTCTATTTCATTGATTTCTGCTCTGATCTTTATGATTTCTCTTCTCCTGCTGGGCTTAGGGTTTCTTTCTTGTTCTTTCTCCAGCTCCTTTAGGTGTAGGGTTAGGTTGTGTACCTGAGACCTTTCTTGTTTCTTGAGAAAGGCTTGTACCGCTATATATTTTCCTCTCAGGACTGCCTTTGTTGTGTCCCACAGATTTTGAACCGTTGTATTTTCATTATCATTTGTTTCCATGATTTTTTTCAATTCTTCTTTAATTTCCCGGTTGACCCATTCATTCTTTAGAAGGATACTGTTTAGTCTCCATGTATTTGGGTTCTTTCCAAACTTCCTTTTGTGGTTGAGTTCTAGCTTTAGAGCATTGTGGTCTGAAAATATGCAGGGAATGATCCCAATCTTTTGATACCGGTTGAGTCCTGATTTAGGACCGAGGATGTGATCTATTCTGGAGAATGTTCCATGTGCACTAGAGAAGAATGTGTATTCTGTTGCTTTGGGATGAAATGCTCTGAATATATCTGTGATGTCCATCTGGTCCAGTGTGTCGTTTAAGGCCTTTATTTCCTTGCTGATCTTTTGCTTGGATGACCTGTCTATTTCAGTGAGGGGAGTGTTAAAGTCCCCTACTATTATTGTATTATTGTTGATGTGTTTCTTTGATTTTGTTATTAATTGGTTTATATAGTTGGCTGCTCCCACATTAGGGGCATAGATATTTAAAATTGTTAAATCTTCTTGTTGGACAGACCCTTTGAGTATGATATAGTATCCTTCCTCATCTCTTATTATAGTCTTTGGCTTAAAATCTAATTGATCTGATATAAGGATTGCCACTCCTGCTTTCTTCTGATGTCCATTAGCATGGTAAATTCTTTTCCACCCCCTCACTTTAAATCTGGAGGTGTCTTCGGGCTTAAAATGTGTTTCTTGGAGGCAGCATATAGATGGGTTTTGTTTTTTTATCCATTCTGATACCCTGTGTCTTTTGACAGGGGCATTTAGCCCATTCACATTCAGGGTAAGTATTGAGAGATATGAATTTAGTGCCATTGTATTGCCTGTAAGGTGACTGTTACTGTATATGGTCTCTGTTCCTTTCTGATCTACCACTTGTAGGCTCTCTCTTTGCTTAGAGGACCCCTTTCAATATTTCCTGTAGAGCTGGTTTGGTATTTGCAAATTCTTTCAGTTGTTGTTTGTCCTGGAAGCTTTTAATCTCTCCTTCTATTTTCAATGATAGCCTAGCTGGATATAGTATTCTTGGCTGCATGTTTTTCTCGTTTAGTGCTCTGAAAATATCATGCCAGCTCTTTCTGGCCTGCCAGGTCTCTGTGGATAAGTCAGCTGCCAATCTAATATTTTTACCATTGTATGTTACAGACTTCTTTTCCCGGGCTGCTTTCAGGATTTTCTCTTTGTCATTGAGACTTGTAAATTTTACTATTAGGTGACGGGGTGTGGGCCTATTCTTATTGATTTTGAGGGGCGTTCTCTGAACCTCCTGAATTTTGATGTTCGTTCCCTTTGCCATATTGGGGAAATTCTCCCCAATAATTCTCTCCAGTATACCTTCTGCTCCCCTCTCATTTTCTTCTTCTTCTGGAATCCCAATTATTCTAATGTTGTTTTGTCTTATGGTGTCACTTATCTCTCGAATTCTCCCCTCGTGGTCCAGTAGCTGTTTGTCCCTCTTTTGCTCAGCTTCTTTATTCTCTGTCATTTGGTCTTCTATATCACTAATTCTTTCTTCTGCCTCATTTATCCTAGCAGTTAGAGCCTCCATTTTTGATTGCACCTCATTAATAGCTTTTTTGATTTCACCTTGGTTAGATTTTAGTTCTTTTATTTCTCCAGAAAGGGCTTTTATATCTCTCGAGAGGGTTTCTCTAATATCTTCCATGCCTTTTTTGAGCCCGGCTAGAACCTTGAGAATTGTCATTCTGAACTCTAGATCTGACATATTACCGATGTCTGTATTGATTAGGTCCCTAGCCTTCGGTACTGCCTCTTGTTCTTTTTTTTGTGTTGAATTTTTATGTCTTGTCATTTTGTCCAGATAAGTGTAAATGAAGGGGCAAGTAAAATACTAAAAGGGTGGCAACAACCCCAGGAAAATATGCTTTAACCAAATTAGAAGAGATCCAAAATCGTGAGTGGGGAGAAAGGGGGTAAAAAGAGGTTCAAAAAGGAAGAAAGAAAAAAAAAAAAAACAAAAAGAAAAGAAAAAAAAAAGAAAAGAAAAGAATTTTTAAAAAAAGAAAACACCTAAGAAAAATGTAAAAAAGAAAAAATATATATATTAGATAAACTAGTAAAAAATCGTTAAAAAAGAAAAAGGTAACAGTTAAAAAATAAAAAAATTTTACCCGAAGGCGAGAAAAAAAAAATGAAAAAGAAAAAATTAAATTAACTGCAAGACTAAAAAAAATCACAGGAAAAAAGCCATGAGTTCCGTGTTTGGCTTTCTCCTCCTCTGGAATTCTGCTGCTCTCCTTGGTATTGAAACCGCACTCCTTGGTAGGTGAACTTGGTCTCGGCTGGATTTCTTGTTGATCTTCTGGGGGAGGGGCCTGGTGTAGTGATTCTCAAGTGTCTTTGCCCCAGGCGGAATTACACCGCCCTTACCCGGGGCCGGGGTGAGTAATCCGCTCGGGTTTGCTTTCAGGAGCTTTTGTTACCTGAGCGCTTTCCGTAGAGTTCCGGAGGACGGGAATACAAATGGCGGCCTCCTGGTCTCCGGCCCGGAGGAGCCGAGAGCCCAGGGCCCCACTCCTCAGTGCGCCCTCAGAGAACAGCACCCAGTTACTCCCGTCTGCCTGACCTCCGGCCGCGCTCCGAGCTCACCGAGCCTGCGACCGGTTCAAGGTAACACGGAGCTGCGAGCTTACTGTCGGCTCTGTCTCTGTAGCCGGCTTTCCCGTTCCAATACCCGCAAGCTCTGCGACACTCAGACACCCCCGATCCTTCTATGACCCTGCGGGACCTGAGGCCACGCTGACCCCGCGTGGGCTTCGCCCCGGTTTAGCCTCTGGAGCGATGTCCCTCAGCGGAACAGACTTTTAAAAGTCCTGATTTTGTGCACGGTTGCTCTGCTGCTTGCCGGGAGCCGGCCCCTCCCCCCGGGGTCTATCTTCCTGTCGCTTTGGATTCACTTCTCCGCCGGTCCTACCTTTCAGAAAGTGGTTGTTTTTCTGTTTCCAGAATTGCTGTTCTTCTTCTCTTCGATCTGCCGATGGATTTTCAGGTGTTTGCAATCTTTAGATAAGCTATCTAGCTGATCTACGGCTAGCTGAAGCAGTCTCAGCTTGCTACTTCTCCGCCATCTTGACTCCTCCCCCGGGGAATATTTCTTCATCAGTTATTTTGCTAAAAATATTTACCCTTTCTACCCCGTAGGAAATGACACTGTTATCAACTAAAAACAACCTTCCCCAGAAGAAGGGGGGCTCACTGGCTAGAGATCTATTTGTGCCCTCTGATATGTTGTGATTCATTCAATCTGAAAGAGACATCACCTGGAGGGGCATCAGGGTGGCTCCGTTGGTTAAGCATCTGCCTTCAGTTCAGGTCATGATCTCAGGGATGAGGGAATCCAGCCTTAGCAGGGAGTCTGCTTCTCTTTCTCTCTTCCTCTGCCCCTCCACCCTACTTTTCTCTTTGTTCTTTCTCTCTTTTGCTATCTCTATCCAATAAATAAGTAACATCTAAAAAAAAAAAAATTTAAAAAGGAAAGAAATCTCCTGGAGGACCAGTGATGTGCAGTACCAGGGAGGAGGGTATGGTATCCAGGTTCACGTGACTGGTTCTTGGGTCAAGGGCAGATGTGACATCTTGTTGGATTTCATTATCGGTACTACCATCACTATATACTTTAGGCAAATTGATTCTTTAGCTGGTTGGTGTTCTGTTAAATTAAGCATGTGCAGTCTCCAAAGAAATATTACTTTTGGCATAGTTGTATAATTTAAATCCATTTGGAAAAGGGAAAATTTCCTCTTTTAATAGGCGATCCATACTTCCCATTGAGTTAATTAATCCTCATATACTGCAAAAAAATAGTATATTTTCAGCTTTGCTTAAGGGATAGGTGTCTATCAGAATAAAAATGCATCAAATTAGACTTTCATTTCTTTCTCCAAGAAGAGCATTAGACTCTTATGTTTAAAGTTCTTCAGCTTTCTTTGGTTACCAATTTTTCTGATTGCATCCTATACCATGTTATTATTAATCTCTTATGTCATGTGGTATTTCAAATATTGATGACTTAAATATCCATAAAGTTTTTATGTTGTGACTCATATGTAATTCTCTCTTTACTAATGCCATATACAATGTAAGTACTCGATACCTATTGACTAGTTGACCTATTCAATTTCCTTTTCTTACTAATTCAGTGAAAACTGCATCAAAATGCACAAAGCAGGTGCCTGGGTGACTCCACTGGTTAAGTGTCAGCCTTAGGCTCAGCTCATGATCCTGGGGTCCTAGGATCCAGTCCGGAGCTGGGCTCCCTGTTCGGCGGGGAGTTTGCTTCTCCCTCCCCTTCTGCCCCTCCCTCTGCTCATGCTTGTAGCTCTCATGTGCTCTCGCTCTCAAATAAATAAGTAAATAAATAAATAAAATATATTTTTAAAAAATGCACAAAGTTCTTATTTGCATGACTTTAAATTTTTTTTTAAACTTATTTATTTATGAGAGAGAGAGAGAACACACAAGCAAGGGGAGCTACAGAGGAAGATGGAGAAGCAGGCTCCCCTTTGAGCGGGGAGCCTGATGCGAGGCTTCTACATAGGGTGGACTTGAGCCTAAGGCAGCCGCTTAACCATCTGAGCCACCCAGGTGCCCCTTTATGGGCTTTAAAAATATTAGAGGACCAATAATCAAAATACTTTTTAAGTCCTATAAAATTATAAATATGCAAAAACTTAAATAATAAACAAATTAAAAATATAAATAAATGTTTTTGTCTAATATTAATCTCACTTATTGGCATTAGATTGTACCACATACATGTGGATGATTTCCTTTCCTGCATGCAGTTAGTCTCCCCTTTGGCTCAGAAAATAGAGATATTCCACAGAACAACAAACACTTCTTTCTTAGACCTCTACTCTGGACTATCCATTGTGGTGGTTGCAGAGCTATAAAAAGATTGAAAGTCTAGATTCCTGACATCAACGATACGGGAGAGAGGACAAGTAATCAGTTTAATTAATTAGGTGAATGTATATGATGTCACCCTGGTCAGTAAACACCTATATTTATTGGAAGAATAGAGAAATCTCACAATATATTGAGGGATGAAGAAAGATTTGACAGGTGAACTGGGGGGAGGAAGAATATAGGAATGCATATGGGTAAGAGAGAACATGGTATCCTCAAGGGACCACATGAATTTCATTAGCACTAGTTACTAATATCCAAGATGTGATCCCATGATGATTGCTATGCAGCTTTTAGGGTTTATAAGCTCAGAGTAGATTCTGGCTGTGAGTGTGAAGTTTTAATTTAGCCTCAGTCTACATTATCCAATGTGATATTTGGAAAGTATACTCTTTAGGGTTTTACCTATGTTGTTTGAATAATTGATTTAAAAATACTAGAATCCCATTTGACTATAAACTTTGCACTTATTCTCCATCTAGAACCGTGGTGGGGAAAGATATTACTGGTTGTAATATCTTTGTGCAGACACTCTCATCCTGGGGAAAAACAAAACAAAACAAAACAAAACTGAGTTTGGTTCCAGACCTGAGAGAGGAAGAGTTTGTAAAGGTAATTGTCAAGGCCCAATTCAATCTGCTGGTAATAACCAAATGGCTCTACCCCCAGGAGAAGTTCTTCATGGCAGAGATTGGCAGTGAGACCACAATATAAAGGTATGAGTACTTAATGCACTTACCCAATATGGTGAGCTCTATTTTGTGCAACCAATCTAAAAGTCCCATCAGCTTACCATGATAGAGCCTTAGTATTGCTGATAGATGCATTCTGAGTAAACTGTACTACATATCTGCTAGCTTCCAAACTATGTCCATATTTGGATATCTATCAGATAGTCTTTTCCTTATGCATCCTTTAAAAACCTGCACTATCTGTGGTTGTCTGTGTGAGATTTGCTCACTTGCATCTCAAAGTATCCAACATAATAGATATAGTAAATTTTCACTGATGAAGAGTGGCTCTCTGTTTCTGCAGCTAGGGTTTTTTTCAGTGTAGAGAAGCAGAATAGGGCAAGAATAGCTACTAAACTATACTCATTTAAAAAATGCAGGTCTAAGGTATGTTGGAGCTAAGTGAATTATCCACTGGAATATGTAATATAGAGCAGGAGTATAAATCCATTTCCTAGGTTCCTTGATCATTATATCATATTGATTGTCATTTTCCAAGTTTCTGGTACTATTATTAATGTTGTTGTCACTCTTGTTTGTTTTGTCGTTGTGGTCATTGTTACATTTATAAGGTACTTTTCATATTCCAAGGTCAGTGTTTTACTGCTTTGCATACTTTATTTCAATTGGTAACCACAAAACCTTGAAGAAAGATGATTATTGGATTTTTACTATTTTAGATTTTAAACCAAATGCTTGTTGAAAGTAAATTAAGATATTTATAATTTTAGCTTTCTGTTCAGAAACTTCTTTCTCTATACCACATCCCTCCTCACTTAATAGTTAAGCAGTATGATGTTTTAGGAAAGTGCCTCAGGTATTGTGATAGTTTGTTCATAAATGACGTAGAATACTTTGGTAAACATACTTATACCTCATTAGACATTATTTCAACTCCTCTTATGCACCACAAATACAAAACTGCATCAATGATATGACTTTAATATCCTTTTCCCCAAAGGTAATGCAAGTAGTAATCCATCACCTAACCCCATTTGCTACCCTCAGTAACTTAATTTTCCACTCCAACTTAAAATAGTTTCATTTCTTTCTTCATTGATCCCTTATTTTTTTTTTTTTAGATTTTACTTATTTATTTAATAGACAGAGATTACAAGTAGTCAGAGAGACAGGCAGACAGAGGAGGAAGCTGGTTCCCCACTGAACAGAGAGCCTGAGGCGGGTTTGATCCCAGGACCCTGGGATTGGATGGTGCTCCAATCCCTTATTCTTAAAGAAAATAAATTTAACTTCACTAGGAGATGCCTTAATATTTCAATTGTTGTTTATTAACTATTTACAATTTTAACTTTTTTTTTTATTCTGACATCAAAACAAGCTCTTATTCTTTTATGGTCTTTTGTTTTTGTTGCTGCTATTGCTATTATTATTTTCATTTCCTAGAACTCAGTATTCTATTTCATTTTTCTTTACCAGTTTCCCAGCTGACTCAAGATCTACAGGAAATACACACAAGCACAATAACACGCATATGGGTTATGCTATAGTTTTGTTCAACATCTTAACTTTTACTGAAAGAAACCACTTTTTTCCTTTTAAGTTGAAGCACCTTTAATTCTTTCCAGTGTATATGTTCAATTTATCAACACTTGATTTTACTTGTCTTCAAGGTTGATCTTTCTAAAGTTATAAGATTTGTTTTGGTGCTAACTAGTTTGCAGTTTTGATTTCTAGATTACTGTATGTCAAATTTAATCATAACACTGTCAGCTGGTCGAATGGCTCAACTCCATTTTTCTACTTCACTGATTTTTCCTTCATTCTGGCTTAAGTCATCATTCCCTGTAGGGGATTTGACAGACTAATTCTAGAAGTAAGCATTTGCCCAAGCTATTATTTCTGTGTCTGTTTCATGATGTATCTCAAATGGTTTTAAATTAACATTTAGATGATTTTTACTACTCATAATGTTATCTTTATATTGTTGTGTGCTCTAACATATAAAATTATTTGGAAAAAATTGTTTTGGTCAATTTTTAAATAAATTTTAAATCTTATCTGACATATTCTGAGATAAGTAATTTAGGGTTTTATTGAAGAAAAATTTGTAGATTTTCCTGTTAAATTGCTTTTGCAAAAAAATTGCATTTGCTTTTATATAATGAATACTAATGGAAATGTAAATCATGCATTTATTGCAATTTTGTGTATATCTTAAATGGTACATTCAATGATATTTACTATTGAATTGTGAAAAAAAATTTTCCATTAAAAAAGCAGCAGGTATAATAATTCCTCTCTCGTAAAATGATCACTAAAGTTTTGAACTGATAGAAGGAAAATTCTGATTTACTGGCTCTTCAGAATATGTGCATGTTGTGTGTGTGTGGTATATGAGATGAAGTGGGTATTCAGTAAAGCTTTGGTGGCTTTGCTTCTTCTGTGTTAGCTTGTCTTAAACAAGTAGACTACTGTAACTTGCTCAGAGGAGATCTAGCTTTTTTTCCTTTTTTAAAGATTTTATTTATTTATTTGGCAAGCAGAGATCACAAGTAAGCAGAGAGGCAGGCAGAGATAGAGAGGGGGAAGCAGGCTCCCTGCTGAGCAGAGAGCCCAATGTGGGGCTTGATTCCAGGACCCTGAGATCATGACCTGAGCCAAAGGCAGAGGCTTAACCCACTGAGCCACCCAGGTGCCCAGAGGAGTTCTATTAAAAAAAAAAAAAAAAAAAAAAAATATATATATATATATATATATATATATATATATATATATATATGGAGTCCTTGTTCATAACCTGAGCCTTTGAACTTAAGCACAGTTAGGACTGACCTCTAACATCTGTATGAAGATGTACAAGTATGACTCTGGTCTCTTGGCAGACACTGGAAATTCCCAGAGAGAAGGAAGGATGGAACTAAATTCTACTTGCTGTGGCCATCGATTCAAACAAGGAATAAATTCCCAATTTCATATGCTTTCCACAGGCAACATAATAAGAATTGGTAGGTGGGAGGTCCCTGAATTGGATCAGGTCAACTCAGCATTACACTAGGAAAATAAAATATTACACAGACTGGCATTCTCAATAGAAAAAAAAAAATACATGAATGTGTTTCTATGTGCAGTACATGTGATGAATTACACTCAAACACATTGAAGATGCTGAAAGGAAGCTGAAGATTCTCAGTGCCCTGGCAGGTAAAGCAGGATCAGGCACACAGTGTATTCAGATGTTCAGTCAACTGTACACTGAGGAATATAGAGAGATATCAAGGCAAATGTAGAGAAAACTAGAGGAATATAGAGAAATACAGATGGCAGAAGGTTTTTGACATAGCAGTGACAGTAGAGGTGAGAATCCAGCAGCCTAGCAGCCTGTGTCTGGCACAGACACAGGTGCGGGCGGTATCACTACAATGGTCCTGGATGTACTCTTTGTTGTATACGAAGCTGCCCAGCCTCTCTGGACACCCACCATTTTTCTCTAGCCTTTTTGTGGTTCTGTGAACTACCCAATACTTTATAATAAATCCCTTTCCACTTGGATTATCAGAGTTTATTTTGGTTGTTTTCTAATGAAAACAACAGACTGGTCATCCCATTACCCTACTCTCTATGTGTGTAAATAACCTTCTGAATTTTCTTCTTATTTCCTCTCATGAGCTGGCCTGGCCTTCTTATTTCTATCCCTGGCCTTCTGTTTTAAATGCTTATGCCAGATGCTCTAATTATACAGCATACATGTTTTGTTTTGTGCTTTTTTTGTTTGTTTCTAATTCTCTCTCTTAGTTTCAGGAGCATAATGTTTCAGCCAGGTTCATGGATATCCACAATAAAGACCAGATTTCTCAGATTCCATATACAACTAAGTATGTCTAATGTGTGGCCATGAAGATATAGTGGAAGTGATATGTGCAACTTCTGGTTCCTTCCTGTAAGGAGTGCCCTTCACTTCACCTTGTTCCTTTTTCCCATTTGCTAAAATTCGTGTATGGTAGTGAGTCATCTTGGAAATGTTTGAACCCAACATACTAAGAATAGTGAAGCAACAATTTCAACATGCCTGGGCCTTGTGGACTTAGTAGAACAGAGTTCCCATTCCTACTTAATTTTTGAGGGAATAGAATATCTCTTTCAGTCAAAAGGACACAAATTAAGGGATACACAACTTTATCAAAATTTATTTCACTAGCACTTACCTGTAATGAAGACTTTTAGCCCTCCTTTACTGGTAAATTCCATCTTCTTGGAAGTAAAATATACTTTATTATGTGTTTTTGTTTGTGGTACCTTTGGACAATAATACTCTAAATGGAAGCTGTCAGCAATTTTTAAGTTGTCAAGAATAGTGCAAGAGCTTAAAGAGTTATGACAAACATACATGTGTGTCTGGTATTATTTACTCCCACTCACACCAACTACATATTCTGCCATATCTCAAGTGTTTCATTTCCTGGGATGAGCAGCAAGGTAACTATAGCAAGAAAAATCTAAATCTCTCTTTGCAGAGAGGGTGTGGAATCATTGATTCTAATGGGCTTCTTAATGGCTCAGAATCTCTTGAGATAGTCTTCTTAGGACCTTGAGTAGGTACTTCCTCCAGATGACATGTATTCTGTCCAAAGATTTTGGCCAGATTATTGATGAGAACCATCCCCAGACTGAAGAGGTATTAATGCTTAAGGCCCAGTCATTATTACAGTAATCTGGTTCTGGTGATTAGTTGATATTATGTACATAAATGTAAGTGATTCTGGTTACGTGCATGTAGATGGAGGAGATGGCATATACAAACACTTGTTTTCTACTGGAAGTGAGAAGTCACTTTTTAACAAGAGGCAATCTTATTCAATTCAGGTAAGATTTCCTGAATATTTAAGGATCATTATGTAAAGAACAGTTAAAAATGAAAAGCTCTGACAGATTAAAAAAAAAACCCCATAGTTATTTTGGTGACAGTCTCTGATGAAGTTTGAATGTGGCAGAGAGGTTTAATTTTTCAAGATAATGGTTAGCATGGATAATTCATAATAAGTCTAACAATTCAGGGCTCAAAGCTGTTAAATAACTGCAGCTGGATTGCCAATTGGCTTTACTCACATCTAAAAGGGACCTTTAATGTACTTAATATTTTGCTGAAACATAATTCAGTCTCAATGACTTTGAAAGGGACATTAATAGTTTTCTGAAAATATAACCTTGAAAATTAAATCCATTATATATTTCCAAGATTATGGATGAAACTACTCTGTCAAATAAGTCATTAAATTAGCATAATGAGGTATGAGGGGAGATATAAGTGAGAAACAGCAAGTAAAAGGTACTTTGTACCACTATTTGCTTACATTTAACCAAAATGACCTTTAAAAGCAGGGCTGAAGGGTCAGGTTTATCATCACTTTTCCAGCCTTCAAGTAATATATTTCTATTTAGCAGAACAATTTGCTGAAAATTGCTGTCGTAAGAATTATGCTTGGTCCAGCTCCCTACCTGCAATACAGAGGATTTGAGTGGAAACCACCTCTGAGAACAGCAGTTAGCCAACCATCACTTCCCTGAAGCAAAACACCTGGTATACATAGCTACTGCTTCCCTCTGTAAAGCAAGCAAATCCAAAAGCAGATGAATCATTAAAAACATATTCTGAACATATATATGCCAAAAAAGAAAATAAAAAAATCTTAAAATGCTGCAAAGTAGCATAGCAGGGATATGTCTGTCATACTGAGGCTGGCAAATGTCAACATGGCAGATTATCCAGCAGCATCTGTGATTTTTAAATGTTTGACCAAAGGAGAGCATGTATACAAAATCACATTAAAAATTCTGATTGAGGTAATAGATTAAAGTTTTCAGGTGCATTTCTTCATTTTTTGTATTCAAATGGGGATTTTTTTCCCCCTAACTGTCTGGATATCCTCTGACCTGAGAAATTCTTTCCAACTCAAAGACAGCAGAGGGATATAATGTCCAGCAAAGTATCTGACCCACAGCAGGCATACGTAAATATTTATTGAATGAAAATTGAATGTACGAATACTGATTAACTTAAAAAGCAAGGTTTTATGTCCACATATGACATGGGTTAAACAAATGATTGACAGAATTCTCTTGGGCAATGATTTAAAATTTTTCTAAGATTTTCTTATTTTCTGAAAGCCATATTAGGAAAGTCTTTTTCTCTGTTTGGTAGCTCTAATGTGCTTGGTAGCTCTAATGTGCTATGTTTGTGAAAACATCAGTTTCTTTGCTGTGTCAGTGACTTTTAAAAGAGGACAAAATTGAAACTGATTTAGTACACCATAGTGGTGTTGATGATAGGGACAAAAGAGATCCAGGAAAGCTGTTCTCCTTGACCTTTTTTGGCAGGCTTTTCAATTAAGAGGTAGTCACTATGGGAACCAATGTTATCTAAGAGATAATATAGTCAGGGGCAGCAGAACCTACACTGCTCATAGATACATTATACTGACATGGGGTGGGGGCTTCAAATTTAATTTGTCCTGGAATTCAACATTAGTCCTGAAGAGTTAGATTAAAAAGCTAAGTGAAAATTTTAAAAATATAACACAAACTGGGTGATGATACAAGTACTTCAAGATCTAATTGAATATATAATTCAAAAGAGTTATTACTAGATGCCATTCTTTTCAATAGGTAGTATAGGTCAGCAGTTACGGCTTTAGGTAAATGAGATGTAATAAAATCAGAGTGATAATTCCGTAAATTATAAATATGCTGCTATTTACACACTGTAATAATAATGATAAAATGAAATAATGCAAAAAATAGGATTTTAAATTTATATGACACTGTATATGCTTCTGTCTTTTAAAAAGTAGTGCTTAGCCATGTTATCACACTCCATTGTGGATATGATAATATTGTAATAATTACAGTTAAATTCTTGAACTGTGTAAATATTTTAATTTGTTTTTACTGGAGTACTTCTAACGTGTTCCATATAATAACCCCACTTGCTGTCATGTGTGAAGTTTCTATGAAACTCCTCTGATGGGAGAGAAAAAAAGAGAGAGAACAGGAGATTGACATAACCTGTGGTCGTTTTTACCTCTTTGACATTTTGTAATCTGGTTAATTCATAGGACTATTTCATTCATGGATGTAAATATTTGTTATGTGTATTGTAATGGAAAAAAGTTTTAAGGCTTTCTGATGCTTTACGTACTCATTATTTCTATACTATTATACTCAGCCAAAAAGTGGATAGTTCCAAGTTCAATTTGGACTCACCGGCAAGTCAGTTCAAGGTTTACCAACTTCTTTTCTTTTTTTTAAAGATTTTATTTATTTGTTTGTTTGACAGAGAGAGAGACAGTGAGAGAGGGAACTCAAGCAGAGGAAGCAGGAAAGGGAGAAGCAGGTTTCCCACTAAACAGGAGCCCACTGTGGGGCTTGATGTGGGGCTGGATCCCAGTACTCTGGGATCATGACCTGAGCCAAAGGCAGACGCTCAACAATTGAGCTACCCAGGTGCCCCAGTTTATCAGCTTCTTTATGTCGGTGCTACGTTCCTCCTGAAATCACTTCCTTTCCTCTTGAACATTGCCAACTTCTCCTAGGGTGAGCCGGTTGTGAACCTGAATCCAAATTATTATAGCACTCATTGTACTTTAATGACTATTTTGGTTACTATTAAAACACAAATGTAATGAATAAACCTGAGACTTAAAAAAAATTATTTGCTCCATTCTAAATTCTTCCAGTGCTGTCAAGTGGTGTCAAGTGTGGTGAGCATTTGAGGTAAACATTATTATACTTAGTTTTAGTTGAAAAAACTAAAATTTAGATTTATCCAAGGTCACAAACAACTAACAAACTTGGTATTGAAATACATTTCTAGGTGAATTATAAAGGCCAAGCTCTTTTCAAAAAACACAGTATCAGGAATAAAATGTCCTATGAATTTTTCTTTCAGATTACTTCTTTAGAGAGCTTTTCCCCTATGGTTAGAAATAAGACAAGGCTGTCCACTCTCACCTCCTTTATTGAACGTAGTACTGGCAATCCTAGCCACAGCAAACAGAAAAGAAAGAGGAATAAAAGGAATCCAAATTGGTAAGGAAGTGGTAAAACTTTCATAATTTGCAGATGACATGATACTATATATAAGAAACCCTAAAGAATCTGCCAAGCAACTACTGGGAATGATAAATGAATTTGATAAGATTGCAGATACAAAATCAGTATACAAAAATCCATTGCATTTCTCCAAAATGAAAAAGAAACAACAGAAAGAGAAAGTAAGAAAACTATCTCACTTATAGTTGTACCAAAAATAATAAATTAACTAAGAATAAACTTAACCCAGGAGGTGAAAAGTCTCTACTCTGAAAACGAAAATACACTGATGAAATAAATTGAAGATAATGCAAACAAATGGAAAGACATGCCCATGCTCATGGATTGGAATAAAAAATATTATTAAAACATCTATACTACCCAAAGCAATCTATAGGTTTAATGCAGTCTCCATCAAAATACCAACAGCATTGGGGCACCTGAGTAGCCCATTTGGTTAGGCATCCTATTCTTGATCTCAGCTCAGGTCTTTTTCTCAGGGTTATGAAGTCAAACCCTGTTTTTTTTTTTTTTAATATTCTTTTTTTTAAATTTTTTTTTTCAGTTAGTTTAATCTGGTATTTCTCTTTTTTTTTAATATAATTTTTTACTTTTTATAAACATATATTTTTATCCCCAGGGGTACAGGTCTGTGAATCACCAGGTTTACACACTTCACAGCACTCACCAAAGCACATACCCTCCCCAATGTCCATAATCCCACCCCCTTCTCCCAAACCCCCTCCCCCCAGCAACCCTCAGTTTGTTTTGTGAGATTAAGAGTCACTTATGGTTTGTCTCCCTCCCAATCCCATCTTGTTTCATTTATTCTTCTCCTGTTTTGAGCTCCATGCCCAGTGTGGAGCCTACTTAAGACAACAAAACAACATTTTTCAGAGAACTAGAACAAACAGAAAAAAAATCCTAAAATTTCTTTGGAGCAAAAGAAGACCCTGAATAACCAAAGCAATCTTGAAAATGAAAAATAGGGGGCACGGGATGGCTCAGTGGGTTAAGCCTCTGCCTTTAGCTGAGGTCATAATCTCAGGGTTTTGGGATCAAGTCCCACATCAGGCTCTCTGCTCAGCAGGGAGCCTGCTTCCTCCTCTCTCTCTCTCTGCTTGTCTCTCTGCCTACTTGCAATTTCTCTCTGTCAAATAAATAAATAAAATCTTAAAAAAAAAAGAAAATGAAAAATAAAGCTAGAGGTATCACATTTCCAGAATTTATATTATATTACAAAGCTATGGTAATCAAAACAGTATGGTATGTGCACAAAGATAGACATACAGATCAATGGAACAGAATAGAAAGCCCAGAAATAAATCCACAACTATATGGTCAATTAATCTTCAACAAAGGAGGCAAGAATATACAACGTTAAAAAGATAGTCACTTCAACAAATGGTGTTGGGAAAACTGGAAGCAACACGCAAAGCAATGAAACTAGACCACATTCTTACAACATACCCCAAAATAAACTCAAAATGAGTTAAAAATCTAAATATGAAACCTGAAACCAGAAAAATCCTAAAAGAGAGCACAGGCAGTGGCTTCTCTGATATTGGTTGTGGCAACCTTCTTCTAGATATATCTCCTGAAGCAAGGGAAATAAAAGCTAGAATAAACTATTGAGACTGCATCAAAATAAAAAAAAAAAATTCTGCTTAACAAAGGAAACAGTCAACAAAACTAAAAGACAACCAATAAAATGGGAGAACATACTTACAAATGACATATCTAATAAGGGTTAATATCCAAAATATATAAAGAACTTATAAAACCCAAGACCAAAAAAACCCACAAATAATCCAATTAAAAAATGAGTAGGAAACATAAACAGACATTTCTCCAAAGAAGACATACAGTTGGCCAACAGATACATGAAAAGATGTTCAACATCACTTATTATCAGGAAAATTCAAATCAAAACAACAATGAGATATCACCTCACATCTGTCAAAATGGCTAAAATAAAAAATATATAATAAAGAACAATGATTGGTGGAGTTGGAAAGAACAACTGTGGAGAAAAAAGAACTATAGTGCCCTGTTGGTGATAATACATACTGTGTCATGACTGTGGAAGACAGTATGGAGGTTTCTCAAAAAATTAAAAATAGAATTATCATATCATCCAGTGATCACACTATTGAATATTTACCCAAAGAATACAAAAACACTGATTTGAGAAGATATATGCACCCCTATGTTTATTGAAGCATTATTTACAATAGCCTAATTATGGATACAGCCCAAGTGTCTATTGATACATGAATGGATAAAGAAGGGTTGGCTTATGTATATATAATGGGATACTATTCAGCCATAAAGAAATTAAATCTTGTCATTTGCAATATGGATGGATCTAGAAAGTATAATGCTAAGTGAAATAAGTCAGAGAAAGATAAATACCATATGATTTCACTCACATTTGAAATTTGAGAAACAAAACAAATAAAAGGGAAAAAAGATAAACCAAAGTAGAGACTTTAACTGTAGAGAACAAACAGAGGATTACCAGAGGGTATGTCGGTTGGGACAGTGGGTGAAATAGGTGAAAGGGATTAGGAGTACACTTATCTTGATGAGCACTAGGTAGTATATGGAATTTTGAATCACTAATTGTATACCTGGAACTAATATAACACTGTATATTAATTACACTGGATTAAAAATAAAATTAAAAAATAAAAATATAAAAATGGAACTATGAATCTTGAGAATTTTCTGTTCATTAGGAGTGAATAAAAACAGCCAGAAAGTTCTGGATTACTCATGGTATCCTTGTGTCTCTTCTTTTCTCACATACCTGTGAGATCTATAACTACCTGCTTTATCTGTGAGACCCAAAACGTATTATTCATAATGGAGACTCTTTTTTTTTTTTTAATCTAGTAGCATGTGACAGCTTTTAGACTGGTTGTAACTGACAAATATTAACAACCTAAAAATGTTTAATTATTTTTTCTTCTCCCTCTCTATATTGTACTAAACATTATTCAATCTTGTATTACGAAGCAGTTCAAAATGAAAAACTGCTAACTTATTTATTTTCACCTGCAGTCAGTTATTTTACTTCACAATCTAGAATGTGCTAAGAAATAAAGTAGGTTCACACTCTTCAAAAGATCTATAAACAGAACTACAGTATATATCTGTTAACTCCTTCACAGATATTAAACTGATCCAACATTATACCTGCAGTGGTTGTAAGAAGATATTACTTGTTAGAAATTTAGAAAAAAAAGTCACAAAGAGATCAATAGAAACTCTTTAAAGAATTGTGTGGGTATTTTATTTTTATTACCTAAAGATACAGATTTAGTAAGGGCTTACTTATTTTTGGCAAAAAAAAAAAAAAGGAGTGGTTAAAAAAAAGACAATTTATAAAGTCCTCAAAGCAAGTCTGAGCAAATCCTGAACAAACCATAGCTACTCTACTTAAAATCATCTTATGTTTAGGGGCGCATGGGTGACTCAGTGGGTTAAAGCCTCTGCCTTCAGCTCAGGTCATGATCCCAGGGTTTTGTGATCCAGCCCCACATCGCATCGGGCTCTCTGCTCAGCAGGGAGCTTGCTTCCCTTCCTCTCTCTCTGCCTGCCTCTCTGCCTACCTGTGATCTCTGTCTGTCAAATAAATAAATAAAATCTTAAAAAAAAAAAATCTTATGTTTAGAGATTAGGAGACCATTCAAATAAAATGTAAAAAGTTAAAAATTTGGTACCATTTTAAGAGATTTTGACTTTATTTCCATAATTTGTCAAATTAATTCAACAAATTTTAAATTTCTTTGTGTGTGGATATGCCCAATGTCAATTATCTGATTTTTATTTTTTTATTTTTTTATTTTTTTATTTTTTTTTTTTGATTTTTTTTTGATTTTTATTTTAATGATAGGCAGTGAATCTAATCACCTAAATCTCTTGAGGTTAAAGTCATTAATATAACTTCTCTTAGAAAGAAACATTTTTCTTTAGTTTTAATTTATAATTTCAATTTAATTTATGATGTTTTTATTGTAAATAGAAAAAAAATCCAAAACAAATATATTCAGAAAAAAAATCACAACATTTAGACTTATTGCCTTAAAGTTCTTCTGCTTTCAGTCTTGTTCAACTTTAAGACAAAACCAACCCTCATAAAAAAAGTTTAAAAATCTCTTGTTCTTTATATGTAGATCTTCACTAACTTAGAATGTAGGAATTATATTAGAAATCATCCAATATTTGCCTTGTCTTTGTACATAGAAATTCATATGGGGCGCCTGGGTGGCTCAGTTGGTTAAGCCGCTGCCTTCAGCTCAGGTCATGATCAGGGTCCTGGGATCGAGCCCCCCATCGGGCTCCTTGCTCAGTGGGGAGCCTGCTTCTCTCTCTGCCTCTGCCTGCCTCTCTGCCTGCTTGTGATCTCTGTCTCTCTCTCTCTGTCAAATAAATAAATAAAACCTTAAAAAAAAAAGAAATTCATATTTTAACAAACACCATGTATACTTAAAACTTTAAAAAATAACTTGAGCTTGAAATTTTTAAATTAAAAATTTACTATGTGGACAATGCTGCTATAAACATTCGGGTGCATGTGCCCCTTTGGATCACTACGTTTGTATCTTTAGGGTAAATACCCAATAGTGCAATTGCTGGGTCATAGGGCAGTTCTATTTTCAACATTTTGAAGAACCTCCATGCTGTTTTCCAGAGTGGCTGCACCAGCTTGCATTCCCACCAACAGTGTAGGAGGGTTCCCCTTTCTCCGCATCCTCGCCAGCATCTGTCATTTCCTGACTTGTTGATTTTAGCCATTCTGACTGGTGTGAGGTGATATCTCATTGTGGTTTTGATTTGTATTTCCCTGATGCCGAGTGATATGGAGCACTTTTTCATGTGTCTCTTGGCCATCTGGATGTCTTCTTTGCAGAAATGTCTGTTCATGTCCTCTGCCCATTTCTTGATTGGATTATTTGTTCTTTGGGTGTTGAGTTTGCAATGTCCACAATAGCCAAACTATGGAAAGAACCTAGATGTCCATCAACAGATGAATGGATCAAGAAGATGTGGTATATATACACAATGGAATACTATGCAGCCATCAAAAGAAATGAAATCTTGCCATTTGCGACAACATGGATGGAACTAGAGCGTATCATGCTTAGCGAAATAAGTCAAGCAGAGAAAGACAACTATCATATGATCTCCCTGATATGAGGAAGTGGTGATGCAACATGGGGGCTTAAGTGGGTAGGATAAGAATAAATGAAACAAGATGGGATTGGGAGGGAGACAAACCATAAGTGACTCTTAATCTCACAAAACAAACTGAGGGTTGCTGGGGGGAGGGGGTTTGGGAGAAGGGGGTGGGATTATGGACATTGGGGAGGGTATGTGCTTTGGTGAGTGCTGTGAAGTGTGTAAACCTGGTGATTCACAGACCTGTACCCCTGGGGATAAAAATATATGTTTATAAAAAATAAAAAATTAATTTAAAAAAAACCACATTTCTGTAAATGCTGTGACAAGCATTCTGATTAATGCTATAATATAAAGGAAACACACATAAAAGGGGTTAAAAAGTAGTAACAAAAATATATTCTAGAACCTGCGTTAATGTTATATAATACCATAATTACCATGTACTATGCTACTTCTATAGTAGTTTTTGCCCATTCACCATGCATTTATTTACCAAGCATGTATTAGGTAGTGACTATGTGCTCTGCAAAGAAAATAAAAGCCACAATCCTCCCCTGGAGGAACCTGCTATTAAAAAAAAAAAATTTACTATGTCATTAGATAAATTATCCCTTTATTTGTTTAAAAGAATACTGCCAAGAAAGTGGGGGGAAAACTAGCACACATAACTGTTACACATCACTAGACTGACTACAGTTCTAATGGACTGATTATAATACAATGAACAACAGTCACATTTCTATTATATGCAACAAAAAAAAATTGGTTAACTAAAATATACTTATGGAATAATATTTTCATCTATGAAGACAAGGGAGAAAAGAAATAATTGTTCATTCAAACCTATAATTTTGAATTTATTTTCATCATATGACCCTTGCAGAAAATGTGTTACAGGATATCACAAAGTCCCAGCAAGCCATTTTAAATGATTTAGTGTTTTTATTGAGTAGTGTTAAGGTAGGAAAGAATTATAAGACATTGTAAACCGGGGCACATTGGTGGCTCAGTCAATTAAGTGTCTGTTCCACTCAGGTCATCATCCCAGGGTTCTGGGATCAGGCTGCAGTGTGGGGAGTCTGCTTCTTCCTCTCCCTCAGACTCTCCCCTCTGCTCATCATCTTGCTCTCTCTCCCTCAAATAAATAAATTTTAAAAAATTTAAAACACTTTAAACTAAAAGGTAATATACAAATAATACAAATAGAAGTAATTATCTGTAGAATATAACTGAATATGATAAAACCCTCCAAAATAATATTCCCTTGGTTTTCATTATATTCTCTAATTTCATTAGCAAATAAGTTTTATTCTGTAAAAACTTAATCATGTTCAGTTCTCAGTGTGTGGAGTAAGGGTGTGTGATAAAATGATTAAGTGCATTCTATCCTTTCTCACTGAATGCAATTATAAACCCTGGATGGGACGTATATAGTAGATCTGGGGGACTCCAAAAAACAAAAAGTAATACGCACATTGGAGAAGAAGGTCAGAATTTGAAGTAACACCAGATCAACAGCAAACTCATCACTTCTTTCATTTAATATTCTCCAGCTTGAACACACTGCAGTAAGAAACCAGAAGTGGCTCTTGGTGCAAAGACATCTCTAGAAATGCCCTCTAGTTTTGGCTCAGGATGTGGTAAAAGGATTTCTTAACACTTAGGAAGAGTGCAGAATTCACCCTCCTCCCCCATTAATTTAATTATTTTCTTCATTTTTCTCATGCCTCAGCTTCCATTTGCAAAACATGGCTCCAAATATGACAGTGGAGTCATAGGAACAAAAACTCTGAGGGAGCTGAAACGTCCTCTTTAACTGGGGGAATTGTATTCCAAAAAGTGTGGCTACAAACCCATTTGGCATTTTTTCTTTCTGTCTTCCAATGGTGGCTGGCTTCAGGTATGGTGAATTCATAGAACTATGTGACAGAGCTGGGTAAATAAAATTCCAGCTCTTCTCTCTGAGGAAAGTGAAGGGGATTCCCAAGGAGCCTAAAATAACAAGGAAAGTACTAATGAAGGTAGAGCTCAGGCAATAAACTCCATAAAGTTGTCTATAAATTCCTCGGTGGAGTTCCAGCATACACATTCATGGATCTGATTCTAATCAGAAACCTTAGATATAAGAATCCTAAATATGAATGCATATATTTTCTTCAAAATATTTAAGACAAAAAACCTTCCAAAACTGAGAGAAATATATAGTTGGAAAAATCTTTAATTATAGATGGAGAAATCAATACTCCTCTCTCCGTTATCTATAAAACTAGAGGACAGGAAATCAAGGAGAATATAGAAGAATTGAGCAATATTACCAACCACCTGAAATGAATTAATATTTAAAGAAAGATAATGACCAAAACCAGAGAATGTGCATTCTTTTCAACATATAAGACATTCATCAATCTACACATTTAATGCAATTCCTATCAAAGTACCATCCATCTTTTTCAAAGAAATGGAACAAATAATCCTAAAATTCATATGGAACCAGAAAAGACCTCAAATAGCCAAAGGAATATTGAAAAAGAAAGCCAAAGTTGGTGGCATCACAATTCTGGACTTCAAGCTCTATTACAAAGCTGTCATCATCAAGACAGCATGGTACTGGCACAAAAACAGACACATAGATCAATGGAACAGAATAGAAAGCCCAGAAATAGACCCTCAACTCTATGGTCAACTAATCTTTGACAAAGCAGGAAAGAATGTCCAATGGAAAAAAGACAGCCTCTTCAATAAATGGTGTTGGGAAAATTGGACAGCCACATGCAGAAAAATGAAATTGGACCATTTCCTTACACCACACACGAAAATAGACTCAAAATGGATGAAGGACCTCAATGTGAGACAGGAATCCATCAAAATCCTTGAGGAGAACACAGGCAGCAACCTCTTCGACCTCAGCCGCAGCAACATCTTCCTAGGAACAACGCCAAAGGCAAGGGAAGCAAGGGCAAAAATGAACTATTGGGATTTTATCAAGATCAAAAGCTTTTGCACAGCAAAGTAATTTGCACAGCAAAGTAATTAATGGACTATGACTTTAATAAAATTAGGGGAAAAATTCTTATCCTTAAAATATATTTTTTCTATGTATTCACTGTTGCTTGCTTTCTTAAATTATATTAAAAATATATGATCCTGGGGGGCTAAGGGGGTAGGAGAAGAACGAATGGAACAAGATGGGATTGGGAGGGAGACAAACCATAAGTGACTCTTAATCTCACAAAACAAACTGAGGGTTGCTGGGGGAAGGGGAATTGGGAGAAGGGGGGTGGGGTTATGGACACTGGGGAGGGTATGTGCTATGGTGAGTGCTGTAAAGTGTGTAAACCTGGCGATTCACATACCTGTACCCCTGCAGATAAAAATATATTATATGTTTATTAAAAAAAAATTTAAAAGAAAGACATTCATCAAGATCCGGCATCATAAAAAAAATAACATTTTTAAAAGTATAGAGTCAATATGTATTTCCCTGACCATAATAGAATTAAATTAGAAAAGAATAACAAGAAAGTAGTCAATTATTTGGAAATTAATCAACACACGTCTACATAATTTACACAGTTAAAGAGAAAAATCTCAAGGGAAATAAAGTATTTTAAACTAAATAAAAATGCAATATATCAGAATTTGTGGGGTGCAATTAAAGCAGTGCATAGAGAGAAATTTGTAATACTAAATGTTTAAATTAGAATATATTTCAAATTAATAATCTAAGTATCTACTTGAAATAAAGGAGAAAAAGAATAAAATAAATCCAGATTATCAGAAGAGAGGAAATAATAAAGAGAACAAGGAAATTTAAAACACTTACATTAACAAAAAAACAGTGAAACCAAAAGCTGCTTCTTTCAAAAGATCAATATAATTGATATGCTTTTAGCAAGATTAAGAAAGAAAAAAGAGAAGACACAAAACACCAATACCAGCAATGCAAGGAGTGTCACAATAGATTGAAAAGATATTTAAAGGATAACAAGGGATATGTAAACTCTAAGCATGTGCATTTGGCAACTCAGATGAAATGAACCCATGCGTTATCAAGCACAGTTGAATAAAATGCACTCGGAATAAAAGAGAAGTTCTATAGCTATTATAGAAATTTAATTCATAAAATTCTTCCTAAAAAGAAATCACCAGTTCTTATTTCACTGGCAATATCAACTACCTGCTTCCAGAAGATATCATTTCCATGCAACATCATTATTCATTAGGGAGAATGCAAATTAAGACCATGATAAGACAAATTACATATCTGTTAAATTGAATAAAATAAAAAATACTAAACATACCAAATACTGGAGAGAACGCTGAATTTATTGCCCATTACTGAAGCAAATGCAAAATGTACAGCCACTCTAGAACACAGTTTGGCAGTTGCTTAAATATACGTTTACTATGTGACTCGGCCATATTACCACTACTTAATCTAAAGGAATAAAAGCTTATGATCCCTAAAAAACTGTACATTAATGTCTATAATAGCCCTGTTTGTAATTGCACCAAACTAAGCAATTAAAAACAACAACAAAAATTCAACATAGATTGATACAAACAACAATTTAAGTGGGTCTAAAAAGCATTATGCCTGATGGGAGAAGTCTGTCTCAAATGCTTGCATGATATATGAATATGATTTCATTTGATTTGATTATATGACACTAATGAATAAAACTATAGTGATGGAGAATATATCATTGGGTTACGTGTGACCACAAATGGATACTACAAGGGTAGTTTGAGCAGTTATGAAGTCATTTGATGTCCTGATTTTGGAGTTATAGCTAAAGAGAGTGAATTTAACTGTAGAAAAACTAAAAATATAAAATTAAAAGAAAACCATTACCTACAAGTTACCACCTACTGGAAACATATTTTTTGAAAAATACTAAACAAAACAAAACACCTATTATTTTAGAGCTGCTTTAGATTAATCAGGACTTAAGGCACAAATTAAAGTGGCTAATATTCTATTATTTTTCATAAGCTCATACATATGGGATCACTATAGAAATTATTGCAGATAAATCTCAAATTGATATTTGAGAAGTAATACCAATATTTAGTCCATACTAAAGAAGGAGGATTCTGGATTGCTGTTTTTCTCAGCATCTTTCTTCCCCATATCCTGACTTATTAGCCCCGAGTCAATATTTAGATGTTTTATCAGTAGGTCTTATAGTTTGATTCTCTCTTTCTTGATCTGAGACTGCTTCTTACAAGAGCATGGAGTTTATTCATATGATCTTTTTTAAAAGGGACGCAAGCTAAATAAGCATTGTTTAAAGAGCTGGTTGGGATATGTATGAACTGCAATATGGGAGCTTCATTCCTGTGATAGGGTTGATTTTATTTTGTATTATATTGCTGACCCAACTGTATTCATGTGAAACTTTTGCCTAAGTCTTCTCATCTTAATTTTAATTAATTTGAGAACAAAAATTATATTTAACATTTCTACTTCCAACAGAACATTATATGCCCTTCAGGCACTAATAAACTTATTGAAAGTAAGTAAAGGTGAGATCCCCGTTCTGAAATATTGGGGAAATTTAGTGTGTTAATATTGAGATCTCTAGAATGCGGGTATTTCTAATATAGATATCTGTGCATTTGTTTCCTATTTTCATTGTTGTAACACTTAAGGATGAAAGACAAAGAAAATATCAGTTGAATGGCTCATTTTTATCTGTATCAAAGCAAGGAATAATTGAATGAATAGAAGTTCCACTCTGGTTCTGATGTGGGTCCAACTAATATTATTCCAATATCTCTTAGTAAGAATATATAAATAATATGCCAAGGGACGACAATCAAAATGGCTATCTTTGTTTATAATTATTAGAGGACATCTTTGTATCAATAATATGTAGAAAAAATAATGTAATTATTAACATAATGATTTCATTTAAATAGAGAGAACCTCTTAGTTTGTCTTTTTCCATAAAACTATTTTTTTTTTCTTTAAACAATTCTTATCTTTTCAGACCTTTGTTTCTTGACTTCTATTCAAAAAGTGCCAAGGATGCTGAAAAACAAAAAGTATGGATGTTTAATTCTGAAGAAGGTAAATATGTGGGTACTGGTTTTTCTCGATTTCCCCATGGATCAATTTTCTCACTTTGGAGGTCAAAAATTCTAATCTTCAGTGCTGTCTTTCACTCTTGGTTCCCATTTACTCTACTCAATAGAAGGTACCGTTAGGACATCACCAGGAGAAAAGAAAGAACATTTAGTTTTTATCCCCCTCCCACCTGTTCACTACCCATGGTTTGATGGTGGTAGTGTCCCTTTACTTATAGCCAGAGCTCCTAAGATTATGCCTTTGCCCAGTTCTAGTTCTATTAGTCCATCTTCTTACCCCTATAAACCTAGAGATGTTGATGGTTTCCCACTGTTCTTAGTCCCTGTGTACTTTGCAATATCTTATTTATTCTCTTATTCTTGGCTGCACTGTAGAAATGTTTGTTTGGTTGGTTTATATTCAATTTAATTAACACTTCTAGTGTGCTGTTTCCTCTCTGAATATAGACTGATGCAGACCATCATCTCTACTGTTTAATGATTTCTTCCTTCATACTTCAAAACTACATTATTTTAAGGAAAGTATTTAAAATATTTAAATGAAACATTTAATATAAGAATATGTGTCATTTACTTGTGAATATACCTCTATACTATTATTTGGTATCCCAAATCTCCTTCATGGGAAAATTATTGCAACAAATCTTGAAATAAAGATACTTCTAAGCAGGAAGAAGTGACTTTACATGAATTGCCAACATTTTCTTTTGCACTGGGGTAAAACTGACCTTTTCTCAAACCTTTCTCTAATGGATGACATTATGAAGAAAGGCATCTTCAGCCTCAAAGGGCACTGTTTGGTCTGGGCTTTATTCAAAGAGTATAGAATCCAAGATGAAAGTAAACCTGGCACTTTTACCTGAGTCAACTGGGGGAAGTTGTCATTTAATCTCATGGATAATAATGGGAAGAAGTCCCACAGTCATTTCCTAGAATTAACGAGAAAATAGCATGAGGCATAAGTTCCTCCCTTTTTTTATATTGCTTAATTGGCTTATACATTTGCTCAGGGGACTTAAAAAAAGAAACTTGGCAATAGATACATGACCACATCAAAAAGTTGGAGTTAGCACTGTGTATTCTTTTGGAGAGCTACAGCTGGCAAAAGTACTGGGTTTATTTTAATGCAATTAGTTGGAGCCCAACAACAAAATAAAAAAATAAATAAACTTCCTTTATATCTTTCCAGTTTTCTGTGTTCTCTTGCTAATGAACCTCAAAGACTACCGCTACCCTCAGGGTAATAACATAAATGTTTAATTTATGTTATTAATTAAACAGCTTAATTTAAATAACATTTAAATTCTGCATGAGGCCTATAATAATATTTCTAGGAGTGTGACCTTAATGTGATTTTTCAATGTGTTTTCTTGTTTAAGTGGCACCATTTACTAAGGAAAATATATAATATGGCATTAATGCTCAGCTCTTCAGTAGAAAATCAGATATAAAGTTGTAGAGAAAGCAATATAATATATAATATAGAAAATATGTAAATTTATATTCTTAGTATATATGTTCAAACTTTTTTTTTAACTATTCTGTTAGCATTATATTTATTTCATTATGAGTATATTCAGGTATATTAGTAAAAAATAGGCAAAAATTTTAAAAATTATCAACAAATTCTCTTTAATGGCTAAAGTTTCCCTGCTGTATATCTAACCAAGCTAATTAAACTCATTACTATGAGACTGGAATAGTAATATTACTGGTTGAGTTCTCTGCTGATGTGATGAAAAGGTTCTATGAGAGACTAACCTTCCGATATCAAGCTGGGGGACAGCCTTTCAAAGAAATGATAACGATAGGCTTTGAGAGAGAGAGACAACACTAGAATGAAAGTTCAACATGCCCCAAAGGATTTTGCAGTGCATGATGACTGGAGGCCTAAAAGCTAATAAAAGATAAACTTTCCACAAAAGTGCTGTCAAAAAGAAAAAAAAGAAAAAAGAAAAAAAAAAGGTGACTCAGAAATAGCCCCAAGAAAGAAAACTTGGGCAGGCTCTTTTTTTATACCAATACAGAGGAAAGATTAGAATGAAGATACATTCAGCTATCATACAATTTTCTGCCTTTTAAAATGCATTTCCTAGAACTGACCTTTACGAAGTTTATTTCTAGTTTCTGGCAAAGTAGAAGAATGAGAGGTCACTGATAGAGCTATCTTAATCCTTTAGTCTTTTGTGAAGGACAGAATAATGGAAAAGGTTTTTCTCTACCATATTTGGAAAAGAAGCTTTTTATGAAACTATAGAGAATAAGAGGATGGGTCAGCTGAGGATTGGATTATTATTTCAGTACCTTCAGGACAAGCTAAGCCTAAGAAGGAACAGGCTGCTGGCCTGTCTCACCCATATACATAATAGGAACAATTAACATCCAGCTCAGTGGGCAGGAGACATAGATCAGATGGAGAACATTTCCCTGATTGCAAACCGGGGAAGAGAAGGATTGTGCTGTAAGAACAGGAACAGACAGGACTTTAGGAAAAGCTGCATTAGAATTGAGTGAGTGAGGCCAGTGTGGCACTTTCAGATTTCAGTAGAAAATCAATATTAAGGAATGGTGGGGAGCCAGGCCTGCTTCATAAGGTTATGTGACCTGTACAGTCACACAAGGCCCCATGCTGAGAAGGGCCCCGTGCTTGCTCTACTGGTCTGCTCTCACTGTCTTGCAGTTCTTAATATTCTTTGAACAAGAGGTCTTACATTTTTTATTTTGCACATGGCTCTACAAATAATGAGGTTCTGTGAGGGAGGAGTTGAAAGCTTTCATCAGTTTCTCATATGCTAAACATCTCCAACAGTTTTAAGAGGTTATTCCTTCTCTTCTCAAATGCAGGCTGCTCTGAACCCCAGAAAATTGGGAGAATGTGCCCCCAAACATCTACTCACATCTCTTTCCTCTATACTTCACTCAGAGCTCAAACATCTACTTAATGCCCCACTGCCCAGAGATACACTGCAAGATATGCTCTCTAAACACAACTAAACCCTAAGACCTAAGTTATTTGCCTTTTCTTTATCACATTCCAGTGCGTATGTGATGAGAATCGGGTAAGTCACAACATCTTCAGTGGAAAGTTCCATTCCTTTTAAAGCTAAATGAGAGAAGGCAGCCAGTAAGAAATTATTGATCCCTATGAGCTGTTCAATAGTTTAGTAAGTGCTATCTCTACCTGTTTATTCTCTTTTTACTGTGGCTTTTTTCCCCATGAATTTTTAATGGATCCATAAAGATCCCAATTGCAAAGAGACAGTTAGCACATTGGTTAGGAGATGAACGCTAAGCTAGATGATTTAAGTACAATTCTTTGAGTTAGCACTTCCTAACTCTGTAACTTTGAGGAAATACTCTCTTTGTGCCTCAGTTTCCACCAGGATCAGAGTAAATATTAGTACCTATTTTGTAAGTTTATTATGAGAACTGAATGCCTTAATACAGTAACTGTATTAAGAAAATGTAAGTTTTATCTGCTTTTATTATTCTGTTACAGAAATTTCAAATAGAAGCTTTGTGTGTTCTCGATGTGTAAGAACATGTGAAAATATGCCCACCCATAAAAAAACCAACTTCCAATGATGAAAATTAGAGTTAGGAAACATGACAATTCTTAGCAGCTTATTACAATACTAAAGACAACCATATATCTTGAACTTATTAGTAGCTTCAGGCCCAGAAATTGGAGTTATAGTTTGACTATAAAGTTGATTCATAGGCCTCTGTAAGAGGAAAAAAAAAAAGTGTCTTTTTCACTCTGTGGCCTATAATTGATTATAATTACCAGTTTGCACAGGACTCTATTGGTAGGAGGGTCAAAGATTACAAAGAACTTTCCCATTGCTCAGTAGCTAATGGGACACAGCTGCAACGGAAATAAAACAGTATAATTAAACTCTAGTCTCCTTTGTTCCTTTCTTTAAGCAACATAGTTACAATTTTCATGTCACCGAAGAACTAAAGAAGAAATCTTCATATACTATAGGGAGAAAAGTTCTTTTGTATGATAAAATCTTACTGATCTTGGACATTCTGAGTAGTTTCTACCATCCTCTTATTAATTAAAATCTGACCCTAGCTAACTGTTACTTGATTGGGACATGTTCCCTAAGTACCTTAATATTTAAAGAGACTGTGAAAAAGATAAAGATGGAAAGGAAAATATTAATATTACCACAGATATTCTCTTCCTCATTGTTTATCATGCAAATTGTATCTAGTTTCCATGTTTTTTTTATGATTTATAGAATGAAGGACAAAAGCCTATATATGTGCTAGTTTTTAAGTGTTGTCCTATTCTTATTCTTTCTAACTTTTATAGCTCTTCTCACATCAGGGAAATGTTTTTTCAAAAAATAATATAAAATTACCTCACATATTTTATTAATGAAAACACTTAAACACAAGCAAATTATTCAATGCCCTAGTAACCTTTCCAGGTATAACTTATCTTCTTAATCAAACATGAGATTAAAGAAAAATAAAATCAGTTAACATCTAAAGTGTTATTTTCCACAGAGTTGGCTAATTGAGAACAAATATTTTCTTTAATAAATTACAGTTGTTATCGAACGTTCACTTTATAACTTTTTCCTAATTTTAGTAGTAAAATATATCCATTGTACTAAATTTAAAAATTCTCCACCTCAAAAAAGAAAAGAATAAGAAAAATCTTTGACAATTCACCCACCTGAAAACCACTTCTACTGTTGAATGTATTTCCTTACATACACACTTTCACACAAATATACACCTACAAAAGCATACTCATACACAGGATTTATAATGGATGTATCATTCATCTTGAATGGGCCATGAATACCACTTAGCATTAGACTGTATTTTCCTAGTTTGTTCACTTTCCCTCTCCTCTTACTGCGTATAAAAAACCTGCTCTTCAAATCTCAAATTCTGCTCCTCTATACAAATATGGCTGCCTCTAAGTTGAGAAAATATAGAAGAGAGTTTCCATAGGCTATAAGAACTACTACAGCTACCTCTATAACTAATCTTTTATTATAAAATATGCTTTCTCTTATTAATATGAATTAAATAAATTAATTCATTGATTTGAATTAAATGTTTATGGTCCTAGCCCTGACCAAAAACTTCACTTATTTTTAAAATCTCATTTCAGGGCTCCTGGGTGGCTGAGAGTCTGACTCTTGGTTTTAGCTCAGGTCATGATCTCATGGGTTGTGGGATCAAGCCCTACCTGGGGTCACCCCGCTCAGCATGGCGTCTGCTTGAGGATTCTCTCTCTTCCTCTCCCTTACCCCACTTTCTCTCTCTTTCTCTCAAATAAAAATAAATCTTAGAAAAATAAAATCCCATCTCCTCTCTCCTCTTGAAGATACTGGTCTTTCAATTCTTTCCTCTCTCCCCTGCATTATCAACATTTACTTCTGTGATGAACTACCCCAATTTAGTGTGCAAACATATTATTTTTTTTTCAATCTTTAAAACAAACTAACTGAAACAAAACACTTCTCTTCATCCCAAATCACCTCATATTTACTTCTTTCTTTTATAGCAAAACTCCCCCAAAATTTGCCTGGACTTGCTTTATTTAGATTCACTCTTGAAATTGTGTTTTCCACTCACTAAAGCGAGGCTTACTACATCAAAACTGTTTAAAAACTGATGATCTCCATGTTGCTAAATCCTGCAGTTGCTAATTGTTTCTCATCTTCTCGATCTTTTAGTAGCTTTTGCCTTAGATCTTTTCTTTTTTCTTGTTCACCTGCCCACTCATTCTCTTGGTGATCTCATCTAGCCTAAGGTTTTGAATATCATTTATGTAATCACATGTCCCAAGCTTATATCTCTAGCCTGCATTTGTCCCTGAATTACAGATATGCGTATTAACTTCCTTTTCTACTAGTCTCATCTGGAGACCTTTTAGGTTCTACAAATGTAACATATTCAAAACTGAGTTCCATATATCTCCCATCATGCTTGATTATATTCACTATTTTCTCATCTTAGTTACTGGAAACTCTATCATTCTTTTTGTAGGGCCCAAGTCCTTCTCTTTTATACTTCTCTTTATTCACAAGTCTGAAGCTTATTGGTTTTAGCTTCAACATCTATGCAGAATCTGATCAGCTCTCAACAACTTTGCTCTCTGTGACATCATTCTCTCTCCCTGGATCACTGCAATAAACTCCTAACTTTCTTGCCATCTGCCTTTGCCTTTGCAGATCAATGACTGTGTCAGTGGCCAAAATGGCCTTAAATCAGATTATGTCATTCATCTGTTCAAAACCTTCCAAGGTTTTCTATCTCATTTAGAGTGAAAGAAAACTCTTTACAATGTCCTTCGAGATCCTGCATTATCTGTCCATCTTCTTCCTGGCCTCATCTCTTAACAATCTCTAATGCTTATTCCATTTCAAACCATAAACACAGAAGGCTGGTGTTTGCCTCAGAGTCTTTCCAATTTACACTAATTCTTCCTGGCACATTCTTCTCCTAAATAAACATATGGTCCACATTCTCACAATCTCAAGTTTTTACTCAAATGCTATTTACTCCAAGATGTTTCCCTTATCTCTATAATTAAAATTGTAACATTTTATTTCCTTTCCCTGTCTCAGCATTATTTTCCTTGATAGTAAAGAACATCATCTAACATGCTATAGTGAATGGAGATTATTTGAGCAAGCTTTTGTATATAAAAGAAGAAAATGTGTATTATAAATGTAAATTTAATCTCAGAACTCTGACTTGAATCTAGTATTAAAAACATAGGGGGATGGTTGAACATGGAAGGTAGTTGAATATAAACTGGAAAAGAGGAGTTAATCTTGGATTAAAGGAATCTACAAGAATGTTATTTCATTTAGTAGTCACTAAGGCACAATTGTATTTTGGAGAACAGAGATACCTTCACTAATATGCTACTATAGGAATATGAGCACTTATTTCCACTAGTATATTAATAGTTACAAAATGACATAATATATCATTCTTTCAGAAGTGATTTAAGGAAAATATTAGAAATGGACTAGGGGCAATATTTGAGCTATTTTTATGAGCCAAGGTGAGAAAGTTTGCGAAAGAGGTTTTCTGACATTCTTCAAGTCATATCCCACTTGAAAAAAAATGACAGAATAATTTAATTCTGATAGTGACAGAGATAGGGAGCAGGGTTTTCACCTCTGAGTATAGAATAGAGTACCAAATCACTTACAGTTCATCTTTGCATTTATGCCCTTATATGTGAATTACTCTAAATGTGGTGAGTTGATCAAGCACTAATTCCAGAGGTAGGGAAAGCACATTACAAATTCTGTAAGCACAACGCCATGTTTAGCACCACTCACCCTTGATATGATTTGCTTTATAGATGTCAGCAGAACCAATTTTCATAATCTGTATATTTCTTCTTGTTTATACAGATTGACAACTTGCTTATCCTTACCAGCTTGTCTGAGTTATTCTTCTCATTTGTAGCCATGACTTCTGCAAAGGGTAAATCACCTCTGAATAGCTGATATAAATAATCTATTTCACTAAAGTGAAACTGAGGAAATGAGGTAGGTAGTGAAGGGATTGGGGCTCTTACACTTAGCACTCTGCCATTAGACTTAGATTTTGTGTCAAAGCAGCAAATCTTAATAAAGGCCATAGGGCAAATAATCATAGAATATTCAATTTGAAGGGGTATTAGAGATTGTCTACTCCAGCATTTCATTTGAGACCCAGGGATGTGGAATGTTACTCAAGGTAAGTGATGACTTGGATTCTTAAAAGGTGGTGCCTGCCTCTCTGCTTCCTTGTGATTTGTCTGTCAAATAAATAAATAAAATCTTTAAAAAAAAAAAAAGGTGGAACTGAAAAACAATGGTTTATTTCTATTCAGATCCTATATTTTTTTTTTTTGACCCAACCAGATCTATCTTTGAGATCTGTAAAGCTTTTCTGGAAAGACTTAATATATTTTTGTAGTATCAGAATAAAGAGTGGGTATAAATTAAATTAAATATTCAGGTTTTAGGGACTGTTTTATTACATTAGTCTTCTATTGGAATAACAAACCATTCCATTCTGGCTCGCCAGAATAACAATTTATTTTTATTATATGTGCATCTGTGGTAACTGGGGCAAATCTGCTTCAGCATGGGGTCCAGGTGGGCTTTTGGGGAAATATATTGGTCTTTCCCATGTATCTCTTCATCCTTTTGGACCAGAAAATATGAAGTACATATACTTCCCATGGCAGTACTCCTTACTGCACTTGTATTGTATCTTCCTTTCCCCTATTCTGCAGTTTAAGTTCATTTTAGAACTAAAATAAATAGATTTATAATATAACTTTAGAAAATGCATGTATAACATGTTGTTTACTGAAAGACTAGTGACTGGGCATAATTTTTTAGAAATCTACACAAATTTTCATAGCATGTTGAGAGAATATTTTAATTTTCTACTAAATATGTCTTTTATTCAGTATTTAAAAAGGAGGAGTGCCTACTTTCTAGGCCCTCATTTTTCTCCAATTTCATTTTTTACCTTTTTAAAATTTTCTCCTGAAGAAACTTAACCCTGTCTGTGCTTACCTTCATCCTTCATCTAATTTTCCCAGAAAGTTATTTACTAAATGGCTTAGTGCATAGAATTAATGAGTACAGAATTGTATTAAGCCTTCACATTAAAGGACAAAAACAATCTATTCTACAGCTGCAGTTTGCATACCAAAACCCAGCTGTTTGCTCTGATCACCCACACTTCTGCTTGTAAGTCATGAATGGCTTATTTTAACACAAACCCATCAAAACAACTGGAAAAAGTATATATTCAATTGAAAATAGATTAAAACTACCACCTATGGAACCAGTTGACAGTGTATTTATAATTCCTGTGATCATCCCTTGCCACTTGTAATGGAAATTTACTTCACTCTGAATGCAGGAGTTTTCTATATGAACCACGGAGCGTAATAAAAAGGGTTTGTGGCTGATACTGTAATGCTCTGCACATATACCCTTGAATCTCTAGAACACTTTTATGCACAATGAATACTGGGGCTTTTACTTCCGAAGCCAACATCAGTGTGTGTACGCATGTGCGCGCAAACACACACACACACACACACACACGCACACCCATATTTGGTCAAGCTGCAAGAAAGTAATTTACCTTTACCCACAGAGACTTAAATTTGCCTGGAATTTACAGATTCTCTTTGATTAAAAGGGGCAGCTTTTAATCAATACCTGAGGAGCATAAGAGTATAAATAATCCATAGTTCTTCCTCTGTGCACACTATTTGGAGGTGATATCTACAGTGTTTCCACCGGTCTTCTCTCAAACTGAGCCAGTGTTAATTCTAGCAGGACTGTGTGTGATAATACAGGCTTACTTGCCCCTCTCTTTTCCTGGTCCTACTTCCTCGTTCCTCAGTAAGAAAGACACCCTCCAGATACCTTCTCAGGCCGACTTTCTAATTCTTTCTATCAATATGTGTCGACCCTGTAGCCCTTTCAGTTAATAATTCTTTTATTCATTTAATAAAACCTATCTTTCTTAACTAGTTTTACTGTAACTTGACCTAATTATTAGTTTAATAACCAGGAAAAGTGGATGCCAGATTTTGAGGAAGAAAATTACCAGTTTACAAGGCAAGTAGCACCATTGAATCTTTCATATGGTTCTCAGTCTACCCTATTCTTGCTGTCCCATAGCAGTTCATTCTAAAAGACCAAGAGTGCTCTGGGATTCAATGTTCTTTACGGAATCTACTCAGATATCCCTATCCCAAATCTCAGAGTCTTACTTCTTCTTTATCTGGCCTGCAACTTGAGCACTAGAGATTTGCCAGGGTTCTTAAATATGTCTTTTTTGGAGTTTTGTAACTATAACCATCAAGCCTATGCTTGAGATTATTGATCTGGTTATAATAATTGACTGTAATTAGGATGACTGTTCTAAAATTTGAAAACAGAATGGTTCATATTGAATTGAAGTGAAGTAAAGCAATACTGCTAGAAATGCCCTAACAGTGTTATGGAATGGATATAAAGGTGGCCTAAGAGAAATAGTTATTTTCAATGGATCAATTATGAAAGTCCCAGTAACTCCAATGTCCTCCTCCAGTTGTCTTTTTTCTCTAATAGGGCTCAGAAGACCCTATCTTCTGTTATGAGAAGTTATGAGAATTACTCTGATGGTTGGGGCAGTGGCATTGTGAAGCTCAGTGTGAGCTGTCCTTCACAGATTAGAGTTAATAATAGAGGTTGCATTTATGAAACTGGGATCTCTAGAGATAATGAGTATAATGAGATTCCAGAACAGCACAGACTTAGTGGCAAAACTAAACTTTTAGAGAAAAAGAATACTGAATTACTATGACACATAAGACATTAACCCCTAGGTAGTTTCAGGAAACAGAACCCATACATTAAAAGGAAATATAAGGGTGCCTGGGTGGCTCAGTGGGTTAAGCCGCTGCCTTCGGCTCAGGTCATGATCTCAGGGTCCTGGGATCGAGTCCCGCACCGGGCTCTCTGCTCAGCAGGGAGCCTGCTTCCCCCTCTCTCTCTCTCTGCCTGCCTCTCCAACTACTTGTGATTTCTCTCTGTCAAATAAATAAATAAAATCTTAAAAAAAAAAAAAAGGAAATATAAATGTGTTTCAGAAAGGACCCTGTAACACCATGGTGGGTATACATGGTAGTAATTTCTCTGATCTTTCCACAAAGGATTCTACAGCCATTTGTTGACACTGTTACCTTACGTGCGGTATCTTTACTAAAATAGATCAAAGAGACTTTTGGCATTTTGTATGCATATTGATAAAAAAAAAACATGTGTTCTCTTTAATACTCATTAGGAAAGAGAATCAGAAGTAGTTTGAATTCAAGTGGAATGGACACCATTCATATTTAAAACTTTGCTTGTTCTTTATCTAGTCCCAATTCTCCTCTTTCCTACTATCTTAATTTTTTCGCCTTGAGAACACTTTCTAATATTTCACTTTTATATGAATATTCATCTCAGAATCTGTTTCTGAGGAACCCAACTTAAGGCACGTCTCACTGCATTTAGGTATTTTTGTAAATTGACCTAAATCAATTTTGAAAAATGTTGAGCAATTTTGAATAAGTGAAAAATGAAAGAGATCAAACATTTTCCCATATATCATGGGATATTCTGCTCACACATTGTGGCTTTTTAATGGAAACTTTATGTTTTGCTTCTTCTTTTACCATATAAAATATCTTTAAATATAGTCCTTGGGAACCAAGGAAATATCTCCTAATGTACCATACCTTGAAGTCAATGGAGGTTTCCTTTTCCCCTCTATATGCAAACATACAAACAAAAATTTAAATTATTTGTGAGTTCTTTTAGGAAGAAAAAAAATTCCCTAATTTAAGAGAGGTCATCTTTGCTTCATGCATGAACTGGTAGTACATCCCTAGAGAACTTCAGAGCTCATCAAGCTTCATTTGTCAGTCCAGATATTAGCTTTCTGAGGATTGCTAATTCTAAGGCAAAAGCAAGAAACAATACAGACGGGGAAATGAATGGCAATGGCATCCTTCTGGTCTACAACCATTATTCCTGTTTTTGAGTAGGACTTCAAAAGTTCATTGAAACTTAACTGACAAGGCCTAAAACATCTTGAATGCCTCCAACGGAGTCTTGAGCAAAGGCTACTGGCCAGCAAGGGTCAAAAGCTCAGTAAATAAAACCACCTTTCCTTCCTCATTCCTCCTCATCATTTTCTTCTGTATTCACTTCATATACCCCCCAAAATACCCTATTTCTGTTCATTTGACCTAGCAAAAAATATTACAAAGGAAGATAAAGCATTATGTAAATAGCCTTGCATTTAGAGGACATTATGAAGAGATAATTAAACCAGGTTTTTATGTAAAGTTATCATTTAGTTCAGAGTCTCTCTCTTTCCTTGAAAATACTAATACTTTGTTTATTATAACTGGGATTAACTGACATCATTCAACTGGGTGATTGATGGGCATTAAAATAAGGTAGAAGTTATACTGCTTTCCAGAAGTGTCAGGAAAAGAATGAAATTACAATAATTTTTGAAGAATAAAACAAGTTGTAAAAATTAGGCATTAACACATTGTGCCTGAAGGTACTCTTGGTAATGTGTAATGACTTTGCTAGAATCCAAAGAATGCTTTTTCAAAAGAAGAGGCATGCTTTTTTTCATTCTTTCCCTTTTGTTTTATTAACTTCTTATGAATCTCCAGATCCAATACACAGATTTTCATATCCTTGTTCATGGAATTTGTGGATACATTTCTATCAAATCAGACCTCAAACTTGCATAAAAGGGCTCACTCATTTCTTCTGTAACTTGATGGTTTCTTTTTTGGTTCAAAAGTAAAATGTGAAGATTTACCAGGACAGCAATGGGAGTACTAAATATGCATTAAAACTGTTTCATCCTTTTTCCCATAAAGAATTATTTTCTCAAAGAAAAGAAAATCCCAGTGTCTTTCCAACTTTGATGCATTTGGATCACCCTTCATTTTTTTGTGTGTGTGTTCAAAATACTGGTAAATGGGCATGTGGCTTTCTTTTTCTTTCTTTCTTTAAGATTTTATTTATTTATTTGACAGAGATCATGAGTAGGCAGAGAGAGAGGGGGAAGCAGACTCCCTGCTGAGCAGAAAGCCCCATGCGGGACTCGATCCCGGGACCCTAGGATTATTAGGACTTGAGCCGATGGCAGAGGCTTAAGCCACTAAGCCACCCAGGCACCCCCACATGTGGCTTTCTTGATAGTAGTAATGCTAACTTTTTAGAACTATTTGTTGTTATGTCATTCCACTGTAGAACCTAGAAAGGAGAGGTTTCATGGTTGTTTTTTTTTTTTCTTTAGTTTTGGGGGTAATAGCACAGAGAAAATAAAAAACAAACAAAAATTATTTTATTGGGTGCTGATACAACTTCAGCTATTGCCTTTATTTGATTATGTGTTTATTTTGTCAGAACACAAAAAAGAAAGAAACTTCTAATATTTAATTGAGTGATAGTCAATACTTAGATTTTGTATCATACAATATTTACATTCAGACTTAGTTTAGTTTTGGCTTATGGTAAGGAATACTCCTTTGCATTCATTACCTTATTCTTATCACTTTGTGTAGAAGGTAGTTACATCCATATACCAGAAGTGTTTGTGGAAAGCATGCTAAGCAGTCATGAAGCATGAATAAGAAAGCAGCAGAGCATGTGATACACTCAGCATCCCTCTCCCCAAAGCAATGCCCTGCTTCACTATGGAGTAGAGCCTCTGCCTCTACCACAAAATGAGTAAAAATATCCAAGCAAAAACTCATCTTTGTTTTCCTGGCAGATTGCACAATTTATCTCCAATAACACACACTTTCATTGTCACCAAAGCTCAGTGGAATAATTATGAGTATTTACTGAATAGACCATGCAAAGCCATATGCTGTTGGTGGAAAGAATGTGGAAGAGAAACTGAAAACTGGCACAAATAATAAAACTGAAAAGTCAGCCACTTACAGTTGAGCGGCACTAGAAAATCATATATGCAATGAGAGTGGCTTATAGAGTCCGGATTTCCATGAGGCAGAAGTAGTTTGATAGTTGAGGATAGTAACTCCAGAATTTCTGTTACAAATCGCAAGATTTTTAAAAAGAAGTTATTAAAGGGAACTGTTAGCTTAAGTAAGGCACTTTTAATATTTGTCATTATAACTCATTTAATACGCAGTCTCAGAAATTCAAAAGAAAATAGGAGTTTGGGGAGAAAAACTAAATGAATCTTACTCAATCTCATTAGCGCAAAGAAGCCCCGGCGAGCCCACTACAAGGTAACATAGTAAAATAATACCCTACTTTATTTGTAGTGAATTTTGCAGTTTATAAGGTAACTTTTCATTTGATTCCTTCAATGGTTCTTATTAGGTACTATTATCCCCATTTTACATAAGACAAAATAAATTCACAGTGTTTGCACGATTTGTCTAAACTTATAAATAAGTAAGTGGCAAAAAAAAAAGGACAGGAGTTGTATCTCCTGACTTTTGCCCAGATTTGGCAAATGCACAGTAGCTGAGGTACAAAAAGAAAGCAAGACTGTCACAGACCTGTGCTTAATGCAAATCAGACTCTTTGAGGAACCAAGCTAAAAGGAAATGATTGAGGACACTATATAACATGCTAGAGAGAAGACACAAATTTCCAAGACCTAATGTTGGGATTGGTAGCCCAGAGAACCAGATATCATGGAGGAGAACAACCATAGCCTGAAGTAATACCATTGTTAGGAGACTAATTTTGCCTGTTCATTCATTAAAACATTACAACTTTTTCTTTCTTTTCTTTTTTTTTTTTTAATTTATTTGACAGACAGAGATCACAAGTAGGCAGAGAAGCAGGCAGAGAGAGAGGAGGAAGCAGGCTCCCCGCTGAGCAGAGAGCCCGACGCGGGGCTTGATCCCAGGACCCTGAGATCAAGACCTGAGCCAAAGGCAGAGGCTTTAACTCACTGAGCCACCCAGATGCCCCAAAACATTACAACTTTTAATTACCTTTGATCTTTGTTAATTTTAAACAAATTCCTATTTCTTTCAGAGTTTTAGATCAAATTATTTTAGAGTAAATTACAGGATTCAAGAAACTCTCTTAGTGTCTGAGACACTTATGCTACTTTTTAAATCATGATCCTACCAAATTCTTTGCACTTTTCACCATGTAACTTATTTATGATTAGTTGTCTATTATCTCTTCCTTCAACCATGATATAAACTCTATAAAGGTAAGAAATTTGTCCTTTTATTTTACTAGTTTATTTATTTTTTCAGAGAGAGCAAAAATGAGAGCCCAAGTGGAGGGAGGGGCAGAGGGAGAGGGACAGAGAGAATCTTAAACAAGCTCCCCACTGAATGGCAACTGCATGTGGAACTTGATCTCACCACTCAGGTCATGACCTTAGCTGAAATCAAGAATCCGACACTTATGGGGATAAAAATATATGTTTATAAAAAATAAAAAAAGTATTAAAAAAAAAAAAAGAATCCGACACTTAACTGACTGCGCTTCTGTCATTTTGATTTTTAATCATTGCTAGAGCTTCAGCGCCTAGAGGTGTGCCTGTATAATTACAGTTGGCCCTAGAACAACATGGATTTGAACTGAGCGGGTCCGCTTGCACATGATTTCTTTCAATAAATACAGTACAATACTGTAAATGTATTTTTTCTTCTTTATGATTTTCTGAATAACTTTTTCTTTTCTCTAGCTTACTTTATTACAAGAATATAGGACATAATACATATAACATGCAAAATATGTGCTAATAGACTTTGTTATTAGCAAGGTTTCTGGCTATGAGTTAAGTTTTGAAGAGTCAAAAGGTACACATGGACTTTCGACCTCATTGGGGTCAGGGCCTCTAAGCACCCTCTTTCCTCCACATTATCCAGGGGTCAAGTATACTTGAATTGTAATCTCTTTCTTTCTTTCTTTCTCTTTCTTTCTTTCTTTCTTTCTTTCTTTCTTTTTTTAAACTAGTCTTTTTTTTTTCTTCCTTCATCTCCTTTTCTGTGGAATACTTAATAGTTTGGACTTTATACTCAGGACTTTCTTTCTTATTTTTCATTGCCTCAGTGTTAATTCATGATTAATTCTGTTGCATTTTATTTGAAGTATCTTTTCCATTCCCACTGCCTACTCTTAGTCAAAATACATACCCTGTTAGAGCAGATTTCTTATTTCTTTCCCAACCTAACATTAATTTCTCTGATTATGCAAAGCAGCCTGCAATTTATTTCCATATCACTATTTCTAGGGTGCCATTTTAATCAGCCCACTCCATTTTTCAGGAATGACTATTTGTTTCTTATTTTTATCAGATAGTTTATAACTGGGGAAAGAGAACATGCCATGCCTTATTACCTGCCAATGCACAACCTTTAAAACATTAGTTTACTTTCTTGATTTATCGACATATCAGTTTATCAGAATCAGAAGTACCACTAGCCAGGGCAGAGACAGCATAAATATATCCTATTCTCCTCTAACCTCAAGACTCAAACAGAAACATATACAGCTTTTGATGACATTATTCACCCAATATAGAGTCTCATCAGACCTGAAGATTTCAGTTATTCTGTGACAACATGAAGCTTATATCATCTAAAGGCTCATCTAGTTCTTGAATGAAAGTTAAGTGCCAGCAAGGTCGAATACATAGGATTCTCCTAGATTTGCTAAATAATATATCTGTTCTCAGCTTTTCTGCTCATGAAAAATATATTTTCCTGCAATTTTATCCTCAATTCTGCTATAACACCCTTGAATTGTAATGGTTTTCATACTGAGTTTTATCCCAATAAATCCATTTCCACAACATCTATTCCCTTGAAACTTGGTAGGTCATATATCTAGGTATCATTGATCCTGGGGTAAATGAGGCAATATGATCTATTAGTTAAGTTCCCAGACTCTCAAGTGAGGCTGGTTACTAGTTAATAGCTGTATGACTTCAAGCATACCTCACCACTTTCAAATCCAAGTTCTCTATCCATAAAACGGTAATGATAATGACTCCATATTATAATACAGTTGTATTCTTTTCAATTCATATTTACTCATTGAGATCAGTAGAACAACTTCCCTAACACCTTTTGTATTATGTATCCCTTTCCATCATTATATGACTGCTTTCTTATCGATCATCAACAGTTTCAAAATGTGCCATCATCAAAAATCACTTTCTGACCATTATGGGACAATTAAAAAATAAAAGCATTCCATAAACATGTTTGAGAACAGACAAAAACAAGATGTTTGAAACAACAATCATGTTTTTCTCCTGGCTCACATAAAAGACATCTCTGAGATTTTTTTTCTTTTTTTTTTTTTTCTTTTTTACTTCACTCTATGTCTTCCATCTCTGAGATTTAAAATAAGAATAAACACACACACACACACACACACACACACACGAGCCCAATTAGATTTTCTCTCTTCCTAACTACCCGAATCACAGAAAGTCACATTTCACTGAACTCTCTCCCAAAACACCTAACACAAACCTCAGCCCTATATCAAGCCCCTGTAAAGAACAAACAAAACCCCTCTTGTTTACACATGCCGTGTTCCATATTGTATACAGTCATCCTTGTTACAAGCAGTCATAAAATAAACTTTGTTTGACTCCAGATATGGTTCTGAAGGTCTTTGTCTTGGCAGCAACTAGAGTTTGTAAGCGAAACATTTTTTTTCTAACTTTTTTACTTTTTTTTTTTTAACCCCATTATGGCCCTGTAATCTAGAAAAATTCAGTATTGCACCTGAATAAGGGAAGTCCAGTTCTTCCTGACTGTTTCTCTCTTGTGTCTCTTTATTACTCACACAGAACACTTCACTTCTGACATCTCTGGTCACCAAACGTGTGATGCTTTTCTCATGCCAAGCAATTCTGTGCAGTATCAGCTGGGGGTCCTACAATTTAACTCAACTCTGACACTCTTTACTTGAATATCTCCTCCCCACCAATTTAAGATGCCAGTCATAATCCCAGGTTATCACAAGTGCTTATGACCACCAGTCTATAGATTGGAGGTTCCAATGACCCTTCCTTAAGTTCATTTAAATTGCTAGAGAAGTTCATAGAACTCAGGGAAACACTTATACATATTTACCAGTTTATTAAAGGATACAGATAAAAAGCCAGATTAGAGGCCGCCTGAATGGCTCAGTGGGTTAAAGCCTCTGCCTTTGACTCAGGTCATGATCCCAGGGACCTGGGATGGAGCCCCACATTGGGTTCTCTGCTCAGCGGGGAGGCTGCTTCCCCCCTCTCTCTCTGCCTGCCTCTCTTCCTACTTGTGATCTCTGTCTGTCAAATAAATAAAATATTTTTTAAAAAATCCAGATTAAGAGATACATAGGGCAAGGTCTGGGAAAATACTGAGCACAAGAGTTTCTGTCCCCATGGAGCTGGGGTGCATGATCTTCCTGATGTCAATGTGTTTGTAACTCTGGAGGACAGAGAGTGAGAATGAAAGCTTCAAGCTTCTAATCATAGCTTAGTCATTTTTTGTGACCAGCCCTCATCCATAGGCCATCCAGGAACTTATTCAGAGTTGTCTCAATAGAACAAAAGATGCTCCTAATGCTCTTATCATTAGGAATTTTTAATGGTTTTAGGAGCCCTGTGTCAGGGACAGGTCAAAGACAAGTATTAAAAGAAGGAATGTACTACTCATAGTGCTAGCTCATAGTGCTACTATGATTCAGGAAATTTTAAAGGTTGTAGGAGCTCTGTGTCAGTGGCCAGGGGAGGAAACCAATATATACATTTTTCTATTATCTCACAGATCCCATATACTTAAACTGTGATCCTACTGAACACTAATTTTAACCCAACTTCTCTGTATTCCACATTCTCAAGTAGGCATTGTGTGAGGGGGAGATTTAACACACAGATTTTTTTTTAAGATTTTATTTATTTATTTGACAGAGAGAAACCACAAGTAGATGGAGAGGCAGACAGAGAGAGAGAGAGAGAGAGAGGGAAGCAGGCTCCCTGCTGAGCAGAGAGCCCGATGCGGGACTCGATCCCAGGACCCTGAGATCATGACCTGAGCTGAAGGCAGCGGCTTAACCCACTGAGCCACCCAGGTGCCCCTAACACACAGATTTTAAAAACAATGTTATTTTAAGATAAAACAAGTTAACAACAACACACTTTACATTGGAGCCAGGATCTTCCTTGCTGCAGAATCACACAGGAACAATAGACTCAATCAGAGGGGCAGAATTTTCTCCGTTCCTTCATCCCTTGCCACATTTAATACCTCCAGACTGATCCAGTTTCTGCCTTATATGTGAAAAACTACCCATCCCTTTGGATTTTCAATTCCTTTGGAGATACTTGATAGCCTTTACTGCTTAGAGAGACCCACACAATTGAGTTTATTATCCACTAAACCCTACCAGTCAGAAGGAGGTTAATGGTGCCATATTCCACTAAATACTATTTCCCTGCAAAACCTTCCTCAAAAACTCAGTGTCTTAAAGGACTCTGTCAGCTGAACTCTAAGAGATAATCTCAGCTCACCATTCTCTCCTATAGCTTTCTGAGTCCCTTAAGACCAGGATATAGGAGTCATGGTTGTCATGCCAAACCCAGTTCTGGTAACACCCGCAGAATGTCAGGTCGTTATGAATTAATAAGTAGAACGGTACTCACTCACATCCCTTAATTTTAGATGCTTCAACTGACTAGCCTGCGACAGAAAATCTTATCAGAAGTGTGGTAGCCACACAAGACAAAATCATATACATAGTATATTCAAATAGTTTTCTTGGGCCCTAGAATCTCTGACAAGGTCCCACATCTGAAAGTTAATTCTTGTATGTTACTGCTATTTTATACTCATGTTGCTTCAGTAGTCCTGAATATATCTTATACTACTTCCCTCCCTTTTGTGGGAATGTATACACACATTAGATTCATATTATCATCATGAAGATAAAACTAAATGTGTACAAATATTAGATTCATATTACCATCAGGAAGATAAAACAGAAGATACAATGCACACGTGTCCTTCAAAAACCATTTTTGTTATCATAAAAAGCAGTTTGCCTGAAGATTCTTATTACGTCATACACAAATCCTTATTATCCATAAATTTCATACTATTCTGTCTCCCATTCAGAGCCTTAATTTTATCACTTAAACAAGGGTTGGACATATATCAATAACCTACTTAATAACTGATTGACTAATTAACCACTTTCTTTTTCTTATGAAATTTAAATATATTTTAATGGGGAATTGATCAAAGATTTTGAGAAAGCCTAAATAAATAATATTTTTAAAAAACAAGTAAAATTATATATTTTACTTATATACTAGAAGTAAAATATTATATATTTAACTTCTTTTTTAAATAACATGGAAGTGCATTCTGTTTTAAGCATATTAGCATATTAGCCATCCTCTCTTCCTTCTTAACACCACCAAACAAAAATATCTTTCTGTTTAAAAAAAAAAAAAACCCAAATCAAAAAAAAAATTATATACTCACAAGTTTTTAGCTTCCTTAACTAATGGTAATATGCTGACATAGCAGGAAAGTAAGGAAAATCCTTAGAGCCCCCAGAATGACAAAAAAAGTACAAATGCAAAGCACTAACTGAAGTTTAAAGTACACTTGTAGCCTTTGTTCATCTGATCCTGAAGGTCCAGAACAGAGGTCTTCAAACTACATTATATGCATCCAGATTATACTAAATCTTTCCAGTGGATATGGGCACAGACTGCCGCTTTGAGGAAACAAGACTCCATATTAACTTCTAACTGCATGTTTTTAAAAAATTGATCTGCCTGAAAATTTGCCTGTGGTCAAATTTCCCAGCAAGGTTTTCATTCCTAGTTTTCCTTTTCCCTTTCTTATTATAATTCTCCCACTTTCAAAAATACATATATATATTTAAAAGTCAAAACTTCAATGTACCTGAAACTGATTGCATTCCATTTTCCAAACATGTAAACAAAACTTCTGAAGAGTTTATAAAAAGGAGAAAGGAAAGGGAAACAGGAAAGAAAAAAGAAAAGATCCCAAACAGAACAAATATTAAAAAAGAACAATCCAAAAAATCTTGTCTGCATGGTCTCTATAATCAAAGAACTGCCTTGTCTGGTTCTTGTTCATGATTTCAAATAGAAGGTAGATATTTTTCCATTTTATCTCTGACATTGCAAAGTTATACCTTTGATTTAAAAAATGGAGCTATCAGAGCTAAGTTAACTTAGACATTTACTGAGACTTGTAAAAGGAATTTTCATTAAAATTTGGCACTGAAAAATTCTCATGCATTTTTTTCTAACTTGGGTGTAAGTTGGCTCAATATCACTGATCAACTGACGGCTTGCTTATTTGTGCACAAGTACTTTGTTTTGCATTAATCTAGCTGGAATATGCTGAGAATTCTACTATAAATAATGTATTTAACAACAATCATTAATTCATGTTCTGTAAGCTCTGGATTTATTGGTGACCCATATAGTCTCTTACCATTTCCTGTTAATTTCTACTGAAACTTACTTTATTCTACCAATAAGTCATATTCATCTATGAGTACATGAATTAATTTTAAGAGACCTAGCCATCTCATTAAGTAATACATTTCCAGTAAAATTTTATTTTTCATGTTTAATCAATTGTGTACTATTAATAATTATGTAGTAATTTAATACAAAGGAACTTGGTTAGTGTTTAAAGCTTTAGAGGAATTGAAAAATCAATTTCAATTTATAAATATAATTTAGTTGAAGAGAATATGATCGGGCCACAAAAAGGTTCATGCATAAAATCTAGCTTAATAGGATAAATTTCTACATAGGAGATGCCATGTAAATATGAGCTGGTAGACGAAGGCACAGGGTTGACTGAAAAGGATTCAGGGTATTCTCCCAGGACTGCTTAGATCATGAGTTGAGTAGGATTCTTCCTCCTTTTCTCAGAAGCAGAGGCTATATCAGAAATGAGTTTTCGATGGGATCAGTATATTTTCCATCCTTTATAAGGGTCTACAATTCTTCAGGAGATGAGCAGTTGGTATCCCAGATATCTTTTTTTGTTTTTTTTAAGATTTATTTATTTATCTGAGAGAGAGAGTGCCTGCACAAGTAGGGGGAAGGGCAGAGGGAGAGAATCTCAAAGAGACTCCCTGCTGAGTGTGGGCCCAGTGTGGGAGCACCAACTCACAACTCTTGAGATCATGACCTTAGTCAAAACCAATAGTCAGAGGCTTAACTGACTGACCCTCCCACATGCCCCCCGAATTTTTTTAATGCCTTCATTTAAATAAAGACTAACAGGTATGCACGTTATTTATGCAACTCTTCACTTATAATGTTGCATTTTCCCTGTTAGGAGAAAAATGGGAGAGAATGTCCATCAACTGGAATACAATATACATTGCATGTCTGGCACAGCACCTTGTCTTCGACTCAATTGGATAGTGGGTCTTCTCTGTTGCTGACTCTGGCCATGGTATCTTCCACCAAATAAAATTTATTGTTAACCCACAGCATAGATCATGGAATCTTTGCACAACAGGTGGGGCTACACATGGGATCATCTTAGCATAGAAAATAACAGAACATTTATGAATGTTAAAATATAACATTATAATATATTTATACATGAATTATGGTGGGTATTGACTCACTTAGATTCCATTGAACATATTTAGAAGAGTGGAATAACAGTTTTATTCTGAAATTTTAATGTTAAAACACAATGGATTATGTGTTTTGTGACCATTCAAAATTTAGATTGAAAAAATTTAGATATAGATTTATACCTATATCAAATTCTTCTCAAAATGCTTTCAGGAGGCATACAAGTGAAAGTAAAATTGCTGACAAATAATCCAGATATTTAATTGATCGTGCAAGTCAGGAGGCACAGATATGGGAGCTTTAGAAACCCAGCAGAAAGCCAAAAAACCATTAAGGACCAGATGGTCTGTGAAGAGATGAATCCGAACAAAATAGGCACCAAAAAAGAAGATTCAAAGGGAACCTACCTGACTTAGTTTGTTGCTATGCATAAAAGGTTTATCTTTTCTTGAATTCATAACTGCAGACTACCTCTCTTGTAGTTTTGGGACTATAATCATACTACCAAGGTAATTCCCAAATCTCCAAGCTAAGTATATTGCTGAAAGTGGTGTCAGGTTGGTGGTACTCTAGTCATGCATCAGAAGCAGACTGAAACACTTTATAGTGGAGCAGAGCACACTTTAAAACCAGTCTCAAGGAATTTTATCTTACACATCTCTAAGGAATGTGAACTTTCAATATGAAAAGACAAGATACCAGTATCAGATCATACTAGATGGCACTGTCCTGGTCCCACTTTTCATGTACAGCATGAAAGCTAAGTTCATATTCATATATTTGCAATGTCCACTTTGAAAACTATTAGTTATCGATTACCATGTAACAAACTGCATGACACATTCACTGCTAAAAACAGCTTCTGTGAATGAGTAATCTGGGCATGGGTTAACTAGGGATTTTACTTCAGGTTCTCTCATAGCTCAGGAGGTTATCTGCTGGGCTCCACTTATCTTAAGGCTCAACTAGGAAAAAATTAATTTCCAAGCTCACATGATTATTGGCAAGACTCAGGACAATACCTTGCAGGAAACTGTTGAACTGGAGGCCTCAGTTCCTCACTGTCTTGACCAGAACCTGCCATCACTTTCCTGTCATATGGGTTTGTACAATATTGTAGCTTGTTTCTTCAATGCTTGCGAGCTAAGAAGGCAGTAGAGAGAGGAGTCCAGCAAGATAGATGTTACAGTCTCTCATAATCTAATGGAAGATGTGACTTTCTATCACTTTTGCCATATTCTGGTTGTTAGAAGCAAGTCATTAAGCTAGCACACACTCAGGGGGAAAGGATTATATGAGGAATAAATAATGGACACAGAGATCTTTGGGGGCCATCTTAAGATAGATGTACACAAACAAATCGACTACACAAACAAATTTACCAAATACATAAAGGATCAGAGAAATATGACCAAAAAGGGGGAAAAAAATCAATCAATCAAAACTGATCCAGAACAGAGGCAAGAGCAGAGAAGGAAAAGAGCAGGAGATATCAAGGAATTCATTCTCAGGGAGCCTGGGTGGCTCAGTGGGTTAAGACTCTGTCTTCAGCTCAGATCATGATCCCAGGGTCCTGGGATCCACCCCGCATCGGGCTCTCTGCTCAGCTGGGAACCTGCTCCCCAACCCCTGCCTGCCTCTCTACCTACTTGTGATCTCTGTCTGTCAAATAAATAATAAAATATTAAAAAAAAAAAAAAGAAAAGGAATTCATTCTCTCTCTCCTTGCCAAAGAAGGCCATTAAAAAGCTCTGTGAGGACACAGCACGAAAGCAATTGTTTACAGGCCAAGAAGAGAGTTCCCCCTGGAAAGTGAATCAGCTGGAGCCTTGATCTTGGACTTCCCAGCCCCCAAAACTGTGAGAAATAAATTTCTACTGTTTAAGGCACCCAGTCTATGGTGTCTTGCTATATGGCATGGCAAGCAGGATAAGACAGATGGAAAATAAGCACATCAAGACATGCTTAACATTAATTTGTCATTAAAGAAATGAAAATTAGAACTATGAGAGAGAGAACATAACACCAAAATGGCTTAACTTAAAACATTGACCATACCAAATGCAGAAAAGATTGGGGAATAATGAACTCTCATGTACTGCTGAGGAGGAACACAAAATATTACAACCACTTTGGTATACAGCTTGGAAACTGCTTAAAATGTCAACTATATGCCTAGGATATAATACAGCCATTCCTCTTTTACTTTTTACTCAAGAGAAGTAAAAGGATACATCCTCACCAAGGCTTAAACGTCCATAGATTTATTTGTAATAGTGAAAACCTGGAAAAAATTGTGAAAGTTCATCAAGCAGAGAATTGATAAATTGTGATATACCCACACAAAGGAATACTATTAAGTAGTAAAAAGGAATAAACTATTGACACATGCAGCAACATGAATCAATCTAAAAATAATTCTACTAAACAAAAAGCAGATAAAATATAGTACACAACAAAAGAGTACAAATGCATAATTCAATTTATAAACAATTCTATAAAAAGAAAATCAGTGTAGGTAAGGAATCTGAAGCTAAGGAAAAGTAAGGAGCCATTATAAAGTGATAAAGGAAATTTGAATTGATGATGTGATGATTTCAATGTATCAAAATATATCAAGTGTATCAAAATGTATCATTTAAAAATGTTAAAATATATCAAATATATGATTTATATTTGAATCATATGTATCATTAAATGTTAAATGTATCAAATGTATCAAAATATATTGATCTTTAAATGTATCAAAATATATCATTTATAGTTCCAGTCCAGTTTTCTATATATCAACTATAAACAAAGCTATAAAAAATCAAACTAAAGAGAAAAAAAGAAAGTTTAAAACCATGACAAAATCTAAATCTCACTACCTAACAATAACCTTCAACAACATTCGGAAACATCATTCCAGGCAGCTTTCAATGTATATTATTTAACATAAATAAAACTTTAAAAGTTTCATAATTTGAGCAATTGTTGTGAACATGGTTCTGTTGTATTTGTTTAATATATACTTTTTTACCTTCACAACAAGTCCTATATAGAGGTATAATATTACCACCAGCAGTATCTGAACAAGGATACTGGAGCAAAGATAGGTTAATTAATTTGCCAAAGACTAGCCTTTATAATTGATAGATTTTTAGTCTGTGCCAGAGATACTCCACAATTCTTACTATAAAACACTTTATAGCACAGTTATAATACCAGTTGGAAAGCTATAGTATTCAAGCCAACAGCAACAGTTTTACTGGGGATTTGTTTAAAATCAAATTATGGAAACTCTAACCTACTAAATTAGAAAACCTTAAGTTGGGCCCCAAAATATAGATTTTTTTTAAAATGTAAAATCTAATTTACATGTACTTATATGTCTTATATTCACACATATATTATACATTTATAGTAGATACTATAAAATATATGTATATAAATATTACTCATATATAATTTTTATATAAATATATTTTTCATCCTTATTTAAATATAATTGATAAGTAATATTGTAATATAATCTGTGTACAATGTGATAGCTTGATATACACAGATATTATGAAAGAATCTCCTCCATTAAGTTAATTAGCATACATCCTTTCCTCCTCCCTTTTTTTTTTTTCTGGTGAGAACATTTAAGTTCCTTCTTAGCAAATTTCAATTATACAATACAGTGTTATCAGCTGTAGTCACTATGTTATACATTAGATCTTCAGATCTTACTCATCTTATTGGAAGTTTGTAGACATTTAACAGCCTCTTCCTATTTCCCCCTGCTCCCAGCTCCTGGCATCTACTTTTCCACTCCTTGTTTCTGTAAGTTCTAATCTTGTTTTGATTTCATATATAAGTGACACCATGAAGTATTTGTTTTCCTCTACCTGGTATATTTTTAGTTAGCATAATGGCCTCTAGCTTTATGCATGTTATATTGTAAATGAAAGGATTTCCTTCTTTGTTAAGGCAGAGTAATATTCCACTATATATTATTTTATTATTGTATATACCGTGTGTGTGTATATGTATGTGTGTGTGTGTATATACACACACACACATATGTCCACACTGACCCTTGAACAACATGGGGACTCCCTGTGCAATCAAAAATCTATGTATAAGTTTCAACTCCTAAATTTAACAAGTAGCCTATTGTTAACTAGAAGGCTTATTTAACATAAGCCTTACTGACAGTCAAATTAACATCTTTTTTATAAATTATATATATTATATACTGTATTCTTATAATAAATTAAGCTACAGAAGGGAAAATGTTACTAAGAAAATCACAAAGAAGAGAAAATACATTTACAGTACTGTATCCACAAAATCTGCATCAAGGTAGAGCTACACAGTTCAGACCCATGTTGTTTGAGGGTTGGCTGTGTATATATATCACATTTTCTTGATCCATGCATCTCTTGATGAACACTTAGGTTGTTTTGTACCTTGGTTATTGTGAATAATCCTGCAGTGAACATGGAAATACAAATATCTCTTCAAGATAAGGGTTTTCTGGGGCGCCTGGGTGGCTCAGTGGGTTAAAGCCTCTGCCTTCAGCTCGGGTCATGATCCCAGGTTCCTGGGATCGAGCCCCACATCAACTCTCTGTTCCACAGGGAGTCTGCTTCCTCCTCTCTCTCTCTCTGCCTGCCTCTGCCTACTTGTGATCTCTGTCTGTCAAATAAATAAATAAAATCTTAAAAAAAAAAAAAGATAAGGGTTTTCTTTCCTTTGGATATATACTCAGAAGTGGGATTGCTGGGTGATTTGGTAGTTGTATTGTTAATTTCTTAAAATGCCTCCATACTGTTTTCCATAGTAGCTTCACCATTTGCATTCCCACCAACAGTGTACAAGAATACCCTTTTCCCTACATCCTTGCAAGCATTTATTAGCCTTTGTCTTTTTAAAGATCTGAAACAATAAAAATCCCAGAAGAAAACATAGGGGGTAATCCCTTTGACACTGGTCATGGGAATGATTCTTTTGGATTTGACACCAAAAGCAAAGGAAACAAAAGCTAAAATAAACAAGTGGGACAACATTGGACTATAAACCTTTTGTTCAATAAAGGGGACCATCAACAAAATGAAAAGATAACTTACATATACAATGGGAGAAAATATTTGTAAACATCTAATATGGAGTTAATATGTAAACTATACAAGGAACACATACAACTCAATAGCAAAAAATCCAAATAACCCAATTAAAAAATGATCAAAGGACCAAAATAAACGTTTTCTAAAGAGGGAATACAAATGACCAACAGATACATGAAAAAGTGCTCAACATAACAAATCATCATAGAAATGTAAATCAAAACCACAATGAGATGTCATGTTATACCTGTTAGAATGGCTATTATCAAAAGGAAAAGTGATATAAAATTTACATTATTATACAAAATATATATGAATTGAAAATGAGGTAACTGTTGAAACTTAAAGAAATATTTCTTAATGAGTTATATTTTTTCCTAAAAACCTCTTTAATGAAAATATTAACTATATTAAATATTTAAAACACATCATTTTAATATTCAAATATATCTATTGGCTCTTACTATAAAAATTATAAATTTAGCAGAGTTAATTTTTTCTATTTCTTAATTTTTGTTATATCATTACTACATGGGTATTATTTATAATATTTTATGTATCTGTATTTATAATATTTTATGAAGTTATGTATTTATAATATTTTATGCAGTTATGTACACAAAAATTTATGTAATTTCCACTGTTATTTGGTCTCAGTTCTATATTTCATGATTTTATTTCTTATTGAATATATATGATAGTGTCTCCTTAACTATATATTAATTTTTAGGCCTTTTTTTCATCCAGTAATTTCATAAGATCTTTTTTTAAAGAATTAACTGGTGTTCTCTTTAACTATAAAATCACTGAAAGTGACACTCTCTTTTCTTGTAGTATTTGAAATAAAAACTTCTTAGATCATACTTTCCTGACATCATTTTTTTTAGCATAAAGTACTGTTATACCAAGGAACTAAGTCAACTCATCCAATATTCCTCTAACATGATTTACTTTTATTGTATTATGGGTTTTGTTTGTATTGGAAGTGTAACTTTTCTAGAATAAGTTTGGCAGTGTGTTAGAATATATTTAAAAAATTCATTGCTAGTCTCCTATCATTGGCCTCTCCTGGTCCCAAATGTGGAATTGGTTTCCTTAGTCTCTTATTACTCGAAGGGTGGTTTTTGAATAAGTGATGTCAACATCACCTGGGGATTTGTTAGAAATGCAGAATATCAGGACTGACCTTAGACTTATTGAATCAGAATCTACATGTTAATGGAATCCCAGCTGATTCTTATGTACATTAATATTTGAGAACCATTGGCCTAAGTGCATGCTCATATGATCCCTTCATTGCCTCCTGAAATCCAAGTTCCCAGATGCCAGCCAGGGGCAAACCTTACAAGCAGCTTTTCTCAGGATAGTAATCTCAGGACTGCTATTAACTCTTTTCTGCACATATCTCGAACCAAAGAACTTGAAAAAAATCAATGATTTGATTAGGAAATTTTACCAATAAGGGCATGCATGTATTAATATATTTCTACTAAGGCAATTTTATTACTTGATAAAATTTTGACTTCAAGTATGTTAAATGTTACTGTCTTAATTTACCACACTTAACATTTTACTCTTTTGACCAACAAAGAGCAGAGATAAAGGCAAGTTAAAAATTGCAGTTATATGGGTGCCTGGGTGGCTCAGTGGGTTAAGCCACTGCCTTCGGCTCAGGTCATGATCCCAGGGTCCTGGGATCGAGTCCCGCATCGGGCTCTCTGCTCAGTGGGGAGCCTGCTTCCTCCTCTTTCTCTCTGACTGCCTCTCTGCCTACTTGTGATCTCTCTCTGTCAAATAAATAAATAAATTCTTTAAAAAAAATTGCAGTTATATAAAAAAGTGTATTTATCTTTTTATGGGATTTTGAGGTTATTGTTTATACTTATAGGGGAACTTTTCAATATTAGTTCTACAATTTGCTGTTTCTAAACACAATCAGAAATCTTAATGGAGTTCTGACTCAGACAAATATTGATAATATTTAGCATCCACATACTTTCTTTACCAAAACATTTTCCCCATCTATATATTATTTAATGAAGGATGCATAGTTTTGAAATATGAGGTAATTTATACCTACAAGTGAGAGTATGCCATATGCTTCTTGGATTATTTTTTGCATGTTATTATTATTCCCTTAGTTGGAAGTAGTTACTAAAACTTTTATTTTCGAGAACCATCAAACTCCAGACTTTGTGGGAAAATTGCAAAACAAGCAGCAGTTGTATAAATTGTTCACCTGTTAATTTTTGTTAATATAATTAGAAAAATTTTTACTGAAGAAATGGGGAGTATATGTACTAGAAAGAAATAATAGTTTGGAACTCCAGATGTACTTATACCTGTCATGATCTCCATTTCTTCAAAAAGGTCAAAGATATAGGGATCAATTTAAAGAATATACAGAGTAATTTAGGTCACAATAGGGAAAAATTTGTATATATGTTATTTCTAGTACTTAATGAATACAATTAAGCTCAAAGATGTAAATTTAAATGGTGCAGATTTAGTCTTATTTAGAAATTCTTCCTAGCAATTTAAAATGTTTAAATAGCAAGTAAGCCATGTGATCCAAATACACCAAAGATTAGAAAGATAGCTGGGAATTGCATATTTTCACCTTATATCAGTGGAGAAAACCATAAAAACTTGAGAAATGACACAATATACATTTGCTGTATAGGGGAAAAAACACTTAGATAAACAGAATATTTAATTGATAAACATAAAAATTATTCTGGGTACATTTTGATCATTATAAATCCTTCAGGCAAACAATTACAAATAAAATCTATCAAATTCTGCTTTCTAAGGAAATCTGTATTAATAATGTCAAAATGTATATAAATTTTGATCAGAATGAAAATCATAGGAATGGAATATTAAATATCAACAATATGTAGTTAAGTTAAAGTTTTTTTTTTAATTTTTTTATTTTTTGTAAACATATATTTTTATCCCCAGGAGTACAAGTCTGTGAATTGCCAGGTTTACACACTTCACAGCACTCACCAAAGCACATACCCTCCCCAATGTGCATAACCCCACACCCCTTCTCCCAACCCCCCTTCCCCAGGAAACCTCAGTTTGTTTTGTGATATTAAGAGTCACTTATGGTTTGTCTCCCTCCCAATCCCATCTTGTTTCATTCATTCTTCTCATACCCACTTAAGTCCCCATGTTGCATCACTACTTCCTCATATCAGGGAGATCATATGATAGTTGTCTTTCTCCGCTTGACTTATTTAGCTAAGCATGATACGCTCTAGTTCCATCCATGTTGTCACAATTGGAAAGATTTCGTTTCTTTTGATGGCTGCATAGTATTCCATTGTGTATATATTCCACATCTTATTTATCCATTCATCTGTTGATGGACATCTAGGTTCTTTCCATAGTTTGGCTATTGTGGACATTGCTGCTATAAACATTCGGGTGCACGTGCCCCTTTGGATCACTACGTTTGTATCTTTAGGGTAAATACCCAATAGTGCAATTGCTGGGTCATAGGGCAGTTCTATTTTCAACATTTTGAGGAACCTCCATGCTGTTTTCCAGAGTGGCTGCACCAGCTTGCATTCCCACCAACAGTGTAGGAGGGTTCCCCCTTCTCCGCATCCTTGCCAGCATCTGTTATTTCCTGACTTGTTGATTTTAGCCATTCTGACTGGTGTGAGGTGATATCGCATTGTGGTTTTGATTTGTATTTCCCTGATGCCGAGTGATATGGAGCACTTTTTCATGTGTCTGTTGGCCATCTGGATGTCTTCTTTGCAGAAATGTCTGTTCATGTCCTCTGCCCATTTCTTGATTGGATTATTTGCTCTTTGGGTGTTGAGTTTGCTAAGTTCTTTATAGATTCTGGACACTAGTCCTTTATCTGATATGTCGTTTGCAAATATCTTCTCCCATTCTGTCAGTTGTCTTTTGATTTTCTTAACTGTTTCCTTTGCTGTGCGAAAGCTTTTGATCTTGATGAAATCCCAATAGTTCATTTTTGCCCTTGCTTCCCTTGCCTTTGGCAATGTTCCTAGGAAGATGCTGCTGCGGCTGAGGTCGAAGAGGTTGCTGCCTGTGTTCTCCTCAAGGATTTTGATGGATTCCTTTTGCACATTGAGGTCCTTCATCCATTTTGAGTCTATTTTTGTGTGTGGTGTAAGGAAATGGTCCAGTTTCATTTTTCTGCACGTGGCTGTCTAATTTTCCCAACACCATTTATTAAAGAGGCTGTCTTTTTTCCATTGGACATTCTTTCCTGCTTTGTCGAAGATTAGTTGAACATAGAGTTGAGGGTCTATTTCTGGGCTCTCTATTCTGTTCCATTGATCTATGTATCTGTTTTTGTGCCAGTACCATGCTGTCTTGATGATGACAGCTTTGTAATAGAGCTTGAAGTCTGGAATTGTGATGCCACCAACGTTGGCTTTCTTTTTCAATATCCCTTTGGCTATTCGAGGTCTTTTCTGGTTGCATATAAATTTTAAAATTATTTGTTCCATTTATTTGAAAAATATGGATGTTACTTTGATAGGAATTGCATTAAATGTGTAGATTGCTTTAGGTAGCATAGACATTTTCACAATATTTATTCTTCCAATCCAGGAGCATGGAACATTTTTCCATCTCTGTGTCTTCTTCAATTTCTTTCATGAGTACTTTATAGTTTTCTGAGTATAGATTCTGTGTCTCTTTGGTTAGGTTTATTCCTAGGTATCTTATGGTTTTGGGTGCAATTGTAAATGGGATTGACTCCTTAATTTCTCTTTCTTCTGTCTTTTTGTTGGTGTAGAGAAATGCAACTGATTTCTGTACATTGATTTTATATCCTGACACTTTACTGAATTCCTGTACAAGTTCTAGCAGTTTTGGAGTGGATTATTTTGGGTTTTCCACATATAGTATCATATCATCTGCAAAGAGTGATAGTTTGACTTCTTCTTTTCCGATTTGGATGCCTTTAATTTCCTTTTGTTGTCTGATTGCTGAGGCTAGGACTTCTAGTACTATGTTGAATAGCAGTGGTGATAATGGACATTCCTGCCGTGTTCCTGACCTTAGCAGAAAAGCTTTCAGTTTTTCTCCATTGAGAATGATATTTGCGGTGGGTTTTTCATAGATGGCTTTGATGATATTGAGGTATGTGCCCTCTATCCATACACTTTGAAGAGTTTTGATCAGGAAGGGATGCTGTACTTTGTCAAATGCTTTTTCAGCATCTATTGAGAGTACCATATGGTTCTTGTTCTTTCTTTTATTGATGTGTTGTATCACACTGACTGATTTGCAGATGTTGAACCAAGCTTGCAGCCCTGGAATAAATCCCACTTGGTCGTGGTGAATAATCCTTTTAATGTACTGTTGAATCCTATTGGCTAGTATTTTGGTGAGAATTTTCGCATCTGTGTTCATCAAGGATATTCGTCTATAGCTCTCTCTTTTGATGGGATCCTTGTCTGGTTTTGGGCTCAAGGTGATGCTGGCCTCATAAAATGAGTTTGGAAGTTTACCTTCCATTTCTATTTTTTGGAACAGTTTCAGGAGAATAGGAATTAGTTCTTCTTTAAATGTTTGGTACAATTCCCCCAGGAAGCCATCTGGCCCTGGGCTTTTGTTTGTTTGGAGATTTTTAATGACTGTTTCAATCTCCTTACTGGTTATGGGTCTGTTCAGGCTTTCTATTTCTTCCTGGTTCAGTTGTGGTAGTTTATATGTTTCTAGGAATGCATCCATTTCTTCCAGATTGTCAAATTTGTTGGCGTAGAGATGCTCATAGTATGTTCTTATAATAGTTTGTATTTCTTTGTTGTTAGTTGTGATCTCTCCTCTTTCATTCATGATTTTATTTATTTGGGTCCTTTCTCTTTTCTTTTTGATAAGTCGGGCCAGGGGTTTATCAATTTTATTAATTCGTTCAAAGAACCAGCTCCTAGTTTCGTTGATTTGTTCTATTGTTTTTTTGGTTTCTATTTCATTGATTTATGTTCTGATCTTTATGATTTCTCTTCTCCTGCTTGGCTTAGGGTTTCTTTCTTGTTCTTTCTCCAGCTCCTTTAGGTGTAGGGTTTGGTTGTGTACCTGAGACCTTTCTTGTTTTGAGAAAGGCTTGTACCGCTATATATTTTCCTCTCAGGACTCCCTTTGTTGTGTCCCACGGATTTTGAACCGTTGTATTTTCATTATCATTTGTTTCCATGATTTTTTTTAATTCTTCTTTAATTTCCCGGTTGAACCATTCATTCTTTAGAAGGATGCTGTTTAGTCTCCATGTATTGGGGTTCTTTCCAATCTTCCTCTTGTGCTTGAGTTCTAGTTTCAGAGAATTGTGGTCTGAAAATATGCAGGGAATGATCCCAATCTTTTGATACCGGTTGAGTCCTGATTTAGGACCGAGGATGTGATCTATTCTGGAGAATGTTCCATGTGCACTAGAGAAGAATGTGTATTCTGTTGCTTTGGATGAAATGTTCTGAATATATCTGTGATGTCCATCTGGTCCAGTGTGTCATTTAAGGCCTTTATTTCCCTCTTGATCTTTTGCTTGGATGATCTGTCCATTTCAGTGAGGGGAGTGTTAAAATCCCCTACTATTATTGTATTATCGTTGATGTGTTTCTTTGATTTTGTTATTAATTGGTTTATATAGTTGGCTGCTCTCACGTTGGGGGCATAGATATTTAAAATTGTTAAATATTCTTTTTGGACAGACCCTTTGAGTATGATATAGTGTCCTTCCTCATCTCTTATTAGAGTCTTTGGCTCAAAATCTAATTGATCTGATATAAGGATTGACACTCCTGCTTTCTTCTGATGTCCATTAGCATGGTAAATTGTTTTCCATCCCCTCACTTTAAATCTGGAAGTGTCTTCAGGCTTAAAATGAGTTTCTTGTAGGCAACATATAGATGGGTTTTGTTTTTTTATCCATTCTGATACACTGTGTCTTTTGATTGGGGCATTTAGCCCATTAACATTCAGGGTAACTATTAGGAGATATGAATTTAGTGCCATTGTATTGCCTTTAAGGTGACTGTTACTGTATATTGTCTCTGTTCCTTTCTGATCTACCACTTGTAGGCTCTCTCTTTGCTTAGAGGACCCCTTTAAAAATTTCCTGTAGAGCTGGTTTGGTGTTTGCGAATTCTTTCAGTTTTTGTTTGTCCTGGAAGCTTTTAATCTCTCCTTCTATTTTCAATGATAGCCTAGCTTGATATAGTATTCTTGGCTGCATGTTTTTCTCATTTTGTGCTCTAAATATATCATGCCAGCTCTTTCTGGCTTGCCTGGTCTCTGTGGATAAGTCAGCTGCCAATCTAATATTTTTACCATTGTATGTTACAGACTTCTTTTCCCGGGCTGCTTTCAGGATTCGCTCTTTGTCACGAAGGCTTGTAAATTTTAGTATTAGGTGATGTGGTGTGGGCCTATTGTTGTTGAATTTGAGAGGGGTTCTCTGAACCTCCTGAATTTTGATGCTCGTTCCCTTTGCCATATTGGGGAAATTCTCCCCAATAATTCTCTCCAGTATACCTTCTGCTCTCCTCTCTTTCTTCTTCTTCTGGAATCCCAATTATTCTAATGTTGTTTCATCTTATGGTGTCACTTATCTCTCGAATTCTCCCCTCGTGGTCCAGTAGCTGTTTGTCCCTCTTTTGCTCAGCTTCTTTATTCTCTGTCATTTGGTCTTCTATATCAGTAATTCTTTCTTCTGCCTCATTTATCCTAGCAGTGAGAGCCTCCATTTTTGATTGCACCTCATTGATAGCTTTTTTGATTTCAACTTGTTTAGATTTTAGTTCTTGTATATCTCCAGAAGGGCTTTTATATCTCCAGAGAGGCTTTCTCTTATATCTTCCATGCCTTTTTCGAGCCCGGCTAGAACCTTGAGAATTGTCATTCTGAACTCTAGATCTGACATATTACCAATGTCTGTATTGGTTAGGTCCCTCGCCTTCGGTACTGCCTCTTGTTCTTTTTTTGGTGGTGAATTTTTCTGCCTTATCATTTTGTCCAGCTAAGAGTATATGGAGGAGCAAGTAAAATACTAAAAGAGTGGCAAAAAAACCCAGGAAAATATGCTTTAACCAAATCAGAAGAGATCCCAAATCGTGAGGGGGGAGAAAGGGGATAAAAAGAGGTTCAAAAAGAAAGAAAGAAAGAAAAGAATTTAAAAAAGAAAACGAATAAAGAAAAGTATAAAAAAGAGAAATATATATATTAGATAAACTAGTTAAAAAACATTAAAAAAGAAAGGGAAAAGTTAAAAAAAATTTTAGCAGAAGAAGAGAAAAAGAATGAAAAAGAAAAAAAATAAATTAACTGCAATACTAAAAAATCACAGGGAGAAAGCCATGAGTTCCGTGCTTTGCTTTCTCCTCCTGTGGAATTCTGCTGCTCTCCTTGGTATAGAAACTGCACTCCTTGGTAGGTGAAATTGGTCTTGCCTGAATTTCTTGTTGATCTTCTGGGGGAGGGGCCAGTGATTCTCAAGTGTCTTTGCCCCAGGCAGAATTGCACCGCCCTTACCAGGGGCCAGGCTGAGTAATCTGCTCGGCTTTGCTTTCAGGAGCTTTTGTTCTCTGAGTGCTTTCCATAGAGTTCCGGAGGACGGGAATACAAATGGCGGCCTCCTGGTCTTCGGCCCGGAGGAGCCGAGAGCCCAGGGCCCCTCCTCAGTGTGCTCTCAGAGAACAGCGCCCAGTAACTCCCATCTGCCTGACCTCCGGCCGCGCTCCGAGCTCACCGTGCCTGCGACCGGTTCAAGGTAACACCGAGCTGTGAGCTTACTGTTGGCTCTGTCTCTGTACCCGGCTTTCCCGTTCCAATACCCGCAAGCTCTGCAACACTCAGACACCCCCGATCCTTCTGTGACCCTGCGGGACCTGAGGCCACGCTGACCCCGCGTGGGCTTCGCCCCAGTTTAGCCTCTGGAGCGATGTCCCTCAGCAGAACAGACTTTTAAAAGTCCTGATTTTGTGCTCTGTTGCTCCGCTGCTTGCCGGGAGCCGGCCCCTCCCCCCGGGGTCTATCTTCCTGTCGCTTTGGATTCACTTCTCCGCCGGTCCTACCTTTCAGAAAGTGGTTGTTTTTCTGTTTCCAGAATTGCTGTTCTTCTCCTCGATCTGCTGATGGGTTTGCAGGTGTTTGCAATCTTTAGATAAGCTATCTAGCTGATCTCCTGTCAGCTGAAGTAGTCTCAGCCTGCTACTTCTCCGCCATCTTTACTCCTCCTAGTTAAGTTAAAGTTTTAAATAAAATTAAGAATAAAATTAAATCCCTAGGTATCTTAGTTTAAAAGCACAAAAGCACCAAAATCAACATAATATAATATAATATAAAATTCAACATAAATTCAGTTTAATGATGTATTGACCCCTAAAGAGATTTGTGCGAGTCTAGCTTTAGCAAAACACACTTTCAGTATTAATTTTTTCATAATAACTAGTATAATCAAACCAGCTCTGGAAATTTTGATATTTCCTCTTCCCAATCTCATCAACCACCGAATTAAGAAATGTTTCCCTTTTGTTTCTCAAAAATATGTTCATATTAAAGCCTTAGAATGCTTAAATGTCTTCACATGAAGTTCTTCTTATACTTCCCAGTCCAAATAGTCATAACTTCACCTTTAATAAGAAAAATGGTAATATTCAAGCACTGTGTATTTTAGAAAATTACTCTAGTTAGAACACAATTTCTCTTAAAGTGATAGGTAACGATAAAAATTTGGCATATATTCATCATTCAATGATAATCATTGAACTTTATAAAAATGAAGCAGGGAGGAGAAAAACTTATTAAAATAATTGCAAATACATAAATTATTAAGAAGTAATTGAGCAAACTATATAAGGGGTATTGGAATTCAATCAAATAACATTAAAAAACAGCTATTAAGTATTTGAATAATTATAATTAGGTGGATGTTGGGGTAGCATCATAGAAGCATGTAATGTTTTAGCATCTTCATAAGGTAATTTATTTTTTGAGACAATTTTGCATTGTGGAGGCATGTATCTGTGATCTTTTAAATCAGGGACTGTTCATTTTTTGACAAGTCAACCTGAAGATTTTTTTTTTCTGTCATTAATTACTTTGGGGATGGCTGAAGGCCATTAAAATAGTCACATTTTAAATCCCTAGTAAGCTTCCTAATTACCTCTGCTCTTCCAGTTGCACTTTTAAAGCATATTGTAGTCCCTTTACTTTATACAGTGCTGTCATAAAACAATGTGTCCATGGCTAAAATTCAGTAATGAGGGGGTAGACTCATTATGTTTCATTTAAGCTGGAATTTTATTTTAAAATTACTTGAACTTACCACATAATTTCTAAATTGCCTTTATACACAATTCCAGCAAATGTCATGTCATGGGACCATCTTGCATTTTTAAGTTAACATAATGCAAATGGCATGTTGAACATTAAATGAGAGAAATGTCCAGTGTCTGTACACAGTTTGGACCTCCACTGTAATTTGAAGTCATACAACTGAGCCATTTGAATTGGGCCTTTTGAACTAATGCTAAGGCTATTTTATTTTATGGTTCCAAATAATGTGACAGGCTATCATTTGTCTCAATAACTTGTTGCCAATTATGACTGACAAGCAGTTAAAATAAAGTGAGAAACTGAAACATCTAATAAACAAGGACTACTGCTAATAATATAATTGTATCATTTTCAGTTACTAGTAACTCAGGGACTAGAAGAAGATACAGGAGCTTGGTGAATAAGAAATTTGTCATAAAACCTGTCATTTGGTTATTGCATCTGGAGGCACAAGCCAATTTTTTCAATGACAATATCTGTACATGATATGAGCTGTTGTATAATAAAAATAATAAATTGCTCTGTTGTCTTTGTATCACCAGGTCACTTAGCAAGAAATAAAACCAAGGAAGCCTAAGTAAAGAATAGAAACCATATTGTTCCAAAGGTCAGTATAATCTCCTTCATTCTCTTTCTAAATTGCTCATATAAAAATAAAGTTGATTTGTATTATAGTCATAAACTTCCTTTAGAGAAAAGATTAAAGCTATGCTAAGGATGCTTTTTGAGTATATACAAAGCCTTGCTTAAATACAGATTTTTTTTTCCTGATTAAATTCACATTTTTCCATCATTACCTATGATGTTTTCTTTTTCTGAAGATGGCTTTGAGAAGGCCAGTAAATTAAAAAGTCAGTATAACATTTTCATTATGAACTCCTCAAAAACATTCTGTAAAACTATAAAACTATTAATCATTTATGGAAATAATTTTGAAATTCACCTAAATATTGCGAATTAATGAATGAAGAAATAACATCTATTTAGTGAAGCCTCAGTCTGAGTAAGCTGACTCACAGCTCTACGTCTTGGATCTCAGACTAGGCATTCTACTTTTTGTGGATGGAGTATTATAATACGGCTGTTAATTTTCAATGTGCACAAACTGGACAGGCTCAGATAATTGTTGAAAAGCCACAATGTATACTCACCTAGACTTCAATAATGGTAAAGGATATGATACAGAATGAGAAAGAAAGTTCAGACAGACAGAAATGTTAAAAAAGACTTCCAGGCGCAGCTGCCTGGGTCCTTTGCATGGGATATGCTTCCTTTTTGGAACATGAACTACCAAGATATATACAAGTTATTTTGTTTTAGAAAAGCCAATATAAGGGTGCCTGGGTGGCTCAGTAGGTTAAGGCCTCTGCCTTCGGCTCAGGTCATGATCCCAGGGTTGAGGGATTGAGCCCCGCATGGGGCTCTCTGCTCAGTGGGAAGCCTGCTCCCCCCTCTCTCTGCCTGCCTCTTTGCCTACTTGTGATCTCTGTCTGTCAAATAAATAAATAAAATCTTAAAAAAAAAAAAGAAAAGCCAATATATGATTTAACAAGTTAAATCAAGTATAAACCATCATTTAGTGAATTTGTAAGAAAGGATGTAAACAGGTAAGTACAGGATGCCTCCAGGGGATTTTTTGAACTTTAAACTGACAATTATAAATCACCAAGTGCTGCATTTTGTCCTTAATTTGGCCAATGGTAAGTATGAAGGTTTCAGGCATCCCTGGAGATAAACAGACATCCAAGTCCCGGCTTCCTTGCATCAGGTGTATACTATATCCTGAAGGACAGCTTCCCACGCTCGCAGAGTGCCATCTCCAAGCTGATTTTCACAGGCAGACTTCAAAAGTCTATTTCATTATTCTAAACAGTCTGTCAGCTTCTGGATTGTGTGGTATTTAATAGGACCATTGGGTCCCATGCTCATAAGTGCATACTGCCCCTCATTTGCCATAAGAAAAATATTTGCTCTATTGGTTCAAAATGATATTATGTGGCACTTATTTCATTTTGTCAAATACTCTGTAAGTTCGCAAATAGTTGGTCAATTTAATACCTTTGAAATTATTCTCAGATAGATTTAAATTGAATTTTTGCTTTTTTTCCGAAGTCTGTTGTCATATTTAGATAATCTTTTGGTTTTGTTTTACTGCACATTAATATTACTTATAAATAGATTGTATTCATTTAACTCCAGAAGAAAGACTTTATTTCCCTTATTAGTAAGATCTTATGCAGACAACGTATGGTTTACCTTTCCCAACAGAAGTCATTTAAATATATTCTTTGTTTTATTAATCAATTATTGAGAAGTAATGTGTTGTAAATGTTTCTTTGATTTGTTTTACCTTAAATATGGTCTGTACCCAGACTATCTCTCTAACACATGTTATACATCTCCCGATCTCATTCATTTAGCTCTAGCCACTTTGGAAACATCAAGTATGCTACTATCCCATGGGTTTTGCAGTTGGTCTTGCCTCTAACTGGGGCAATCTTCCCTGAAATAGTTGCCTAACCGCATCCCTCATTTTACTTAGGCATCTGCTGGAATGCTGTTTGTTAGAGACAGCTCCCCTGACAATCCTGTCTGAAGAAGCATATTGCTATCATTCTTAATCCCTTACTCTGCTTCTTTTTTTAATTGACATTATGTTTTGGAGACAGTCCCATGACCAATCATTCATTCAGTGATTTGCTAAAAGGACTCACAGAAGTGGTAGTCATTCTCAAGGTTACAGTTTATTACATAAAATAGTTATAGAGCAGGGTCAGCAGGGAAAATGATGAATCAGGTAGAGTGTAGAGGAGATCAGGTGCAGGCTTCTGAAGACCTCCCACTTAAGGATCACTCAAGACATAATTATTCCTCTGGCAACAAATAGCAACAATGCATATACAGTGTTTCTGCCTTAGAAAGAAGGCTGCTGATGTAGACACATACCACCTTTGTAGTAGCCATCCATAATAACTGAAATTCCAGGAACAGAAGGAAAGCAGGCTTCCACATTCACTATATTGTTTCCACAAACTAGTTAGACAAATGGGTATAGTATGATTCAGTGCCACAGGTGTTGAGAACATCCTTACCAATTAGAAACAGGCTTAAGTTCTCAGGGCCAACCAAAGGTCACCCATACAAGCAGACCTTCCTGAAAATATAGGGAAGAGATAAGCAACATAGAATCTGCTGCATTAAGTTTTCTTCTGCCCATTCATCATCACTTGATCTATTTCATGTGTATCAGTTTATTGATTTGATGTCTAGCTCTCCCACTAGACTGTAACTCCATGAGGACCAGGACTTTGTCTCTTCTGTTTGATGCCACATCTCTTATGCTTAGTATAGTGACTGGTATAGAGGCATCATTTCAAAACATTTGACAAATGTAAATGCAATGATTAACATTCATTGACCTCTGTGTGGTAGCATTAGAGTATGCAACCATGAAGGCAGAAATGAGGTAAAAAGATTGCAAAAGGATGTGTTGAGAGTGTTTTTTTATTTTCAAGATTTTATTTATTTATTTGACAGACAAAGATCACAAGTAGGCAGAGAGGCAGGCAGAGAGAGAGGAGGAAGCAGGCACCCTCAGGAGCAGAGAGCCCGATGCGAGGCTCGATCCCACGATTCTGGGATCATGACCCGAGCCAAAGGCAGAGGCCTTAACCCACTGAACCACCCAGACGCCCCGAGAATGTTTTTTTAATAAGTATTGAGAAGGATATAAGTACTTGTGCCTCATTTTGTTCCCCCTCCCCCACACAAATAAAGAAAATTGAATTCCAAAGAGTAACTTAAACAGAGTGGATGACAATAATTAAGTGTTAGAAAATGTAAGGTGATTATTGGAAGAAAGGGGAACAATGGTTCATCATATTTTCTGAAATGGAAAAATGGGCTTTAATTGTGAGTTAAATTCATATATGGTGTAAGAAAGATGATTTGGCCTGTCAGGTAGCTAAAGTATTTACTGTGAAAGGCTTTGAAATCTTTATAGAAACCACCACAAAAATAAAACATCACCTTTTAATCCTGAGTTCTTTAGCTGAGTTCTCCACTTTATGGAGTGGACTGATTCTTTTCAAGGCTTCTTCATGTCATAGGATTACTGCTAAAATATTCTCATTCCATCCTGCCAACAATAGCTTCATGTGGGATAAATATTATTCATAAATGTATGAAACATAAAAAGCATAAAATGCATATTTTCTCATAGTTTGAGATAAAACAATTTTTTTTTAATTTGTAGATATGTCTTGCTGTTTCAAACTTTGATTCTAATTTGAATTTACTGAAACAAAATTATGATGTCTTTGCTGGATCTCGAGCTTAAGGATACGATGAAAGTGATAGGAGAAACTGATGGAAAATAAGGATGGAATAAGAAAGAATTATATGCATCTCCCAAAGAATCACATAACCAAAAAAATAAGAAATGTTAAATTGCAAGTGTTAGAAGGAAATAAATAACACTTATAATTACTACAGTTGAAAAATATGATATATAATACTACATAGACAATTTATGTATGCTCAGTAAACCTTTATTGATATTGCTATATATTTTTTTTACCTGTAAAAATGATCTCAATAAATTTTGCCAAGAGCTATTTGAAAAAAACCTACACTTAAGGAAAAGAACAATAAAAATTAACTTTTAAATTATCTTAAAAGTGTCAGGATTTGGGCACCTGGTTGGTTCAGTTGGTTAAGCATCTGTCTTCGGCTCAGCCCATGATCTCTGGGTCCTGGGACTGAGACTTGCATTGAGCTCCCTGCTCAGTGAGAAGTCTGCTTCTTCCTCTCAGCCCGCTTCCCCAATCTTGCTCTCTCCCTCACTTGCTTGCACGCTCTCTCTCTCTCTCTCTCAAGTAAATAAATTAAAATAAATTAAATCTTTAAAAAAAGTGGGGGAGATGACAAGATTTTATCTACCTTTGTGGATTCTTCCAAAAGTTATTAAAAACAAAACAAAACTCTGTAAACATTTGATAAAAACATACATTAGAAGTGATAAAAAGCAAAAATCCCCGAGCTGTTTTGAAGACAACTCTTGTCTCTAAATACAACGAAGCAGAACAAATGAACTTTCAGCCTTTCCTTTAAAGAATGAATGATCAGTGATAAGCAACATTTCACAGAAATACCTGAGTAAGAGAGCAAGGAATAAGACTCCAAAAGCCCCCAAACATTCACTGTTCAGCACTTTTCACCCATTATACCTCCTGTTTCACTCCCTTTAGTTGCAAACACAATTTAAACTCCTTTCCTTAAAAAATAGTCCAGAGTTTAGAAACACACAAAGAGAATGAATATAGATTTCTCAAATTAACAAAATAAAAACTTCTTCTCTTGATCTTGTGCAGAGCTGTATATTTTATAAAGACAGTGGAAATTAGAATTGGTGGTGTGTACTTTCTGGGTACTAGCTTCTCTTAAATGTTAATCTGAATGAAAGTGTTGATCTAGAAATGTCCAGAAAGGTGTAATGCACATTTTATGTTCCATACTCATGGACCATGAGGACCACAAGGACCAGTCCTGGTCAGATTGGAGATAAAATTATGTCAAGAAAAATAGCTAGATTCCTGAGACAAAATGATTGCATGTATTTACATGCTCCTGGGACAGGGGATGCTGTTCTAGGAAAGCAAATATATATAAATGATACGGAAAACTCAAATGTGCTTGATTGTGATCATCAAAAACACTATCGGGCTTCTCATGAGAATAAAGGCTTGCCTCGTGGCCTGATTCTAAGGAGGATAATTCAATCCTGCATACCTAAAATCCCTCTCTGATTCCAGCCTGGAGAAGTCATTTCTTCTTTATTATGTACTGCTGTTCTAGGCTCTGAAACACTAGCTGTCTTTTGGCCGAGAGATAATTGTGTTTCAGTGGTGGGCAAAATACTATGCTTCATATGCTATGTAGTAAAATGCTTTCTTATGAGAAATTTTATCATAAATTTTCATTATTAATATGGATATTTTATTCTATGTTCTAGAATTATGTAATTAAAATAAATGTTTACTATATCTTGAGGAAATAAAAATCAGCTAAAGTAGCAACATGATAAACATTTTATAACTATCATATATATTTGATATAACTAAAGTAAATTATATGAAGAACCACAGGAAATATGATTCATTTTCCTAAGAAGTTAATATATTAATCTATTTTCTTACATTACTTTTTCTATACCACTGTGGAATCTCAGATTCTTACTCTTATAACTTCACAAGTATAGCATCCAGTCTTTAATAGCCTGTATCCATGGTTTCTTCCTTTATTCAAACCAAGACTGATTTCATAAGAGAAACATGCTTTTCCTCCCAGCAGGCCTTTCTCTCATTTCTATTTAAACCAGAAACGACCATTCTCCACAATGGTAAAGCAAATGAGCAGTGAGACCAAGTGTGGAAAGGCTGTTTTTTATATAAAGCAGTTCCTGTTATTAATGCCTTGCCTGCCGTCCAGCCTCCTATTGCTGTGTGCCATCATCTAGTTAAGATGCTTCCCTGCCTGAAACCCTTGGTATTATTGGGAATGCAGCTTATGTCTGTAAACATTTTAATGTTGCTCAATTAATTGCCCAGCTGCATCTCATTAGGGTGATTGGCAGGTATATGATGAAGCTTTGGTGGGAATATTGGTAACAGAGAAGGGCAGTCACCGAAACAACAGAACAAGTTCTGTCTTTTCCATGTTCACCTTACCATCCAAAAGGTGCAACGAGCAGAACACCGGCATATCTACCTTCTGCTGAAAGGAAATTCTGTTTTCAGATTTAGACTACCAAAAGTCATATGAAGTTCGGTTGTTTATATAGCTGTAATTAAATGAAATCTTTGTGATTAAACTTGCTCTTGTCCCCAATAGTATTACCCCTGTGCTATTGCAAATCTGATAAAAGCACCATAGCATGAAATTACACTATATTGTTAATTCCACAAATGTATGTGTTGTCTAGTTTCAATTCCATTTTGCCTTGAATTTCAGTTTCATCTAAATCATAAGTTAAAGGGGACATTCAAAAGCAGTTTTATTATATTTCTAAGTTTCCAATAAGGTTAATGAAGTTCAACACTTCAGCAGAATCTGAAAAATGAAGGAAAAAGTGTGATTATTATAGTTTCATTCTGAAATGGCCGCATAGAGCCAGGCAAAATCATTATAATACCCACATTCTATGAACAAACACACGGTAATTAGGTGAAATTCCTTCTTTTAAAAAAAATTTAGTCTACATTTACGTAGTGCCTATGGTCCAGGGGCCGAGCAGTCTTGAATGTAAAATGCCTTCTAGTATAAGATGCATGTTCTCAAAAAATTTATTCAGAATACCAAATAACTGTCCCTCACTATTTTTTAAAAAATCAGTTTCTAATGGGGTCTATGGAGAGATCTACTTATTTTTCTACTTCACAATAGAATTATATTTACACTAATGTAAATATGAGTTTTAAAAGAATTAGAAAATTCATGTGTATATAGTGTTTCACAATATGAGTTGGAAAAAAGAATGGCTTATACTCTTTTCACGTACTCTGTTTGGACTACTTTATAAACAGTGGGATTTAAAAGGATATATTCATTGAAACTATCACATTCAAAAACCTAATCTCCGTGGCAAGAAATCACAGAAGGGATAAACTATTTCACATGTTCGTTTTGTTATCAGCTGAGTGAATTCTCTAAATATCATTGTTTTGTCAATAGGGCACAGGCAGATGTTTTCCTTCTACCATGAGCTCTGTTTTTGCCCATCTAGATGTCAACACTAGAATTTACAGCATGGGTCCCTGACAACTGTTATAAATAAGCCAAAATTTGAAATCACAGTGATAAAGGTTTTTCATATGTTCTACCTAAGATGGCATGCAAATCAACATGCACCCGATTTCATTCTCACTGATACAAGAGAACAGAAAGACACAGGAATCCAAAAGGCCAAACATATCATTGTTTCTTGCTCTTTAGAATTGTATTGAATTTTTGAGTAACTTTAGGTACCTAATAAGTTTTTTTAAACCTATGAGATTTATCAGATAAAACATTGGTGGATCAGTTCTGTTAATGTGACCTAGTAGAAATATATTCTTTTTGCTGAAACATATGACCATTCTATTTTCCCTAAAAGCAACTTTAATATAGCCTAAAATATTTATAGATGATGCAATATGACATTTGGGATTAGCTTTTAAACAGTACAGGATGGGAGAAGTGGATGGCATGTAGATGGGACAGATTTAGCCACAGACTGATGTTTGTTGGGCACAAGGAAGTTCTGTATAGCAGCCTGTCCACTTTTACACAAGTTTGGCATTCTCCTTGATAAACATTTAAAAAAAGATCATCTACCTTAGGGGTTGCAAACTGGTAGTCTGCAACTAGAACCAGTCAGCCAACATTTGACCCAGGCTGTGCTCTAAAACTGAGAAAGTCCACATAATAATCTGAGTTTCCAGATTTTCTTGAACTGTTAGATGGGGCAACATTGAGACAGCATTCCCTCCAAATAATAGTGCAGAGTAGCAGCTCTTTCCTACAAGAAAAGATGTGGATTTTCTCTAGCCCCGGAACACTCTAATGTGTTATTTCTGGCTGACTTCACTTATTTGCTTTGCCTTAATGACTCTTGCAACCATTTGAAATACTTAAGTTAGAGAAAGGTTTTCACTCTTTTATTGAAAGATGCTATGGAGAACCATTAGTTCTTTGTTATGAAGAACATGAGCTCAATGTTGCCATCTTCTGATTTTTCAAGAAAATCTGGAAACTCAGGTTATATGAAATTTCCCAGTTTATAAATACTGTCTGGATCAAGTATCAGTCACAAAAGTGACCAACAAATCAAAATACTTTCCAACCTTCTCATAGGCATATCCAAACCAATTTGTGTATGAAAAGTCTAAAAATTAAATATAACGGATAATGTCAAGAAAATATTTTAGATCTTAAAATACAAAAGAGAGGGCACCTGTGTAGCTCAGTGGGTTAAAGCCTCTGCTTCGGCTCAGGGCAAGATCCCAGGGTCCTGGGATCGAGCCCCGCATCGGGCTCTCTGCTCAGCAGGGAGCCTGCTTCCCCTTCTCTCTTTGCCTGCCTCTCTGCCTACTTGTGATCTCTGTCAAATAAATAAATAAAATCTTTAAAAAAAATAAAAAAGAAAAAGCCTTCCTCCTTATCATCCAAAATTTATACTGCATGCATGAGGGCTTTTATATCAGTTATTTACTTATTCAGGATTTGTGATAATTGAAGTGTTTTATTCCTGAGCTCAATTGTTAATCTTCCTATGCTCCAGTCAAAATCTAATCAGTTACTCTGATTATGCTAATATAATCACATACATATACACATAACACATAACACACACACACACCTTACTGCATATTAAAATATATTTTCCATTTCAAGAAATTGTAAATCAAGGATATAAAAGTGAAAGTGTAAGAAAGAAATACACCAGTGTTGCAGTGAACAGAAATAAAAAAAGAAAAATGAGTTATGGATGTCATTATATATCATTCATGTTTAAAAGAACTTTTTGTAACATGAATATTCAATTTACAAAGCCTTGTTATAAATCAGCCATCATCATCAGTGAGAGATTTATCTTGCTTGCCTATGTGATATCACAACTCAATGCTTCATGGGAAGAAAACCATAGACTAAATTGCTAAATTCATTAAAAGCTTATATATTACTGTCTAAGAAAAGACCAATTGGTTGAAAACTGCTAAACCGTCTAATACCTGATTTTTTTACATAGGAATACTTTAATGAGCCTTTATTAGAAGGTATTAGGTATTTCAGGGACATATGCGTGGCTCAGTCTGCCTTTGGCTCAGGCCAAAGAGTCCTGGGATCAAGTCCCCCACTGGTTTCCATGCTCAGTGGGGAGGGTGCTCCTCCCTCTGCTTGTGTTCTCGCTCTCTCTTTCTGTCTCTCCCTGGCAAATAAATAAGTAAAATCTTTTTTAAAAAAGTAGTATTTCTTGTAGTTATAAGAAATAAAATGCTGCCATGTCAGGTGAACAGTTTGTTACAGTTAACAGCAAAAGTTTTGGGGGAGTTCAACATAAAAATCATGTTGTTTTTAGGGGCCCCTGGGTGGCTCATTTGGTTAAGCAGCTGAATCTTGATTTCAGCTTTGGTTATGATCTTGAGGTCTCAGAATTGGCCCTGTGTCTGGCTCTGTGCTCAGTGGGGCATCTTCTTGAAGATTCTCCCTCTCCCTCTGTCTCTCTTCCAGCTTGCTCATTCTCTCTCCCTGTAAAATAAATAAACCTTTTTTTAGAATTTGATGATGAAGATTTTTTTTATCCCATCCAAGCTGAGGGATTTTTACCACTGAGAAGATGTAGAGCATACAGAGAGTTTCAGCACCAGCACTTCCCCTCCCTCCCAGTTAAAGTAGTACAAATGACGTTTTTAGGGAGATGTGTAACTCCTCAGGAATGTCATGTGCCTCCCTAAACAGATTATTTTTAACATAGCCATTCACTTCATCTCCTCTTCCAGACCATTAAAGAAAATGGTAAAAACTGACTTAGACTTCAGTATGAATGATTGTTTTATGTTTAGTTGGAACTAAATCACTAATACATATGTGCTATGACTACCTTTGCCTTTACTGAAATCTAGGAATTGGGAAAAGGCAACTGGAAATGTACCTTCCAAGGTTAAACTAATGAAATAAAGCATTGTAATGTAGCAGAGATTATAAGAGGATCACTTGCTCTTTTGGGTGACAAGGTCAGAGTTTCCTTGGCATATGTGTAAAAACTTGTTAGCTATATCCTATAAGAGCAATTGGAAAGCAATTCGCCTTTCAGTTTTATGTAGTTTCAAAGACAGATTTTTTTTTTTCCAGAAGTTCCATCTGGAAACTTTGAAGATGATATTTTTATCCTCTGAATCATTAAAAAATACGCTGCTACTTGTATCTTCTTAACAATTCCTTATGAATTGTTTCAAAGTGTTTACCTGCCCAAGCGAATGGCATGTGGGTATCAGAGTCACAAGATGTATTCATAGTTTTCTACTTAACTAGACATAGCACATTTAATTCTCCTAACTTTCTCCCCCATCCTCTGAAAAGAGCAACACATATCAACAGTCCAAATGTGAGCATCATGTTACAGTTTATAGTTCTCACATATTTTTCTATCACTTTATTTTACAGTTTTGCTCAAAAATAATGGTTATATAATTTTTGGTTCCATCCTCAGGGAAAATACTACTTTTTAAAAAGATTTTATTTATTTATTTGAGGTTGGGGGACAGTGAGGAGAAGCAGACTCCCTGCTGAGCAGAGAGGCTCAATCCTCTCTGCTCAATCCCAGGACCAATCCCAGGACCCTGAGATCATGACCTGAGCCAAAGTCAGACACTTAAACCCACTGGGTCACACAAGTGCCCCTGGGAAATACTGTTTTGAAGAGATGTTGTTGGGATAATACATACAGGGATAATAATATCATTGGCAGTAACCTTTCTGGGCAGCTTACAAATACTGAACTGGGAAGACACTAGCCCTGCCACTTATTAGATTTTTAAATGGACCACAAGGTCCATAGTCACCAGTCTTGGTCAGGTTATGTTTGGCTCTGGGCATTTGGATCATCTCCTAGGCTTTCTCTCCTAAAAAATCCCATCTATTCAAATGATTCATTAATTGAAACATTCTTTGATGAACCTGAACTTTTTTTCTCTACATTTGGTCCCCTAAACTTTCCACTTCACTGCCCTATGCATTCAACTTTCTAACCCCTCTGCCAAACAACCCACAAGATTCATTTTTTATAACAAATTCTTCCCTACCCTCACTATATAATGACATTTCTTCAAATTAAGAAATACCTTCAAATTAAAGAAATAAAATGTGTGGGGCCTTTTCGGCCATATAACTTTATAACCCTCAAATCCTTCATATACCAGAGAAAACTGAGAGTCCAGAGAATTTTTTTAAACTAAAATAGACAAATATATAATTTATTTGTTGGTTGGGGGTGATGGACCAGATAATAGAGAAAATACCTAGAAATATAACTTCTCTATGGGTAAAATACAAAGCAAGGTTTTCTTCTTATACTTCTTTACTAGACCACTTTCCAAAATATTTTATTTATTTATTTGGGCAAGGAAGTAGAAGAGGGAAAGGGGGAAGCAGACTCCCTGCTGAGCAGGAAGCCTAATTCAGGGCTTGATGGTGGGATCATGACCTAAGCAGAAGGCAGATGCCTAACTGGCTGAGCCACCCAGGGATCCCCTTTATTAGACCATTGTTAACATCACCTTTCACTTCTTAGACATGTCTGATTAGACATCTGTTGGGGTAAAGTAAAGCATCAAAACAGAGTGATGGTAACTTCACACTCTCCTTTGAGCACACTGCAGACTACTTAAGGGCAAAGTGAGTGGCGTCCTCATATTTGTATTTTATTACTTAGCACAGTGCTGGGCACCTGTCAAGCATCAATTAAATGTGAGCAGAATTGATAGCTATAAGGCTAAATGAATGAATGAATTGCAATCAATGAATTGTAGGTGTACCTTTATTTTTTTTATTATTTTTAAAGTTTTTATTTAGATTCCAGTTAGTTAGCATACAGTGTAATACTAGTTTCAGGAGTCAGGTGTTCTTAAGAATAGTGACTGAGCCTGGTGTTTCAAAAGTTGTGATGGCTATTAAGACATGACTAAATAATGGTTTGCCATTTCAGTGGTTAACTTTAAAAATAATTATTTTTATGTTTTATATCAAGGGTATGTTTCTGATAAGCCCACTTTCACTCTCATGCATTCTGATTTCACCCCATAATTCTGAGATTAGAAAACAAAACAAAACAAAATTGGAATCTAAAATAGAGAAGAATGCCCTGTAATATGTCAGTTACGGTTATCTTCTGTCCTGGGCGTTTCACTGCAAACATCAAAAATCCCCAGCCCAGGAATGAATAACTCATACACTCCTACACACAAGTGACAGAACAATGGCTCAGAGAGGCAGTTGGGAAGAAGAGAGAAGGGAGAGAAGGGAGAAAAGTTCTCAACTGTAAGTGTTAGAAATATTCCTGGGCCTCACATTTATATACCATTAGCTAAAAACCTTCCCTATCAGACTAACTAGAGCAGTTGGGGTACTAGTCTAACGAATAGAAAATGATCCTGTTGATGAGTCACATTTTACTTTCTTATTTTTAGTGTGAATTTTAAGTCAATAATGGCATACAGCTCATTTAACTCTGGAATTCTCTCGCTCCTACTTTACTGTTTTTAGCTTAGTTAACTTTTACTCTTTGTTCTGGTTTGATTGTGTTCCTTCCCCCCTGACCCCCAACCAAAATAAGCTGCAGTCCTAATCCCCAGTACCTCAGAATGCGACCAAATTTGGAAGTAGGATCTTGACAAAAGTAATCAGGAGGGAATGAGACCATGAAGGTGGACCTAATCCAATATGACCAATGTGTTTATGAAAAGGGTAAATTTGGACACAGACATACATGGAGGGAAGACAATGTGAAGAGACAACTTATGCATTCACAAGACAAGGAATGCCAAAGATTGCCTGTAAACAATAGATGTTAGAGGAGGTAAGGAAGATTCTCAGGGCCCTGCTGACACCTTGATTCAGACTTCTAATCTCCAGACTGTGAAACAATACATATCTGTTATTTTAATCCATCCAGATTTTGATACTTTGTTTCAGCAGCCCTAGGGAACTAATATACTCTTAGTCTCACTTTAAATTCTATTTCTTGTGATTAATCTTCCCTGACAACATCTCCCCAAGTTATGGGCCTATATTGTTCTCTAGGGCTTGATACTTACATGTGGTGTACAGGAGACAATAAATATGACTGAGTGAACAAATAAATGATTCAAAAATTAATATTGGTTAATTCTTGGAGAAGCTGGGAATCCTTATGGAAAACACTTGTGTATTAAGACTTATCCCTATCAGTCATTTCCAAGAAGTTAAGTGCTGTATGGCACAGGAAATAAATGTACACTCTATTAAGTTAAACTATCATTTTAATAGTTACCTTTTATAATCTATATTTTATTTAAAAATAGAAGGAATACATTGCTATCACTCAGCATTAAGCCTACTTTTAGGAGGATAGATTTTTCTCAGCACTAGTATTACCAGGTTTACCTTAATTTACTTCAGGGCCATAAATTGCTAAATCTGAAAAGATGAAGATATTATTGATACTTCAGGAAGTCTGAGTCAGTTTTGTAAATTATAATCAAATGGTACTATAGACTCGAGCCCCTTTCAAAAAAAGTAAAGAATAGTCACATATCACATCAAAACTTGTATTTACTTAACATCATCTCTATTTTCCTTGCTAGGAAGTGAGGAAGAGAAAGCTTGAAAGATTTCCTCAAGGGACAAATCAATAGGGGTCTCAGAGGTAGGACATGAGTCCTTTAAATTCAAAGTACTTGTGTTTTCCATTTCAAGTTATTTCCTCTTCAAATGAAATTGGAAAGCAAATCTATTTTTGAAGGACAGAAAAGCAAATCATTAATTTCTAATATGTCTGGAGTAGGTCTACATGTGTTTACCTCTGGCTGTCCTCACAGTCTGAGGTATCATTAGTCTCACCTGACTCTCTGTACTAAGCTTCTCCCTGGTCTTTCTGCTTTCACTTTTGTCCCTACCAGAACCACCTTCCACCCAGTTCTACTGAGTTCTCACACCACATCCACTGTTCTTTCTAAAATCTAAATTTGATCTATGAATGTCTTGCTGAAAACCCTTAAAACAATTCCCATTATTTTGGGAAAAACAATCAAAATCCTTAAGCTGACTTTGAAAGCCTGAATGATTCCTTACTCTGCGCTATACACAATCTGAACTAACTTTGCACAAAACTCCCCTGATCCAGTCACAGGGATCTCTAGGCTTTTCAAAGTGCAAGTTAACTTCCATTTATTTTTGTATGGTACTTTCTTAAATGCCATTTCTCAAAAAAGCTTTTCTTCCCCTTGAAAACTTCTGTTAAGCTCCTCATATTTTCTTTGTTAGCATTTATCACTCCCAATTATATTTTTCCTGTCATCTCCCTAAGGGTAAGCACCAAGGCTATTTTGTTCACTGATACCCACCTCACACCTTGCAAGTGCTGTACTGGATAAGTATATACTGAATTAACTGATGGCTTTCAAATCAGCAGGAGAATTACCAGATACCTGGCTTGTTTACTGACTCAGATTCCCTGGCACGTGACTTTGCATCAAATAAGTGATTCTGATATGCTGCCAAGTTTATGGAATCATTCAACTCAGCAATGTTTCCAACAGTCACACATGAAACTGTATAAGCCAAATTCAATCTCTTTAAATATAAAAATTATCCAGAGGTGCCTGGGTGGCTCAGTCAGTTAAGCCTCTGATTCTTGATTTTGCCTCAGGTCATGATCTCAGGGTAGTGGAATAGATACCCCTGTCGGACTCCACACTGAGGGCAGTGTCTACTTACCACTCTCCCTCTGCTCTTCCTCTCACTCTCTCTGTCTCTCTTTAATTAGTTAATTAATTGATTGATTAAAATGTTTTTTTTTTTTTAATTATACAGGCATCCTTTATGAATGTATAAAGAATTACTGGTCTAGGTTTACATGATGTAAAAGCGAGAAAGATAGAACCAATTTACTTATAGGAAATCACAAAGCAGTATATCAGACAGATTTATAATCAGATAAGTTGTAATACATTGAAATATATTTTTTCATATATATTGAGATGTGACCTTTAGTTCTGATTAGAAAGTATAAAATAAAAGACTGAAATGATAGGATCCCAATTTGAATTGAGTCTTAATAGGTGAGAAGGGATAAAAGAAGGGTATTTCCAGAAGATAAAATCGTTCATAGGTATGGAATCATGAAAGAGCAAGTCTGCTTCAGGCAATAGAGTTAGAATGCACGAAGAGTTAGTTTGTAAAAGACATTATAAGCCAAACCAAAAAACTTACATATAAAAATTCTAATCAATATAGTAACATTTACAAAGATGAAAACATTGTCTTTTAAGACCTTTTAAGAATTCTTAGCTGCCTTGTAATCTTCAAAATTATAATTTATTTTATGGACTGCTATCTAGCTATAAAAAATGCACATTTGGTATCATTGAAATAAAAACATATCAAAATTCATAACTGGAAAAGTTTCTATAAATAACAGAATGAGAATCCTCTAATTCAATTGTTCTCAGCCCTAGCTATACTTGAGAATACCTAGCAAGTGTTTTAATTAATAGATATTAGGCACTCAGTATATGTTTCTTGTGTTGATTTAGAGTTCCTTTATTAGTTTAAGAGACTAACAGTACATAATAATATCTGCAGTAGCTATGATAATCTGTTAACATCAAGGGGAAGAGAAAGATAACAAAAAGGAAGTTTATGTCAATAGCCTCTGAAACCTAAGCTTTCTCTAAAAGCACACTTGTACATTGCTAGCTGGCTTCTTCCAGATGACTAAAAGTGATGCATAAGGCACCTTAATGATAATGTTTCTAGTTCTTATCTCCTAGGGAGAAATATTTGTGGTTATTTCAAAGATTATGAAAAAAAATATTTTGTATGAAGACAATTATTTTGTATACTTTATTTTGCTCTAGCCAAATTATATTGATTGTTGGATTAATCTTTAACATCTTTCTTTTTTTAATATTTGTTGTGCATAGTTTAGTATTGCAATAGGGAGAAAAAAGAGGAATGTTGTGTGAATGAATTTGTTTCTGTGAGCACCATGAAGTTCAAGCTTGACACACATAGATGGTTCTTCCTTGATGTGATATGTGAGCAGATTACTGTGTGCTGGATTAATATTCACCCCTGAAGAACAGACTAGAAAAGCTTTCCTACCCAACTGAACTGAATTCTAAAAGCAATTAAATCTTACATTTAATCCTTTGAGCTTTATCTCTCTCCAAAATTGCAAGCAGTTTTCCTGCCTCTGACAGTGTTTGGGCATATTAATTAGAATATTTAAAAATCATGGTTGTAATGGCAGACACATATTTCCAGGTATAGTAAGAAAGCATGGAATGAGTCAGGAAGTTTATTTAAATTTTAAGTGATAATAAAGAGCCATATATTTATGTATATATAATATAAATATTATATAAATAATATTTTATAAATATATAATGCTATGAATATATTTGTATATATACAGATGCATTTTTATATACTCCAGCTCTTGATTTTGCTTTTCTGCCTAATGAGAATAATAACTTTTGTTATACTTAATTCACTGAGTTACAGTAAGAATAGAAAATGCTGTACATATACAGTAATTTTCTCTTTTTTTCAAGATTTTATTTATTTATTTGACAGAGGGAGAGAGAGAGAGAGAGAGAAAGCACAAGCAGGGGGAGTAGCATCCAAAGGGAGAGGGAGAAACAGGCTCCCTGCTGAGCAGAGAATCCAACATGGGGCTAGATCCCAGGACCTTAGGATCATGACCTGAGCTAAAGGCAAATGACCGAGGTACCCAGGCACTCCAGTAGTTTTCAGTAATACAGTAATGTCAGCCCCAATTCACGTGGCATATTCAGGAAATATTCAGGAAATATTTCCTGAAGCTATACTATATGGGTATATTGTAATAATTAAAATCTTGACTTTGAAGTCAAAACTTGCTACCTCTTTCTAGTTCTATGAACTTGTGAAATTAATTTTATCTCTCCAGCACTTGCTTCAGCAGCACATATACTAATTTTTTCTTCAATTCTCAGTTTTGTAATCAGAAAAGTAGAAGGAATAGTAATACACACCTCAAAGAATTATTGGGAGAATTTAATGGGGTGACATGTATTAAAGACTTAGCACTCAATAGTGAGTGGGAACTGAATAATGACAGCATGAAATGTTCAGGACACAGTTACCATAGCAGGTCTGATCCTCAGAAGGCCCTGTTTGCAGATGCCTTTGGTGGTTTTAGGAAGCTTAACGTTGGGACTTTCTGTAGACTGATTACTTCTTTGTACCATCCTATCTAGATGATTAGTTCCAAAAATATGATTTATGTTGAACATCCACTTTCATTCTGGAAATCTTAAATTTTACTAGCTATGGCTAGGCAGAGTGCTGTGTAATCTCCATTGGAATCAAACTCTGAGTCTGGCTTTCCTGTGCAGAATAATATACAATTTATTGGTGTATGAAGGAGTGTGCTACATTTGGTCTCTTTGAGGAGCACACAGAAAGCTGTGGTGGGATTCCTCCAGACTCTGCCAAATGTGTCTTTCCCCCTTTGCTGATCCTGTTGAGTATTTTTTCTCTATAGTAACTTATAACCCTGAGTATAATAGCCTCTAAGTCCTCTGAGTCCTTCTAACAAATCAACAAATATGTGAGTGGACTTGGGACTCCCCGACCCCCAACCAAGTAGTAACAATGATGGAATTGTTTAGAATTATCTCCATTCATAGAAATATGACTAATGTGTTACTTGGGGAAAAGAAAGAGGGAGAGGTGGGGATTCTGAAACCCAGATGTCTGGAGTTCTACGGAATCACCCATATATAAAATAGAAGCTGGGCTGCAATTTCTTTTTTTTTTTTTTAATCTTTTTTTTTTTTTTTTTAAGATTTTATTTATTTGTCAGAGAGAGAGAGGGAGAGAGCGCGCACAGGCAGACGGAATGGCAGCAGAGGCAGAGGGAGAGGGAGAAGCAGGTTCCCTGCTGAGCAAGGAGCCCGATGTGGGACTCGATCCCAGGACGCTGGGATAATGACCTGAGCCGAAGGCAGCTGCTTAACCAACTGAGCCACCCAGACGTCCCTGGGCTGCAATTTCTTATGAGAGGTGAAAATTACCAGTGGAATTGAAAAATGATAAATCTGATCCCAGGAGACTTGACTCAGTGGATCCCTGGGTTTCTTTTTGCTATGCTACCTAAGGTGGTAAAAGGTAAAATTAAGAAAGAGAAAAAAAGAGAAAGATCCCCAAATCCCCAAGATTATGCTTTTTAAGGTGGAAAGTTTGGGGATGACTACAATGACTCTATATTTACCAGTATTAAATTAGTATTAATCTGGACTAGAATTTTTTTTTTTTTAAAGATTTTATTTATTTATTTGTCAGAGACAGAGTGAGAGCGAGCACAGGCAGAGTGGAAGGCAGAGTCAGAGGGAGAAGCAGGCTCCCCGTGGAGCAAGGAGCCCGATGTGGGACTCGATCCCAGGATGCTGGGATCATGACCTGAGCCGAAGGCAGCTGCTTAACCAACTGAGCCACCCAGGCGTCCCTGGACTAGAATTTTGAGGAATAAATACATATTATAATCTCCAGAGTAGCCAGTAAAACAATAACTAAAAAATATGGGGAAAAAATGAACAACAGAATTAAAATGATATATTAGATATCTGCTTAATAATAAAAAAATAACCAGGACGCCTGGGTGGCTCTGTCGGCTAAAGCATCTGCCTTCAGCTCAGGTCATGATCCCAACATCCTGGGATTGAGCTCTGTGTCATTTGGCTTCTTGCTTAGCAGGGATCCTTCTTTTCCTTCTGCCTGCCACTCACCTTCCTTGTGTGTTCCCTCTCCCTCTCTGACAGTTAAATAAATAAAATCTTTAAAAAACAACTTACTCCCTGGGAAATATGACTGAATGTAATTATATCTAAGCCTTTACATTTATGAAAATTTTAATATAAAACTGAATTGTATGAATAAAGACAATTTAATTAAAATTCAAGTATAAAAGATATGGAAGATATAAAAAATTCAGCAGTTTTTTCAATATTCATATCACATTCAAACAAGAAATAAATTTATATCATTCATACTAATATATGAAGAATATTGAAATTTCTATTTAAAAAAAACTGTAATTTTATAACTAGAACAGACCTTAACAACAAGTTCCTTATTTGCAAATAAGGACTTTCAAGTCAGATACTATTAGAGCATTTGTAAATTGCTAAAATCAATTTGTCCTACTCTACTGTATTTTCCAGAAAAATATGTACCTCTTCTTTTACAATATACAAGTACTTTAAAACATGTGTCTCTAACTTATTTTTAAATATTTCTAATAGTTTTATAAAGTTAATATTTCAGTATTAAAATCGTCCTTAACCTCAGGCTCCTTGCCAAATGATTAATCATATGCAAGCATCCTCACTGCTAAAAATCAAATAATCCAAAGAAAATTTTCATGTTGAAAATTATAAAACCTTATGTACTTGTTGTATAAAGTTCATGTCTTATGAATGAGACTGAAATAATCTGTATTTAAAACTAAGAAAATGCGAAATACTGGCTGCAACTCTTTGATAACTAACATTAATGTAATGCTAATCATTACCTCCAACAACTTAGAGCATCTTCACCTTTAAGACTTTTTGAGAACATTAATTAAAATATAAATTGCCCTTTTGAGCTATAACTATACGAACATTCATGACTTGAACTCCATGAGGCAGGATCATTTGGGACTGGTGTGGGAAGAGTAGTATGCGTGAAGATCTACTCTGGCTCAGACTCATAATGAAACACCATTCAGAATGTGACAATTTCTTCCCTTACAAATCATGCAATTTCTGGTGTCATCCTTCAGGTGAATGACACTGTTCAGCTGGATTATCACTCATGCAGCTTTCTGCCAAAAAAAGATTGGTTCTGGAAAGTTGCAAAGTTCAAGAGGCTGAACAAAATATAAAAGAGGAAAAGAGGAGAAAGGAAAAGTTTTAGAGTGTTTGTGAAGCCCTCTTTAGGCTGTTTGGATGTAATTAGAGTGAGAACCAACATATTTTCCTGTGGCTCAAGATGGAAGACGAGTTGGTGGTCTCTAGGAAATGCATGCATGGGTGGGGTGGAGTGCTGCTAATTCATGCAGTGATTATTAATTCTTTAACTTATCGTGAATTTTTGTTTTTAACAATAAACAGAGAGTGTTGTATTTTATTTGTATCAAGTAGGTTAAAATCCATTTTTGAAATATTTAAAATCTGGTAAGACTTCAAAATATCAAATAGATAAATTATATAAAGCCGTGCACAAAAAGAAATTTGTAGCTTTTAAATACTTACAATTTATTTATTTGTTTTTTATTTTTTTTTTAAAGATTTTATTTATTTACTTGACAGAGAGAGAGAGAGAGAGATCACAAGTAGGCAGAGAGGCAGGCAGAGAGAGGTGGGGAAGGAGGCTTCCTGCTAAGCAGAGAGCCCGATGCGGGGCTCGATCCCACGAACCGGTGATCACAACCTGAGCTGAAGGCAGAGGCTTTAACTCACTGAGCCATCCAGGCACCCCTATTTATTTGTTTCTTTTAGAGGGAGAGAGAGAACACAAGGGGGGAACACAGAAGGGAGGAGCAGAGGGAGAGAGAGTCACAAGCAAGCTCCACCCTGAGTGTGGAGCCTGATGCAGGGCTCCATCCCACGACCCTGAGATCACGACTTGAGCTAAAAATCAAAAGCCAGATACTTAACCTACTGTGCCACCCAGATATCTCACTTTGAAATACTTACATTAAAATATATATTTGTGTCTTAAATCAGTAACCTAAAATGCTCTATTTAGAATTAAGAACAAAAGAGAAAATTTCGCCTAAAGCACACAGAAGAATTAAACATAAAACTAGAAATCAATGGAAAAAAAAAAAAGAAGAAAATGAAAAATCAACAAAACCAATAATTGGTCCTCTGAATGATCAACAGAATTTGCAAAACTTGATCTATATTGTGCAAGAGAGGAAACCTATATTATCAGGATCAGGAAAAAAAGAGTCAAGTTCTCATCATTTTTAAGAGCTTTGTATTTCAAAAGGCAGGCTCAATCAATCCCATATGGTGTAGGCCAGCGGAACAGAGAGAAATTAGGGAAATAAAATGGAGGATATTTAGATCAATACAGGGTGCTTGTGAGCCCTCCCCACCTTCATTAGGAAAATAATGGAATGGTTTAAGCAAGAATTGATAGCCAGTCTGAAGAAAATTACCAGTGCCTTTAGTATATGCCTCTAACAAAGTTAAGATTATATTTTAATACATTTTAGTTGTATGTTCACACACATTTCTTGCTTTCAATAAAAAAAAAAAAATGTTGCGGAAAAGAGGTATAAAAAGCAAAATTCAGGTAGCTAGACAATTTAATTAATATATTGTTGATATTACTATTGATACTGGCATTGCATTGCTATTCATTAATTCTTGTACTTTTTGAGGAAAGAAACTCAACTGGAAATTAAGTTGTAAAGAACATTAAATCATGACCTCTTTAGATTATCTAGAAAGAAATGGTCTCCTGGAGAATAGAAGGATAAATGGTGGTAAGTAATTTAAAACAACTTAGAACATCAGGAAGAGAAAAACTCAAAAAGCGTTAATACAAAGCATTTAGGAACCTCAAAGCAATGGCCCTGCTTAACTAAAACAATCTCCTGTTTAATGTGTTTTTACCCCTTTCCACAGAGGTTAAGAGGAATTTTAAGTGGCAGGAGGTAATTAATTTCTAGGCTCAGATCTGAGTCCCCATGAAGATCCAGCCTCTTCTCCAGAATCTATGTAGTAGCCAAATGATAGAGAAAGAGATAAGGATGAAAGTAAAGAGTTATTAAGTTTTTCTACTAGTTCTCTAAAGTTATGTTTTCAAATGTATTTGTTCCACTGTGCAGTGTGTTATTGTGTGAGTATAATAATTGTAACCTCCTCTGTTATAAACTGGGCAAATGGAAGGACACTGTTGAGAAACAAATGCCCCAACAGCACTATTTGAATTTTATACCCAGAATCATGATTGGCTCAAAATCCAAGGTTTTAATCAGCCACAGAGAACTTACTTTCCAAATTTAAAAACACCCTTAATTTCACCAATTGAAAGTACACTTGCCACTAGAATGAAGACAAGGATAGTCCAGGGTTTGATGAAGATTGTGAGCAACTCCAGTACAAGCTTAATATTATGTTGACTTTTATAACCTAGTGTTAAGATATTGCTTGACTAAATGGGTAAATAGATGAATATATAATGAATAAAGAGAAGGATCATGATTTAGGGAACATAATTTTATTTTGTCTTGATTTATTTCAGGTGTTTTTAAGCAAAATTTAAAAATGTATCTTCCTTTAATTTTATCTCATTAGTTTCAAGCAATTTTCATACCACTTTGAATACACATATGCACATATATATATGTTTCTTTTTTACATATGTTTCTAATAACTATGCCTCACAATTATTTTTCTATACATGCATTTTCCCATTTTTATTATACTAGATATCCACATGAAAAATGAAATTCTCTTTTTAAATGTTCAAAAGTGACCAAACTCAAGCATCTGCTTAGATTGCTCAAGAGTATTAAAATTTGGCTTAATCCTTGGCTCAGATTTCTGTATTTAATCTCTGACTCAGTCAACTGAGCAAGATCTTGCTGCACTTGTGGTTAACTTTCTTAAGCCAGCTGGAAGCACATTTTTGCATTGATATGGTCTTTTATACTTGGCACCTTCCAAATATCACAAAATTGGCTGCTATAGATAAGGAAAAAAAGCCTGATCATTTAAAATACCCATTTATGTGATCCATTATTATGCTCAATTGGGAATTTTGTGGGACTTTAGTTAAGGTTAGTAGACTTGAGGATTCCTTACTCACAGTTTCTAATATAAACCTGCAAGTCAGACCTATAATCATTAAATATAATTTAATCAAAATTCAAAAAATTCTAAGACTAAATTAAAAAAAAAATCATAGCAAAAGTGACCTTAATTGATATGTGGCTATTAGTTTGAGCAGTTGAGTTTGAGCAGGTGTGTTGGATTATAGGGCACTGCACCAAATTCCACAGTTTGTGTTTCATAATATATGCATATACAATGTATCATCTTCATAAAGTTTTAAAGCATACTCTAAGTTCTAAAATACAACTAGTGCCAAGAGTTTTGGATAAATCATAATAAAACTATGGCCCATATAACAGCTCCTATTTTGCTTGCTTATATCCAAGTAAAGACCCATTTTGATGGGCCTAGAAGCCTGACCATTGTTTTGGATTCCTGGGATCATTATGATTGAATTTTTTAATCATATCTGATGTTTTAGGATTATATACTCAAGGGCTTGAAATACATGAATAGAGACAAGATTGGAAATTTGTACTTTGTTTTTTTCTCCAAGGGCCCAAGGAGAGATCAACTTTCCAGGAGACTGGATAGTGTGTGGGACATGGAGAAATGCCCTTTGCTTACAAGCCCAATTTCAACTTCACAGAAGGTGATCATATTTAAGCTCAAAATCATCCTAGACACCCAGTATCTTTACACATACATGGCCTTCACACTCAGATACCTTGGTATCTAAACCTTACTCTGCTTAATTCATATGTATTAGGCATTTCTAACACTTATATCGTAAGAAGATAGAATGCAAGGAAGAAAGAGTCCCTGTCACTGGGACTCAAACTCTAAGCAACTACATATTTAACAGCATAGATCTGACACAGTTTCATTCCAGGAACTAAAAAAAAGGAGCAGCTGGATCCTTTTATTTTCTCTAGAGTGTTAATAGGAGCCCTGACTAAACATCACATTGGATCAATTGACCACATGTGGATATATTTTTACTTCCTTTTTCTGTTTTTGCCTTATCAATACTCTCCTATTTAGAAATTTGGAGGAGTCGAGAGCTCTAGTATAATTACTTCATACTTACACTTGTTTTTGTAATAGTATTTTCAATTTTAATCATTCATGTTGGGAGTCACTCATTAATTTTGGTGAAAACTCAATTTTCCTACAAGGTGAAGAATTTGTGCACATTAAGAATATGACTAAGAAAACTTAAGATATTTCCAAATTAGACCAATATCAATACCTCTTTAGCAATTCTGTGAGTATTCTCTTTATAAACCATCTAAATGCAATAATGGATATTTCATTATTATTATTTCTGTTTTGGGAATTGTTGCCATGAAAGACAGAACTAGGAACTTACTGACTATCTTTACAACAAAATAACTAGGTCCTCACTTTTTATGCATTGCATTCCCCTTCCAGAAACTGTGGGAACAGCCTTGCTATTAGGCCAAAGTCTGAATTTGTCCATCTAACCTTTTTCGTTCTTGCACTTATCTCTGCCAGTCTTAGGTTTGTCAAACTACATTTGCTGATGTAAGATGCAACTCATACTTGGTCACATTTTGTCATCTACTCTCTTAATCAAGTATATTTGAATCTTAGATCTAATCCAACTATAAATCCTAAAGCACTCACATACATTGTTATGAGAAACAAATTCTATCTACAATGACATCATGATGTGCTTTTAAGGCATTATATTGAGCTTATATGCCAAAATTATAACAATTCCCATGCCAGTCACTATTTTAAGAGTTTTACACACATTACTATATTTAATATTCACAACACTTTATGGAAAATATCAATATAGGTAGATGAGAAAACTAAAGAACAAGGAATTTAAGTAACTCACTCAACTCACAGCTAATTAAGTTTCACAGACAAGACTTAGAACAGTTTTCTAGTTCTAGAATGTGCATTTTTTGTCACTGCACTATACAAACTTTTAAGATAATGTAGGTTTTTATTATAAGAAAAATATAATGAACAGTGAAATAGCCATTTTACTACTCAAAAAGTGTCAGCTCTATATCTTCCAGAAAACATGGTAGCATTGTGTTTTTCTGGTTCCTTTTTAAGTATCTGGTGCTTCCATGTAGTCCAAGTAAATAAGTTCTGTGTATTATTTTTAGGACTAATATTTAATTGCCTTTGTAAGACTCTGACACAGAGAAGGAAATACTCAATATATGGTGGATTCTCCATCTGTCTATTTTCCTTAGTAACTACAATGAGTAGGCTTCTGTCAATCTGTAAAGAAATATAATCAAAAATCAAAATTATATTGTTTTAAGGAACATAAACTCGAGAATTGCTTGTTAACAACAGTAAAATCTTAATACAGTACATGTTTCTGATACGAATATAACAAAAATTATAAACAAAACATGCTAAGCAAAAAACAAACTAATCATTCTAGAACTTTTGTCAAATTAGAAATTGACAAATCTTTTATTACACACAATTTTATATTTATTTCATTATTTCATGTGCCTTAGTACCTTACTAGCAAATGATTTCTTGCTTTCATCACCACTGTTGAATAAAAATTAAATGTATAATGGCAAAAAACTAAGAACATGGAATCAGTAAATGGTTTATTGTCAGAAGACTATCTCACTTAAAATGTAATAAAAATTTTATACTGTAATGATATAATTTAATCCATTAACAAATATTAATTAGCCACCTAATATACACCCATTATCACTGATGTAAGAATTAGAACAGATTAAAAATAACTTTTGAAAAAATAGCTAAATACCGGTAAGATTTTTAAAACACATTTTATAAATAAAAGTAAATGTGATGCATCTAAGATTGAAATGACAGCTTTTGCAACAAAGAAATTTATCAATAATTATTGTCTTTTGAAATCCATTATATACTGGTTTTAAAGAATTTTAACACACGTATTTCTTTAATTTTAGAATGTTAGCTTTAGAGGAAGATGGAGGTGGAGTAGGAGGACTTTAGCCTCACCTTGTCCTACAAATACAACTAGACAGCTGCCAAATCATCCTAAATACACCAGAAATCAACAAAATGAGAAGGCAGAGGAATTTATCCCAAATGAAAGTACAAGATAAGGTCCTGGCCAGAGATCTAAGTGAAAGAGATATAAGTAACATGCCTGATGGAGAATTTAAAGCAATGATCAAGCCCAAGATCATTGGGCTTGACAAAAGAATTGAAGACATCATGGGACCCTTACTCCAGAGATAAAAGAATTAAAAAAAAAAAAAAGAAGAAGAAAGAAAGAAAGAAAGAATCAATCACAGATGAAGAGTGTAATAAACAGGATTGTAAATATGCTTGATACAATGGAAAGAGCAGAGGAACAAATTAATGACCTAGAAGATAAAGTAATGGAAAGCAATTAGCTAGAAAAAGAGAGAGAAAGAAGAATTGTGCAAAATGAGACTAGACTTAGGGAACTTGGCAACTCCATCAAATACTATAATATTCTATTATAAGAGTCCTACAAAAAGAAAAGAAAGAAAGGTGAATAGAAAATTTATCAAAAAAATAATAGCTGAAATCTTCATTAAATCTGGGAAAGGAAACAGACATCCAGATCCAGGAGGCACAGAGAACTCTCAGCAAAATTAACAAAAGCAGGCTGACACCAAGACATACTGTAATTACATTTGTGAAATATAGTGATAAAGAAAAATTTTAAAAGCTGCAAGATAAAAGAAGCCATTACCTTACAAAGGGAAACCCATAAAGCTAGCAGGAGGTTTTGCAACAGAAATTCGGAAAGCCAGAAGAGAGAAGCATTATCTATTCAAAGTGCTAAATGGCAAAAATCCACATCCAAGAATACTTTATCCAGCAAGACTGTCATTCAGAATAGAAGGAGAAATTAAAGTTTCCCAAACAAACAGAAACTAAAGGAGTTCATGACCACTAAACCAACCCTACAAGAAATAATAGAGGGACTCTTTGAATGGAAAGGAGAGATCAAAACTGAAAGTATAAAGGCAGGAAACACAAAGGCGGTAAAAATGAATATTTCTATAAAAAATCAGCAAGGATCTCCCACACAAAAAGAGGATATAAAATAACATGTACCTAAATCATGGGGAGGAGAGGAGAAAAAGAATGGGTTCAAACTTAAACAACCATCAACCTAATAGAGACTGCTTTTTGCAGAAGAGTTTATATATAAACCTAATGGTGACCATGTATTAAAAACCACTAATAAAGATGCAAAGAGTAGAGGGAAAAAATCCAACCATATCACGAAAGAAAATCAACAAAATATGAAAGGGAAGGAAACAAGAAAGGATTAGGAAAAAATTCCAGAAACAACCAGAGAACAAGCAATAAACTGGCAATAAATACATATTTATCAATAATTACTTTGACTATAAATGGACTGAATGCTCTAATAAAAAAACACAGGGTGTCAGAATTGATTAAAAAAAAAATGATGAGCCATCTATAAGCTCCTACAAAAGACTCATTTTAGACCTAAACACCTTCAGATTGGAAGTGAGGGATTAGAGAAGAATTTGTCATGCAAATGGATGTCAAAAAAAAAAAAAAGCCAGGGTAGCAATATCTATATCAGACAAACTAGACTTTAAAACAAAGATTAACAAGAGACAATGAATGTCACTATATAATAATAAAGGGGACAATCCAACAAGAAGATGCAACAGATATAAATCTTTATACACCCAGCATGGGAGCTCCCAAATATATAAAGCAATAACAAACATAAAGGAACATATTATTATCAATGATATAGTAGGGAACTTTAACACTCCACTTACATCACTGGACAGATCATATAAACAGAAAAGCAAGGAAGAAAAAATGGCTTTGAATGACACACTAGAATTTAAATTTGAATTTGAATTTTAAAAATATAAAAAATAGATAAATTAAAACAAAAACAAAAACACCTAAATGTGAGACCTGAAACCATAATACTCCTTGAAAAGAATACAGGCAGTAAATTCTTTTACATCAGGTATAGCAACTTCTTACTGGATATGTCTCATCTCCAGAGGCAAAGAAAACAAAAATAGAAACTATTGGGACATCAAAGGAAAAACCTTCTGCATAGTGAAGGAAACAATCAACAAAACTAAAAGGTAACCTATGGAATGGGAGAAAATATTTGCAAATGACATATTCAATAAAGGGTAATAACCGAAATATATAAAGAACTTATAAAACTTAATATCCCAGAAGTGAATAATGCCATTAAAAAATAGGAAAAAACCATGAATAGACATTTTTCCAAAGAAGATATACAGATGGCCAACAAACACATGAAAAGATGGTCAACATTAGTGATCATCAGGAAATGCAAATCAAAACTACAATGAGATATCACCTTATACCTATCAAAATGGCTAAAATCAACAACACGAAAAATAACAGGTATTTGCAAGGATGTGCACTATTGGTGGGAATGAAAACCAGTGCATCCCCTGTGGAAAGTAGTATACAGGTTCCTCAAAAATTTAAACATAGAACTACCCTATAATCCAGCAATTGCACTACTAGGTAATTACCCAAAGAATACAAAAACACTAATTCACACTGGGTGTGGGATTCATACACCCAGCTATTTATAGAAGCATTATCTGTGGAAATAGCCAAATTATGGAAACAGCCCAAATATCCATCAATTAATTAATGGATAAAGAAGAGGTAATACACAAAAACACACACACGCACGCGTGCACACACACACACATACACACAGTGGAATTTTACTCAGCCATAAAAAAGAAAGAAATCTTCCATTTGTAATGGCATGGACGAAGCTATAGAGTATTATGTTAAGTGACAGAAGTCAGTCAGTGAAAGACAAATACCATATGATTTTACTTATGTGGAATTTATGAAACAAAACAAGCTAGCAAAGGGGAAAAAAAGACACAGAAAGGCAAACCAAGAAACAGACTCTTAAGAAGAGGGGACAAACCAATGGTTGTCAAAGGGCAGGTAGGTGGGGAGATGGGTTAAATAGGTGATGGGGATTAAGGAGTGCACCTGAGATTAGCACAAGGTGTAGTATGAAAGAGTTGAATCACTATATTGTACACATGAACCTAATATTACACTGCATGCTAACTAACTGGAATTTAAATAAAAAACTTAAAAAAATATTAGCTTTACATGAGGTATAGAACAGATAATGACATAGAGGAGATGGGTTATATCCATGAGAAAAGACGGATCCCTCCCCACAAGAGGACTGTAATTTACAAATTTCTGTATTGTATCATTAAGAATGAATAATTAGAAATATGTCAACATTCCTTTGGCTACTTAAAACACTTATTTAATGGGGAAATATTTATGTAGAGTTTTAAAAATATGTTATTGAAAAAAGATAGATTTCCTCATGAAATAGCTTATGTAGCCATATTTCTGACCTTCTGAGGATATATGTCTGCTAATAGTTTTTATGGACAGATATCATTCAAGTCACTGGAAAATTCTAGCCAGATAAGAGAATAAGCTTAGTTTTCCAAGAGAAAACTTTGGCAAATAAACATATTTATCAGGCTCACAGGGAAAACAATTGCTGTTTGTTGTGCAAATAAGAAGACCCCTCTGATTGACCCACAGCTCTTTGTCATTTAAAAGTAAGAGCTTTAGGTGTTGCTTTCAAAGTCAGTTCCTTAAATTCTTTTGTAACACTCTTAGAGACAGTGGAAATCTATTCTACTTTTTCTCTTTTTACAGAAAAATATACAGTAATAAGCATAAAGTTGATGAAACTGGAATTAGTAGAACTAAAGAGGAGAGAAGATTGACTTGAAGGAAGTTACAGAAATGTGAACGTTGAGCATCTAACAAAGTATTTATGAATAAGTTAAAAACGAAGTTTGAGAAAGGTGAAATACCTTCCCAAGACCTCTTTTTTGGAGAGGTTGAATTTTATTTTTGTGTGTGTTAATAGCAAATGGAAAGCCTCATTTCTTTTATTTTCTCTTGTCCTCCTCTGACCTAACTTGTTTTTGTACATAGGCATTGCAGGTAAAAATAAATAATAAATAAATAAATAAATAAATAAATAAAGGAGGGGGGGTAGAAAATTGTGTTAAAAAGTAAACTGAGCAAATTACGATTTTCAAGAGTTTGAGTATATACAGCTATCTGAACCAGGCCATACCAAATCCAAAGTGGTTAAGAGCACCCTACTGCCAGGAGCCTGGGGCAAGGTTTTTATAGAGGAAACTCTGAAACAGACACTTTCTCAAATTTTAGTGCAGTAGATTTCGGTTTGCTTAGGTAGCCTTCCATGATATTAGAGCCACCACTGTCTAATGGTCTCCTTGTTTGAATACTTTAAAAATTGATATTGTTAGGGCCGATTTAATGTTAAAACCTGTTTAACTATTAGGGCTTGCTTAGCCAGAGCGACTCAATATTACCTGGGTAGCCATATTGTTTACATCTAAAGACTTCATTTTGGGAATAAACGCCCCAGTAGTTCCTGGTATCGGTTCCAGGTGTTGATTCCGGGAGTAAACACCTTAACAATAGAAGCCATGTAACTTGGGTCTGCGGTTATGCCCTATAAAACCAGCCTGTGAGATCAGGACGGGGTTGCCCTCTTCGGAGGTGGCCCTGACCAGTCAGTCTGACTTCTGATGCCTGGCATAAAAACAAAGCTTTGCCTACTTTCAATTTGTATCAGTCTCGCTCCTTTAATATCGGACTCCAACAATATTCAAATTATAAAATAGGTTGTTTAGAGAGAAAAACAGGAGGGAAAAGAAAAATCATTCCATTATCGATCCTCTTGCCCAATCCTAAAGAAATTTTATTTTGAAAATTGCTGATTGTATAATTGATGTGTTCACACGTTGCCTCCCAACTATGTTAGCCTATTTAGGGAATAAAGGGAATGATGCCCACTTTCTACCCTAGAGGAGCTTCGGTAGTTTTGGACAGGTAAAACATCCTAGGTATTACCCAACCAAGGACTAAAATGGGTTGCTCACTGAATACAATGTCAACAGCACATTATGTTCTCTTAGAAGGCTGTTCTCTTGGGTCATTCTGACACTATTTCAATTTAACATTCAAACAATACAATATATTGATTAAAATAACTGGCTTTACAGTCACCCAGACCTGAATTTAAAAACCAACAATATCGTTTCCAGGATATGTAAACTTGGACAAGTTACTTAGCATCTTTGAGTTGTTTCATCTATAAAATGTAAGTAATGATAGTACTCACTTCATTGGAGTTTTATAGAATAAAACATAATTAAAAAAAACTGTTCAGCTCAGAACCTCATGCACAATAAATATTCAAATAACTATTAATTTTTGTTGTCATAATTAATAAAGGATGTCTTTTATTTACTGCCAGAATTGATTCCATTCTATATAAGCCTGTACTATTTATGGGGAGAAATAGATATATGTAAATTGGATCACCAGAAACTGCATAATGGTTTAGACATCTATGCTTACCTCATCAATGGCTCTTCAAAGAACAGTGGATTGTCTATTTTCAGTTTGCCTCTTCCAGAGATATGCTGTCACACTAGCCATGTTGGTCAACCCATCAGGTATATCAGGGTATAACCCATCAGGTATATATCCTATATTTCCTACTATTTCCTTCCCTTTTCCCCTGGTTTCTATAATGAGGGCTTACTTCTAATAAGAAATCAATCAGTTTGAGATAGACATTGTCACATTTGTTCTACTTGTGTTATCCTCATGTTAAATTTTTCATAGTGTTCTAGCTAGTATTTCTGTGGCATCTAAACCATGGGCTAATTATTTTATGAGGCAATTTTTAATTAAGCATTTATTTGCCCTGGATATTCTTTGTATCAGTAAAATAGGACATCAAAAGAAAAAAAAATTAACACATTAGAAAAAACAGAGTCTGGAGATTTTGGCTATTCTGATCATTTACAAAGTATTCATTCTTGTTTTTCTTTGGGGGGGGGAAATATATATTTTAAAATATTTTTAAAAAAAATATATATTTTTAAATATATATTTTAAAATATTTTTAAAAATATATATATTTAAAAAATATTTTAAAATATATATTTAAAAATATTTTTAAAATATATATATTTAATATTTAAATATATTTAAATATTTAAAATATTTAAAATATTTTTATAAAAAATTTATAAAATATTTTATTAAAAATATTTTTATAAAAATATATTTAAATGTATATATCTAAATATATATATATATATATATATATATATATACCAAATAGTTGGTTTTTAAGTCACCATACATGAAAATTTTAACAGTTTGCCTTAGAAATGAGCCTGCAATATATATAAATGAGTGAAAATGTAGCTAATTCAAGGTTTGCAGATTATATTCCATATGTTCTTATTTGTAAAATGATAGCAGTAGTTTCTTTCAATTTGAAATGTATATATCTTCAAATATTAACAGATATTTTTAAGTTCACACAACTTTAGAGCTGAATTACAAGGAACTTCAGGGGAAATTTAATTTAATCCATTCATTTTGCAATAACATAGGTAAATCCAAGAGATTTATGAGAGATGCCCAAGGTTACACAATGACTTTGAGGCAAAGCTGGAAATATAATCAAAATCATCTGATTCTCAATTCTGTGTTTTTCCCATTATGCAATACTCAAACTGAGAGGACAGAGATGGATTATCTGAATGTGTCAGAAAGGCCAGTGATTCCAAGAGTTTCATGGTTCTCAGTCATCAATCTCACTTACTGCCAAACTTTTCAGGGGAGCTGGTACTATAGAAGTAGCATTTATACTCAAAAACACCAACTGTAACCACAATTGCTTTTCAGAGTGAATAGAAATAAAGAGTATCCCCTGAATTATGCAGCCATTATCTAAGATTATTTAATATAATTTTAGTATTATCAGAACATGCCTTGGGTTACCAGAAAAGCTTAGTACCTAAATAAATAAAGTTTTCTGTTAATCATATTATTTATCATCTTTTTCTTCTAAAGCATTTGCCTGAAAGAGTCAAAGCTGTCAATATGAGAGGCATCATCTAATTAGTATGTGATGACTCAGAAAATCAGACACTATAGTAGTTTTCTCTGTGTTCGCTAGTTATGAGTTAAAAATGGTCCACCTTTTATATCCATTATCTTAGAAAATAAAAATTCAAGTGTTTGCTTTATTTTTTGAGGTAAAATATTTCTTATTCTTTTGAGAAGCTATTTTAGGTTCACTTATGACTTTATAAAAAATACATATGGAAATTTGTATTTTTAATTAAAATTGATAGTTAAAATATAATTATCTTTACCCAAATATTGTGTCTTTCTAATCCTTGTTGTGCAATACAATACTCCATTAACTTAAATATATTTATGAAAATACCCTTCAGTTAAAAAAAAGACTTGATTTGTAGTGTTTATAGAGATCCTTATAACCTAGAATACTCATTTCCCAAAATTCTGCATATCGGCCAGCCTTTCTGCATTGAATCTATTGATGTATACATATGTATATAGGTTTGCTTTTTTCTATAATTGTTAGTCTAATACCTCTTCAAATTATGTTTAAGAAATATTCCCCAATATCAATACTGGAAAGAGAATAAAAGAACTAAATGAAAACTGATTTATAATGGAGTGGTCAAACTTAATCTAAAATATTAATAGGGAAATGAGAAAGGGCCCCAGTTAAACAGAATGAACAAAACAAGAGAAAGACTGAAGCTCAGAGATAAATCATAGATTATTGTAGCTCAGAAAAAGCCCATCCAGGGTCTTAAAGCATCCAACTAGCACAATTCAGAACAGAATAGCTTTCAATCCTTATCCATATTTTTATTTATAGGTGACCTAGTTTAAGTTTTTATTTCTAATATTTATCAATCTCTATTATAAGGAAATGTTATTATTAACCTCACTTACATGAATTTATTCTTTTTTTCTGCTTTATTTTTTTTTGGCATGTCAATTAAAAATCTAATCACATTATTCATCTATATGGTTACAGATAACCGAAAATCTTCCCTGTATTTAACTGGCCTAAAGGAAATTGTGTTAATTAATCTTTATCTCAAACCCACTAAATACAAGCATCTGTAAGGAGGATGCTTTTCATTTATTAAAACTAAATGAATTATTATATAACTTCTGAGATCCAACTGTTTTTATTTCACAGTATTAACATGTTAAGCCTTTCAATAAGGCAAATATTTAAATAGACCCTACTTAATGGTTGGGAATAATTGGCGACATTTATCTGGATTCATTCATTTATTGCTCTATTTAAAAATATTTACTGAAGGTCTACTATATACAGAATACTGTGGAAAACTATGGAAGTTGCAAATGTAAGTAAGACATATTTCTTTGTATAATAAACTACAAAATTAAGAAAATAATTGAAATATGTGCACAGAGAAGGAACTGAAGAGATTACAGCAGGAAAAGCAATCCTTTCTGAGATGATCAGTGAGCATTTTAAATACAGTGGGAGGTCAGGAAGAACTTCACAAAGTGGAAGTAAATGTTCCAGGTATACTGGGAAAAAAATGTGTAAGTTTAAACATATATACAGGAATTTTTACAGTTTGTATAGGTATGGCAGAGGTTGTAGGTTATAAGAAAAAGAAATTAGTCTGTTAGATTTCTATAAAAACATGAAAGGGTCTTTAAGACTATGATTTATTTAAATGTGAATTTTGTTGTTTTGTTTGTTTAAAATAATGTTCAGTTTTGATGAAACTTCTTCCATATTAATGCTGAGGTATTTCTTTAGTTCCTCAAAATTTCAAGTATTATCTCTGATATTTCCTGTAGTTTTCTATAGCTGTTCCTCCTGGAAATTCTTTTAGATAAAATTGAAGCTTCTCACTCTTCTCTAGTTCTTTCCACTTTCAAAACTTGTCATCTCTTTCTCTCTGATATGCTCTGTGGTACATCTTCATTTCTAAATTCTAGTAATTATTTTTCTCTTCTGGATTGTCTACTTGTCTACTATTTATTTCATGTATTGACATCTTTTTTTCAGACATTTTGTTTTCATGTCCAAGATTTTCTAAAGGAAAAAAATTGTGTGTGCTTTATTTTTACTGTCTTTACTAGAACTTCTCATTGACATTTAAAATAAATTGTAACTTTGCCCTAAGGTGAAACTCCTATTTGGTCATTTCAAATACTATAAAAGTTACTTGGTTTGTCAAGTCACTATGAATTATTGCCTGTCCTCTGATATGTCACCAACTATCTTCCTCATTAGTTTTCCTCATACATTAATGACCTGTGTTCTTTTTTTAATATATGAGAACATAACAACATTTAATAAGCTGATTATATTAAGTTCTTCGTCATGCCCCTATCATGTTGAGGCTGACATTTTAAAAGGCATTATACCTATATGTCTATATTGAGTTTGTATAGAAAATTAAATTAGAAAAGAAAAAAACCCCAGACATCTTTACAGAAATTTCTTCTTTTCCAAAAATATTAAATAATTATATGATAGACACTGAACTCAAAAGCAGAGTTTAAAGGAAATTACATTGTATAAAATTTGCTTCAGTACAATCATATCCAGTGACTCATACTGTTATGCCTTCTAACCTCTGCTCTTAAAAACAAGCCCTTAGAAGGTCACTGCAACCTTAAATGATGTTGATTTTCTTCAGATTATGCAGTGACTTGACAGGAGCCATAAGAAGGCCACATTGTAAATGATATATCTTGGTTACTAATGTCCTTTTCTGTTGGCACTCAGACAGCTCTTGTCAAAGCTTTTAGACCAGATAATGCTTCCTAGTCCTTTAAAGAACAATCTGAAAACACTACCCAGAATGCTATGAAAGTCCCAGAACTATTTTTCCTTAGATAGGGCATGTCTTAGAAAAACAACACAACAACAACAACAACAATAAGTAACAATCCGACTACTTCTAGAAAGTATTCTTTTTTAGTCTTTTGGTACTACAGTACATATATACGCACACATACACACATGTATTAAGTTTAAAAATTTAAATCATATCATAATTTTTTTTTTGGTTGAGGAGTGTTTATTTATTTATTGGTTTTTACCTATGAGGTTTAAACTAATGTAAGCATACTAGAAGATGTGGTACTAGTTTTCTTTCTGAAAATTAAGATATAGCAAAAAAAAAAAAAAAAAAGTTGGGTGTGTAGGTGAGAAGGTAAGTTTCTCTCTAATCCATGGAAAGAATTTTAAAACACGGGCCTATATATTGATGTGTCAAGTTAATCATGTGTCCTCATTCTTGGTGTATATTGAAATTTAAACATTTACATCTACAGAGTTTAATAAGCAAAGTAGAAAGAACAATCATTTTTAAACAAATGCTTATTTAAAACTTCTTTACTATAAAAAGGCATTACCTTCTAACCCGACAGGATGTTTCCTTGATATTATAATTTTTTAAATAATATCAAGGATGAGAATTTGTTATTTAATACCACAAGCTTTCATAATTTAAGAATATAATAATCTTTAATGGCAGTGATACTCATTTATTTTGTACACCCAGGACAGGCCTAGATAAAGTTGGTGCAACACAAGTGCCATTTGATAAGTTGAATGAGGGCAATAAGCTTTTAGCTTTGCTCCATTATTCAAACATAAATAAAAGGTGCTTAACACTTAGGTGATATTTTAAGAAAAAGGTAAAAGAACACATACCTGAGTCATCCTAAGAGAGAGAGAGAATTAATAAAACAGAAATAAAATTGCTTGCCACTGAAATGGTACAAACTGAATTTTTTCAGAAGGAATAATTAACTTAAAGAAAGCTTACAGACAGATTGGGGAGACAAGATGGCGGGGGAGTAGGAGGAAGCGCCTTTTCAGCCAGTACCCCAATATGAGCTGATTACCTACCAAAGAACTCCGATCACCCATGAAATCAGCCTGAGATCAGAATTATACACATCTGGATCTCTACAGGGGCAGAAGATGCCAGTGGGCAGGTAAAACAGAGGGGTAACGGCGACTGATATGGGAAGATAAACAAAAGGGGGAGGGAGCCACCAGAGGCGACAGGTTAAAAAGTAATACCCCAATAAGAGCGAGAGTGCCCTGCGTCTGGGGACCAGCATTATTTAACTTGGAGACTGGTTAAAAGCACTCCAAAAGAGCAAAGGATCGTGGGGGTTAATTGTGGGAATCGGGGAGGCTAGGGACAGGGGCTTAAGTCTCCGGTCCCAGAGAGCCTCCCCGTTGCTAAGGCAGAGAGAGTGCAGCGGAGAAACCAGCTCTTGGTCCCTAAGCCGCAAGCGCCCCAGAATGCGTGGGTTCTAGTTCCTGTGAGGGGATGGGAGCCACGCCCTTTGGCAGAACGCGTGAGCCCTACCACAAAGCTTGAGATACACGCGCACGCACATCCCTCATGCTCCCCTGAGTTACAAAGGCCCGGCTGGCGCTCTGTGACCCATGCCATTGTTTCAAAGCCTAAGCCACGCGCCCCAAACTCTCCCCTGACAGAGGTGCGCAAAAGCCCAGCTATGGACCAGCGACCCGTACTCAGTGCCTGAGATGCACCGCCTCTGAAAGAGGTGCACGCAAGCCGGGCACTCCCAGCCCAGGCCAGCAGCAAAATCTCAGTGTGCGATCGCTGCTTGGAACCTCTCTGGCGGTCGGGAGCTCCCAGACAGCTGCCACTGCCTTGGCTTTGGGTACAAGCAAAAGATCCTGCGCCCCCAGGGTCTGCAACTTGGAACCTGCTCTGCCAGCGGCCAAGGGGGAACTTAATTAGGTTCTGCACCCAGACTGAAGCTTCTGAGAGGGAGATCAGGGTGTGGTTTGTTTTCCTCTAAAACTACAAAAACCATCAAAGGCAGTCAAGGTGAGAGAAAAAAAAGTGAACAAGCATAAAAACCGCCAGAGAACAAAAGCCTGAAAAAAAACCAGTTTCCTCAGAGCCCACCCCCTTGAGGGGGGCGGGAGGACTTAACTCAGGAAACATCCTTGACTGACAACCCAAGTGGCAGGCCCCTCCCCCAGACAACAAACCAAGAAAGAAAAAAAAAAAGAGAGAGAGAAAAAAAAAGGACTATAAGAGAACAACCACTACTTCATAGGAAAACTTGTATTGTTCACTTGTTCCCACTATTCCAGTTCATTTTTTTTTTTTTTTTACACATAGGTAATTTTTTTAACCTATTTACCATCACAGCGAGCTGCACAGGACATCAAATTCCATAATACCTTTCTAACCTGAACTTTTTGATACATACACCTATGTTTTTCTTTTGCATTTTTATTTTTTGAATTCCTTTTTAAAATTTTAGTTTAGTTTAGTCTAGTTTATTCCTTTTTATTTTTATCCTCTAATATTCATATAGAGTTAAACTTCAAAGTAATCCCCTTTCCCCAATCAATACTACCCCTATAGGTAAACCAATTTTTAATCCCCTTTAGCTTAGGGAAGTTGAGTCCTTTAACAAAGATATCAAGATACATCCAGGAAGAATCAAAACAACCTTCCTCGCACACACTGAGAATTTATAAGAACTCTCCCATCTTCTTCCACCAGTGTTTCTGTGTTTTTTGTGTTTGTCCTGATAGCATATAAATTTTACACTTGGGGTTCCTTTTGACGAGGTTCTTTCTTTATTTGCATATATATATATTTTTTTTCTCTTATCATATACTTGTATCAGTCTTTTTATCTCTTTTTGCTTGTCTACTTCATAAATCTTACCTTGGGGCCCATCTGGGCTGAGCCTTCTTTTTCATCTTCCCTTTCTTTCCTGTCTCTCTCTCTTTTTATTTTTCTACTTCTTCTTTTCTTTGTTTTTCTTTTTCTTTTTCTTTTCTTTTGTCTCTCGTTTGGGTGGGGAATCCTGATTGCTCAGAAGTGTTCCAGGGTACACCTTGACTGAAACACAGTTGATACATCCAGCTACATCTGTTCAGTCATCTCCCACCAAAATGACTAGGAGGAGGAATGCCCAACAGAAGAAAAATACAGAGGATGGACCTTCTGCAACAGAGCTAATGGTTATTAACATAGACAATATGTCGGAAAGAGAATTCAGGCTAACAATTATCCAGGCAATAGCTAGGTTGGAGAAAGCCATGGATGACCAAATGGAATTGATTAGGGCCGAACTGAAAGCGACCAGACAGGATGTTCACAATGTTAGGGCGGAGCTTAAAGCTACCAGGGAGGAGGTTCACAATGCTCTCAATGAGTTCAAATCTAATCTAAACTCTCTCAAAGCTAGGGTAACTGAGACAGAAGATAGAATTAGTAATCTGGAAGACAAACAGAGAGAAAGGATCAGGAGGAAGCCTGGAACAAACAGCTTAGAAACCACGAAAACAGAATCGGGGAAATAAATGATGCCATGAAGCGTTCCAACGTCAGAATTATTGGAATCCCTGAAGGGGAAGAGAAAGAAAGAAGTCTAGGAGACATAGTGGAACAAGTCCTTCATGAAAATTTTCCCAATCTCGCGAATGGAACCAGCGTTCATGTACTAGAGGCTGAACGATCGCCACCCAAGATTATACATTCCAAAAAAAATCACGACACCTGATAGTCAAATTGAGGAATTATAATTGTAGGTATAATCTCTTGAAAGCCGCCAGGGCAAAGAGGCTCCTTACTTACAGAGGGAAGCCCATCAGAATAACGTCAGACCGTCCACAGAGACCTGGCAAGCCAGAAGAGGCTGGCAAGATATATTCAGGGCACTAAATGAGAAGAACATGCAGCCAAGAATACTTTATCCAGCAAGACTGACATTCAAAATGGATGGAGAGATAAAGAGATTTCAAGACCGGCAAGGCTTAAAAGACTATGCAACCACCAAGCTGACACTGCAGGAAATATTAAGGGGGGTTCTATAAAAGAGGAAAAATCCCAAGAATAGCATTGAACAGAAATATAGAGACAGTCTACAGAAAGAAAGACTTCAAAGGCAACTCGATGTCATAAAAACATATCTATCAATAATCACTCTCAATGTGAATGGCCTAAATGCACCCATAAAATGGCACAGGGTTGCAGATTAGATAAAACGACAGGACCCATCCATATGTTTTCTACAAGAGACCCATTTTGAACCTAAAGATACACCCAGACTGAAAGTGAAGGGATAGAGAAGCATCTTTCATGCCAATGGGCCTCAAAAGAAGGCTGGGGTAGCAATTCTCAGATCAGATAAATTAGACTTCAAAATAAAGACTGTAGTCAGAGATACAGAAGGACACTACATAATCCTTAAAGGGACTATCCACCAAGATGATCTAACAATTGTAAATATCTATGCTCCCAATATGGGAGCAGCCAATTACTTAAGAAAACTGTTAATCAAGATAAAGAGTCATATTGATATGAATACACTAATCGTAGGAGATCTTAACACGCCTCTCTCAGAAATAGATCATCAAAGCAGAAAATCAATAAAGAAACAAGAGCATTGAATGACACATTGGACCAGATGGACCTTATAGATATATACAGAACATTCCACCCTAAAACAACAGAATACTCATTCTTCTCAAGTGCACACGGAACCTTCTCCAGAATAGACCACATACTCAGTCACAAATCAGGACTCAACCGATACCAAAAGACTGAGATTATTCCCTGCATATTCTCAGATCACAATGCTTTGAAACTGGAGCTCAATCACAAGGAAAGTTCAGAAGGAAATCAAACACCTGGAAGCTAAAGACCACCTTGCTTAAGAATGCTTGGATCAACCAGGAGATCAAAGAACTGAAACAATTCATGGAAACCAATAAGAATGAAGACACTTTGGTCCAAAACCTATGGGATACAGCAAAGGCTGTCCCAAGGGGGAAATACATAGCCATCCAAGCTTCCCTCAAAAAATTGAAAAATCCAGAATACATCAACTGTCTCAACACCTTAAAGAACTGGAGAATCAACAACAAATCAAACAAACTCCACACATAAGAAGGGAAATCATCAAGATTAGAGCTGAGATCAATGAGGTAGAAATCAGAGATACAATAGAACATATCAATGAAACTAGAAGCTGCTTTTTTGAAAGAATCAATAAGATCAATAAGCCATTGGCCACACTAATCCAAAAGAAAAGAGAGAAAGCCCAAATTCATAAAATTATGAATGAAAAGGGAGAGATCACAATGAACACCAAGGAAGTAGAAACAATCATCAGAAGTTATTATCAATAGTTATATGCCAATAAGCTTAGCAACCTAGATGAAATGGATGCATTCCTGGAAAAATATAAACTACCAAAATTGAACCAGGAAGAAACGACAACTTGAATAGACCGATATCTAATAACGAGACTGAAGCAGTGATCAAAAACCTCCCAAAAAACAAGAGCCCAGGACTTGATGGATTCCCTGGGGAATTCTACCAAACCTTCAAAGAAGAAATAACACCTATTCTCTTGAAGCTGTTTCAAAAAATTGAAGTAGAAGGGAAACTTCCAGACTCTTTCTATGAAGCCAGCATTACCCTGATTCCCAAACCAGGCAAAGACCCCACCAAAAAGGAGAATTTTAGACCAATATCACTGATGAATATGGATGCTAAGATTCTCAACAAGATCCTAGCCAACAGGATACAACAGCACATTAAAAAGATTATCCACCATGATCAGGTGGGATTCATCCCTGGGCTACAAGGATGGTTCAACATTCGCAAATCAATCAATGCGATACAACAAATTAATATGAGAAGAGAGAAGAACCACATGATCCTATCATTTGATGCAGAAAAAGCATTTGACAAAATCCAGCATCCGTTCCTGATTAAAACGCTTCAAAGTATAGGGATAGAGGGAACATTCCTAAGTCTCATCAAATCTATCTATGAAAAACCCACAGCAAATATCATCCTCAATGGGAAAAAGCTTGCAGCCTTCCCACTGAGATCAGGAACAAGACAAGAATGCCCACTTTCATCACTCTTGTTCAACATAGTATTAGAAGTCCTAGCAACAGCAATCAAACAACAAAGAGAAATAAAACGTATCCAAATTGGTAATGAAGAACTCAAACTCTCTCACTTCACAGATGACATGATTCTTTATATGGAAAACCCAAAAGACTCCACCCCCAAACTACTAGAACTCATACGGCAATTCAGGAACGTGGCAGGATACAAAGTCAATGTGCAGAAATCAGTGGCTTTCTTATACACTAACAATGAAAATACCGAAAGGGAAATTAGAGAATCGATTCCATTTACTATAGCACCAAGGACCATAAGATACCTGGGAATAAACTTAACAAAAGATATAAAGAATCTGTACTCGAGGAACTACAGAACACTCATGAAAGAAATTGAGGAAGACACAAAAAGATGGAAGACCATTCCATACTCTTGGATCGGAAGCATAAACATTGTTAAAATGTCTATACTGCCTAGAGCAATATATACTTTTAATGCCATTCTGATCAAAATTCCACCGTTATTCTTCAAAGAGCTGGAGCAAATAATCCAGAAATTTGTATGGAATCAGAAGAGACCCCCGAATCGCTAAGGAAATGTTGAAAAACAAAAATAAAGCTGGGGGCATCACATTACCTGATTTCAAGCTTTATTACAAAGCTGTGACCACCAAGGCAGCATGGTACTGGCATAAAAACAGACACATAGACCAGTGGAACAGAGTAGAGAGCCGAGATATGGAACCTCAACTCTATGTTCAATTAATCTTCGACAAAACAGGAAAAAATATACAGTGGAAAAAAGTCTCTTCAATAAATGGTGCTGGGAAAACTGGGCAGCTATATGTAGAAGAATGAAACTCGACCATTCTCTTACACCGTACACAAAGATAAACTCAAAATGGATAAAAGACCTCAACGTGAGACAGGAATCCATCAGAATCCTAGAGGAGAACATAGGCAGTAATCTCTTCGATATCAGCCACAGCAACTTCTTTCAAGATATGTCTCCAAAGGCAAAGGAAACAAAAGGGAAGATGAACTTTTGGGACTTCATCAAAATCAAAAGCTTCTGCACAGCCAAGGAAACAGTCAACAAAACAAAGAGGCAACCCACAGAATGGGAGAAGATATTTGCAAATGACAGTACAGACAAAAGTTTGATATCCAGGATCTATAATGAACTGCTCAAACTCAACACACACAAAACAGGCAAACATATCAAAAAAATGGGAAGAAGATATGAACAGACACCTCTCCCATCAAGACATACAAATGGCTATCAGACACATGAAAAAATGTTCATCATCACTAGCCCTCAGGGAGATTCAAATTAAAACCACATTGAGATATCACCTTACACCAGTTAGAATGGCCAAAATTAACAAAACAGGAAACAACATGTGTTGGAGAGGATTTGGAGAAAGGGGAACTCTCTTACACTGTTGGTGGGAATGCAAGTTGGTGCAGCCTCTTTGGAGAACAGTGTGGAGATTCCTCACAAAATTAAAAATAGAACTTCCCTATTACGCTGCAATTGCACTCCTGGGTATTTACCCCAAAGATACAGATGTCATGAAAAGAAGGGCCATCTGTACCCCAGTGTTTATAGCAGCAATGGCCACGGTCGCCAAACTATGGAAAGAACCAAGATGCCCTTCAACGGACTAATGGATAAGGAAGATGTGGTCCATATACACTATGGAGTATTATGCCTCCATCAGAAAGGATGAATACCCAACTTTTGTAGCAACATGGACAGGACTGGAAGAGATTATGCTGAATGAAATAAGTCAAGCAGAGAGAGTCAATTATCATATGGTTTCACTTATTTGTGGAGCATAACAAATATCATAGAGAGGAGAAGGGAGTGGGGTAAATTGGAAGGGGAAGTGAATCATGAGAGACTATGGACTCTGAAAAACAATCTGAGGGGTTTGAAGTAGCAGGGGGGTGGGAGACTGGGGTACCAGGTGGTGGGTATTATAGAGGGCACGGATTGCATGGAGCACTGGGTGTGGTGAAAAAATAATGAATACTGTTTTTCTGAAAATAAATAAATTGAAAAAATTAAAAAAATATTATATGTTTATAAAAAATAAAAATAAAAAATAAATTTAAAAAAACCGAAAGCTTCCAGACATTTTAAAAGAACATGCCACAAAACTGCTTGTCATAGGATTATAAAAATAATAACATTTTATAGACAAATGAACCTATAAGAAACTTTAGATATCTTCTAGTTCTATTTCAAGCACCTGGAAGACTTTTGAATCAGCACATAAATTGAGTACTGCTGAGAGGTCAAATCACACTTTGGGGAAGATGGAAGGAGTGATGAATAATAATAATGATTGCACTTTATATTTATATAGCAATATGTACCATTTCATCCACTTTTATATCCATAGCTCGAGAGCAGAATGCAAAGATTTCATAGTATCAAAACTATGATATAGCTTACATCTATCTACACTTTACAGCTTATATGCTTTCCATACTTAAGTACCTACTTTTCCTGGAAATGCCAGGAATTTTCAATACTGAGATTATTGCATTACTCAAAAATCAGATCTATGGTTGTAGACAGTATCATCTTTATAACTAAATATCATTTCTCAATACAAGCAGTGGTCTTCAGATTGAAGTAGAAATATTTGTAATGATTTTTGTAATGTGGAAAACCAAAACAAGTACCATTCAAAATCTCATATCAAATATATTACCTAATGTAGTTGAGAAGTCTGTATGATAAATATATTATTTTAAGGTTTTTTTCTGAAACTAGAAATACAATAGCAACTACTCTAATGCCTCTTTGTTTCTTTCTGCCCACTGGTCAATGTTCAAGCAGTGTCTGCATGGTCACTACTCTGGATGCTGTGGTAAAAATTCCAGAAAGGGAATGTTTGGGAGTCAGAAAGAATGATAATTAAACAGTATTCTTCAATTTTAAGAATTTATGATTCCAGTAATTTTGTACTGCTACTAGGTATAAAATCATTCCATATTTTTCACCATAGATAATATTCATGATTACAAATAAAGTATCTACTATTTTGTTTGCATAAGACTTTCATTCTGATTAACGTGAAACACTTGGATATAAGTTAACTAGACAAATTCTAAGCCTTCATGCAATTACTTTCAGTATTATCATTACTAATAACTACATTAAGTCTCTTTAATGCACATTTATTTAAAATATTTTCCTCACCAATTTCCAGGATAGTCAATGATTTGAAACAATACCATTTAAGACAATTTTGGTAGAAACAGAAAGAAGTCAGAGAGTAAAAGGAGCATCTTCTATGACAGAAGATCAATGGCTATTACAAATGTTATTTAATTAGATGCCATGCTTTTTAGAAAATAGGTAAATAGGGCAATGTATCAAGTTGAATAATTTGCCCCCGGTTTAATTTTCAGTCAAACCAGATCATGAAAACTTATTCAGTGGGGTGGGGAGAATGAAGACAGAAGGGCCTTCCATGTTGCTGAAGACTAGAGTGGTTGAGGATAATGACAGCTGCCGGCTGAGTCATCATATATCTACCAAAACAACACACAACTACCTGTACCATTTATTTTTTTATCTCTTAAAAAAATTATTGTATTCAGTTAGCCAACATACAGAACATCCTCAGTTTTTAATATAGTGTTCAACAATTCATTAGTTGCATATAACACCCAGACCACCAGCACCTTTAAATGACACACACACACAAATCCTACAAAAAACAAATAAAAAACCCATATTCTTAGCATGACTGAAAGTCAAATTACACCTAAAACTACAAATCAAATGTAACTGTTAAACATTAAAACCCTGTAAGGTCCCTTTCATGATCTTGCCACAGACCTTTGTGTTTAGTGTATCAGAGACTCTCCTTCCTGCCAAGAGACATCAGAGAAATTTCAGGGTCACTGGTGGTAGATCCTGCTACAGTAAAAATCCATTCAGGGAAGTTTTTTGTCCCCAGATCTGAGACTCTCTTCTTGTAATGGAAGACACCAAGGTAGGCAGGTGACATAGGAACTGGCAGCCTCTTCAATACTCCGGATCTTAGTATCCATTTCCCCACCAAGAGACACTCTGTGGCTCTGCCTGGAAAACCCCTCCTGTCCTCTCAGGCAATGCTAGCAGAGACCAATGGAGTCACAATAGCACCACATAAATAAGTAATACCAAAATAATATTGCAAGTGTCTGAAAATTAAGCTGGAACTGTAACTGCAATCTACAAAAGTAGTCCAGGACCAAAACCTGGTAAACCTAACCAAACTGCTAAACCAAACTGCTAAACCTAACCAGAGTGACGTTTTGCCAAAGTAAAACATGAATTTATGGGCTCCTGGGTGGCTCAGTGGGTTAAGCCGCTGCCTTCGGCTCAGGTCATGATCTCAGAGTTCTGGGATCGAGTCCCACATCGGGCTCTCTGCTCAGCAGAGAGCCTGCTTCCCTCTCTCTCTCTCTCTGGCTGCCTCTCCATCTACTTGTGATTTCTCTCTGTCAAATTAATAAATAAAATCTTAAAAAAAAAAAAAACATGAATTTATGACCCAGGGCCTCTTAACATAAGACAAATGTTCAAGATACAATTAAAAATCACTTATCATACCACAGTCAAGAAAACCACAACTTTAACAAGAAAAGACAATCAAATGACACCAACACCAAGATGAATCAGGTGTTGGAATTATCTGAAAAGGATTTTAAAACTGCTTCCATAAGATGTTTTGGCAATTAATTACAAATTCTCTTTAAATAAATAAAAAATTAAAAGTAACCTCAGCAAAGAAGTAGAAGTTATTTTTAAAAAGAACCAAATGGAAATTATAGAACAGAGAAATACAATAAATGAAATTTATAAAGACTTGCTGAATGCATTTAATAGTAGAGTGAAGATGACAGGACAGAATTAGTGAACTTGAGAACAGATCAGAAGAACATAACCAATCTGAACAACAAAGAGAAAATTAACTGGAAAAAAACCCAAACAGAACTCAAGAACTTGTAGAATAATAACAAAAATTCAGCATTCCTGTTATTAAAGGAGAGAAAAAGAATGGCCTGAAAGAATATAGCTGAAAAAAATCCCCAAATTTGGAATATACCTGTTTTTAAGTTTTCATATACTTATTGGCTATTTGTAAATCTTCTTTGGGGAAAAAAAAATCTATTTCAGATCCATTGCTCATTTTTAATCAGTTATTCATTAATTTTTTTGCTAGTGAGCTGTATGTGTTCTTTGCATATTTTAGATATAAACCCCTTGTCAGATATGATTTTTGTAGATGTTTTCTCCCAATCACAATATAGATTCAGCATGCTGCCTTTCAAAATTACAATAGCATTTTTTCACTGAAATAGAAAAAACAATTGTACAATTTACATGGAACCACAAAAGACCCTGCATAGACAAAGCAAGTCAAAAAAGAAGAACAAAGCTCAAGACAACATACTTCCTGATTTCAAATTATATTACAAATCCATAATCAAATCAGTATGGATTTGGTATAACAATGGACCCATAGACCAATAGAACAGAATAGAGAGACCAGAAATAAATCCAAACATAAACAGTCAACTAATTTTAAAAAATTTTTTAAAGATTTTATTTATTTGAAAGAGAGAGAGAGAGAACATGTGCATGCACATGAGTTGGGGGAGGGGCAGAGGGAGAGGGACCAGCCGACTCTCCACAGAGCAGGGAGTCCCATTCAGGATTCCATACCAGGATCCTGAGGTCATGACCTGGAACCCCTTTGCTTTTAATTTTTTCACTCTTAGTTTAGCACTACTATGGTTACCAACACTGTTCCTATTCTTTCACACCTGAGACCTATTGTTCTAGGTCATCTAGACCCTGAAGAGGACAACTCTTTTCTTTGCAGGTGCTTTCCTTGAGATGTTGCTTTTCCACTCCTTTCTAAGTCTCTGTGAGAAAGACTGGGAATGTTAAGGTGGTATATATTCTTGTCTCTTGTTGCTCTGTTTTCCCACAGAAAGAAAGTCCCATCTTTGGAAAGGAGTAATCTGGAGTGGTTTTTGGTAGTCTGCAAGTGATGCTGTTCCTGCCAGGTCCCGGAACCTATAGGATCCCTCATCCATCAAACTATATTTGTCCTGTGCTCTCCCTGGGAAATCTTGGTATGATATGCAAAACTGAATTTTTCTAAAGTCAGCTTTAAAAAAATAAAATAAAATAAAACAAAGCCAATTACTGCTCTATGGAAATGAGGCTGGATCCTTACCAAACTAAGATTCTGGTAACATATCCATGTCTACAACCTATCGCTTTTTAACATTAGTGCAGAACAAAAATATATAAATTTTTTGCCCCTGAATGACTTGAAGTAAAGTTCAAATCTTTGTTGCTTAAACAAAGTGAAACACATTTCTTGGCTTATAAGACTGAAATGATTAGTTTTTTAAATTGCCCTTCACTTTATACAAAGTAGGTACATTTAATGAGTTCATCAATATGAAGTTCACTTAACAGTTCACTTATTAAAACAACTTCGTAATAGATCCTAAAATTAAGTTAATAGAGTACCAATGTATGTTGGTAAAATGGGAATCCATTCATTTATGCCAGAAACACTTATGAAAATGTGTTTGAAAGATATTTCAGAGTTTGGGTGAAGGTAATTAGCATCTAAGCACCACTTAAGAAAATACTTTCTTACAAGAGGCTACTTATATATGACAGCTCAAGAAATTTATAATAAGGAAAGATGCAGATTGTGTCTGTCGTTTAGCTCATCAAGTCTAAAAGAAATGGCCTTCCCTTCCTTTCAAAAAAAAGAGATAGATTATTACCACTTAGAAAACACGTTATTTTTTAAATTCCTCTAATAAAGTATATTTTTTGAGTATTTTTAAATATAGCATGCAAGTGTTAATAATTTATCTTGTAAAAAATAAGCTGTGTAATATATAAAAGCCTGGTGTGTGGGGGGGGGGGTTATTTCTTGCTTGTCATGTACTTATGTCTTTATGTGTTCATTGTATTGTTCTAAGTTAAATAGATGTGTGTGTGTGTGTGTGTGTGTGTGTGTAAAGCCTTTATATGACCATGTTACTGTTTCTGACTAAAGGAAATGTAATTCTTGAGATGAAGAATTTTGTATCCCATGATACATAGCACAGCACCGCACATAAGATACCTTAATAAGATTCAGGGGGTAAATTTTGTTTTCTCAGTAAGGCCAGTTGAAGATAATACTTTATCTGTGCTTGGAAGTCTGTGGAATACAAAGTTCTTCCCACAGGCATAGCTCAAAAAACACTATTACCCTGAAGCAATACCTTATAATGTAAACTACTTTGGAAACTTACCTTCCAGTCTCTTCCTCTCCTGTGCTAGTTCTGTGGCCTTAAAGGACATGTAACTCTTGATTCGCCTACTCTGCCCTCAAGCCCTAGGCAACCATTAGTCTACTTTCTATATATAGATCTGCCATTCTGGACATTTCACATAAATAGAATCATGATATATGTGAGTTTTGTGACTCACTTCTTTAATTTAGGATGTTTTTGAGGTTCACTCATATATCTATATCTAATCTAAATCTATCTATATCTTTATCTACCTCTATATCCAATCTCAGTATTTCATTTCTTTATATTGACAAATAATGTTCCATTGTATGAATGCACCACATTTTGTTATTGGCTTATCAGTTAATGGTAAGTTTTTTATTTTTTGGCTATTATGAATAATATTAATAAGTACATTCAGGTTCAAGTTTATTTGTGCAAAGATAATTCATTTCTCTTTGACAAATATCATAAAGTAGAATTGATGACTCACTTGACCATTATATATTAACATTTTGAAGAATTGCCAAACTGTTTTCCAAAGTATTTGCACCATCATACATCCCAACCAGCAATGTATGAGGGTTGCAGTTTCTACACATCTCTACCAACTCATTATTCCCTACCCTTTTTATTATAGTCATCCTAATGTTTTTACTATGGTCATCCTATTATTATTAATTATTTACTACTACTACTACTACTACTACTACTACTACTACTACTACTGCTATTATTATGGATGTGGAATAATTTTGATTTACCTTTCCTTAATGACTAAAGACTGTTGGCATCCTCTCATATGCCTATTTCCAATTTAAATTTCTTTTTTGGAAAATCAAGTATTTGACTATACTGTTGACCTTGTTTTGATTTTTTTATCTATTATTGGTTCTAAGAGCTCTTTATATATTCTAAATGCAAGTTCTTTATCATATGTGATTAGCAAATACTGTCAGCAGTCTGTGAATGATTGTATCATTTGCATCACCAAATATTTGAATATTAATAAAAACAATCTGCTTTTCTGTACTTCAGTTTTCTTCTAAGAGTTTTGTAGCTTTAGCTCTTATATTACATCTATGATGTATTTTGAGTGAATCTTCATATATCGTAAGAAGACATACAGCTTCATTTACACTTAAGTGTCCATTGTTTCAGCATCGTTTTTTGAAGAGATTTTTTCTCTCTCTATTAAATGGGCTTGGTACCTTTGTACCATAAAAGTGAGAATTTGTTTCTGAACTCTCAATTATATTTCATTGATCTATAATTTTATTCTTATGTCAGTATCACATTGTCATGAGTACTGTAGCTTTGTAGTGAGTTTTTAAATTGAGAATGTTGACTCTTCTTAATCCTTCTACTTCTGAAAAATTGGTTTGGTTATATTAATTTTAGGATAAGTTCTTCAATGTCTGGGGGCAAAAAGACCATCTGTGACTTTGATAGGGGTTTCTTTGAATCTGTAGGTCAATTTAATGAGTATTAACAGTATCATCTTCCATCGAAAACATGGGATGACTTTTCATTCACTTAGGTCTTATAAATTTCTTTCAATAATATTTTTAGTTTTGTAGAGTATAAATTGTGTGGTTCTTTTGTTAAATTTATTATTAATCTTTTTTTATTTTTTCCATCATTCTAAATAGACTTATTTTCTTAATTTTATTTTTGGATTGTGCATTTGGATTGTGTGTGTGGAAATGTAACTGACATTTGTATAACGATCTTATATTCTGCAAGGATACTCAGTAATACTCATTTACTGAAATCATTAATTTACTTCTAATAGTTTTTTTGTGAATCTCTTAAGATTTTCTAAATGTGGGGAGCATGTAAACTTTGAATAATTACAGTTTTATATAGTATTTTCCAGTATGTATGTCTTTTGTTTCTTAATTCCCTCTCCCTGTTTAAAAAATAATTGTGTTATACATAGAGATCATATTTAACAGTCTTTTTTTCAGGTACTTTAAATATATTATGTATGCACTCTCTTCCAGCTCTACTACTTCTCATGAAAAGTCAGCTGTGAATTCTTTTGAGGACCCTTTGTATGTAATAAGTATTTTTCTCTTGCCATTTTCAGGATTTATTTTTTGTCTTTGTATTTCAAAAGTTTGACTATGATATATCTAGGTTGGATCTCCTTGATTGATCCTCCTTGGTTTATGCTAACTTTCTGGAATATGTACATTAATGCTCGTTTTTTATTAAATCTTGACAGTTTTTGTTTTTAATCAAATTTTGATAATTTTCACCTGTTATTTCTCCAAAAATTCCTTCCTTTTTCTCTCTGTTTGTGGGTATGGTTGATGGTAACCTACAGATAAATGAAGCTCTGTTCATTTTTCTTTTTTCTCTTTCCTTTCTGGAAAGAGAAAACGATCCTTCTGGATCATTTAAATTTCTCTATCATTGAGTTCACTACTTTTTTTCCCTACAATCTCAGATCTGCTACTGAGCATCTCAAGTGAATATTTCATTTCAGTTATTGTAATTTGCAAGCACATAATTTCCATTTGATTATCTTGAAAATAACTTCTATCACTTTATTGATATTCCTTAAATGGTGAGACACATTATAATGTGTGTAGGCCTTATATAATCACTTGAGCACCTAAATACAAAAAGGACTAACTTTCCCTGAACAAGAGAGAATTCTACCATTCTGCCAGTAGACAACTTCTGGACTTGAATTGCAACATTGATTTTAAAGATTTTGAACTTGTCATCCTCCATAATTATGTGAGCCAATTCCATGAAGATTTATCTCATTATGCATATACATATCCTATTTGTTCTGTATCTTTGGAGAACCCTGACAATACAAAGGTAAATAGGGATTTCAGATTTTCAGGAATTTCAATACCTAATGAAGGTTGCAGTTTTTCTCCTATGTTCTTCTCTAGCAAAGTAAGCGATGCCAATACCTTGCACACCTAGAGCTCTGTAGGTCTGCCTCATTCAAGAGAGAGAATATATATGAGATACCAGGATGCCGAACTGTTCCTAGTAATATATTGGGAAAGAAGATGACATTTTGACCCCTTAATATCCATACATCACACAGATGATAGCTCAAAGCATTCCAACTTCAGATACCCAGATTTGCTCCCATGATTGTAGGCTAAGTCATTGAGAACCTCCCCAGTGTATACACACTTCCTTTTAGCTCATGCCAAAGCTTGCTATCTGCACGTGAATTGTGAAGGATACACACAAACTGAATTATTGGCAACATAAGAATTTTTGAGAGGATTACAAAGGGTGATTGGACCTACTGACTGTGGTCTTTGTATATTTTCCACTATAAAACAGGGACTAAAACTTATACACAACTTAAAGACTCATCCAAAGAAAGTGATGTAGAAAAGTTTGAAAAATTCAGAGGATACAATTTTTATTATCTCTGCAAATATAAAAATGATAAAGCCTTGGAGGAAAATATAATAATTTACTCATTACTTCACTCGTAATAAAAAGGTGTCAAGCATGTTGCAAGTTGAATTTCACACAAAGATGGGGCTTAGGATGCAAGATAGATGTTTTGTTTGTTTGCTTGCTTTTAGGGTCAATATGTATGAAAGAAATGGGGAGGAATACTAGTGAGCAGAAGGCCTGAAAATCCTCAGTAGGCTTGGTGAAGATATCTAGGATAAATATTGCCCCTTAGAACTGTCCTGCATCAGGATGATATGGCCTAGACCATATACCTCACCTTGTGTAGTAATGAGATGCAACATTCCCTGGAAAGGGTGTGGCCTCAGGCAGTGCAATTTTCTGCAGCTGAGATATGCTCAAGAGCCTCTGGCTGTCTGAAAATTGCATTCTCTGCATTTGGTCTGTATCTGCAACAAGTCTTATGGATACATGCCATGTACACAAGGCCATATAAATCTCTAGTAAAGCCAACACAGTTTGCACAGCAGCTATGATTGGAGGTACAATTTGTTTGACACTTTGGTGGTATAGCCATTCTTCAGGACCTATTTGATTTTCGCAGGAGCCAGAATGGTAAGTTAAACAGAACTGTAATGGGTACCTCCAACCTGGTATCTTTTGTATATTTCATGGTGTCACTAATCTCTGTCATCACTACCCCACACCTGTACACGCCTTCCAGCACACATTGGATACACTATTGTTTCTGATTTACTATCATGGTGGGTAAGATGGGATGGTTTCAGAGACTTGTACTCAGCCTTCCTCAGTATGATAGTTCTTACCTCACTCACCTGGGAAGATGGAGGTTGCATCAAGTGTTAAGCCTCTAAATCCAAAATGAGAATACAGTGATGAGGAAAATGATCACCAGTGGTCCATGGATCCACTGGATCACTATATGGTCAATTTTGGACATTCATTATTTACCCCATATATTCATATTCTAATAGAGGTACCATGGTCTCCAGTATCAATGTCAACTCAGAATTTTTCTTCAACATCCTCAAAATGTCTGGATATTCATCTTATCCCTGGGCATTGTAATGCAAATAAATGGTTATAGGTCCCTTTGGGGAAGAACTGTAATAAAATTATACCATATGATTATGCCATATATAATCATCATGGCTATACAAACATATTTTCTGCTAAGTAGATTCAGGTCTAAAAAGTAGCCCATGTTCAAAAATTGATATGGAAGCTATAAATTTTTTGAGAAACTTAGTTTCAGATTCTTATTATCCATCCTTCATGTATTCTTCTATTTAAGGTTAGTGGTATTGTTTGTATCTGTCCATCTTTCTCCTGGGAATACTATGTTCCAGGATCCTTCTGCATAACTCTGTGCAGCTCACACTTGCTTGACTGAGAGTATGACCTTTTCAATTATTATACCAATTGTCACTCCTAGTTCCTGGCAGTTAGATTCTGACACTTTGTCCTCAACTGTTTTAAAGTCTTATGACCCCTATTGCAGTCAAAAGACTAAGTTCTATAATAGCCACTTCTATGATCACCTATGAGAGGCAGAGGAAAGCTATCACCAAATGTTTAGTGTTGTTGGGGCTCCCTCATCACCTATTCTTTATTACTTCAATAACTGGTGTAAATATTGGGTCCTACTGTAGCACTTAGTCATCTGGAGAATTTTCCTAAGCTTCTCACTTCTCTGAGCAATTTAATTCATACCTCCACCATCTGCCTTAGTAATTCTAATATCTCAAGTTCTCTCAACATGGACACTTTTCCTTATCTAGGATCCATTCTAGTAGTGAATTTGCATAAAAATACTTTGAGGATTATATTAATTTCTTTTACCACATTAACACAACCACTTTTCTGACATTTCTATCCTTCTTTAAATAAAATAGTGAATGGCAAACCTGGTAGATTTAAAGACCTTTCCTTTTTAAAATTTATCTATTTTCTATAACAAAATATTCTTAAATAATCTAACTTACCTTAAATTTTACTGACATATTTTTTTATGTGTTTCTCAGGACACTTTGTCACTGCTTTCCAAGGTCTTAGCATACTGCCTGTCAACTTCATTTGCTTAATCATAGTTTGTGATGACTTCTCTTTCATTATTAAAAAAGCTGCTCATATTGTCTATCTTTTTTTACCATTGTTTTTCTCAAACATACAAAAGAGATTATGCACGTAATATAGTTCCTAAAAAATAAGCAAAATTTAAAGACAATTCTTAAAAGAAATAATGATAATTTAGGTTGTCAACAGTCTTCCTTCATATTTATACTACCCTTTGCTTCTCTTGTTACTTAAAGAATAACATATTTTACAAGATAAACGGCAAACTAGGTTCTACTAACTTTTTTCTCTTTTTTTTTTTTCCTTGACATAGGGAGAGAGAGAAAGAGAGAGAGAGAGAAACACACACAAGCAAGGGGAACAACAGAAGGAAAGGAAGAAGCAGGCTTTCCGTTGAGCAAGGACCCTCATGTGGGGCCCAATAACAGGATCCTGGGATCACAACCTGAGGGGAAGGTAGATGCTTACTTAGCCAACTGAGCCACCCAGATGCCCCTAGTTTCTAGTAACCTTTAAAAGTAAGAGGGGCACATGATGTGATGAGCACTGGGTGTTATATACAACTGATAAATTATTGAACACTACATCTGAAACTAACAATGTACTCTAAGTTGGCTAACGAAATTTAAGTTAAAAAAAAATAAAATAAAATAGACAAAGAACCACTTGGACAAACTCCAAATACATAAAGTTTGAAGAAGCATGATTAGCCTTTTATTTTCTAGGCTAAAATATTTTCTGAAAATGCTTGGTACCTATTTGTTGTTATTTGTTTATCCTCATTCATTATAGTATATTTTCCTAATTTGTATTCAGTAACTATTTGCTGAATTGACATCTTTTAAAAAGCAAAAACAATTTTCTTTTTTTCCATCGTTTATTTCCTTCTTTCTTCACGTTATATTTTTCAGAAACTTCTATAATTTAACTAACAGTCAGATTTTGGGGGGCTTAAGTGGGTAGGAGAAGAATCAATGAAACAAGATGGGATTGGGAGGGAGATAAACCATAAATGATTCTTAATCTTACAAAACAAACTGAGGGTTGCTGGGGAGAGGGGGGTTGGGAGAAGGGGGGGTGGGGTTATGGACATTGGGGAGGGTATGTGCTTTGATGAGTGCTGTGAAGTGTGTAAACCTGGCGATTCACAGACCTGTACCCCTGGGGATAAAAATACATGTTTATAAAAAAAAAATTAAAAAAAATTCATTATAGCAGTTAAAGAAAAAAGTTAGGTTTCAAGTCCTTTTATATGAAAGCAATTATTTATCATGGTTGCTTTTCTTTATTTGGTATCTTGGGGATATAGTTCAATAGAGTTTTGGAAAATTCTCATTACTCTTCCTGGCAATATTCTGGTGATTCTTTGTACTTGCTGACTTAATTTTCTGACTCTTCATTGCTGTGATGAGAGACAAAGGAATAGGTAAGGACTCAACGGATTTTACAAAGGTTAAAGAAGTCCACCATTCCTTTCAACTTCCAGTAATACACTGTACTCCATCAGGCATGTTAATTCAGAAATACTTACCTTAGTGCCAGACAGTTAAAATGAATATATTATCATGAATATTCATGATTGTATTGAAAAATGGAAAACTGTATAATGTTTAACTTTTTCCAGTTGCTTTCCAAATATTGCATTTGGATGGCCCTCCTTAGATGTCATTACTTAAAAGGCAAAATTTGGATGGTCCATCATCATTTTTTAAAGTTTTATGCAGTGAGTTTAGCAGGCGTGCTAATGTAGGTGATTTGATGTTTTCACTGGTACTGCAACTCACAAAGGAGTTTCCTCTCATTTTAACCTTTCAGGATGAAGTCAAAACATACTTTTATATAGATAGACAATAAGCACTTGACAACTTTGTAAGTGAAATAAATTACTCCATTTTCCTTCATTCCTAATATTTGCTTTACGATAAAGTATGCAAGACAAACTTCTGTGGTATAGTAAAAATAAATGACTTTTCTTTGGCACCTTGAAGGAGGTAGTTGAGATCATATTCTTTTTCCACCTGGTTTAATATTATGTTAGGCCAAAAGTTGTCAGCTATGTAGATACAATGTAATATCTTTGAGTTATAGTAAGGCCAAAATGAAAGGATTTTTAATATTAACACCATTTATGTGCTTCTATTTGACTCACCCCCATTGTTTGAGGTTAACTGCTTATTCACTTTCTTTGTGGGATACAATTGATATACCTCATATGATAAGAAATAAGCATATCTAGATATCTGTATATATCTACATACATATCTTATGTCACATGGTCTTCTTGAATGCCATTTAACTTACTTAACTAAAAAACAAACATTACTTCTTAATGTGTGTTAAGTTATTTTTTTCAAATAAATCTACAAAGAAGGACAAAAATCATCCTTTCATCATATTTCTCCATTAAATAGATGTTAGGTAGTGATAAAACAAACTTTGATGGGGTACTACTAAGGTTATTTATGATATGTCCCAATTTTTTTCTATAATGAAAATAGAAAAATAATCACCCTCTTTGGGTAACTTACTGTTTTACTGTTAGGTCAAAATACTTTATTTGTGAGTAAATTATTAGTAGAATGGGCAAAGACAAATAAGTATAGACTTACCAGCTAATATTTTTATAAGTAACTTTTAGATATTCAGAACTTAAAATGACAGAGAAAAATCATACCATATCTAGATAATACATTTCAAATAAATTGAAGTGGAAGTTGATAAAATATTCTGCACTATTATTGATTATGCAGTTTAGAATTTCCAAAATGAAAATTAAAAGGACATAACTAAATTTGGATATTAAAAATGGATTTCTGCCTTAAAATTCATAAAATTTAATCAACATGTCTTCTATCTTCTAACTATAGTTGACTATTCAAATTTTTAATTTTTTTTAAAAGTGGGTTTTGTATAAATATTTAGCATATAATTTCCTTCTAGATCTTCCTTAATCTTTTCTTCCCAATTGAACATAAGGTGCTCTGTTTGAGTTAGTTTATCAAGTCCACTTCTATAGTCACTAATTAATTAAATATAAAGACTGCATTGTATGACTCAGAGACATTTTCTTTTCCATTATCTAGGAAAAATATTTAGTATCTATTGTTTCGAGATTGATAGGGTGATAAGATGACATTTGGAAGTTAACAGGAGTTAAAGTTCTTAACAGGAATTTTTTTTTACATTAAGTATAAAATATTACATTAAAACTTGTGGGACTAGCAAAATGAAAGGAAGCTAATTTATGAGAAGACACTTTTGGTAAAAATTCTAAATCTAATTTACATAAACACCTTGTTTTCTACTGACTGGGCACCAGCTCATTTCCTTTAGAGGTCTAGCTATAAATCTTCTTTTTTTTTATTAATTTTTTATTTTTTATAAACATATATTTTTTATCCCCAGGGGTACAGGTATAAATCTTCTTTATTGCTATATATGTTTATATAAAAGCGGGGAATCAGGTGACTCTTCCATTGTTTGTTTAGTTTAATAAAGTACTTAAAAAGATTATTAGCTTAGCATTTTCCTGCTTTCTTTAAACTCAGATATTTCATTGTTTTTAGCAAGGAGAATTCCAAATACTAAGTGAAATCTAGAGATTAGAACTATAGTGTTTTCTTATGTAAATAAATCCATTCCAGATTTTCCTATGTTAAACTCTATAGTTGGTAAATATTCAATAATGGAAAATCAGTATTATGATCTAATATAATAGGAAAATCTTTCAACATTATTAGCTATCTCTAGTTATGTAGGTTATATACAGCACTAATTTTTTATTCTGGAAACAGCAGCTTCAAAAATTAAAACAATATTTATCACACAAAAGGAAAAAATATCAATATAATGCTTTCCTCTGTGCTATTTCTTACATAAGGATTCTAACACACTGATTCCCTCCCTTTTTTTAATTCTCACTGGTGCCCTTATTTTTTCTATACCCTCTATATGTTTATTTTATTTCCTTGTTTCTCACCCTTTCTTATCAGTGCCTTACCACAGGTATATCTTTTTTCACATACTTTCAACCCTTTCAGCTTCCCTTTGGTTGCCAGCTGCTAATTACACCTCCCCGGAAAATGATTACATTCATTAAGTCAATATTAATAAAAATAACAGGATTATCTCTGTTTTAATCACCCATGTTTTGTTTGTTGTTTGTTTGTTTTCTTGGCTTGCTTTTAATTTTCTCATCTATTCACTAGTCCATAATTATAAGACAAGGGCTCAGGATGGAAAGTTTAAAATGGTTTCGATGGGCCTTGGTTTCTCATCTATTTTGAGATTTTATTACTTGTCTCTCTGAGGTATTTGATTGTGCCAGCTTGCTTCAGCATGCTCATGATGCTAAGTTCCTTGGGGGTTCTTCAAGAGCCTTCAGACCAAGTCTCATCAAGGGACAGTCCATTGCAAAGAGTAATTTTTTTTCCCCTCCAAGTTTTGTAGCTGTTCCCGGTGTAGAGGTATATGGGTGTGCTAGAGCAGAAGCAAGATGTAGGAGACAGGAAATGAAAGATGTATTTGTGTGAAGTTGAGAATGGCAATGAATAAGGGAGAGAATGAAAGCATAGAATTTATATTCTCTGCCTGAAGGTCAAGGTTAGTTTAGTAAGAAAGAATGCCAAATAAACATTAAGTGAATATGTGATTTTTTTTCTCAATTCCCTTATTTGTCAATATTTTGACTGTAAAAGCCACTGAGTTAGATATATCTCTACCATATCTCTTCTAAATGTAACTAATGTTTAAATTAAACACTTTACATATGTATTGCATATGCTTACAGTGCAATTGGGCTGTCCATGATCTGTTTTATGATGCTTCTTTGTATAACATCATCTTTTCTATCACCAGAACTCAAACAATACCAACACATGAGTAGATAAAAAACATCTTGTCTGATGAGTGAGTGACTTTTTCTTGATAACTAAGTGAAGTATAAATACAGCTTGTGTTTTTGTTTCTTCTTTCCTTTGATTATTTTGTATTATATAGTTATAACTTAGAGCTGTATGATGCCAGGTTTTTTAAAAACCTTACTAATATGCTTGATACAGTTGAAAAATGGGTCTTTGCTTTAACCTTAAGTTAGGCTAAGTTAAGGTGTTGACTTTTGACATTTTTGTCACACAAAGTGCATAACTGCTAATACTCAAAATGGGTAATAAAAATGAACTTTAGTAAATTTAATCTTAAAGGCAATACACTAACCATAATAATACATGTAGTATAAAAAACAAGTTCTTTTTTCCCAGTTTATTTAGAAATAATTGACATACATCATTGTATGAGTTTAAAATTTTAGTATCTTAATTGCTGACAAATGGTTTAATATTATCTTAGAGGTCAGCAAAAAAAAAAAAAAGAAAGAAAGAAAAAGAAAGAAACAAACAAATAAAAAAACCCTCTTCATTTAAACAACATGTCCACAAGAATGTAATGTGCTTCGATATGTAAGAGATTCAAGCTTGCTGTTGTCTCTGGCATCAAAAGGGATTTAAAAATGTTTTTTTATTGATGCTAAAACAGCACAATAGACAAACTCAGTTTTAATCAGATTTGCTGTAACTAAATATTACATTCAGTGTTGTGTTGAAAAATATGTTGAAAACTTATTTCAAAATAAATGAAATACTATCTTTATTCTGATGTAGAAATAATCTGCATTAGGTTAAGAAAATACTAATCCAATCAGTATAGTAGGCAAAGCAGGAAGAATAAATTGCTATTAAATAATGTAGATGTGCAGGGCACCTGGGTGGCTCAATGGGTTAAGCCTCTGCCTTCAGCTCAGATCATGATCTCAGGGTCCTGGGATCGAGACCCATATTGGACTCTCTGCTAAGGAGGGAGCCTGCTTCCTCCTCTCTCTCTGCCTGCCTCTCTGCCCACTTGAAATCTCGGTCTTTCAAATAAATAAATAAAATCTTTAAAACAAAAATAATGTAGATGTGATTTTTAAATATGTTATCTCATATCTATGCAATCCAGCAAATAAAGAAGTGAAGATTCTATCTATTATAATATCTATTAAAATTTATCTCAACAAAATAAAGCATACAACCTAATTATCTTTTAAAGTTGCATCTAAGCTTTGAGTACAGTAGCCTAGTACAAAATGAAGCTATCATTGCTTTCCGTCAATACAAATCATCTACAAACTGGAAAAGAATTTTTTCCACTTACAAAATAATGATCTTTTTAATTATTAAAATTTGTGGTGTATCTACATAAAATATCTATATACTAATCCACCAAGCTGCAGTATTATAGAACTTATTTATTTATTTTAAGAACTTTAGAATTACAATCATGTCTTGCAAATTGTAAATCTGCTAGTATCTCTATAGTTAGATTTCTTCCACCTCTATGGTAATCCTATAGTTCTTAACTTTAGAGGACATTCTTAGTTGAAGTCAGTGCTAACCACATCCATCACCTTATCAAGATGCCTCTGTGTAAAAATCAATTATATAGTTTAAGAGGAATCTAGCTGCCTTTCCTAAGAATTCATTATATATGAATGATTTCATTCAAAATGACTTCATTAAAAATTACATTGCAGTGATTCCATCTCCAAATTTTTCTCAAATTCTTGGTCATTAAAATATATTTAGTACCCAGTTAAAAAAAAATCAGTAATTTTTTTCTTCTTATGAATCTTAATTGCAGTTGTTCAGTTGTAAGAGTAAATAAAAGTGAGCCTATTTTATTATGATAAATAAACTATACATGTTTAATTTGTTTTGATTCATAGAGTTTAAAATGCTACCTATAAATATTACAGAAACATAAAGAAGTTTATATAAGCAGATAAATTCAGCTTTTTAAAGCTGATGAAGAAAGAAAAGTTTAAATTATTTACAATTTAGGTTTTTGAGTGACTATAGAATATTAAGTTTGAATAACTAAGTATGAGTCATTAAACATTTCCCCTAAATACAGTAGAGGTTGACATGTTTAGATACTGTATTTTAACAATTAATGGTTCAAGTCATAGAACATTTTTCTAGAACATGAGAATTAGGAAAATTCTACAGTGTGCCTTTCCATTCTAACTTATGTTGATGCCATCCTTAAGTATGATGTGTGATCAGATGACTATGTAATTTCTCATTCTTTACTGTTAAAAATGTTTATTTTAAAACTTTATTTCCTGTTTAACCTAAAATGGACCATTTTTATGGATGTAAGCATGATAAAAATGCAAAATATCTTGAGATTGTGTAGTCTTAAATAAAACTGCTCTGATATACATATATATCTGATACATATAAATCTAATATTTAATTCAGTAATAGTTATCTAAAATTCAAATGTAATAAAATATCCTAACAGATTTTGGAAATGATGTTCTAACTCTGAATACTGCTAGTCACATGATAGATCCCTGGGCTTTTGAGTCACTTAATAAATGCCTCTGGGATGCTTACCACTAACCATAATGCCACCCCATGTAAAGTTTTTCTGGGTAACTGGACACCTAACCACAGAGGAAACTAAGCAAGAGCAAATAATAATTAAGTTTCTTTATCACTTATAAATGTACAAATATTAATATATTGTTGATAAGAATACACTATACAACCATTATAGTGAAATGTTAATGGTAGCATTGTGTTGACTGAAAGGGCAGACACAGACACCGCTGTGGTAAATCACATAGCTTTTATGCATCTAAAAAATTCAGAATAAAGTCAGTACTGTCTGACTGTCAACAACATTATCTCATATGAGGTAAGCTGTATAACTCCACAGCTCACTGTGTATGACCTAGGACCAGGGACTGTGGGGACAATGAAAAAGGAAATTCTTCTCAAAAAGCAGAATTAAGGGTTATCTGATTGACTAATCCTGGCATATACCCAATGTAATGAAATGAAGTTTTCCCAGTTCTTATCTAGTAGGATTTGGTGTGCTATAAACTAAGTTTTGCTGAGTTTTTCACATTCCCCCTTGTTTCTGAGTGAGAGTTTTTACTCTGTATGTGCTGTTTCTGCTCAACCTTGTATTTGGGGTATTGTGCAGAAGATAAATCCTATGCTAGTTTATGTGTCACTTTAGAGGGTCAAACTCAGACATATAGAAAGGATTGAGCACTACATAGAGATCCAAGACTTGAGTTGGATGTAATATTTTGGAGATAACTTTAAGCAAATCGTCATCTGGCAGTTTCTTGAAATATTTCTCATGCGGCAACTAGCGCATGCCTCATGCCTTGTCTTTTGCCATGCCTTGATCCTTATCTTTGGACTGTAAATATTAGTCTTGGAGCCCATCTTTCATAAAGATAAAGGGTATAATAAGAAATTGTGGTATAGAAAGATTCAAGTGGTTTGGTTCTCTGGGGAATAGGTGGAACAGATTTTTCATATCAGCCTATTTCCAAGTTGTTACATAAAAGAAAAAAAACTTCTATGAGGCTAAGCCAATGTTATTTTTATTCCCGCTGCTCATATCTAAATCTAATCCTGACTGATAACATCAATCATGCAATAAGAAACAGAGAATATCACAACTACAATAAAATCAATAATATATAAGCAATATTCACTTAGCATGTGCAATTAAATTACAAATCAAAAATAAAAAGTTAATTTAAAAATCTCCAATATGCCAACTTTAATATATACTTCCTTAAAATTTGTAAGAAAAGAAGATATGGCAATAATAAACCAAAAAATATTAAATGGTAATGAAAGTTCTATTATGAAAAATCTGGGATTTTTCACTTATTAAAAAATAAGAAAGATTAAGAGTACATTAATGAAGGAATGATCAAATGAATTCAAATTAAATCAAAGTAAAACACTTATAAAAATACAGAAAGAAAAATAGGTAAAACATAGAAGAGTGATAAGTGATCAAGAAAACACAAAACTATTTCCCTGAAACATACAACATATTAAAAAAAATCCCTAACTAGTACAACCCTGAAACATTAAAGGATGAATAAGTAAGTGACTTAAGGATTGAATAATAAGCCATAATTAAAAATAAGATTTTTAAATACAGGAAATTATGAGATATTATTTTAAGGAAATAATGAGGTACCAAACTGGCCCATATTTATAAGAAAACCTGCAAAAACAATAAAAGGAAAATAATAAAAGTACATTCAAATTTCTGTCTCTCAAAAGACAACAGGAAAAATGTCTTAAAGGCAATTTCTGCTGTATTAATACAGATAGACTTTGATACATAATTAATGCCTTTTACACTTATACATGTATGCAAAAATATTACAGTGTAGAAATAATCCGAGAAGATCAGTAAATACAAATTTCTTATGGTGATGGAATGCATCTTATGGTATCTTTTTAAAAATTATGAGAACAAAGATATTTTCTTTTCATCTGTACTACACATTACACTGAAAACCATAAAGTATAACTTAATGAAGAAATAGATCATAACATTGTCATTCATTTAAGAGAAAAAATTTTTTAAAAAAGAATGAAGAATAAACTAGTTTAATATCTAAAACCTCTAGGATTTTATAGATATTTATAAATAATTTTGAATAAGAGCAGACATTTTGCCACATGTTGAAAAATTAGTCAGCTTTCAAAATGAGTCTTTCTGCTTACTTGATGCTATAAAACCCAAGTTTCACAATGACATTTATAATCACGATTTTTAGGAGGACACACTTTTTCTTAAACTAAGCTCCACTAATTTGCTCTCATGATTAACTGCCATGTTATATCTCTGGGTTAGATTGCTCAAGGATAAGATTGGTAGGATGTCAGAGGAAGAGTGCAAGCATTCTGATTCTTTTTTTTTTTTTTAATTGCTCTTAGAATAATTTAGAGTTGAGAAAACCAAACTTTGTTTCAGGAAAATCCAGTAGAGAATTCTGAGTATTATTTTGACCATTCTTGATATATTCACGTAGGAAGAACACATATATATGTTACCTTTCATCATTCTTTTTTGTTTATTTCTTTATGATCAAAATTATATTCTTCCACTAAAAATCTTGTCTAATGAGTTAGATAGTGGTCCAGAGAAAAGAGACATGGTGCTGGTGGGAAGACAGCTCTTCTGAAGACAATGTTGTCTGAAAGATGGTAATTGTTATATAGCACAGTATGGAGTCCTCGGTTTTTACTTGAAGTCGACAGATATATGAGCGGTTGCTATTGTGCCCAGCAAGATAACACTTGCAAAAAATAAACTGGTGCTATATGAAAATTTAAAAATCGCAAAAACATTAAAAACACCTTTTTGAATTAATTTAATAGAGCCTGTCATGTAGAAATACCTCACATAGTTCACATGAACTTTATATGACTGCAAAACTGTCAGAATTTATTTGAAGAAAATGTGTATTAGCAAATAACAGGTTTAGAATAATTACAGCCAAGTGATAATTATATACAATATTAAAGGTTTTTAAAAATGTTTTTTAAAGCAGTGTTACATAAATTCAGCTCTCTATAGTCATCAAGTATATCTCTATATGGGAGAATAAAATGTGCTTACTTTTATAGAAGATAAATTGCAATATACAAGAAATATTGGAAAATTATATTTATCTTTTAACTTTTTAGCTTTAAGTATTATTCCAAATCTATTCTTATTACAATCTATATGGCTCAGTTGATAAGTTAGATGCTTTCCTTGGATATCAAGTTGGATAATTTGCTAGTAACAAGCCAGTGTATAGTAATGAGTATCTATGTGCTTCCCACAAGATGTCATTCGAATGTCAAACTCAAACACACTGTGTTAGAATAGTTTTTTTTTCACATCACTCTTTTTTATGTATTTAATTTTCACATATTAATTTGTAAATCACTTATCCTAAGATTTGAGTTACATGCATAATATGTTATTATCATTGATCCTATGATGATGATGATGATGATGATGATGATGATGATGTTGAGAGTTTCAAATGTAGATTCTAGTGAAGATGCAGGTATAAAGTCTTTCCAAGATATTCACTGAAATGGATGAAAGGAGAAAAACTAGAGATATGTAAACCTCATCCATTTTAAAACTAGCAAATAAAACATCATTTTACAAACAATGAGGAATAACTCCAATATCTAGTAAAATTAATATCTCCAATATCTAGTAAAATTAAAATTAGTTGGGAAAAAGAAATTGTGAATTAACAATTTCTCTACTTATAGGAGGATGTGCTATAATATAATCATATGTATTTCTAAAACACCCATTAGTATTGTTCTGTTACAAGCATAAGTCAGAGGACTTGTCAAAATAAGAGACTATGGCAATCACCCTATACCCCATTACCAAATTATGAATCAGCTCTGGCATCAAGAATAAAAAGAGAAAGTATACAATTATATTTATCCATATATTCTTGCCCTGCCCATTGTAAAACTGAAGTGTGAAGATGAGGGAAGGTGAGGGAAGATAAGAGAAGAGTCAAAGAATAAAATTTGACCAAGCTTTATAGTTGCTCTGCGATAAATGGATATGCACAGAAAAATATATCCACAAAATAAGATCCACAAAATAAGAGCACACGGTGTGGTACTTCACCCTAATTCAATTTCTCACTTAAGTAACTAGTCCACTCAAAACCAGAGACAAAAACAAAAAGAGAGAAAACAAGAACTCAAAGGGGGTAGGAGTTATAGGGACAGAGTAGGACACGGTGGGCAGAGAAACAAAGGGGAAGTGATTTCATTATATAGAGGAATCATATAGAAACGAAAAGTATACTGAATGCAATGGACTTTATATAATAATGTTTCTTCTTCCCCATAGAATACATAGAATGACAAAAATTACTTAAATCTCTAATACCAAAAGAATAGTGTTAATTCTAAAGAACAAACTGATGAGGCTAACAGGATCTAGATATATTTTTCTTCATTCAAATATGATGAAAAATATGCAGGGAATAAAGTATGCAAGAACAAATAAGTGAGCATATATTATGTAGAAATTGATAGTGACCAGAGTTTTTTGTTTGTTTAAGATTAACTTATTTATTTCAGAGAGACAGTGTGTGTGGGGTGGGGGGTAGAGAGAGAGAGGGAGAGAGAGAATCCTCAAGGAGACTCCACACTGAACATAGAACCTAACTCAGGGCTCCATCCAAGAACCCTGAGATCATGAACTGAGCCAAAATCAAGAATAGGCACTTAATGGACTGAGGCACCCAGGTGCCCCATAACCAGTCTTTATAAATTGCATACCTGAAACAAATATTTCTACATTTCAAGTTCTTATTCACTCATTAATTTCATTTGGTTATTCCATGCATATTTTTAGCATATTCTGACATAATGATAGGGTCTGGTCATCATACAAGGAGCAAAATCAGACAGGTCTTTCCTACATGTAACTTTACTTCTAACAAACATATAAATGTAAAGAACACTGAAATAAGTCTATAAAGGAGAAATACTGTTCTGAGTGCACAAAAGGGGGATTTAACCTTTTTTAGGATGAGGAAGCGGGGATGGGACTTAGTTATACAACTAGGAGAGGAAAGAAAACTCCAGATAAATGATTATTTCTTTATTCTAATAACTGTGAATAAGAATGAAACAAATCTTAGGAGCTGCTGAGAACATAAGAGACAATCTGGACTATACACACACTTACTGGCTATATTACCTCTCCCAATTTATTGCATAAAACAGCCATCAAATATTCCCAATGTATGTTCCTTCTGAGAAAAGAAAGCATTGGAATACTCATGTGACATTCCAGCTTTCTAGGAGCTGCCAAAGGGATATGGTTCTGAATCACCTACCTTACAGCTTTCACAGGACTTGGCATGCTCTACCTGGCTCACAGCCACTGAGAACAAAGGTGGCAGTTTGGTGTAGTATGTGGTTACCACCAGATCCCCTGTCCCTGGCACAGTGTAGCATGATCAGGAAAATTCAGTCTCTAGCATATCTAGACAGGGAAAGAGAACACTGAAACATGCATTCAGCATTCAGATTTCACAGGGGGTTGACCAAGGAACTGGTTTCTTTCTGATCTGTCTCAGAGTGCTGATGGGAAATAAAGAAATCTAGATGCCTGGAGGCTGCTGAGAACTCAAAAATTAAAAAAAAAAAAATTGTTGAGCAGTGTGCTGCTGCTTCAGAGGACCCTCAATACAGCAGACAGACTTGGAAACAAAGATTATGTACTCCTTAAAAAGAAACCAGAAAATCCCTTTAATCAGGAATTTATATGTGTAAATCTAGACAAGACATGGTCACAGAAAATATATGAGAGACTGTAAGAATCTCAAACAGGGCTGTTTGTCAAAAGGCTTTCCTCGTATGAAGCTAATCCACAGAGACTGGGGAAAAAGGCTGTTTTTTCAAATGTGCAAACACCAATACAAAGTGTCAAGGAAAATGAAGATATAAGGAAAAGTAGTTGGAAGAAAAAAAAAAAAGAAAATCTACAAAAGCTGACCCTAAAGAAATGAAGATATATTAATTGCTTGATAAAGAATTTAATATAACTCACTGAAATCAGAAAAATGATGTATGAAAAAAATTAGTATTTCAACAAAGTATCAGAAAATATTTTTTTAAAAAGACAAAAAGAAATTGTGGAGCTGAGGAATAAAACTGCTCTTGGGGAAAAAAAATCACTAGAGAAATAAAGAGCAAGTAAGAGTAAGCAGAAGAATCAGTGATTTCAAATATAGGTCATTTGACATGATCGAGTCATAGAGGAGCAAAAAGAAAAAGAATGAGAAATAGTTAAGAACACCTACAAAACTAATAAGACACCATCAAGTGGGCCAATACATAAATTACAGGAACCCAAAATAAGAGAGAGAAGGGAAAAGAAAGTTTATTTAAAGAAATAATGACTAAAACTTCCTATTACCTGGAGAAGAGAATGGACACTAAGATTCAAAAGGCCAAAAACTCTCTAAAGAGGAACCTAAAGAAGTCCATGTGGAAACACATTTTTCTCAGTGTCAAAATTCCAAGAAAAAAAGAATTTTGGAAGCCTCAAGTGTAAAGTGACTTAAAAAAATAAAAAATACAACTACCATATGATGTAGCAACTCCATTTGTATTTATCCTAATTTAAATTATGATCTTTATATATTTGCATTCCCATGTTTATTGTAGCATTATTCAAACATCCAGGATGTAGAAACAATCTTAATGCCCTTAATAGATGAATAAAGAAAATGTGAAATATACATATAATTTAACATAAATCAGCCTTAAAAAAAAAAAGAAAAAGAAGGAAAATGGTTAAGCCAATTTGTTAAGGTTTGTTTTATACCCCAGAATATGGTCAATCATGGTGAATGTTCCTAGTGAGCTTGAGAAGAATGAGTACACTACTGCTGTTGGATGAAGTAGTCTATAAATGTCAATTCTATCCAGTTGACTGATAGTATTATTGATTTCAGCTCTGTCTTTACTGATTTTTCTGTCCATTAGAGCTGATAAAGGGATTTTAAAATCTCCAAGTGTCATAGCTCATTTAGGCTTCTATAGCAAAATACCATTCTGGGTAGCTTAGAAACAATAGAAATATATGTCTTATAGTTCTGGTGGCTGGATGTCCAAGATCAAGGAGCCAGCATGGTCATGTTCTCCAGTGAGGGTCATCTTTTTGGTTCATTGCCATTGTCTTCTTGCTGTGTCCTCACAAGGTAGAAGGAGCTAGCAATCTCTCTGGAGATCATTTTATAAGCACTAATTGCATTCATGAGACCTCCAACCCCAATGACTTAAACACCTCCCAGTGTCCTCACCTACTAACACCATCATGCAGCTGTTTAGGAGTTGAAAATGGGAATTTGGCAAAGGGTTGGGGGGTGGAGGAGTGGGGGGAGGTGGTGGACAAAAAAATTCAGACCACAGCACCAAGTATGATAGTGGCTTCATCTATTCCTCTTTGCAGTTCTGTTAGTTTTTGCCTTGCAGAAGTTAGTTTTGATTTGTTAAGGGCACAAATATAAAAGATTATTATGTCTTCTTAGAAAATTGAACTTCTTTATCAATATGTAGTGTGCTTGTATACCCCTTATAACTTCTCCTGCTCTGACACTTGTTCCGTGTGAAATTAATATAGCTATGCCTATTTTCTCTGATTAGTGTTAGCAGGTATATATTCCTCCATTTATTTACTTTTAATCTATATGTGTCCTTATATTTAAAGTGGATATCTTATAGACCACTATAGTTGGGTCTTGTTTGTTGATCCACCATGACAATCTCTGCCTTTTAGTTGGTGCCTTTAGACCATTAACACTCTAAGTGATCATTGATAGAGTTGGATTAATATCTATCATATTCACATACTGTTTTCTATTTATGTCCTTGTTCTTTATTCATATTTAGTTTTCTACTCTTTTGTTACCTTTTGTGGTTTCAGTTGAGCATTTTATATGACTTCAGTTTTTCTTAATTCTTAGCATATAGTTTATGCTAATTTGTAACTTTTTTAGTGTTTGCCAGTGTGTATCTATTTGTAATTATTATATCTTTCCATTGAATTGACTTTTATCATTATGTAAAGACTTTCTCTGACTCATAGACAATTCTGAATTAATTTGTTTTTTATATATATATTAGTGTATATAGACATGCTTTTGATTACCATTTATATGGAATATATTCATCCATCCCTTCACTTTTAGCTTTGACATTTGTTTTGCCAAACACATTTGGCATGTGTTTTTAAATCTAAAATGGTTATCTTGTAAACAGCATATAGTTGGATTTTCCAAAACCCATTCTACCAGTCTATATTTTAATTGGTGGGTTTTATCTATTTGTATTTAAAGTAATTATTGGCTTACATTTATTGATTTATTTTTAAAGTGATTACCAAAGATTTATCATTGTTTTGTTGTTTTCTGTAAGATTTGTAGCTCTTTTGTTTCTTTCTCTCTTATTTTCTTCCTTTATGATTTGAGATTATTTACATAAAAAATTTTTTTACAAAATAAATAATTATTTTTTCTTTATCTTTTTTGTATCTGCTAGGTTATTTTCTTTGTGGTTACTATTAGGAGTGTGTAAAACTCTCAATTGTAGCAGTCATTTTGAACTAATAACAGTTTAAGCTCAACCACAGAAAAGAAGTCTAGACTTTTATTCCCCCAACATACTTTACTTAAATAATGTCAGAATTTGCTTCTTTTTAGATACTCTATCTATACTATAACTATAACCATTTTTTGCTTATAGTTATTCTTAAAACTTTTGTCTCTTACCTTTTATACTAGAATTGAAAGTGATTTATGAGACACCCTTACATTATGAAATTATTTATGTATTTAGCAATGTATTTCCTTTTACCAGTGAGATTTAAATTTTCATATACTTTCATGTTGCTGCTTAGCATACTTTCATTTCAACTTAAAAAACTCCCTTAAGCCCTTTCAGTAAGGTAAAACCTGTGGTAGTTTACTCCCTCAGTTTTTGTTTGGTAAAGTCTATTTCTCCTTTATTTTTTAAAGGACAATTATGCTGGGTATAATATTCTTTTTGGTAGCTTTTTTTTTCCCCCTTTCAGTACTTTTAATATATCATTACATTCTTTTCTAGCTTGTAGTACATTTGTTGTGAAATCAATGGATAGTTTTTTTAGGGGTACCTTTGTATTTAATGAATCACTCTTCTCTTTCTACTTTCAAAATTCTCTTTGACTTTGACTTTTGACAATTTAAGTATAATCTACCTTACTATAGACCTCTTTAGCTTTAATCTATTTGGGGAGTCTTGAGCCTTATGAATTTGGAGGTCCATCTACCTCTCAAATATTTTATTTTGGACCATTATTTCTTTGAATATCCTTTTGCTCCTTTCTTTTTTGTCTTTTATAATTTGTATATTAGTTTATTTGTTGTGATTCTATAAATCCCACACACTTTCTTCACTTTTTCAGTCTTTTTTTTTTCTTTTTGTTCCTCTGACTAGGTAATTTCAAATAACCTGTATTTAGCTTATTAATTCTTATGCTTGATTGAGTCTCCTGTTGAAGTTGTCTAATTGAATTTTTTCAGTTCAGTCATTGTGGTTTTTTAAAAAATTTTATTTAATTTTAATTTTTTTTTACTTTTTATAAACATAAAATGTATTATTAGCCCCAGGGGCACAGGTCTGTAAATCTCCAGGTTTACACACTTCACTGCACTCACCATAGCACATACCCTCCCCAGTGTCCATAACCCCACCCCCTGTCCTTACCCACCCGTCCCCGCCGCAACCCTCAGTTTGTTTTGGGACATTAAGAGTCTCTTATGGTTTGTCTCCCTCATGATCCCATCTTGTTTCATTTATTCTTTTCCTACTATCCAACACCCCCCATTGCATCTTCACTTCCTCACATCAGGGAGATCATATGATAGTTACCTTTCTCCGATTGACTTATTTCACTAAGCATAATCCCTTCTAGTTCCATCCATGTTATCACAAATGGCAAGATTTCATTTATTTTGATGGCTGCATCATATTCCATTGTGTGTGTGTGTATGTGTGTGTACTTCTTTATCCATTCATCTGTTGATGGACATCTAGGTTCTTTCCATAGTTTGGCTATTGTGGACATTGCTGCTATAAACATTCGGTGCCCGTGCCCCTCAGATCACTACATTTGTATCTTTAGGGTAAATACCCAGTAGGGCAGTTGCTGGGTTATAGGGTAGCTCTATTTTCAACTTTTTGAGGAACCTCCATGCTGTCTTCCAGAGTGGTTGCACCAGCTTACATTCCCACCAACAGTGTAGGAGGGTTCCCCTTCCTCCACATCCTTGCCAGCATCTGTCATTTCCTGACTCATTAATTTTAGCCATTCTGACTGGTGTGGAGATGGCATCTCATTGTGGTTTTGATTTGTGTTTCCCTAATGCCGAGTGATGTGGACAGTCATTGTGTTATTTAGCTCCAAAATTTCTATTGGTTCTTTCTTAATGGTTTCTATCACTTTGAACTTCTAATTTTCTTCATGTATTGTTTTCCTGATTTAATTTAGGTGTGTACATGTCTTGCAGATCCAAGCTATTTTGACATGATTATTTTGAATTTTTTTGTCAAGCAGTTTATATATTTCTATTTCCTTCAAGTTAGTTACTACAGCTTTATTTTATTCTTTGGTGGTGTTATGTTTGCCCAGTGTTTTTGATATTTATAGTATTTTGATGATGGCTATACATTTGAAGAACTAACCAGTTCTTCAAGTCTTTATAGACTGGCTTCAGCAGGCAAAACTCTTCACCAGTCAGCATGGCCAGAGATTCAAATGGATCAGCTGGGAGAATGTAGGTTTGTTTGTTCGTAAGGTCGACAGGCAATTAGGATTGATGCCTAAATCTATAGCTGGGAAGACCTGGTATCTGGGTCTACTGGGCCAACCTAGAGCCAGAATCCACAAAGGTGGTCTTGGGATTGAGGTCCATGGCAAAGTCATACAGTCATCTGCCTCTTTTTCCCCCATAGATGAACCTTTGGGGGAGGGGATCTCTGTTAGTATTACACTTTATGATCTCTAAAGTGAAACTGTCCTTCTTATTCAATGCGCCTTCTCTCATTTCTGTTTTCCACCTGGTTGCTGTATCATTCACCTTGTTTTTTGGGCTTTGGTGAAGGTATTCTTTACCATGAGGCTTTTCAAATTGGTGTTTCTGTGGGGTGAATGAGAGCTGGAATTTTCTTCCTGACAATATCCTGAAGTCATTCCTTATTGCTTTCTTTATCTTTGTCAAAGTAATGGAGATGTGAGAATAAAAAACCAGTACACTTAGAAAGATTAGTAAAAATTACCTAATCTTAGGGTGCCTGGGTGACTCAGTTAAGCATCTGCCTTTGGCTTAGGTCATGATCCCAGGGTTTTGGGATTGAGCCCAAAATGTGGATCCTTGCTCAGCAGGGAGCCTGCTTCTCCTTCTCTCTCTACCTGCCCCTCCTTCTGTTTGTGTTCTCTGTCAAATAAATACATTAAAAAAATCTTTTTAAAAAAAATTAACAAATCCTTCCATAAAAGAAAGACAAATAATGAACAAGGCCTCAGAAGTTTGTTAGACAATATCAAATGATACAATATTTGTGTAACTGAAAACTCAGGAGTAATATAAAATGAACAGAATATAAGTTAATGAAAAAATGACTATAAACTTCTAATGAAAACATTATTTGAAGAAACAAAAATCTTTATTTTTATAATTCCATTTATTTAAACAATTGTTTTAAATAAGTTTAATTAAATAAATAAGCAAACAAATAAATAAGTTAAATATGCTAATGAATCAACAATATCAAAAAGCAGAATGAAAGTTTACTTCATAAAGAAATGGCAAAGTAGCATGAGGATTCTTTAAGGAGAGTAACAGAATTGTTCATGATTACATTGGTGGTTTCCCAGGTGTTTCTGTCAAAATTCATTGAATTATATATTTTAAATGTGCACAACCTATTGTATATAAATTATACTTCAATAAATTACAGAAAAAAAGTGAATAATTATCAAGAGTATGAGTAGTTTATCCATAACAGAATTATTTAAACATCCATATAAGTTATAAGATTTCCAATATTACAAATAATTTAAGAAATTCAATTTTATGAAATAATGACATTTATTTTTTTCACTGAGTAGGCTTAAAATGTGATAATATTGCTTATGGAGTATGATAAATATATGCTATTATACAGTATTATTTATACTATATTATTTATATTGTGAACTTGCATATTACCTAAAGTTAAAAAGATATACAAGGATACATCCAGTTATTCACTGGGTTTTTGTAGTAGAAAAAGAAAAACCTAAATGCACACTAATGAAACAGTGATTAAAGACACAATAGCTTATAAAGTGAGAAACAGTGAAAGTATGGGTAAGGAGTTTACCTTGCATACCTTTGTTCTTCCACTAGGATGTGTATAGTGTACACAAATTATGTAAACTTTCTATTTCAGCTTTTATAAAATGGGAATGACAGTACCTACTTTTACAATAGCTACACAGGGACGTGTGGGTGGCTCAGTTGGTTAAGCCACTGCCTTCGGCTCAGGTCATGATCCTAGGGTCCTGAGATCTAGTCCGGCATCAGGCTCCTTGCTTGGCAGAGAGCCTGCTTCTCTCTGCATCTGCCTGCTTGTGTGCTTGTGCTCACTCACTCTCTCTCTCTCTGACAAATAAATAAATAAAAATCTTTAGAATAGCTCCAGAAGTGCTCAATGTTGATCCTATTCTTCTTCCTCCTCTTCCTCTTCTTCTTATCATGATCATCAGCATAACCACTATTATTTGCATGGTATGGCTTGCAGTCAGGGTGTTCAAAATATTTTATGACAAATAAATAATGTGTCAAACAATTATGGTATCATAAGGAAGTGTGAAAATAAAGAGATGTGTTGATGTTGATGTGTTGACATAAAAGTTTTCTCCAATAGGAATATCAAGTAATATCCCAATAATTACTGGGATAAATAATATGCAGTTTTACTAAAGTTCCTCTGTGAGCATATTATATAATGTATTATGTATAATATATTTTATATAATTACATAATTTTACATAAATTTTTAAAAAGAAAAAATCTAGATGTGTTCAAAACTAGAAGCAATGATTGCCATTGAAAATTCTATTCTAAGAAATACTTAAGATTTTTGCTTGTTCATAATTTCTAATGTTGTCTAAATGAAGATATATTAATATTTATAATAAGAAAAATATTCTAAACATTATATGAATCAGTGCCTGCATAACTGGCTGGATTTGGAGAGAAAGGAGAAAGTATTTTAAAGCAATCTTTGTTCCAAGGCAGTCATTTTAATTTGCAGTAATTTGATGTTTCCCCAGTTTAGGCTGTTCTGTATTTGCACATTGCTTAAAACAAATGATGAACACTCACTAGGTAAGCAGATAATCTAGGAAAGTGATGAAATTGAGTCTGAACCCTCAGAAATTAAGACAGTTAATAAAACTAATCATAGTTATAACAATTTCATTTATTTGTCCTCTTGTTAAGACAGGGGCTGCCCAGTTCAGAATACTGATTCAATTTATGCCTTCACAGAAAATTTTCATCAGTCTAAAGTGTTCGTACATCTCTAAAATTCCCAATCTAACAATTTTCAACTAGCATTCATTAGCAGAGTTGCCCTGTAGGAGGGTGTGCCTCCACTGGCAACTGTAACATTTACTGAGCTGCTATCCCTTTGTACCAGACATCAGTGCTGCAATGAAGAAAATACTCAATATATGTCCTAAAAGAATTTATCATCTATTTAGAGTATTAACATTTGAAAAAACAATGTAGGTAAAGTAAGTTAAGGGTAAAATAACTGCATACACATTACTAGCAGAAAACTCGGGGAGCAAATAGATCTATGGCAATAATCATGGAAGGGAGGGATTTAAAATATTTTACAAAAAGACGGCTTTTGAGTAGTCTCTTGAAAAAACGATAAAGGTGAATATGAAATTTCTCAGTGAGTGAAAAAAGAGCTTATAAAAATGCTTGAAAAGTATTAAAGCATGCAAATAATTTCAGAGTTGTATAAGTAGGATCAGCAATAGGTTGTTTGCTAAGATATCTTTGGTAACATATTTGTATAAATAATGATTCTGTAAACAATTTAAGTTTCTTTTCTCAGTGGTAGTTGGAGTCAAGACATCATGGAGAATTTTTAAATAGCCATTTGAAGCCTTGCAGATGGAAAAAAATTAGACTCAAAGTACAAATATATTTAGTTTCTTTGTCTGACTTAATCTTGATTTCCAGGTACCACAATGACTTCTTTGGCAAATGAAGTGACAAATAAGCTTGATTAGCGGACTAATCATTTAACTAGATTTTCTTTTTTATAGTTTCTATTCAATTGATTTTTAAATGATAGTCATTAAGTTTTGTTTCTGTTTTTGTTTGCTACTATTTAAAAGGAATTGAATATAGAAGAATAGCAAAGTTTTCCATTAAAATTCTGATGTACATGTATGGATTTGAGGTTCAGAACATTGCTAAATAACCTTTTGGAGACTGAATATCATGAGGGGATATTTTGCTTTATCAAGAATATTAAGTTCAGTTATCAATGAAGTAAGATAAAGTTCAAGTATTGCTCTAATATAGAACTCCTTATCAATAAAGTAATTCATCAGTAAGTACATGACAGCTCTTGCCTGTCTCCTTGATTCCTGACATGCATTCTGACAGCATTTGGAATAACAAAGGAAAAGATATGCTTTACATGACTATGTCACTAAACCAGAAAGGAGTTATTTAAATAAGACACCTTAAATATGTAAACTATTCACAACCATGAGTGAAGAGATTTAAAGAAACCCAGAGGTTATCAAGTTAAAGCTTATTTTATAGATCAGAAAAGTAAAGTTCACAACTTTAAGTGATTTCAACTGGGTGAATTGCAGTGGGCTTCCCTCCCATGGCTGCTTTAATTATATCAATCTTCTTTTATATTGGTTTATAAAATATTGACCATGGGGCACCTGGATGGCTCAGTCATTAAGTGTCTGCCTTCAGCTCAGATCATGATCTCAGGTCCCTGGTCGGCAGGAAGCCTGCTTCTCCCTCTCCCACTCCTCCTGCTTGTGTTCCTTCTCTCTCTGTGTCTCTCTCTGTCAAATAAATAAATAAAATCTTTTAAAAATATATTGGCCATAATTTAAAAGAGCATTATATGACAACACATATTCCATTTGGAAATATAATGGAAACACAAAAATACCCAGCCGTATCCTAGCAGTCCATGATATTAAAGCACCTAATAAGAATAAACCGATTTTTACCCATTAGCAATCATTATCTTTGGATGACATCAAAGTCAGTTCTATTTTACAGTAAACCAAAAATTCTTAATTTTATCTTAGCATACATTATTATCTAACATTTCCTTGAGTTAGACATATAGTTATTCTCTGTACTATCTATATGATTCTTATTTTTAGATAACAGAAGCAAAACAGAAAGGTTAGGTAACTTGTCCAAAACTGCATAAACTAGAAATGGAAATCAAGGATTAGAACCAAGGTAGTGCTCATAAAAAAATTAAACTAGAAATTAACCATGACAAAGACAATTTTAAAGGTCTCTAAACACATGGCAATCAGACAAGATACTTCTAAATAAGTCATGGACCAATAACAAAAGCCCAGTACATAGGTACAATATATATGAAAGTGAATGAAACTAAAGGTCTAACAATAAAAAATTATGGCATTCAGTTAAGGCAGCACTGAAAGGGAAATATGTTGCATTAAATGTTATAAATTCTTCATTTAAAATGAGGCAACATTCTAATCAACAATCTATGTTCTTATCTCAAGAGACTGGAAAAAAGGAAAACAAAGATAAGTTGAAGGAAGAAAATTATGAAGAGCAGAAATCAACAAAATTGAAAATAAAAAAAATTGATGATGACTGAAACAATATATTGTCTTTATAAAAAAAAAACAACAACAAAATTGGTAAATATCTACCAAAACTGACAAAAATAAAAGAGAAGATATAAAATAGAATTATCTGGAATGAGACAAAGGATCTATAGATCCTGCAGATGTTTAAAAATATAATGCAGAATATTATGAAATGCATATTTATAATCTTAGAGTTAATGGAATAATACTTGAAAAATTATAAAGTACAAAATGTATCCAAGATGAAATAAATAACATGAGTAGCTTTATAAATTTGAGAGAATTAATTTATAATTTAAAAGTTTCAGAAATAAATATAGTGAGATTCAGATAATTTCACTGGAGAATTGCACCAAACATATAAAGAAAAATTAAGAGGAGTTTTACAGATTTTGTTCAGAAAGAGGAAGAAACAGTTTTTATTTGATGAGTGTAACTCTGACACCGAGGTAGAACAAAAAAAACAAAACAAACAAACAAAAAACACTACAGATATATCTCTTATGAGTTTAGATGCAAAGATTCTCAATAACAGATTAACAAGTCAACCCAACAACAGTACACATCACAACAAAGTAGAAAAAATTCCAGGTATGGAAAGCCGCTTCAACAATTTAAAGATTAATCCATTTAATCTACCATAACAACACACTAACCTGGAAAACAAAAACAAAAACAAACCAAACACATAAATTGATTGATTGACACAGAAAAAGCATTTAACAAAATCTAAGCCCTAGTCATTTACCAATTTAGGAATAAAGGAAAGCAAAGAGTAGGAATAAAGTACGATTGGCTCAATTTGGTAAACAGCATCTATTAAAACCTACATCTAACCTCATACTTAATCTACCATTCAGTGATCTCCCATAAGATTTACAATAAAACAAGAATGTCTGCTCTCACCTCTCTTATTCATAGTACTGGAAAATCTAGACACTACAATAAGGTAAGAAAAAGAAATTGAGGCAGTATGGCATTGGTGGAGACACATAGACTAATGGAACAGAACCCAGAAGCCAGAAATACACTAGCACAAATGTATCCAATTGATTTTTGACATAGGTGCAAAAGCAATGAAATGGGGAAAAGTACTTTCAAGAAATGATGCTGAGGGATCCTGGGTAGCTCAGTTGGTTAAGTGATTGCCTTCAGCTCAGGTCATGATCCCAAAGTCCTGGGATCTAGTCCTGCATCACACTCCCAGCTCCATGAAGAGTCTGCTTCTCCCTCTGACCTTCTCCCCTCTCACGCTCTCTCTTACTCTCTCTTTTCCTCAAATATATAAATAAAATCTTAAAAAAAAATAATAAATGATGCTGGAACAGCTAGACATCCAAAGGAGGAGAAAAATAACTTTTACATAAATCTCACACTTTTTGTATAAAATAACTCAAGATGGATTGCAGAGCTAAATGTAAAAGCTAAAACTATAAATCTTGAAGAAAGGATAGGAGGGGAGAATTTCTGGGATTGACTGATTGATTGATTTTTAATTCCTAGAAATATGGGTAAGCAAAGAGTTCTTAGATTTAACATGAAAGGACAATATGTAAAAGGAAAAAATATTAATTAGCTATCATCAAAATTAATGATTTGTAGGTTCCAAATGAAATGGATGAAAAGACAAGCTGCAAACTGGGAGAAAGTATTTGCAAACCACATATCCAGCAAAAAACTATTATTTAGAATGTATAAAATTCCCTAATACTGAATGATAAAACATAAAATCTAATTAGAAAATTGAGAAAAGGCATTAGCACCCATGTCACCATGAAGGATATACAGATGGCAAAAAGCACATAAAAAGATGTTCAACATAACTAGTTATGAAAGAAATGTGAATAAAAATTATAATCAGATACCACCATAGACCTAACTGGCTAAAATTAAAAAATAGTGATAGCATCAAATTCTGACAAGAACGTGGAGAAACTGAATCATACATATATTGAAGATGGGAATGTAAAGTGATACAACCACACTGGGAAAATTGTTTAATAATAGTTTCTATTAAAATTAATCATGCAACAATGATATGGCCCAGCAATTGTGCCCTTGGACATTTTCCAGAGTAATGAAATTTTATGTTCACACAAAAATTTATTTTTTTTCTATCCAAAATGTCTATGCAAATGTTCATAAAAGCTTTATTCGTAATAGCCAAAACTGAAGGAACCCAGATGTCCTCCAACAGGTGAATAGTTAAACAAACTGTCTTACATATCATGGAATACTATTCTATAATCAAAACTAATTAACTATTGATGCATTCAACTTTGTGGAATCTCTAAGGAATGCTGAGGTAAAAGAGACCATTCTAAAAGTTACATAATGTATTCTTTCATTCATATCACATTTTTAAAAATTTAATTAAGTGATCTCTACACCAACATGGGCCTCAAACTCACTATCCCAAGATCGAGAGTCGCATACTCTTTATGGTGATGGAACTACTGAGATTCTTGACTGTGTTGGTGGTTACAAAAACCTATACACATAATGAACTTGTATAGTATTAAACAAAAATACACATAATGGAGTACAAATTGAAGTGGGAAAATATAAATAAAATCAGTGCATTAGATCAATGCTGATATCCGAATTGTGGTGGTGTTATACTACAGTTTTGCAAAATAATGTCTAGGAAGAAAAATATATAAAGTGTACAGTAAATTGTATCATTTCTTACAGCTATGTACCAATCTACAATTATTTCAATAAACATTTCAGTTTTAAAAAGGAATGAAATACTGTTACAACATGGATGAACCTTGAAAACTTTATGCTAAGTGGAAGAAGTTACTAATAAAAGAGATAGTAGATATATATTTGTTTACTGCTAGGGGAGGGGAAGAAGGGAAAGTGATGCTAATAGTAGGTTTTTTTCTGGGATGATTAAAATGTTTTCAAGCTAGACTGTGAGAAAATACTAAAAACCACTGAGTTGTACACTTTAAAGAGGTGAATTTTGTGATAATTATACATCTTAACAAACCTATTTAGCAAAATAAAAAGAATTGGAGAAAATTATTGCATTTAAATTGTATCAATATTTTTTTCTTCTCCCAAATTTGTAGAGGTTTCTCAAATCCAGCTGAGATTTTTGCCTCCATTTTAACTGACTTCTCACATTTAAGCATGTATCTGAACAAACTTTAACTCTACTGAATGAGCAAACTGAATAGAATAAATCTTTTAGAGTGCATTATGAAGCCAGAGGCTCAATGTATGAGAAACAGAAAAGGTTTACATATTAACACACTTCAGTTCACACTTCTATGACAGGCCCAAGTTTTTACCAGTCTCTGGTAGAAGGAATGTTGAGGCTGTATTGTTTATGCCTGTCAATTTTCTTTTCAGGGAGATTCTTACTGATCTGCTCTTTTGTTAGTCTGACCCTGTTTCATAACTCCAGAAATTTCTAGACATTTTTCTTCTGTTATAATCCTCTCCCATTTCCCAAAATAAAACTGTTTTCTTATTTATTAGACATCCAGAAGGAAATACTGAGCAGGAAGGTAGTTATATGAAGTCTAATCTTGATTTGAGAGTTCTCATGGTATCAGTCGTTTTTAGTTGTCCAGACTTTTCTCTGGCATACTCCATCTGTTAAAGGTATGGGAGAATGGTTGAAACATTAAAAGAAGATTGAGAAGTCACCAATGAATTAAAGGAAAAACAAACATACTTGTCTTTGAACCAAATCGAAGTTTTTTTTCTTCAGAAAGAAGGTGATAATTGAGTCAAATGATGATGCAGTAGTATAAAATGAGAATTAGTATACAACTAATCTTCATGTGTGAATTGTGCTTAAGAATGTGATCACTACTAGTATGGTTTAGTGCTATTGCCTTACTTCCTGGTAAGGCACCTGTAATTTTACTATCAGTTTTTTTGCACCAGCAAGTACAAGTGTTAACACAGGAAAAAAGGTAAATATGAAATACTGCCTGGTACTCTTTTGAAAACAATTTTGACCTCACAACCACTTGAAAGGGTACAAACAACTCTGAAGAGTCTATAAATCACAATTTAGAAACCACTCCCTTAATAATGTGGGATTCTATTTACATAATTAGATAAATATAACACAAATATTTTCAAAAAGCAAATAACTGCTAACTCTTAAGCAGTGAGATTGCTTTTTATACCAATAAAAATGAACTATAATGCATTCTTATTCCTAAACTAAATTATAAGGACAAGTTTATTTTTTCAATGTAAAATGTATAATTCTTTTTCAGGATGTCATGTTATTATGGGGAGCAATATTTTAAAATTCACTTCTTCATATGCTTTTTTATCCATAGCAACTGAATATTTTTATATCATTCTTCTTATTTTATTAAAAATTAATGAGGGTTTATTCTATTATAAATAAAATAATGTGTAGTAATAATTTACTATTTAAAATTTATCTACTAAATTTTTTAAAACCGCATTATAAAATATGCCTGAAGATTTTGAGCAATGACAATTTGGTATAATTTAAATTTAAGATCAATGTTACAGATTTTCATTTTAATGTTACCAATAAGAAATATAAAATTAAAAATAATTTTAGTTATTTAGCTTAACTTTAATTTTGTTTTATGTTGGATAATGGACATTTAATTAACACTTGCATAATAATTAATATCTTAAAGCCTTAATCATCTTAAACTCTAATTACAGATAATCAATCCATCGATAAATCAAATTGGTTTATGTACATTTAAAAGAATTCTAATAAACTAAATGATAATAATAATATGTTTGAAATCATGGTAAGAATAATTTGTTTGGTTGCTGGGCTCCAAAACTGATTATTTCAGGCAGAGGTAGGTTCTCTTTAGAAGCACAATGAAGCAATCTTCAGCTAGAAAAAGAGTTGTTGCTTACTGGGTTCATGAAGTAGATAGAGAGCCAAAGGATGCTTTCAGTTGGAGATGAAAGTCATAAAGTGTGTGAATTAAAAAGAATAGATTCATTTATCTTTGTCTTTTATACCTGGACAAATTGCTTAGAGCCATCTGTCAAAATTGCATCCAATGCAATAAAGGACATTTTGTTTATCTGTGAATAAATTAAATGGACCTGGATGGGATTTTAATGGAAATACGTACAGTTGAGATTTCCAGACAATCAGGCTTGGCATTTCCTACAAGCTTCTGATGGGCCTCTTTAGAGGGCAATTCTCATGGATAATTCTTCTTTCCTCTTTTTCTTATGGCAATATAGTAATTAAGTTTTTTTTCTTTTTAATATTGATACATTTTTGATCAGTAGAAAATTAGAAAAAGAGTTCCAAACTCTCTACCAGGAAACTTTGGCTTTGAATGGATAAACACATGAAGTGAAAAAATATGATTTTATTTAGAATGCTAAGTAGGTTTTCACTGAAATCAATGAAAATGTATCTTTTAAGTAAATAACAAATTTAAGTAAATAACAAATATTTTAAATATTTTATTTAAGTAAATAACAAATATTTTTTGTCTTTGGAAATAGCAACATGAAAAGTTCATGAAAATCAAAACTGATGTAAAATGTCCAGTTTTCAATACATCAATTTTTGTAATTTATATATATTTGGACTCTTCAAAAGAGCAGCTCCCATAAATATAATTTGTACCAAAGAAAACCACACTGAGTAGAGAAGCTCAATGTTCAGAACAGCACTGTACTCTGAGATGACTTTTTTTAAAAAAATGGATAGAAATAGAATTAACACCTCTTATCTCCTTATGATATCTTCAAACACTAAAAACACATATGGAGCGGTGGGATCTCCTGAATGGTACACTAAAAACCTCAATTTTAAAGTGTCAAAATTAAAACCATGCCTCATCACACACAGAGAACCCCTTGGCAAATAGATAGTTTGGTGCAAAGCATTTAAGGAAACCTTTGCAGTCATTAAGTGCTTACTAAACTAATCAAGCAGAGACCTTAGTGGCTAGTCAGTATAAGCTATGACTATTCCATTAGCTCAGTAAACACTATATATATATATATATATATGATTTTATTTATTTATTTGACAGAGATCACAAACAGGCAGAGAGGCAGGCAGAGAGAGAGGGGAGGAAGCAGGCTTCCCACCAAACAGAAAGCCCAATGATGCAGGGATGTGAGGCTCAATCCCAGGACCTTGGGATCCTGACCTGAGAGGAAAGCAGAGGCTTTAACCCACAGAGCCACTCAGGTGCCCCAACACAATATATCTTTAAATTTAAAAAAATAGAACCTGTAAAGAAACAGAGAAACATGGGCCATGCATGGGGGGAAAATGCAGTTAATAGAAACTGTCCTTTAGGAGCCTGATTTCAGACCTAGTAAACAAAGACTTAGAACCAGCAATTAAAAGTACAGTTAGTTAAAGGGATGCCTGTGTGGCTGAGTTGGTTAAGCACCTGCCTTCAGCTGGCATCAAGTCCCATTTCAGACTCCCTGCTCAGCATGGAGCCTGTTTCCCCCATTCCCTCTCCTGTGACCTCTGCTTGTTCTCTCTCTCTGACAAATAAAATCTTTTTGAAAAATACAGTTTTGAAAAAAAGCTAAAGAAAGTCATGTTTAATATATTAACAAAGGTATGAGAATGATGTCTTATCAAATAAAGATGACTTAATAGATAATGATGATAAAAGTAATAATAAATGCATGGAAATTCTGTGGATAATAGGTAAAATTATTAGAATCAGAATTTTTTTAGAGGGACTCAACAGATATGAATTGGCAGAAGAAAGAATCAATCAGCTTGAAGATAGTTGAACTGAATATATCCAGTCTGAGGAACAAGAAAAAAAATAATGAAGAAAAATAAAGTTTCACTGAACTGTGAGACACCATCATTATGCCAACATATGTATAACAGTAATCTCATAAGGAGGAGAGAAGAAAAAGGTAAACAAAACAAAACAAAATAACCTCTTTGCATAAGAAAGTAGCCAAAAATCTTCAGATTTTAATTAAACAGGAAAACAAGTAACAATCTACACATGCCTACAACTCAACATAAACCAAGTAGGACCAAATCAAGGAGTACCAGACCAAGATATATTATAATCAAACTGTTTAAAGACAAAGAGAAAATATTAACAACAGCAAGAGCAAAGTGTCATAGCTATCAGAGAATCTCAATAAAATACACATCTGACTTGTTATCACAAGCCATGGAAGCCAGGAGTTGTTGGCGTAACATATCCATAGGGCTAAAAGAAAAACATTACCAACCAAGAATTCTATGTTCAGCAAAACTATCTTACAAAGAAAGAAAAATTAAGACATTCCCAGAAAAATAAAAGCTGAAATAATTTATTACTAACTGTTCTTCCCTTTAGGCAGCACTAGAGGGGATCTTTTGGTTGAAATGAAAGGATATTACACAGTAATTTGAATCCACACAAGGAAATGAAGAATACTGGTAAAGGTAATTGACAGGTAAATAGAAAAGACAGAATATATGTATTTTGTTTGTGATCTTTTTCCCTCTTATCTGATATAAAAGACAACTGCATAAACAATTATTATAAAATAGTATTGGTGTGCTCATAATGTATAAAGATGTAATTTGACAACAATAACAAAAAGGTGGAAGAAAGAAATGAAACTATATTGGGCAAAAGTTTTCATATACTATTAAATCTAAGCTGATATTAATCTGAATTTGACTATTTTTAGTTAAGAAGCTAATTGTAGTACCTAGGGCAACCACTATAAAAATAACTAAAATGTGAAACAAGAAACCATCAAAATTCTAGAGTAGAACACAGGCAGCAACATCTTTGACATCAGCCATAGCAGTTTCTTACTAGATGTCTCCAGAGGTAAGGGGGAGAAAAATGAACTATTGGGATTTCATCAAGATAAAAATCTTTCTTACAGTGAAGAAAACAATCAACAAACCCAAAAGGCAGCCTGTGGAATGGGAGAAGATATTTACAAATGACATATCTGATAAAGGGTTAGTATCCAAAATCTATAAAGAATTTATCAAGCTCAACACGCAAAAACCAAATAATCCAATTAAGAAATGAGCAGAGGGGCACCTGGGTGGCTCAGTGGGTTAAAGCCTCTGCCTTTGAATCAGGTCATGATCCCAGGATTCTGGGATCGAGCCCCATACCAGTCTCTCTGCTCAGGAGGGAACCTGCTTCTCCATCTCTCTCTGCCTGCTTCTCTGCCTACTTGTGATCTCTGTCTATTTAAAAAAAAAAAAAAATCTTAAAAAAAAAAAAAAGAAAGAAAGAAATGAGCAGAGGACATGAATAGACATTACTCCAAAGAAGACATCAGATGGCCCACAGACACATGAAAAGATGCTCAACACCAGTGATTATTAGGGAAATACAACTCAGAACTAGAGATGAGATATCACCTGTCAGAATGGCAAAAATTAACAACACAGGAAACAACAGATGTTGGTGAAGATGTGAAGAAATGGGAATGCTCTTGTACTGTTGGTGGGAATCCAAACTGGAGCAGCTACTCTGGAAAACAGTATGGAGATTCCTTAAAAAGTTCAAAATGTAACTACCCTATAATCCAGCAACTGTACTACTAGGTATTTACTGAAAAGATGCAAAAATATTGATTTGAAGGATCACATGCACCCCAATGTTTAGAGCAACAAAATTCAAGAAATGAAGTAGATGAACATAGGAGAAAGAAAAAAGAAAGTGAGGGAGGCAAACCATAAGAGACTCTCCACTACAGAGAACAAAGTGAAGGTTGCTAGAGGGGAGGTGGCTAGGGGAATGGGCTTAATGGGTGATGGATATTAAAGAGGGCACTTGTATGGATGTTGTATGTAAGTGATTAATCACTAGACCTTACTCCTGAAACTAATATTACACTACATGTTAACTAACTAGAATTTAAATAGAAACTTAAAACATTAAAAAAAATAAATCAAAGAAAAAAATGGTAAAGAAACAAGAGAAAGTTCTATATAAGAAAATATCTATTTAACAAAAAAGATAATAGTAATAAAAAAAGAGAGGAAAATGATATAGATAGAAAACAAAAAGCAAAGGGACAGAAGTAAATCTGATCTTTTTGGTAATTACACTAAAAATAAATTGATAAGATACTGTAATCAAAGTCAGAGATTAAAAGAATAAATAAGGGGAAAACCCATGGTTCAAGTATATGCTGATTCAGTAACACGTATATTTAGAGTCAAAGGATGGAAACTGATATATTACAAAACAATAACCAAAAAAAAGTTAAAATGACTATACTAACATCCAGATAAAAAATGTATTAAGACAAAAATTCTTGCCAAATGCAAAATGGGTATATTATAATGCTAAAAGCGTCAATTTATTATAAAAATTACAGTAAACACCATATGTACCAAAGAACAAAACCTCAAAATAAATGAATCCAACACTGGCAGAATTGAAGAAAGAAACAGACAAGTCAGCAATAATATTTGGAAAATTTGACACCTCACTTTCAACAACAAATGAAACAAGTAGTCAGAAGAACAACAAGGAAGTAGAAGACATCAACTCTATAAATTCACTAGATTAAACAGAAATCTCTAGAATAAATCACCAATAGCAGAATATATCTTTTTTCAAGTGCACATGGAACATTCTACATTATAGACCATTAATATGCCCTAAAATAAAACTGAAGTCATGCAAAGTGTTTTCTTATAGTCACTAAATCAAATCAATTTAAAACCAGTTAAAAATGACATTTTTTTAAGAATTGCTCTTAGACATTTCATGATATAAAATTTTAATCAATTTTTTTCAATTTTGAACTTAGTATAGAACATGGAATATTTTTAAGAACACATGGATTCCATTTTTTAAAATGTCAATGTTTATATGATTCTTAACATTTTTAACTCAATCTTAACTATATATTTTACTAGCAATTTACTAGCATAAATGGCTGAGAATAAGAATGTAGAGAAATTATATAAGAGTTGAATATTGGACGGTATGGATAATAAAATGGAAAAAAATCCTATGAAAAATGAGAGAAATACAAGCAGTGAAGACAGAGAAAAAGGATTGTGATGAAATTAACTAACAGTGAAAAGTTTTAGGACTAATTAATTAGATATGCTCAAGAACAAACACAAATGCAGAAAAGCAAAATATGTAAAATAGGTGTTAACAACTCTCCACACAACAAAATATGAGGTATTTTCCTCAGAAGCTTCCTCTCTCTCATTCCATCTTATATAAAAATGCTTCTCAAAATTAGAGAGACAATTTTCTTAAAAGCAAAAATGATAACGCTTATTGACCATTGTTTTATGCTAGGTTCATTCTAAATATTCCCTACATATCAACTGATTTAACCCTCATTCTTTTTTTTTTTTTTTTTTAAGATTTATTTATTTATTTGACAGACAGAGATCACAAGTAGGCAGAGAAAGGGAGGTGAGAAGCAGGCTCCCTGCTGAGCAGAGAGTCCAATGTGCGGCTCAATCCCAGGACCCTGAGATCATGATCTGAGCCAGAGGCAGAGGCTTAGCCCACTGAGTCACCTAGGTGCCCCATTAAGCCTCATTCTAATATGTAAAAATAACTTTATAGATGTGGATACTGTAGTTCAGAGAAATTAACAAACTTGCCCAACATCATACAGCTAGCAATCTGTAAAATCAGGATGTCAACAAAGTCGGTCTGGTTTTGGACTATGCTTATAACTTTTGAAGCTGTACTCAGGCATGGGCAACTCTCAAGATTTGATCGCTAGTCTCACTGTTTTACCTTGGAAAAATGAACCGCTAACTCTATGAACTTTGAAAAGGTAAAAAATACAACTAAAATTTATTACTATTTTATAAATAATGTATTTTGAAATGCCTTATTTTGAGACCTTATTTTGTGATTCCAATAACAGTCTGAAAAACACTAGTTTAATTACCATGCAGCTTACTATATTTTCCCCCACTGTATTTTTCTGCTCATTTTATTATTTTGGATTGATAATTTTTTGTCTCTCATCTGAGTTTTGTGATAAAAGAATGAAATTGTTAAAGTGCCTTTGAACTCAGCCTATAAATTAGATTTTTTTCAACTCTTGAACACTAGGAAGGCTATTGTTTACTAAATTGCTACATTTACTGCTGCAACCCTGTATTTCATTGTCTATTAATGTGACCAGTCTTCATTTTCAGTCCTTTGGAGAAATCAACTTCTTCAAAACTCAACCCATAAATTGCTTACTAGAGAAAATCAAAATTCAATTTTAGACATAAAACATACAGTTTTGGGATGCCGGAGCCTGGGTGGTTCAGTCAGTCAGGAATCTGCCTTTGGCTCAGGTCATGATCCCAGGGTCCAGGGATAAAGTCCTACATTGGTCTCCTTGCTCAGGGGGGAGCCTGCTTCTCCTTCTGTCTGCTGCTCCTGCTGCTTATGCATGCATGCTCTCTCTCTCTCTCTCTCTGACAAATAAATAAATAAAATTTTAAAACAAACAAAAAACCATATAGTTCTACATAGAGAAAAAAATCCAAGCTCAGGTGAACTAGAATATAATAATTAGACAAAAAAAAAAAAAAATACTGAGAGCAATGATAATTTAGAAATAAATTTTAAATTTTATTTAAATAAAATTTAAATAAAATAAATTTAAAAATTTAAATAATCATATCAACCATCCCAAATATTTTTAAAGTTTGTATTTAAATTTGTTAGTTAGGGGCGCCTGGGTGGCTCAGTGGGTTAAAGCCTCTGCCTTCAGCTCAGGTCATGATCCCAGGGTCCTGGGATTGAGCCCCGCATCAGACTCTCTGCTCAGCGGGGAGCCTGCTTTCTCCTCTCTCTGCCTACTTGTGACCTCTGTCTGTCAAATAAATAAATAAAATCTTCTAAATAAATAAATTTGTTCATTAATATTAATTAGTTTAATAAATTAGTTTCAGGTGCACAGTAGTGACTCAATACTTCCATACAACTCTTAAAGTTCATTGTAAGAAGTGTACTCCTTCATGTACACCATCTATTTAACCCATTCCCCCTCCGTCACCTCTTTTTTGACAACCATCAGTTTTTTTTTCTCTATACTTAATAGTCTGTTTCTTGTTTTGCCTCTTTTCTCTCCATGCACATTTATTTTATTTCTTAAATTCTGCTTATGAATGAGATCATATAATATTTGTCTTTCACTGACTGACTTATTTTGCTTAATGTAATATACTCTAGTTTCATCCAAGTCATTGCAAATGGCAAGATTTCATTCTTCACTACAGCTGAGTAATATTCCAATTTGTATATACACACCACCTGTTCTTTATCTATTCATCAGTCAGTGGGCAACTGAACTGTTTCCATAATTTGGTTATTATAGATAATGTTGCTATAAACATTGAGGTGCATGTATCTCTTTGATTTTGAATTAGTATTTGAATTAGTCTTGTGAATGTATAGTTGTCTTGAAGAACTAAGAACTCTGCTAATAAATTTTCCTGGGGAGCCAAGTTTAAATAAAAATGTATTTCCATTCTAAGCTTTTTTTTGTTTTCTTGCTATGGGGATATTTTTGTTTGTCCAAGATATGTCCAGATCACCATCACAATATTGGTACAAACATTAATATGTTATCATTTTATTTCAGATTCTGTAACAGAAGGGCCTATACTATCTAAGTAAAGGTATTTCTACTGAAAAAGAAACAATGTAGCCAACTCTATTTTTATCCAGTTAACATTAAATTTCTTCTATGGAAATAATTACTTTTTAGTCATACAGCTTTAATATTTTAGTAAATTAAGAGTCTTAAAGTTAGAATTGGAAAAGTACTATTAGAAAAAAAAAAAAAAAAAAAAAGAAAAAAAAAAAAAGAAAAAAGAAAAGTACTATTAAAATACTTTAAAGGAAGGTACTTGTGATGATCACTGGATGTTATATGTGAGTGATAAATCACTAAATTCTACTCCTAAAATCAATATTACCTTATAAATAAAAACTTGAAACAAAAAATAAAATACTTTTAGAGCTTTGATCAATTTACATGTTACGAGAATCCTAAATTCTGTATAGAAAAAGTTTAAATGTTTCTCTCATTGCTTATCTATTCAGTAGAGTGATGTACTTTCTGTTATTAAACAAAAACTCTTTCTGTTATTATTTTTCCTTAGAGAATATAAGCTAGTCTTAATCACTTAATATCCCTTTGTTTCCCTGGTGGGTCTTTTGAATGTGGCTTTGATAGTGGGCTATGGTCTTTCTGCCTCTGATACAATTTGGGTGTTTGCAGGTCATTAAAAGGAACAACCAGCTATGACTTCACCAAGTTTATATCTATAAATATTACAGAGGATCAGAATTTTATCCAAAACTGTTATTATTGTTTAATTATAATATGCTAGAGAGGATGTGGGAGGAAAGCTGTTTCTTCTCTTTGCCTACTGGAGAGTTGGTGAGACCTATGAAAGAAGACCTAATTCTAACAATCTAAGAATTTTGCATGACCACATACGTCTAAGCAATTCAGCTACACACAGCTAAGGGAATAGAAAGGCAAGATGCTGCATAGATTTTGCCTTGAATTGCTTTTCCTTATTGACAGAGAACTAGAAAATGAGTGGGAGTGGAAGTTCAAAGTAGTTGTACCTTTTGAGAGTTAGACATATTAGATGAGAATACAAAAATTCTGAATATATTGGGGGTTGAGGAAAAGAAATATATATATATATACATATATATGTATATATATATATACATTTTTTTTAAAGACTTAATTTATTTATTTGAGAGAGGGGCAAAAAATCTTAAGCAGACTCTGTGCTAAGCATGGAGCCTGACCCAGGGCTGGATCTCATGACCTTGATATCGTTACCTGAGCAGAAACCAAGAGTCAGATTTTAACCAAGTGTGCCAACCAGACACCCAGCAAAAATATATATATTTATATTTATATATATACATATTTTTTAAAGATTCATTCATGTATTTGAGGGTGTGTAGGATGGAGGGAGAAGGAGGAAGCAGACTATGTTCTGAGTGCAGAGCCCTCAATGTGGGGCTCAATCTCAGGACCCAAGATCATGACCTGAGCTGAAATGAAGAGTAAGATGCTTAACCAAGTGAATCACCCAGGCACCCCAATATATTTTTAATCTTTAGAAAAAAAGACTATAGGAAATTCTTCATGATCTGCCCAACAGCCAATTATTTCTCCTTATGAGAAAATGCTAACACTTCAGAATGATAATTACAAATATAATTAAAACAACATTTCCTGAAATGTTTAAGCTAAATGAGAAGAAATTATCAAAAGTTTTTTTTATCAAATTTCTTTCTTTGAAATTTGTTAACAAAAGACCTATCCCCTGGTAAAGGGTGTGTGTGTGAGTCTAGGTGAAGGCAAGAGCATGAACTAAATTACTCATCCTATCACTGTAGAAAAAAAAAAAATAAAGTAAGATGGTCTAAGCAGAACTATGAGGTTTATTTTCATTTTATTTTGTTTTATTATTAAGAGAGAGGGAGAAAGAGAGAGAGAGGTTGGAGGAAGGAGACAGAGAGGAGAGAAAATCTCAAGCAGGTTTGATATCATGACCTGAGCCAAAATCAAGAGTCTGACACATAACCGACTAAGCCACTCAGGAGCCCGGGAATTGTTAAGAAGTTTAGAGTAGGGGTTTCAAATTTATAAATTTGAAATATGCTGGGCATAAATACCATTCCTATGCACAAAGCCTTTACTACAAAGCTCACTTGAAAAAAATGAATGGCTATAGGTGTTATCATTGCAGGTTGAGGTATAATTACACATATTTTGCTTCTATTAATTCATCAAATGACAAAAATTGGATTATAGAATATGAAAATAAGAAATGGATTTTCCTGTTGTGCCTGCTTTCACCTGATGGCAAGCTGATGAGAAAGAAGCAGACTGTCCTCATAACTTGTTCACTTTCTGATTTATTTTCAAGGTTATTGTATCATAAATTATCTGCTTTGTGTATTTTGGGCAGTAGGGATTGGAAATCCTTTTCTATTGTACTACACTCCTATTTTCACACCCTAAAAAGAGGATCATTTCACTTCATCTTTTGGATTTACAAAGATTAGAGGGCCCCTACCTACACCCAGGAGTATGGGATTTTTCCAAGGAATTAAAAATGTGTACTTCCAGGGGTGCCTGTGTGGCTCACTCGGTTAAGTGTCTGACTCCTGATTGCAGCTCAGGTCATGATCTCAGGACTGTGAGATGAACTGGCAAGTCTGGCTCTGTGCTCAGGGGGGAGTGTCTCCTTGAGATTTTCTCTCTCCCTCACCCTCTGTCCTTACCCCCTGCACTCTCTTTCTCTCTTTCTAAAGTAATGAAATAAATAAATAAATAAATAAATAAATAAGCAAACAAACAGATCTTTTAAAAAATAAAATAAAAAAATAAATATGTGTAGTTCCAGCATCTTCTCTCTTACCTTGTAGTTGCAAAATAGAAGAGAAAAGTTGAAGTATAATTTCTTTCTTTATATTATACAGCAGGAAAAATTCTTCCTCTATCCTTTAAGGTCTCCCAGCTGCACCAAGAAATTTACATGAGACAGACACATAGGAGTAAAAAATTATTAATATGCACATGGAAGCCCAATAATGAAAATGAGATCTAAAGAAGTGACAAAGGCAGGCTGTTTTTATACTTTTTAGACAAAAAGACAATAAATTTGTAAGAAATTGACAGGATAAAGAAAACAGATGTTTGGGAGATTTAATGGAATTTGGGCAGAGGTAGCAATTAGAAAAAAGTATCAAGGTTTGTTTCTGCAGCTTTCTCAGCTTTAAAGTTTCTATCTCTGGTGATACGGATGCCTTTTTATGTCTCAGTACAGGGAGAGTACATTTCAAATGAGGTATTTATTTCCTCAGAAAAGGGTCTGAGCTTCCTTGAATTGGGTATTTCTTAAGTAGTTTCTATTTTAAATAAGCAACATGCCAAAGTGGCACATTTGAGGGTAGCCTGCCCTTGGCTCCCATAGTACACTTTCTCTTCTAAAGAATAACTAACTTCAGGACTATGTAGTTGTCCTAAAAGGCATGGACTGATCAGTTTAGGCCAATTTCACTCTAAACAAAGGGCCAGTGCTTCCCCCTCTTGTCTTGTTTCCTGACCTTTATTTCCATTTGTACTAATGTTCCAGCGTGGGGTTTTTCCCCATTTGTATTATTATTATTATTTTAAAGATTTTATTTATTTTTTTAAGACAGAGAGAAAAGAGAGAGCGAGCATGTGCATGAGTAGGGAGGAGGGACAGAAGCCGACTTCCCGTTGGGCAGGGAGCCAGATGCAGGGCTCCATCCCAGGACCGTGGAATCACAACCTGAGCCAAAGGCAGCCCCTTAACCAACTGAGTCACCAGTCACTGGGGTGCCTCCTTTTTTTTTTTTCTTTTCAATTTATAATTTTATTGTTCTTCCTTTCGCTATAAGAATAAGAGTCAAGTTAACAAATAATTGCTTTCATATAGGTTAAGTAGTTAGAGCGTGCATTATACTTACAGATCATTTCTCAGATTTGGCTTAATACTTAATACTTTGCAATGTTTATCCCAGCTCACTTCAGTTCTTGAGTTACTGAGATTCAAAATTAAAGCCCACCTGTAAGTGAAATATGACTTTGCCTGTCATTATGCTCTGCATTTAGTTCTCTTAGGAACCTTATGCAGAGAGAGTTGTTGTTTATTTGAGGTTGCATTTATAGTATATGTAGTATGGGCACCAAATCTGATCAGGAGAGGAACCTGTGGAGTGGGGGGGGTAGAACAGCTTGTCCTTTTAATTTCATAACTAAGTCCAATTTGAGAATATAAACAGTCATTTTAGATAATGCTCAATCTTTTGGAAGATAATTGCTCCACTCAGTTCATATTTTATTCTTTTTCTAGTTCCAGTCAGGGAAACGTGTGATCACCTGACCTCATAGTGGAAAAATAAATGAATCATCATTACCTTGATGTATTCTCTGAATCCTTTCTGACCAAGTTGCAAAATGGCCAGTCTGGTAAGTGGGGGTGGCTGGCCTGGTCCCATCCGGGGCGTCCTCACAGGTTTATTGCTGGCTTTTGTAGGCAGAATTACTGTCTTTCTCAGAGGGATCAGGAAACTAAAACCTGCTCATTTAGCTTCCTTGGCCTTAGCCAACATGCAACTCCACACTTATGTTATGCCCTTAGTACCTATTATAAGGTCATCTCACTGCGCCTGGACAGTCTTCATGGCAAGCCAACTAGCTCCTAAATTAATATCAGTGTTGTACAGGGAAGTGACTAGAGGGCAACATCTTCCTGCCTGACTATATTTCTCTGCTTTTTTTTTTTTTAATTAGAAAAATTGTATTTACTTAGAAGCATTCAGAATATCAACAAAACATTGGCAACTTTTTTTTTTCCTTTTCCATTACAGGGTGGTATTCAGTTAACAGAACAATTATTTTGTGCAAGCTGCATCAGAGACAACTAAAGATGAAAACACTGCCATCCCCATACATAACTAATCCGTACTGGGCATCAACAAGAACCTGTTGTTGGTTACAACAGGTTGAAAGTTACGCTGTAACTTTCCATACTGATTTATCATCCCCTCACTGTCCCAGCCAGGCACAGTTAGTGGCCACTGAAAATACCACCAGGACAGGGCTATCTAAAGATACATTCTGTAGTGTGTTAACATACAAAAAAAAAAAAAAAAAAAACCACAAAAAACAAACAAACAAACAAAGACACTGTAAGGTTTAAAAACAAATCTTACACAGACTTACATTTCTTTTTTTTTTCTTTCTCTGTTTTTTTTTTTTTTTTTTTTTTTTTTTTTAAAGGAGTTGGGTACAGGGGGCAGGGTGGGGTTGTAAAATGATTTAGAGACAGGAAAACAAAACAAAACAAAACAAAACTGCGCTAGATCCAATTTTACCATCATCAACTTCTTCACCTTCCTCCTCCTCGTCCTCTTTATCTTCCTCGTCTTCCTCCTCTACCTTCTTTTTCATGCTTTTTTCAGCCTTGACGACTACCTTTTCTGCTGCCTGCATCAGGCTTCCCTTTAGCTCGGTATGCAGCAATATCCTCTTCATATTTCGCCTCCAGCCTAGCAGCCTTCCTCGCCAGAGGCTGCCGGCGGTCTGTGGCCGTGTTCCCACCGCACGTCTCTCCCCGTTTCTCCGCAGCACATCAGCAGAGAAGCCTGGATGCTCTCCTTTGATCTGGGGGCGATGCTTAGAATAAACTGAGAAAATGGCGAAATGGGTGCACTGAGACCCTTGAACTCTCTTCTGTTTCCCCTTAAGAGGGCTGTGTTTTCATTTCTCTTTAGCAGACGTGGTCTTGCATCTCTCTGATCACTTCTGGGCTGACTCCGAGAAGCTGACCAAAGACTCTCGGTGCTTAGTCTTGTGCTCCTCTGAGAAGTTTGGGCAAAGAATGCATATGATGACAATTTGTCTCTGGGCTTCTTAGGCTGTCCTTTGCCCTAGCTTACTTACTTTCCACAGCAAAACCCAAGAGTCGTTTAGGGCTGGCCTCGCTCACTTGCCCCCTTGCTCTCTGGAGCTCAACAGGCTGCAAAGCTCTCTGCCTTCTTAATTCGTCTACCAAGGCATCACGTGAGTCTCTCTCCGCATAAACATCAAACCACAACCTCAGGAGCAAATGTTGAGGCAACAATAAGAGCAACGCTGAACAATTAGCTCAAAGAAAAATCATTATGTAAACGGACTGTGGGAATCCACATCTGGGACTAATTTTTTTTTTTTCTTCCTCCCAGCGGGTAGGTTCTCTTGCTGAAGATATGTAGATTATACGAATAAATTATGTTTTTTCTCCACATATGACTTGCTGAGAGAGTAAATTTGTGACTCCCAATACATTTATAATTGTTGTTTACTTCTCTAAAACTTCAAAATGGCCCTGTTTGTGTTTGCATCTATGAGAGCTATTTTTTGGCATTAAGTGTTTTAGACTCCAGAAAGGATTAAGAACATTAGTTTTTTGCATCCAGAGAAGCACAGACCATACTCACCATTAACTATTGTTTAATTCTATCACAACAGTTGTAAAAAAGTGATACCAAATTAGACCCACCACAAAAAGGAAGATTTGATAACATCAGAATGAATTTTATGTTAAATGACATTTAACATGGAAAATTATCCCCTGGAGTGAACCAGTTGTTTACTCTCACTGATATCAGATTGAAAAAAATAATCCAACTTGTAGATACATACCACCATGGGCAAGAATTGGTTCATAGCTCTCCCAATGCTCATAGCAACAATTTACAAGGTAAATTTCCTTCCAGCTGAAATTTAAAACCATATTTATTGAAACAAATAAATTTCCAATTATGAACATTTGAATAAGATACACAGATTAACTTGTTTAAAAATATAATTTCCGGGATGCTTGGGTGGCTCAGTCATTTAAGCATCTGCCTTCAGCTCAGGTCATGATCCTGGGGTCTTGGAATCAAGTCTGGCATCCTGCTCCCTGCTGAGTGGGGAGCCTGCTTCTCCCTCTGTCTGCCACTCCCCCTGCTTGTGCGCTCTCTCTCTCTCTCTCTCTGACAAATAAATAAAGTCTTAAAAATAAATAAAAAATACATAAAAATAGAATTTCCCTTAGAAAAACAAATCTAAGCATAATTCCGCATGATGTAATGAATTAGCAGATTAATCTTGTCCTCTAATAGATGACCATGCAGTTACAGAATATAGAAGCCTATCTCAGTACAGAATCTCTGTAGAGATTCTTGAAGTACCAAGTGCCCAGTTGCTCAATAAATGCTAATTGGCAAAGATGATAATATGTTAACTCATTTCCCAAAGGGTCTTCTTATTCCCTGTTGTTTTTCACATCCGTCTACTTCAAACTTTGAAAGGGAAGAAAAATGTCAATAATCATGAGAAGTATAACATTTTCTACAATTTGTGAAATTAAGAAATCTCTCACATTTTAATTGCACAAACCCATATACAAATGCACACACCATTCAGTGCTGTTAATTAGTTTCTAATTATTAACTTTGAAAAGCCTCTCCTCTCTTTAAATTATAACAGACACTTCAGAACTTACTTGGCTGAAAAGAAAAATGAAGAAGAAGCCTGATCTTCTGTTCATTAGCTTTGGCATGATTATTCCTTCTATTGTACAATATAGTCATTTAGAGCTGGTCTTACATGGTCCGTGGGATACTATTGCTTTGGTTGGCAACAGTAATATGAAGGAAGTTGCATGAATCTTATTGATACTACTAGAGACTGGTGCTTCATTTTCAGCCGCATTCACTTTATTTTCAGTTATTGCCTCTCTGGTTTATGTTTGCAGAATATTTTCCTTGTCTCCTCCTTGCCCCTTCAGAGAATCACAGCATAGCAAAGTGTCCCTACCTTAGGTAACAATATGAGGAGAAAGGCAAGGGTGTTTATGCCATCTTCATGCTTTATTGCCATTACCCTGTGGGCATCTTCTCTCCTTTTAATCTGATCTCTTTTGTGTTTTGGTTACCAGAGGTAAAAGGAGAAGCAGGTATTGTCTTTAGTAATTTACACAATCCTGTTCTCTCATTTCCCTCAGGCTTCTCCCCTTGTATATATATCAACATGAAAGCAAGTTCAAAGGCTTTTTTGGCTGATAGAATACTGGTTTCCTTTCACCTGGATAGGTGATTTTTGTGCTTGTGGGTTCTGGATTCTGGGAGAATTTTCACACATAGTTCCTGAAAACAACTACATGGCAAATGGTTTCTCACAAGTTAACACATATTCATATAAGTGTTTTGTGTGCTTTGTGTAAATACCTAGTAGCACAGTTGCTGGGTCATAGGGTAGCTCTATTTTTAGCATTTTGAGGGACGTCCATACTGTTTTCCAGAGTGGCTGTACCTGTCTGCATTCCCACCAACAGTGTAAGAGGGTTCCTCTTTCTCTGTGTCCTCGCCAACATCTCTTGTTTCCTGTTGAGTTAATTTTTGTGTAAGGTAAAACAGCCAGCAACTCTTGTGGAAAAGGCGACATTGAATTGTTTTTGCATTTTTGCCAAAATCAGGCAGATTTGAATGGATCCATTACCAAACTCTGTATTCTGTTCCAGCGATCTATATATGTCTAACTCTGCAATTTGCACAGTCTTGAATACTGAAGCTATATGAAAAAACTTGAAATCAGACCAATACCTCCCACATTATTCTTTTTTCTGTCAATGTTGTCTTAACTATTCTGAGATCTATACATTGTCATATGAATTTTGGAATAATCTTTTATATATTTACAAAAAATCTTGCTGAGAGTGTGACAGGAATTGATTAAATCTGTGCCCATCAGTTTGTTGAAACTTGACATCTTTACTCTGTGAAGTCTTCCTGTTCATAATCAGAAAATATTTCCCCATTTACTTAGATCTTTAAAAACTTCCTTTATCATCATTTCATAGATTTTAGTAAGCAGATATTTCACATGTTTGGTTAGATTTATACCTATGTATTTCATTATTTTTGAGCCAGTATATGTGGTATTGTATTTTTAATTTTGTGATCATGTGTTCACTGTTAGTATAGAAATGCAATTTATTTCTGTATGTTTATCTTATATTTTACAAGCTTGGTGAACTCATTTGTTAGTTCTGTGCATTTTCATTTTTATTTTTATAAATTTGTTGGGATTTTTAGATAGACAATCACATCATCTACAAATAAGGAGAGTTTTGTTTCTTCCTTTCTAATATATGTGTATTTTACTTCCTTTACTTGTGTCATTGTAATGGCTGGAAAGTCAGGCCCTGTGTTTTATGAGTTGTGACTAGACTAGTAAATCGAAAGTCAAATGTTGTATAGCATCTTCTTATTCAATTTGTGATTAGTTTCCCATATATTCTACAAATTAATAGAATTTTGATAAAGATTTTCTTTCTGAAGACCATGCATAAACATATTTGCAAACAGAACTCTTTAATAATGTGAATTATCCAAAGATTGTTTCAATTTTCTTGTCAGGCTCTCTATTAAGCATATCATGTATATCATGTATGTCAATATTAAGTAGTAACATTCTTTTTTCTATGAAAACCTCTCATTTATGGCCCTGGCTTACAGATCATCTAAATTGATCATTATTCAGTTTTCCCTCTAAATTAAAAATTCGGTGATATTGTGTGATGAAACCATGTGGTAATTTTCTCATATCTTTGCTGCATCAAGAAATATATACGAGGAGGGGAGGAGTCAAGATGGCGGAGAAGTAGCAGGCTGAGAGGACATCAGGTAGCAGGAGATCAGCTAGATAGCTTATCTAACCATTGCAAACACCTACAAATCCAATGAGAAATCGAAGAGAAGAGCAACAATTCTAGAAACAGAAAATCGATCACTTTCTGAAAGGTAGGACTGTGGAGAAGTGAATCCAAAGTGATGGGAAGATAGACCACCGGTCGGGGGAGGGGCTGGCTCCCGGCAAGCGGCGGAGCAACAGAGCACAAAATCAGGACTTTTATTTTTTTTTTATTTATTTATTTTTTTTTTTAAGATTTTATTTGTTTATTTGTCAGAGAGACAGCGAGCGAGAGAGAGCACAGGCAGACAGAGAGGCAGGCAGAGTCAGAGGGAGAAGCAGGCCCCCTGCGGAGCAAGGAGCCCGATGTGGGACTCGATCCCAGGACGCTGGGATCATGACCTGAGCCGAAGGCAGCTGCTTAACCAACTGAGCCACCCAGGCGTCCCAAATCAGGACTTTTAAAAGTCTGCTCCACAGAGGGACAGTGCTCCCGAGGCTAAACCGGGGGGAAGCCCATGTGGGGTCAGCATAACCTTAAGTCCCGCAGGGTCACAGAAAGACTGGGGGGTGTCTGAGTGTCGCAGAGCTCGCAGGTATTAGAGTGGGGAAGCCGGCTACAGCGACAAAGCCGAGGAGTGAGCTCTCAGCTCGGGGTTACCTTGAACCAGTCACAGGCTCGGTGATCTTGGAGCACGACTGGAGGCCTCAGAAATGGAAGCGACCACGCGCTTTTCTCCAAGTGCAACCGATTGAGCACTTTCCTCCAAGCATGACCAGAAGCCAGGGAGATGGGGGCAGTTGGGCTCTTTTCTCTGAGGGCCCACTGAGGAGCAGGACCCCAAGCTCTCGGCTCCTCCGGGCCAGAGATTGGGAGGCCGCCATCTTCATTCCTGTCTTCCGGAACTCTACCGAAAGCATTCAGGGAACAAAAGCTCTCTGAGTGGATTACTTAGCCTGGCCCCTGGTAAGGGTGGTGCAATCCTGCCTGGGGCAAAGACACTTGAGAATCACTACAACAGGCCCCTCCCCCAGAATATCAACAAGAAACCCAGCCAAGACCAACTTCACTCACCAAGGGGAATAGCGGAATTCCAGAGAAGGAGAAAGCAAATCTTATCTGGACAAAATGACAAGACGGAAAACCTCACCACAAAAAAAAAAAAGAACAAGAGGCAGTACCAAAGGCTGGGGACCTAATCAATACAGACATTGGTAATATGACAAATCTAGAATTCAGAATGATGATTCTCCAAGTTCTAGCTGGGCTCGAAAAAGGCATGGAAGATATTAAAGAAACCCTCTCCGGAGAGAGAAAAACCCTTTCTGGAGAAATAAAAGAACTAAAATCTAACCAAGTTGAAATGAAAAAAGCTATTAATGAGGTGCAATAAAAAACATGGAATCTCTTACTGCTAGGATAAATAAAGTAGAAAGAATTAGTGATATAGAAGACCAAATGACAGAGAATAAAGAAGCTGAGCAAAAGAGAGACAAACAACTACTGGACCACAAGGAGAGTATTTGAGAGATAAGTGACACCATAAGATGACACAACATTAGAATAATTGGGATTCCAGAAGAAGAAGAAAGAGAGAGGGGAGCAGAAGGTATATTGGAGAGAATTATTGGAGAGAATTCCCTAATATGGCAAAGGGAACGAGCATCAAAATTGAGGAGGTTCAGAGAACGCCCCTCAAAATCAATAAGAATAGGTCCACGCCCCGTCACCTAATAGTAAAATTTACAAGTCTTAGCGACAAAGAGAAAATCCTGAAAGCAGCCCAGGAAAAGAAGTCTGTAACATACAAAGGTAAAAACATTAGATTAGCAGCGGACCTATCCACAGAGACCTGGCAGGCCAGAAAGAACTGGCATGATATATTCAGAGCACTAAATGAGAAAAACATGCAACCAAGAATACTATATCATGCTAGGCTATCATTGAAAATAGAAGGAGAGATTAAAAGCTTCCAGGACAAACAAAAACTGAAAGAATTTGCAAACACCAAACCAGCTCTACAGGAAATATTGAAAGGGGTCCTCTAAGCAAAGAGAGAGCCTAAAAGTAGTAGGTCTCAAATCAGAAAGAAACAGACAATATACAGTAACAGTCACCTTACAGGAAATACAATGGCACTAAATTCATATCTCTCAATAGTTACCCTGAATGTTAATGGGCTAAATGTCCCAATCAAAAGACACAGGGTATCAGAATGGATAAAAATACAAAACCCATCAACATGCTGCCTACAAGAAACTCACTTTAGACCCGAAGACACCTCCAGATTTAAAGTGAGGGGGTAGAAAACAATGTACCATGCTAATGGACATCAGAAGAAAGCTGGGGTGGCAATCCTTACATCAGATCAATTAGATTTTAAGCCAAAGACTATAGTAAGAGATGAGGGAGAACACTCATTGTGCTCTGTTTAAAATCACTTCCACATTCCCACTTAAATCTTGAGTAATAATAGATTGTGAAGAAATTTGCCTTTAGCCAAGTAAAAATTAGAAAACAAAAAAAAAAAAAAAGACTATAAATGATTTTAGTGCTCTAAAACAAAGGATGAGCTATTGCAGAATCAACAACTCAAAACCCTCAAAATTTTGCAAAAATGTCAGCAGGCAGATAAATGCCAAAGAGAAAAGGCAATGTTCTGCCATTCTCAAAAGAAGAGTTGTTGGGGTGCCTGGGTGGCTCAGTGAGTTAAAGCCTCTGCCTTCGGCTCAGGTGATGATCTCAGGGTCCTGGGATTGAGGCCCACATTGAGGCTTCTGCTTGGCGGTGAGCCTGCTTCCCTCCTTCTCTCTCTGCCTGTTTGTGATCTCTGCCTGTCAAATAAATAAATAAAATCTTTTAAAAAAAGAAGAAAAAGAAGAAGGAGGAGGAGGAGGAGGAGGAGGAGAAGACTTGTTAGTCAATGAAACCAAATGATGTTGATGTGTGGTAGTTCAGTAAAGTACATGTAATGGATTACACATATGCATAAAAATCATCAGAATGAAAAGAGAAAGGTAAATAATCTCATTAGCTGAACTCAGAGAAAACAAAATAGTTTTTAAAAAGCTCTAATTAATATACTTAGAGAAACTTAATTGTCCATATAAAACACAGACTGCATGATATGAATAAAAACCATTCAGGGAGGGATGTGTGTGTGGCTCAATTGTTAAAGCATCTGTCTTAGGCTCAGGCCATGATTCCAGGGTTCTGGGATCAAGTCCTGCATCAGGCTCCTTGCTCAGCGGGGAGCCTGCTTTCTTTCTGCCTCTGCCTTCCACTCCACCTGCTTGTGTTCTCTCTCTCTCTCTCTGACAAATAAATAAATAAAATCTTTAAAAAAAATCATTTAGGGAGAAAAAGAGGCATTGAAAAGTATGGAAAATAAAGCTAATGTTGATAATTCCTTTATGTGTGAAATGTAAAAATAAAAAACAAATAACACAGAGCAACTTCTCTTAATTTTTGTTTCTTCAAAATGCTAATACAGACCAAAAGCCCTAAGAGACAATTGACTAAAAGAAAAATTCAGTCACTCTAGACACCAAAACAATGTTTCTCAAAATGTGGTCAGTGGGCTATTTGTATCAGAAACAATGGAGGTGTTTAGTAACTGAATAGAATTTCCCAGGCCCAGAAAACACCTACTAAATCAGAATTTCTATAACTAATGTTGAGACAGATGCATTTAATAAGGCTTCCTAGGCAATCTTAAAGTTGCTACAGTGACTACTATCTTAAAACCATTTAAAAGGCTCAAAAATCTTAAATAACTTTCAAGTATTTTTTTAAAAATTTTTTAAAGATATTTATTTATTTATTTATTTATTTGAGAAAAAGAGAATGAGTTGGGGGAGGGCAGGCAGAGGGAGAGAATCTTCCAGTGGACTTCTTGCGGAGTGTGGAGCTGAATGCAAGGAGGGGCTTGATCCCAGGACCTGTGAGATCATGACCTGAGCCAAAACCAAGAGTCAGATGCTTAACCCCCTGAGCTATCCAGGCACCCTACAAATATTTTTAACCCCTCTTTTTAACCTTTTCTGTATTTGAGAAATACTTTTGAAAGTTAGATCTTTGTATCTTGCCACTGTAAAAGAAAGCTTCTTTATGCTCTGTATCTCCACAGTACACTTAATCGCTATGAAAATGTTTGTCCTAATTTGGAAACCTTCCTTCATCACCAGATTCTAGAATTCAGAAAGGTTATTTAATTAGGAGTTAGTGTAGTGTATTGCTCATAGTGTGCTCATTAATTTTTTTTTTTTAGGATTTTATTTATTTATTTGACAGACAGAGAGAGAAATCACAAGTAGGCAGAACAGCAGGCAGAGAGGAGGGGAAGCATACTCCCTGCAGAAATCTTGATATGGGGCTCTATCCCAGGACCCTGAGAGCATGGCCTGAGCCAAAGGCAGAGGTCTAACCCACTGAGCCATCCAGATGCCCCTCATTTAATGTTTTTGAATTGAGTCCAGAGGTTCACTGTCCAACCTGGCATTGACTAGTCGCATGTGGTTACTGATACTTGAAAGGTGCCTAGTCAGAATTTCTATGACTTACAAAAAAGGTTAAATGTCTCACTAATATTTTTTATAATAATAACATATTGGAATGAGTTACTTAAGAATGCAAACAATAGAAACACCAAAAATCATTTTATGTGCTAATTCTTCTAAGTACTAGTGAGTTTATCCCTTTCTAGACTATTAAAGTCTATTAATAGTCTATAAATAGTCTAAAGACTATTAAAGTCTATTTCAAAAGTCATAGATTATATGCTTTTGTTTCCTAATCAGAAAAACATTCTCATTAAGCATTAAGACCCTTGAATTTTAAGTAACAGATTGATAAGAGGCACATGTGAAATGATTAGGGAATGAGGAGCATCTTAAAGTTTACCTTTGCATTCACCCTTTCTTGTCTGAAAAGTACAAATAACAAATGAGGAATCTATTAAGGTTTTAATTAATTCCTTTTTCTAACCAAGAAAACTGTGACATATTTCCTTGCCTAACTGTTTTGTGTTTGTTTATTTTTAAAACTAAGTAAAATCAGGAAATATAGGACCAGCATTCTCATATGAAATCATCATTTAAAAAATTATTTCAAGCAAAAGAGGAAGGGAGATATGATTTGCTCAGGGGAAGAACACACTAGAAAAAATATGTATGGTATTGATTTGTTTTTTCACTATACATTTATTTGTACTTCATACAAACATAGATATTAATTTTTGTATTTTCGATGAAATATCGGGTTTCATAAATTGTAGATGGAAAACACGGAAATATTTTTTCAGTTATAATGATCCAACCACAACTAATTACTGTTCTTTATCTCTTGTGGTTTGCCAATTCATTTTATTCATTCTACTGTCATATAATTGTGACCACCAAGCATTGCAAATACATGTTAAGTTTTACCATGTTTTATTATTTTATTTTATTATTTTATTTTATTTTTTAAAATCATTTCACATCCTTCGTTCTTTTTATTTTTTTACGATTTTATTTATTTATTTATTTGTCAGAGGGAGAGAGAGAGAGCATGAACACACAAGCAGGGGTAGCTGAAGCCAAAGGAAGAATCCGTCTTCCCTCCAAGCAAGGAGAACCCATGCTGGACTGGATCATGACCCAAGTCAAATGCAGATGCTTAAGGGACTGAGCCACCCAGCTGTCCTTAAATCTCACCATGTTGTAAAATCATGTATGTGAAAAAAATAAAATAAAATCACGTATGTGGGACACATGGGTGGCTCAGTCTGTTAAGTGTCTGCCTTCAGCATGATCTGCTCTCTGCTCAGCAGGGAGCTTCCTTCACCCTCTCCCTCTTTCCCTCTCCACACTCATGCACTCTCTCTCTCTCTTTCTCAAATAAAGGAAGAAAATCATTTTAAAAAATAAAATAAATCAGGTATCCATAAATAAACACAGTACTCAAATATCCAAAATTCAGATTGGTATTGACAGATTTCCACTGTGGCAGTAACTGTCATCATGTATCAGAATAGGAAAAGAGGGTCTAAAGAAAGTCTTATCTATTAATTTTCAGACACCAATATTGAATCTCATTCAGAGTCATATCTTTAATGGAAAACAATATGTCACTAGGAATTGAATGAAATTTACTTTTTCTGCATAGCCATTACACCATTGTTCAACTCAGTATTCGAAAATAATCGTTTTATACATTCTCTCATCTCTCTCTGTCTCTCTGGCTGTTTCCTTATTGTTAAGCAGTAAGTGTGATGGACAATTAATTTCTTCTTTATTTGTATTCTGCATGATATTTAATCACTGCCCTCTTCCCTGCTTCCATATTTTTGGGAAAAAAAGGTTATTTTAATCATAAACAAAAGACTTAGAGGAAAAAATTTAAAAGTGTCAGTTATAACTAGACAACAATTTCAAGAAAATATGGTTGAAGAAAGAGATGATATATGTAGTCTATATATAACTACAGTATTTTTGGGAATCTGTAGGTAGAATGGAAATATAAATCAAAGTCTAATAATGCCATAGTGTTTGAAAAATTTGTTCAAAATAATAATTACATCATTATCATTGCACATTTGCAAGAGTACAACTGGGTCTTATTTCTATGGGGAACGTCTTGCATGATTTATAATTTTTACTTAATTGTTATTTTTTAAAAGATTTTATTTATTTATTTGACACACAGAGAGAGAGAGCACAAGTAGGCAGAACAGCAGGCAGAGGGAGAGGGAGAAGCAGGCTCTCCACTGGGCAGAAAGTCCGCAGGACCTGGGATCATGATCTGAGCCAAAGGCAGACACTTAACCAACCGAACCACCCAGGCACCCCTATATTGTTTTGGTTTAGTGTATAAGGGAAACCTTTCAAGTCTTCCTAACTTTCTAGATTTCATTTTTTTAAACTAATATATGTTTGATGTGGTTCACTTTACATTAAATATTAATAATTATCATAAAACAAAAAGTGGATGCCCAATAGTTTTTTGATGAAAGGAAATTTGTTTAAAATGGAAGTAATTTGAAGAACACCTTAATGCTTCATTATCCAGGTAATATTCAAAATAAACCAATTTGCATTTTAAAACTAATGTCTGACCTGTGTTTATGTTTTCAGTAAACAAAAATAAAAACAAAACTTGATTTTGCTTCTTAATAGGACATAGTCTCATGATTTTTTTAGATTTTATTTATTTATTTGAGAGAGAGAGAGAGATGTAGAGAGCACCATCAGGGGAGGGAGAAGCAGGCTCCGTGCAAACCAGGGAGCCCAACATGGGGTAGGGGCTCTGCTCCATCCCAGGACCCTGGGATCATGACCTAAGGAGAAATCTAAGAGTAGACTCAACTGACTGAGCCACCTAGGCACCCCCTTTCATTCCCAGGTTTAACTACAAAAACAAACTAGACTTAAATATTATATTATTCCCTCATTAGAGAGCTAAATATTACAATAAACTTGAATTGATTAAAATATAGAGAATGCCAAGGACATTCCTAGGGAAAGAAGATAACCAAAGCTGCTTTCATCCCTGAAAAAGAGTCATGAGGACTCTCTAGTCAATATTGATAAGAAAAAATGTCACATTAGTAATAAACTTTAACCTCCATGTGTGAGCTGGTATAACAGGTGAAAATTACCAAGAGCTCCAGTAACGGAGAGTTTTCCTACCATCTGCTTTTTCCCAAAGATTACCTCTGACTGCTTGGGAAGAGTATACCAAAGTCTGGGTTCAAAAGAGAACTAAGATTGGAGCACGGTGATAGAGTTGAAAGAAATTTCTCCCACATATTTCTCTACTTTACTAAGGGCAAGCCAGTGGTTGCTGGCTGTTGGCTTTCGAAGGCTGGGTGCACAAGAGGATACCCGAAGGAAATCACTTAGAAATTCTCTGAATAGTCACTGAGTGTACTTCAGAAGTCCTTCAAATGTTGGAGACATGGCAGCAGGCAGAGACACTCAAAACCAGGACTGAAATCACAGTGTGCAAAAAACCCCATAAGAACACTTGTTTTATGAGACTGCCATAGGCCTAATACTAAAATTGATGAAACATTATGAGAAAAAAATGACAGATTAATATCTGTCATAAACATAAATGAAAAAATATTTTACAAAATATTAACAAATTGAGTCTTATAAGTAAAGGGATAACATTTTTATACCAAACTGAATTTAATGGCAATTGACTTTTCAAGAATCAGTGTGTATAACTCAACATGTTAACTGAACAATGGAGAAAATTGTATGATTATCTAGATAGTTGCAGATTAAAAAGATATGGGGAGAACTCTTATAATTTCAGTAAATAATGAATAAAAATGAAATCCCACAATCTGAAAATTGGCACCTATAAAAAACTTACAGATAACATCTCATTTAATAATGAAACATTGATCTTTTTAACCTAAGATTGAAAACGAGGCAGAGATATTCTTTTCCCAAATGTCAACTAATTCATTTGTAATTTATTAAGATTATTTACATTTAGATATTTAATTTCTGGTAACTAAATAGATTCTCTGCTAATATTTGATTAATGTAAGAAGATAAACTTTTTCTTCATATCAAAACTATAGCGAGCATAATTTTCTTACATAAAATTTTTCTGGTTAAATGCACACTTTAATTTTATTTTCTATGTAAGAGAACTGGATTTTTTCCCACATTCTAAAGCATAGGCAAACAATATCAGTTTATCACTTGTTGAAATAGAAGTCATAAACCTAATTTGAAACAAATTGGAGACTAATAAAAAACACAGACATATTTATTCTAAAGCCAGAATTCTTATTGCAATATCTCAGTTTCACTTTTCTAAGTCTCAGACCACAGCACAGGCTACTTGTATTTTCCTAAACAATTATGTAAGTGCAGCTTATGTTCAGCATGCCAAATCAAACTAACCCCCAATCAAATCCTTGTAACTGGTCAGTGTAACACATATACATTACATGTGTCTGAATAATTACTTAGAGATTTTTTTGATCCCTATAGTATGTTATTAATGTACATGTTCCCACTCTATTCCAGGGAGAATTTTTCAGCATTAAATAAATTATTTTTACTTTCAACAGTAGGACACACTAAAAAGAGCACCCCATATTATTAGAGGTTTATGGGGTATTAAAAAATGAAGGGGAGAATACATAGATTTTCTACCACTCAGACTTAGCATGACAACATGTAGCAGAAAAGAGAATCAGGCAATAAAGAATAAAATGCAAAAAGAGAATTGGTAGGGGTCACCTGGGTGGCTTGTGGGTTAAAGCCTCTGCCTTCGGCTCAGGTCATGATCCCAGAGTCCTGGGATCGAGCCCCACATCAGTCTCTGCTCAGCAGGAAGCCTGCTTCTTCCTCTCTCTCTGCCTGCCTCTCTGCCTACTTGTGATCTCTGTCTGTCAAATAAAAAGAAGAAAAAAAAAAGAGAATTAGTAGGGTGGTTTAGGTCAGACCACATCAAATAGATTTTCAAAGTCCATCTAGCAAATTTGGTATAAAATAACAGAAAGATAGAAATTTAATATTATTCATTTATATAAGTAGTAAATAACACTATAAGGATTTATAAAATTGAAAATCTATTTGAAGCTGGAGAATAATTTTATTTGTAGAAAATGTGACTCATGATAATTTTATATAAAGTTGGTTATCAGTTATCATTCTCCAGAATATTATTTTATCCAAAAAAGTTTTTCTTAATAAATGTTCTTGCTTTTGACTTTCTTGTGACTCTATATCTAGGGGTCAGCAATGTTCTCTCATTATAATAGTCATGCATATTCAAAATGTTCATGCATATTCAAGTACTACAGATCTCTTTTGCTTACACTAAGGAATTTTCAAAATAATAAAGATTGATCTTTCTTTTGTCACCCTTCTTTGAATGTCACTTGGTTTAGGTTATGTTTACATAAACCCTATCAGTTAGGCAATAAACTTGCAAAGCACGTTAATCACAGGTCAATTATGACAGATTTTATGAGTAAAAATATACAACGGAATTTACTTTTTATAATGCTGAGAAGTATTATTATCAGAGAAAACACACTTGCTGGGCTTTGGTTTTGCATTATGATCTGTGATTGATTTTAAAGATACTTTAGGGGTGCCTGTTTGGCTCAGTCAGTTGAGTAGCTGACTCTTGATTTCAGCTCAGGTCATGATCTCAGGGTCCTGGGACTAAGCCCTGCCTTGGGCTCTGCACTCAGCAGGGAGTCTGCTTCAGGAATCTCTCTCTCCCTCTGATCCACCCCCCACCCCAAGCTCTCTCCCTCAGGCAGGCTCTCCCTCTCAAATAAATGTTTAAAAAACAACCAAAAAAGGATACTTTGTTCTTTCAGAACCTGTTATTTTCTGCTGCACTGTATTTTCAAGTTCAGATTGTGGAAGTAACATTTTGAAGATAGAAATTAATGCTTCCTATGGCCCAGTATAGAATCAAAGCCTTCATATCTTTTCCCCTAAAGCCCATGTGAGTAAAATTTTCCTTATTATAAGTATACTGGCCTCTATTTCTGATACCACCTCTATCGGATCTGGCTTTAGAGTACAGTATTTGCTGAGAAGATGTTACAGAATGAATTGTTTCCCCTGCAAAATTCATATTTTGAAACTCCAAGCCCCAATGTGACTGCATTTGGAAATAGGATCATTAAAGAGATAATTACAGTTAAATGAGGTCATGAAGGTGAGGTCCTAATCTGATAGGACTGGTGTCCTTAATAGAGAAGAAGAAACACCAGCAATCTCTCTTTCAGGTGTGCTCACAAAGAAGCCATATAAGGATACAGAAAGGAGATAATTCTGCAAGTCAGAAAGAAAGCCTTCACTGGAAAAGGAAACTTCTGGCACCTTGATCTGGGACTTCTAGCCTTCAGAGCTGTGAGAAAATTAATTTGTTGTTTAAGCTACCCAGCCTGTGGTATTTTGTTATGGCAGTCCAAGCAGATTAACACAGAAGACATGGTGACCAGATGACTGGGGTCAAGTATGTCTCAGTTTAGGATGTGCAGATGCTCTTTTTCAATATTTTCCCACCAAGTTCTCTTTCATATTTTAAATCAAATTTAAAACTCTGCTAAAAACATACTTTTATTTTAAAAGTGATTGCTTTTTTATGATTTTGTGTGTGTATCTTTTTATATTACCTCTTATATTTATTCATTTTTGTCTTATACTCTTCAGATATCATGAATAAATTATTTTAAAGAAAAATTGCTTAACTAGTCAAAGTTATTTTACCCAATTTTATAATTCACTTTATTTAGTAGATTTTATTTTGAATGATTTTTAGTAATTTCAAAGAAAATACAATTTGTGTTTTAAAAGAAATACTTGCAATCATGGAGAATATGTAAAACAGGTATTTGTTTGGTTTTTGTCTTTCTGAGAATTTCCATATATAATAACATGCTAGGGAAATAATAAATTTCATGACTTGGAGATGTCAATATTGATCAATTCAGCAACACAAAGGAGTCAGAGAAAGTATAAAGTGCTTCAACTAAAGTGCATCAGGATATGAGAAGAATAAAGTGTCATTAATCTGATTACAAGAAACTAGCTAGGTAGTATTGCCACCTCAGTCAGGGGCCATCATTATATTAGGAAAAACTAGGATATGTTACTGTTTGCCTCCATAGGGTCCAATCCCATCATCAGGCCACCATGTTGGGGGAAACTTAAGGCCAAGAATAATCCTTATCCAGGAATATATCTTATAGTTATAGAGATTCAGCCATTCACTCACTATTCACTAAATATTCTCATTATGTGTACCAAATTCAAGACACTTGGCAGAATTCTAGAGATGCAAACCTCAAAACATAGATGAGCTAAACTTGTCTTATACTCCAACAAGTAATAGACTAGTGGAAAAGGCAGATAATGTTAATACAGTATGATAGAAGTAAGCAAAGTACTTATGAGGGCACCAAGTAACAAATCATAAAAAGGTAAGAGAAAATTCCTGAAGGGAATGGAAACTTTGAGTGTGGAGAGAGTTAAATACAGGAGAATTTGAAATAGTCTTCCATACTGAAGAAACAGAGGTATCCAATGAACCATGACTATTTCTGTACCATTAGTTACCTAATGGAAGGAAAGTCATGGGAAGCAGCTTTATACACAGGCAGGGACCAGCAGATCATGAATGTTGTATGCCAGCATGAGAACAGTCATGGAGAATAACTGAATGATTTTTAAATGGGCATTGTTATGTCAGGATTTGTGTTTCAATACAGATCACTTAGATAGCATTCTGAAAGAAAGGACGGATCTATGGGCATAGTGATGAGTTAGGAAGCTATTAGAATCAGTTGCGATTTGAAAAAGGCAGAAATTTAGCTTATAATGGTGAATCAGGAACAAAAGAAAGATTGAGAGATATTTAGTCAAATCAACAGGATATTGAGGCTAATTGGAAGTAGGTTAAAAAGCAAAACACAAATTAATGCTAACTTAAAGATATCTGATGCTGGTAACTAAGAGAAAAGGAGTGATTTTCATCAGGTTGGAAAATGCATGGATAAATAGATTTGAGTTGTGAGATTTAAAATAAATCCAAATTTAGATGTGTGGCCTTTTTCTTTTCTTTTTCCTTTCTTTTCCTTTCCCTTCCTTTCCTTCCTTCCTTCCTTTCTCTCTCTCTATCTATCTATCTCTCGGAGCTTGAGTTACAGAGAAGTGAAGATTTCCAGCTGACCTTAAGTAAGTTATCTAGACTCAAACAAAAAAGTCTCTGCCTTGAGAATCAGTAACAAATGAGAGAAGTGGTGAATTCCATTTTATAGTTGAGGCAAGTGGGAAGTGGTTATGAGGTTCATGGTTATAATGGGTTCTACATTGGGTAGCAACAGAAGCAGAAGTCCAGGCTTACAAACATAACCAAAATAAAGTTATAGAAAAGCATGATCAAGGTGAAGAGATACTACTATTTGGAATGACAGAAATGCCCTAAATTATGTCAATGGATGTAACAGTTCCCAATCCTATAAACTAAGAGGAAAACAGTGGAAATACAACTATTATTCTTAGGCTTGTGGGGTGAATAGAAAAGTGGGCAGTTTATTCTCTATTTGTCTATCACTTCTGAAACACCACTCTCCTTTGTCCTTCTCTCTGATTTATGAAGCTGATTTGTTTTTTTGTTTGTTTGTTTTGTTTGTTGGTTGGTTATTTTTGTCTTTACATTACTTGGGATTCCTTTCTCCTTGGCTTCTATTCAGGTTCAGACATTGCAAATTACTGACAAGTAACTGGGGAATTATTTTCTTGGTTATTTTCTACCAGTCTGTGATGGCATAATGGTATATATTTTCTACCTGTAGCTATGGCTACTTTGTGGCCATTCTCTTTCAAATTTAAATTCTATCTAGGTTCCATTTACCACCTTCCTTTCCCTTTAAGCCTAGGAATAATAAATAATTCACAGTGTTGCTAGTTACTGGGTGTATGAATTTCCTTTGTTAGTTTCCTTAATCCCATCCACATCTTTGTATATGATCTCTTTATTAAATTCTCTTTAATTTCAACCTTGAATAAGCCATCCTTCTAGGACCTAGACTGCTAAAGTAATTAGTACTATCAGTGGGTCTAGGAAAAGAGCTCCCAAAATAGGATTCTAGAACTTGATAAGTCATATATTTGATTAATTTGTAGACAGCCTCCTTGCTTCAGAAAAAAAAAAAAAAAGGAACAGTTATAATCCATGGTAGGCAGTGATATTATGGTTGCTTAAATTATTAACAATAGTGGCATAGGGTAAAACAGAGTTTGAGGGCTGAGCATTGGTAGAAAAAGTGGTTGTAGCACTTTGACATATGGCATCAATGTTGATTACAACGTATTGGGTAGTCTGGAAGCTTCTGTCGCCCTAGAGAGTATATTCAGTAAAGTACAAGTATAATCCTTTAAATTAAGAAATTCAATAAACCTGATTAAAAACAAGAAAAATTAAAAAGTTTGTTTGACAATTATAAAGTAATCCCTTATCTGATGTAGGTAAAGGCCAGACATGGCTAAAATTAAGCCTAGAACATGAATGCAATTCTTGTAGAAAAGAAGCACCAAATAAATACACAACTCTGCCAGGTATCTTTTGTTAAAGAAAGAATCATCATAAGGAAGGATTTAGAAACTAAATGGAAGAAAAATGGAAGTTTTGAAGAGACACAGACAAATTTGATAATGTTGAAAGTTCTAATATCTCGGAAACTTTATTAAGAGTAGAATCTTCTTGCTATACCCAATTCAAGTATCTGAAGGAACCATTTTTTCAGACACAAAATGTTTTAAGGCACGAGGTGGGTCATTGTTTCACAGGGGATGCTTATATTCCTTGGGATAATTCATCATCTCTCATTGCCTCCAGAGTCATAAGGAGAGCTAAATCCCTGTGTACTCTTGTATAAGAATTTATCTGGGAACAGAATTTGCCAGATTTTAGTGGCAGGAATCTGAATGGAATCTAGGGTAAAAGACAAAGATGGTTGTTAACATAATTATATTCCCTTAGGACTCAGAATTTATTATATTGGATTAGTTGTGTGCTTATAAAAGTCTTTAGGACCCTTCAAAAGATAGATGATGAAGTTGAAAACCAATACAAGGAAAAAAGTTTCTTCATGCCTAACAAGTTTATAATCACCTTCAAATGAAGCATGTGATCACAGAGCAAAGTTAAATTGCTATGCTATTATGTATGGAACATGTACATTCATTATTCCAATAAACCCCAAAGGATCATCAAGCTTTCAAATTTTATTCTAATATCTTAACACACATTGACATCAATCAGATATCTAAATTCAATGCCCTAATTGAATTAATGTGATGAATTGAAAAGGGAAAAAAGTGATGTGTTCTTTAAATATCATGATTCCTCAGGCACAAATGTGTCAAATTTCCTTTTTAATTGTAAATATAAGTTGCAATAAATACTTGTGAAATACAGGAATGACTATCTCCCTTTTCAAGGCTTGAAGTAATATTTAATTAATCAAAGAGCTGGAAAATCCAGGATACTAGAAAGCTGTTGAGTAGGTAGAAATTTATTATTCTGCTGTCTCACTATCCACTAATTTTAAACTAAAATAATGACAAAATGAAACATTTAAAATATTCCAGTATTATCACAGTTGTTAACATTTGCTTATGGGATGAATAGTTTTTCACCTGTGTAGATCTGGGTTTCCCACATTTTAGAGTTGGATACAAACATTTTGGTTTTAAGGGAAAAGAACTTGGAGTGGGGGGGTCCTTTTATAATCTTTTTTAAAAAAATAAATATAGGAGTGCCTGAGTGGCTCAGTGGGTTAAGCCTCTACCTTTGGCTCAAGTCATGATCTCAGGGTCCTAGGATCTAGCCCTTCATTGGGCTTTCTGTTCAGGAGGGAGCCTGCTTTCCCCCCTCTTTCTGCCTGTCTCTCTCCCTGCTTGTGATATCTCTTTCTCTGTAAAATAAATAAATACAATCTTTTTAAAAAATAAGAAATGAATAAACATAATACTAATGATGATAACCAATAACAACTCCATTTATCTTATTTAAGGTAAGTGTGAAGAGTACATCGTTCTTCCTGCACTATTAGCATTATTAACAAGCAATCTGGGAAAATTCTGGACAAATTTTCTCAATTGGAGCTTTGCAAGCCTAGTATTTTCAATTTATTCCAATAATGTGTAACATCTTTCTGGTTAAGGTGAATTGCATTCTTATTGCATCTTCAATGAACAAAATAATTAAAACTAAAATCTTATTTCCAAATTTCCCTCCACAAACAAAATTGATAATAAATATAATGTTACAATAACTATATTGTTGATAATAAATTACACAACAATAATTTGGATTCCTTTAAAAATATTTGAAATACAAGTTTTAAATTCTGTCTGAATAGCACAGGTTTATGAATTTGAACAACAAAAAAACTATTACCCATACATAACTAATTATTCTCTGAACTCTAGAGATTATTTTGTGCTATAGTACAAGTAATAAAGGGAATTGAGTTACAAATAGAATTAATATAAGTTATTACAAATTGGGTAAAACTTACCTATGTACATCAGGAAAACTTCAGATTAAGCCTATTTTGTCAAAAACAGTAAATATTTTCTCACATGGCAGGACTACAGATTTCACCCACATTTCTGAATTTCATGTTTTATTAACATGTCCAAATTTTTTTCTTAATAATAATTAAGATAAAAACTACTCATATCATGCAATTTTTCCCTTCTGAGCTTTATAAACATTACTTAGTTGTCAGCAAACTCATGTTGCAGAATGGAATCCTTTCCAGGTTGATTTTTTTCATATATCTTCTACCTATAATCTTATAGTAGGATTTCTTCTCTAGCCTTGAATTTCAGTCATGGCTACAATATGAGTCTTGGTGCTGATTGTTACTTATCAATTTCCTGGGCAAAATGAATTATTTTTACTTTTCATGAGAACTTGAAAAAATGAGTCCTGCCTTTTTACCTACAATCCATTCTCTTACAACACTGTTCTGTTGCATCTCTCTTTAGTGATGAAATCATAAATTAAAAAAGGAAGTGAGGAGGTTCATAACTGGGGAGAGGAAATAACGAGGCTTCCAAGGTATTGGAAAAATTCTACTTTTGGGGTATAGTGAGATTATGTTATTATCATTTTTAGAGTACACATCATATGTACATTTCATCTATGCTATATTTATGATAAAGAATATAAAAGCACAAGAAAATATAAAAAGAAATATACATATACTCTTTAGTGGGTTTTCCTGGAAAAATTTAAACCTTGACTTATTTTTTTCCTTCTATATGTATTTGAGAGTTAAAAGAATATGATTTCTACCAGTTCTGTGTATCAGCTCTGACCTTTACTGTGTGACTAAGATAAATCACTTTTATCTCTGAGTTTCATGTTCTTTCTTTATATAATTAAGATTAGAGTACATGATGTTAAAAATCCCATATAGCTGTTATAACCTTGACTTCAGATGTAAGTTGCTGACAGCCAGTGTTGCTGTGTCACAACCAACATGTATTATTTCTAACTAATTGCATCGGTGATGAAGTAGTTTAAATTCTCTAATAATAACAGTACTAGTGGAAATCACAGACTAAGATCATAAAGTCTCTTGATTTTCTGCAAAAAAATTACTGCAATAATATTGAATGAAAAGAAGTAAGAAGTGGTGAAAAGCATTCAAAGATATCCTTGGATACAGAACCAATAGCAATGTATGATTTTGTATGATTGGACTCAGATATCATAAGTGGGCAGATCTTTCATTTTAAAACTATAATTTATTCAAATACACAAATAATAGGTCTTTTTAAACATGGTATATTTCTGCTATTATGTTAAGTATTTTTTATTTTTTTAGGACTCAATGATTCTTTAGAAAAAAATATAATTCTAAATTTAACTTATATTTCATTGAATCGTAGTGTTTTGCATTATTGGTGTCATTTGCACTGACTAATTTTGGTCCAAGTACTTTTCTAAGTATTGGGAATATAAATCTGAATAACACAAAAGTTTTAGGTAATATTCTTTATTTAAATAAAAAAAGAATTAGAAGTAATAATCTGGGGCTGGATATTTAAAATTATACTAATCATTTTGGAAGAAATTTAAATACAGTCAAAATAATATAATTTTGAATACTTATAAGCACATAGTTTGCACATACATTCCATATATTATGAAACAGAAGATCAATGATTAAATAAAATAAGACAATAACAACACTGAAATAAAATCTTTAGGAGGGAAATACAGCTATAAGAATTAGAATAAGAAAATAATTAATACAGAAAGTCATTAAAAGTTACAATAAAGATTTAAAATAGTGACATAAATAATCACAGAAGAGGAAAAACCAAGATGACTTAAAGAGAGAAAAATTCATGATAAAAAATAACAGATGTTAGATTTCCTATGTAAATCAGCTCCTGTATCTGAAACATGTAATAAGAAAAAAAGTAGAAAAGCAAAATCTATCTATATAGCTCATGTGAGAAGAGTACAACAGCATCCTTGTAAAATTTTGTGGTGTCTTCACTGCAAGCTAGAAATGGTAGTAAAAGACACTTTAAAGCCATCAGATTCCTGTTTTCAATGGAAACAACAGAATCCCAGACAGAGGTGACTGTGAGTGTTAAACTCTGGGTACAAGGTGGGGATGACTGACATAATAAGCTACAGAGTTCTGTGAAGGTGGCAAATTCATCTCAGCATATCAGGAAATTGAACAGATGGACATTTATTAAGAGCTACATGAATCACATAGAAGAATTCAAGGTCTACTGGGCATAAAACTTGAAATGCTATAAGAGAAATTCATATTTGTGTGCCCAGTTCCCAGATGTAAGCTGGTTAACACCCAGAGACTCTTTTTTGAAAGGCTTTATATCAGGAAAACCAAATATAAAATATTTTGAAAAGGGCAAGAAGATAAACGGCTATGCTTTGCTAGGCATTATCTAGATTTACAGGCACCTCCCAGGTTTATTGGATATTATAGACGTTTGAATCTTTCATGTGTCTGAATATTTTGCGACTTTGTAGAGAAAGAAAACAGTTTTAGAAGGCTGATGACAGTGCAAATAATTTTGTCAGAAATAATGCAAATGTATATTTCCCAGTGAGGATGTAGTTAATGAAGAAGTTAGTTTTGCATGTCATTGCAAATTAATTTCAGCATTTCTGATTACCTCTACCTGTGTATATTCTTCGAATTCTTTTTGAACTGGTATTTTACATCTTACAAGTTCCCTCATAATGGGAAAAATAAAATCTGTGACACATGTCCAGTTTATATTTCTATGAGAGTTACCTTAAAAACTTATTTCAGCAGTTTTGGAGTTTATCCACTGAGATGCCAGAAAGATTCACTTGACAGAGAGAGGTAAACCAGTGAAGCATTACTCATGATAGCTTAAACTGATATATCTATCTATACAATATTCAGATAGATAAATCTATATATGTATGCATATACCAAGCATCAATAGAAGTTTAATTTTTATAATCACTTTTTTGGAAAATTTTCTTTGCTGATTTTATGTTGTGATGTGTTTTGTTTTCTGGTGCATGGCATGGGTGACAAATTAATCCCATTCAGGGCAACAGTGATTAGGATTTTGGTTTTATAGTCCAAGTATTTGATGAGCTCTATAGATGGATGAGAGAAATGTATTACCTGTTGAATGAGAGATGATAGAGAATTAGTTTGTTGGTCCTTGGTATTTTGTCTGTCTGTTCTAATCTCAAATCAGTGAAAGATTTTATGTCTAACTGAGAAGGAGATAGGTTCCATGGACTTTGAAATGAATATTTGTGTTTCTGTTTATACTCTTCACCTGTTGCTGAAATTATGAAATTATAAAATTGAAGCTTTAAACAATCTATGTGTTTATGTGTCTGTATTTGTAATTCAGAGGGGTTTTTACCTCTCCTGTGATGGTAAAATAATTTCCCATCTCCAAAGAGCATTAACAAATTAGATTGAATCTCTTAAATTAAAAGAGAATCTATTCTGATTGGTTTATAAAAGTAATTAACAATTTATTTCAATACAATTTTCCTAAAATTACCAAAAAGTAAGGATATTGACTTTCCAATATTTTAAATATTGTGGATTAAAAAACTTGCAGCAAATTCAATCTCTCAAAAACATTTTAAGTAACAAATTACATAACTAAGGTAAATCTGGTGAATGAAACTGTATGTGTTCAAGAGCTTAGATGGTTTGCTAAAATGCTTATATTGCAGACAGTCCTCAATTATCCATGTCTTAGTTTTCTCTGTGAGATAGAAATCCATTACTTTTGATAAAAGTTACAATTACTATGAGTGTTGAGACTATCCCAGTACAATGAAACCCTATGTTTGTGTGTAAGACCATCTTTTAGAATAGTTTTAGGTTCTGAGCAGAACTGAGGAGAAGGAACAGAGAATTCCCAAATACCGCCATCCTCACACATGCACATGCACCGTCTCCCTCATTATCAACATCTTTCCAACCAGAGTGGGATATTTGTTGCAGCTGATGAACCTACACTGACACATCTTAATTATCTCAGATCCACAGTTTATACTATGATTTCCTCTTGGTCTATACATTCTATGGGTTTGAACCAATGTATGATGACATGTATCCATCATTATGGTATGTATGTATATAATACATTATATATATATATATATATATATAATCTTTACATCTAAAATAATATTTGAGATTTTCCAGAAAACCAATGGAAAAATCATGAAGATTAGTTAATTACTATGAGAGTAAGAGAAAAGCAAATTAGGTTAATGAAAACTGTTAGCTTTCTTGAATTATTTTCTTTAAAGCTATCTTTATTCCATGTATTTATTTATCTATTTGTTTTTAGAGAGATTGCAAGCAGTTGAGGGGAAGGGCAGAAGCAAAGAGAGAGAAAGAATCTTAAGCACACTCCACATCCTGCATGAGCCCTGTGGGGCTCGATCTCATGACCCTGAGGTCAGGACCTTAGCAGGAATGAAGAATCACTTCCTTAACCAATTAAGCCACCCAGGCACCCCTACTCTTACGCCAGTTAAAATGTAAATGTGTTAATTTATTCAGCATACATTTATTTAGTACTTGTTGTGTTGTAGGAATTTTCTAAGAACAGTATATATATATATAGCAGTAAAAAATAATAGAAAAAAATTCCTTTCTTCATGGAATTTTCATATTGGGAGAGGAATTTAGAAAAAAAAATTAAGAAGTGGAAGCAAGAGGTAATATTTGTGGGACGTTAAATAAAGTGAGAAAAGTTCTATTGAGAGGCTGAGATTTGAACTGACTTAAAGTAGGAGAGAAAGTCATATAGTTTCATGAGGAAGAAGCTTCAAGCAGAGGTAAGAGCCTCTGTAAATACTTAAGCAAGAAAATGTTGAGATAACAACTCAGAAGTCAGTGTGGTGGGAATGGAGTGGATTAAGAGAATGTGAAAACAATGAATGCAGAATAACCATGTAGGACCTTTTTACCTATTACAAGGTGTTTTCTCACACTAAATGAAGTGAAGCCCACTGGTAGTTTTGTGAAGAGGAATTACATAATCTGTCTGTCTTTCAAGGATCCCTCTAGTTTCCATAGGGGCAAGGAGTCAATCAGGAAGTCAGGTTAGGAAGATACTACAGAACTGAGAGAGAATAACCTGGAACAGAGTATTCAGTGGTGTGGCAGTGAGAAATTTTTATATATATTTATGTTTAGAAGACAGCATTCTTGGCCTATTTTGATAAATTAGATGCAAAATGTGAGAGAAAGAACCTGAGAACCTGGAAGAACAAAACTGTCATCTACTGAGATAGAAGCTACGTGGAAGAAACAGGTTTGTTTGTTTGTTTGTTTGTTTGTTTTTGAAGAAGGTTGGGTTTATAATTAGTTCGGTTTTGGATATATTAATTTTGTGATGCCAGTTCAAATGTAGGGAGATATAGGACAAGGAGTTGAATATATGAAGCTAGTGGTCAGAGAAATTACCAAGTTTATGATAAAAATGTTTAATTCCCCAGGCCAAGATATAGGTGTTATAACACATACAGCAGTCTCTTATATTTTTTCTTTTTTACTAAAACTGCCATGAAATTTATTCTAAAATCCATATCACTTTCATAGTTGATTACTTGTACCTCTAGTAACCTCTATTTCAAAGTTAATTTATTGGTATGCCAAATTTATGTATTTTTGAGCTATTGAAAAAGTATTCAGATTAAATTACATTTCTGTATAAAAGGAGAGATATTAATGTGGGGAGGAGGGAAAAAGTAGAAAATAAGCACAAGGAGATAAATGACAATTATACCTGAAGTTACCAATCCCTTTTGTTCAAAGGAAGACTTATTTACTCAATAACATTTGCTGAGCCAAAAATTCTTAATTAAAAGAAAAAAAAAGTATTGTGAGCTATTGATAAATAAAAACAAAGCTTATCTACTTCACAATTATATTCACAGTTGTAATTCTGGTTAAATTCACAATTCCATTTTTCTCCCCAATAAACATATTCACCTGCTTCTATAAATGCATTCGAGATCATTATAACTGTTCATCTTTCTGAATGGACTCCAAATCTTAGCTGGAAAAAAGATATGGGAAGGAGAAGAAATAGAAATAACTGCAAGGTTAGTATGAAAATGACATATGAATTATTTATTTATATGTTAATAATACAATATTTAAAATATTATTTAATGATTTTGTTTATGCATTTTCCCAATAAATCCTTAATTAAATATTTCATTAAATCTAGAGAAAATTATGGTTATGGTACGTAAATGAATAGCGTTTGCATTCTCTAAGGGTTAACACATGTTGACAGTAGCATTGTTATCTTAAATGAACTATTTGTAATTATCACATTGGATTGCAAAATCCAAATTTTAACATTGATAGTACAAAGTGAAAGTGCCATAACTTCAATTTTGTTCTCTTACAAAATTAAATGAAAAAACAAACTTCCAGGAGTTAAATTCTGTACCATTTATGTATTTGTGTATATACTTACAAGGAATTTCCTAAAGATGTTTCACAGTCAGAAAAAATAATTCAAAATGGAATGAATCAATTTGTCAAAAACTAGGAGCACCTGGGTGGCTCAGTGGGTTAAAGCCTCTGACTTCAGCTCAGGTCACGATCCCAGGGTCCTGAGATCCAGCCCCACATCAGGCTCTCTGCTCAGCGGGGAGCCTCCTTCTCCCTCTCTTTCTGCTTGCCTCTGCCTACTTGTGATCTCTGTCTGTCAAATAAATAAATAAAATCTTTTAAAAAAATAAAAAATAAACAAACATAAAATCTACAAATGTAATGAACATACCAGTATCTTGAATTATACTGATAACATTTATCATATCAATGTTTAAAATGTTTGCATGAAAAGTTAAGTCTGTTCTAATCCTAAAGAATATAGTACATATACTTATGAAAATATTTCTTCTAAGATTGTTAAAGAAAAGCAACCATGTTGCCCATAGGATAAATTCAGTTTATAAGCATATCTAAAATGGTGGAGAATTAATAAAGAATATTTATTTACTTTAGTATGAATGCTAAAGTATCTGACAGTCTATCTGTTCAAGAAGAAACCTTAATTTTATCTCTATTATTTCAGGTTATAATTTTATATTTAATTGGGTAATAATTAACTTCTGTCCCTACTATAAAGATAGTAAATGAATGATAATTAACTTCTGTCCCTACTATAAAGATAGTAAATGAATGATGAACACATGAGAAAGAACTATTTGTGTCTCTTAAGAATTCTCAAGGGATACAGTCAGTTGAATGTTTGATATCTGCCATAGAATTTTCAATTTGAATGTCATTATACACATTGATCAAGACATCTTATCAGTTTTCTCTCAAGACAGCTTATTGCTACTAAAGATGATTCTTAACTTGATTTTCACAATATTTTGGAAATATTCTTTTAATTTTAAATGAAAGCTAAAAGGACAATATGATCAATTACATCCAAATTTCCTTTACTTAAGTCTTTTTAAGATGGACATTTTATTGTGGAAAAGGCTGAAAGAAAGGTGTATTGGTACTTTAAAATATACTTTTAGTTTATAGCAATATAGATGAAACTAGTTTCAGTGAGGGCAAGACTTAAACAGAAATGAGGAACAGGTTATCCAGAGGGTTGATGGGGAGAAAAGAACAAAGAAAAACCTGCCAACCTAATGTCTCATTTGAGACCTGTAATAAAAATAATTTAGCATTGACAGAATCATGTTGATTAGATTATTGTTGAACATTTTTTAATAATGAAAGTATTCAATCTTCTAAAGGCAGAAGAGTTGTTAGCCACAGTTAAAAAGATCTTAATGATTAACTTGAGAAAACATTGTTTTTAAAAGTATTTTTATGAATATAGGTAATTAAAATTTATATTCAAATTTTGTTATAGCGGCTTTATTTTTGGTCTGAAATAATTTCATTGACTGTTTAACACTTAATTGATTATGCACGTAGCCCTTTGATCATGTTCTGAAGTGTGACTTCATGCTCTGGTTGTTGATTCTATATGAAGATCACATTTACTTAAAACCAGAAAAAATCCACTGCATTGTATTATTTCTTAGTGATAAGTACATATAACCAAAGTTTGATCACATATAATAATAAGTCCAACATGTTCAAGAGGACTTACTAATATATATTTTAATCAAATAAATCTTCAAGTCCAAAAATACAATTATTTCTTTTGGTTCCGCCACTCTTCACTTATTACCTCCTCATCACTGACATAATAGCTTTTCTTTTTGAGCATACCAATTATAGCCCTAGCAGCTGGCGAGGCCATTGCTAGATCACTATAAAAGCTCATGGGCACTTTATAAAGTATTCAGCTGCTCTCTCTCTCTCTGTTGCTGGTTTGTTTTGTTTTTGTTTTAATTTTTTTTTTTTTTTGGCACAAACATTGATGCATTGTGCTATTTGCCTGACCACTTACCTGAATTTAAATAGTCTGGTATAGAACTCAAAGCACAGTCTCTACAAATGCAAATCACCTAGAATATGCAAATCACAAGTTTGTTTAAAAACGTGGGTGTTTGGTTAAAGATGCTAAATCATCTTTCCATCTGAAACTATTTTGTTTAATTACAAACTTGAAATGCACATAGAAAACAATCCTATTCCCAAATTACTCAAATCCAACAAATATTTTGTTGGCATCCTCTTAATTAAATCTGGCTTCTGAATGTTAACTATGAACTCTATGGAGATAGACTGAGAAAATATAAAATATATGCATTCATACTGACCACTTAATGTGAAAGATGTTTTTGCAGAAATCTCAAGCACTAAGTAACTGTCTCAAGAAAACCACACAAATTTGTTATTATCTGATGCAAAGACTTAAAGTGAAAAATAAGCTGATATGATTATGTAATATATCCAGGAGACAAATGGCTTCAAGCTAGATTTATTATAAAAAACATTATGAAGCATCATCTTAATGTAATATATTACTAACTTAAGAAAATACTTTTATTTATATATTATATATGTTCATATATGTTTACATAGTTTCATCACATTAAAAAAGCTAACTAGATAATATTTATATCACTGTCAGATCTGACCTTAAGATCCTTCATCAAATACATCAAATCAATATTTCACTTCATTTGATGAAATAAAATATGAGATATGTCTGCCAACAGGGCCACTACTAGCCTCTATGGTGATTTTACACAAATTATCAAGAAAAGATGATTCCTCAAAATACTTTAGTTTGATATTTAGAAATTTGTCAGAATATGCTGCTGTTAAAAAAAAAAGATATTTTACTGTTTTCTGTTAGAAAATGATCACCATATATATACAAATTGACTTTCTCTATGATGTAGATGGTGCCTCATAAGGTGGCAAAATGGTGTTAGACACTTTGGGTTTGTTTGCTTCAGAAATATGCTCTAAAAACACTCCAATCAAGGTATATGCATATGTGGATTGTCTTAATATGTCAACTATAGATTATGGAAATGCATATACTGCCAACTGATCTTTAACGGGAGTGACAAAATACACATGTGGAAAGGATAGTCTTTAATAGTGTTGGGAAATCTGGATATCCACATGCAAAAGAAAGAAATTGGAAGTTTATCTTACAGTATACATCAAAAACCAACTCAAAATGGAATGAAGACTTAAATGTAAGACTTGAAACTATAAAACTCTTAGAAGGAAACATAGGGGAAAATCTTCATAGCATTGGTTTTGGCAATGATTTTGTAGATATGACACCAAAAGCATAGGTATCAAAAGCAAAATTAGACAAGTAGGACTACATCAAATTAAAAATTTTCTGCACAGCAAAAGAAACAATTGTCAGAGTAAAATGGCAACCCATTGAATGAGAGAAAAATATTTGCAAAAATTTAAAAAAATTTAAGTTTTACTGTAGGGTCAAATCACAATGACTTATTTTTCTAACATAGATCCATTTTATCCAATCTCTTAAATGTTCACCCTAAAATTTATCTGTAATATCCCCTATTAATTATCTAATTTCCTGTTATATAAGTACCTGTTGCCAATTCTCATAGTAAATTTTCTTTGTTTCTTCATCCATCAATTATTCTTCATGAGACTTGTCAGTTTTATATTTATTTATTTTTTTTCATAAAAATGTATTTCATATATTTACATATTTTTATTTTATTTATTATCCATTTCTTAAGAAAATTTCTAACATGATTTTAATGTCATAACATTTTCTTCTGCATATATTATTTTTTTCTATACATTTTGGCATGTAGTATATAGTCTTCTGATTATCATTCTCTTCTTATAGTTGCTGAATTTAGGTTTGACTTCTTCATTGACTTGAATTATTTAGATGGATTGTTATAAATTTTTATTCCAATTGATTTACTTTTGCACATCCTTTATTATTCTATAGAAAACACCAGTCTTTTGACAACAAATGATACAGACAGAAAATATTAAATTATAAATACAAATAGAAAATCCATACTAAGGAAAACAAAACAAAATAAAAGACACACACACACACACACACACACACACACACACACACCCTGATAAGTCTAAAATTCAACAAAATGCTGTTGATTAAATTTCAAATCCACCTTAAGTTTCCTGACAACCATGACAAAAAGGAAAATCCTGTCAATTGTACATCAAAGCATATCAGATAGGAAGCAAACTTCATGGTAAAAAGTAACAAAAATGAAACTTTTTTTGATAGTATAATCTGAAATAAATCTTCATGTGTGTTTTATATAGAAGACTCTTAACTTTTATAAAAATAATCTTAGTAATATATGTATAATAAGTCTGGTAGAAAAGAATATTTGATATATATTTTTAAATATTTGCTTTAAGGTATTTTTAGGTGTGGAGGCTATATATTCTACTTCTTAGATATTTCCAGTTCTCATTTTTCTAGACACAGGTGCACTCCATTGCATACTGTGGCTGTCTGGCTATGTGAACAGCTTAGATAATGGTTGTTAAGCATAGGTATTATCCTTATAGGTTTTCTACAGCACTCTTTTCTTTCTGCCATGGTACAATGGTGATGTTCAAGATGGTAGGTGTTCTTTGGCCTGTGTACCAGAGCAGGACCTCTAGACTCAAAATGCACATAAAACATGAATAAGAAATAAAACCTATGGAATATTATGCCTCCATAAGAAAGGATGAATACCCAACTTTTGTAGCAACATGGACGGGACTGGAAGAGATTATGCTGAGTGAAATAAGTCAAGCAGAGACAGTCAACTATCGTATGGTTTCACTTATTTGTGGAGCATAACAAATAGCATGGAGGACATGGGGAGTTAGAGAGGAGAAGGGAGTTGGGGGAAATTGGAAGGGGAGGTGAACCATGAGAGACTATGGACTCTGAAAAACAATCTGAGAGTTTTGAAGGGGCGGGGTTGAGAGGTTGGGGTACCAGTGGTGGGTATTATAGAGGGCACGGATTGCATGGAGCACTGGGTGTGGTACAAAAATAATGAATACTGTTATGCTGAAAATAAAAAATAAATTAAAAAAAAGAAATAAAACCTATGCATTTTAAAGTCTCTCAGATTGGGGAGTTGTTTATTACTTAGCGTAACATTGTTTCACATAGTGGATTTCCAAATTGAATTCATTAAAAATAGTTTTATGTTGTATTAAAATGTTTAAAGCAAGTTATACCTCATATGGTATCTTTTGATCCAAAGATATATTTGAGCACAAAGTATAGAAACACAATTTTTTCCCTCCAGTTATCATTTCAGCTTTTCCAGGATCTAAAAAGTAGATAGTTGTCATTTGCTCTCTTAAATAGAAACTAGAAAGTATAGGATCACTATAAAATAAATGGTAATTCAAATGCTCTGAAACCTAGAATGAATCTGTCAGAATTATAGCCCCATTATGATTATTAAAAAGTTTACCAAGTCTTCTAAAAAGAATGTATAACTTCTTCACTTGTGCACATAATTCACTGAAAAAAAAGGTAGAAATGTTCTTCAAGTCTCCCATCCCAATCAAAGTAATATGAATTATCAGCTGACTGCTATATATTAAAATTTATTGTACAACACTTAATTTAAGAGGGAAAATTTAGATATACAATTTTTTAAAAAGATTTTGCTTATTTATCTTTTTTAGAGAGAGAGTATGTGTGTGAATTGTGGGGAGGGGTAGAGGAGAGGGAGAAAGAGCATCTCAAGCAGATTCCACACTGAGTATGGAGCCTAATGGGGAGCATGATCTCACAAACCTGAGATCATGATCTGAGCAGAAATCAAGAGTCTGATGCTTAACTGAGTAAGCCATCTAGGCACCCTAAGATCTACAACTTTTTAATGAAAATTGCTATGAAGTTTTAATTATCAACACTCTAAAGTCAGGAACACTGCCCTCACACCTCCCATCTATGTGCTTTTTCAATTCTCTTTTAAATTTCCTTCTCTTCTCACACTCTTCTCTTGATTTGCAAAATCCAACTCTATGTACCCATATAGGTTGGCCAGCCTTCCTCTGACTTTCCCTGATACTTAACTCCTTTTCAAATATTTCTTCTTTTCTATCCCCATACTATAAATTGTAGATCTGAACTCTTTTTCACATTTGAAAACTTAAACTCAATTTAATACTAATAACTGAAAAGATAGTGGACTTCTCTTCCATGGTTGTTTGTCTCCTTGAATATAGGAGCGATTCTTAATAATACCCAGGAATTCATGGCATAGAAATATTTTTGAAAGGTGATAATCTCAATACACTTCAAATTATGCTACATTCATCAAAGCTCACTCCATCTTTTAGAAATGATGACTATCTTCAAAAAAACTATATAAAGTAAATTGACTTAATCTCTTTACCATAAGGACATTTATTTGCTACATTAGTATATATTAGTATCAGTAGTAGGAAGAGTAATAGTAGTATTGTGTTATCTTAATACAATGTCAGAATCCCCCCAAAAGCCAAACCAAGTACTAGGGTTTTAATGAAGATCAGATAAATAAATATCTTAAAATTGCAAAAGGTGCCTTTTTAAAATGTAAAACCCATTAAAGGTAGTGATAGTTTCTAGAATATGAGTTAATTGACATGACTAACCTGTCAGTTTTAGTCAAATGAACACATGCAGACACATGTACTACATACTATCACAATCTTTAAGTGATCGACTTTGTCATATCTGCAGCTGAAACAATAGTCTCACCCACTCGGGAACATTAATTAAATCATTCAGTTTGTGATGCTCACAGCCTAAGTGTCATTATGTAGTCAAAAAATGTATACATTACATATGTTTCTGAACAAAACATTTTGTTAATATATATGCTGCTCATTTATATCTATATTTATGATATAAATGATAAGATTTATTGATGATCAAACATCTGTTCAAATCATTTTTCAAAAAGAAACACATTTCAAATTGTCAACCACTTCTGTTCCTAGATTACACACTACTGTTGTGTCATGAAAATTGAATACCTAACATACCTAAGTTTGGATTAATCACTCAATAAAACTGTCTTTTTATAACCCACTTAGCTTTCTTGAGAATTTATTATCACCTTACACATTCTATTGCTGCAGATGTATTCTGAGCATTTTCAGTTTAATATTATTTTGTTCATATTTATGAGTGAATTGAGATTGCTAGAGTACATAGCTAATTAGGTTCAATAACCTAATTTTTAGGAACATAAAATATTATTTTATATTAAGTGTGTAGATTAGTATCAATAATACATACTTCTCTTAAATTAGTAATAGCTGTTAAATTTTCATTGAAATGCAGTGACTCTCTAATTTGCTCACTGTTTTTAAAAATAAATTATTATACAGACATAGAAGTTTTCAAATAATTGGAGCTAACCCACTATAATCAATAATGTTTATTTAGTTGTATCCATTTTTAATGGAGTTTTCTTTAGAATCCCTTCCACATGATACTGTCTCTTTAAACAAATAGTAACCATATCTGAAATGTCTCCTAAGGAATTCAGTTTACAGTCATTTAATTAAAGATCTTTAGAGATGAAAGAAATGTAGTCTAGCTCAATTCCTTTATTTTGTAAAAGAATGAACTCAAGAAGAGAATCACTTTCAGAAAGTACTGGAAAACCTAGGGCTCTAACCTAGACAGCAGGACTCCTTCTAACCAACCACCTCTATATGCCTGATTCCTTTCTGAACTCTACATTTGTGAAGGGGAACAGAATCTTTTGTCCCTCTCTATACTGTAGTGTTGAGTTCTTTCTTATATTACGGCCTTATGGTTGTATTTTGATTTAGTATCATTTCCTATGTTTGATTACATTTAAAATATTGTAGCTTTATAGCCTCCTTTTGATGCTAATAATATGTTAGGAATGACAAACCAGTTAAGCAATCGTTTTATAATGAATATAACCTGAGTGTAAGAAAATAGAACTTGAATGAGTACAATAAAATGTGTTTTCTTCTGTGTTTACTTTAAGTTACATAATATTAACAGATTCAAATTTCAGATTATGTTTAATTTCTCAATTCTAACATGGCCATTTCAGTGACTTGTGAAGTTTTACCATGATGGTTTAAGTCAAATGTTAGAATAGATTTCCTATAATTCCTCATGCCTTCTCTAAATCCAAATTCAAATTTATTTAGGAAATTATTAGTAGCTGAAAATACATATGTATACATGTAGTCAAAATGTAATCACCCGAAGTTGTGTTAATATTGGAGTTTAAAATATACATATATATATATATAGAGAGAGAGAGAGAGAGAGAGAGAGACATATGTGTGTGTGTGTGTCTGTATTTATATATACAAAATATCCAAGGACATATCACACCTACTCAATGTCTTAAGTTTTAAAGATATTTCTTTGAAAGAAAGCTGAAAGAAATACAAGTGTTCTTTATTTGTGTTCTGAATGATTGCAGACAAGGTATGATTGTATTGAATTATACAGAAGGCTATGGACATATTTCAGCTTACCAAGAGGTTAATGATCTGTCCATTTTTTGGTATTTATAAAATCTAGGGCATTCAAGCCTGTACCTTTTCTCAAAGATTTTGGAATGAATTGTTCTTCTAGTGTTCAGGAAAGAAAGAACACACATTTTTACCTCTTGTGAAGGAAAGATCGTATTTTCTTCAGTTTTCAGTTTTGCTCCAGGCTTGCTTTCTAGAGGACCCTGATATGGAAGGACTAGTGTGGTTTCCTCTTTGGAAAGCAAATGTCATTTGGTCGCTTTGTTTCAGGGTTATTTGAAAGTTGAATACCTTTCTGAGGAATTGTTTCTGCAGTGATTGCCAATTTTCTGCTTGAGAGGTTTATGATCAAATCATCTTTGATAGGGATTTTTACTTGGGATTTTTTCTACTGCTGAGGTTCGAAGACATTTGCTAGCACGTTAAAATTTCTTTTTCTACTGTAGTTAACATTTCCAATTTTTAGCACCCACTAAAATGAATTATACAAAGCATATGGCTTAGAAACTGGTGGATTTAATTTCAAGAAGGAGCAAATGCATATAGGACTTTAAAATGGAAGGTGGGAAGACTATGGGTAAAACATTAAAAAGAAACAGTAGTCTTCAAAATAATTTTAGAGATGTAAAGATTTTACTAAAGGATAAATAATGTCTCTGAGAATCAAACAAATGGGGAAAGGTCTAATATAAGTTGATATAGCAATCACAATTAAACATTTCAATAAACAAAGTAACTTAGGTTTAAAAAAAATCTTTTTTTTTTCGATTGCTACTTTCTAAATACCTTCTAGAAAAAAAACTTTCTTAAACTGTTCTCATTATTTGTCCACCGACCTCACCTTCATGGCAGTATTAATCATAGTCTTTAGTATTCTGAGAGAATGAATATTAAGTGAAATAATGAATGACATTCTTTACAAAGACAATGAAGTGATAATATGCATTCTCATGGAATTAACAGAGTTGATGTGACATACATTGCTTAACAATAACCACAAACTGAAAGTGCTCCATGTAACAGAATTGTTTATAATAACAAAAAAAAGAATGTTTACATCTTTTTATTCAGAAACTGCAATAACTAATTCCATTATATCTGATCTCTCAATTGTTTAAGGTGGTAGTAAATTAGATGTAAAATAACATATTTCAAAATAACAGTGTCATTTTAACTTTTGGCTCAATATGCTCTATGCTGGAAATACTTGCTCCTACTTTATTGTACGGTCTAAAAGTGAAATATATGTGGAGAAAATGCAGAAATGTAAATATAAATCCATCCCAGAGAGTTTATCTCAATCTAATCAGTCTAAAATTAAAAAAAAAAAAAAAGTTGCTAAGAATATTAGTGAAGCGGCACCTGGGTGGCTCAGTGGGTTAAGCCCCTGCCTTCAGCTCAGGTCATGATCTCAGGGTCCTGGGATAGAGCCCCGCATCGGGCTCTCTGCTCGGCAGGGAGCCTGCTTCCCCCCCCCCACTCTCTCTCTGCCTGCCTCTCTGCCTACTTGTGATCTCTCTGTCAAATAAATAAATTTAAAAAAATCTTAAACAAAAAAAAGAATATTAGTGAAAGCATTTAATATTATAATTTATGGATCATTCTCCAAAGTGAGCCATACATTAAAAAAATGATGATAAGATGATGGTGACTTTCAAGATAACTTGAAAATTTTTTAAAGTACCTCTCAATTATTTCTGCTATACATAAAAATTATTACAATTTTGTATTTTTGTTTTGTTTTATATATTGGGTAGTTTGCAGTGTTGTATTATGTATCAAAATAGCTGCTTTGTTGAGACCATATAAAAAACAGAGATAAGAGAAACCTCGGATTCAGTGAGTCATGATTTTAGAAAACTTTAAATTCCCTTTTCTAAATCTAGGCTCAACATCTGACTTCTTTGTATTTCTAACCTTGTATTAAATTTCAGAAATGTGTCCACCATATGGTAGTGAAATATTGAGATTTGAGTTTGTTAGCTTTTCTATTACAGCTAAAAATACCAAGTAGAAACTAAATTAAAGCGTTGTTATATCTTCTCTAGCTTTCTCAAAACAATTAATTTAATTTCACAAAGCATAGTTTATTAAGTTACATATGACTTGTAGGTAAGATTAAGGGATATAGATGCAGGAGCCTGAATATTTTCAGAGAAATTCATTTAATGAATGACTGCATACAGAAATTAGAACATGACTAATTTAGAAAATTTTTCTAAATTCCTTTAAATTACTTTGCATCCATATAAAGCACATTTTAAAGAAAATACTCATGTAAAAAAATAGTGAATATTAATCAATAAGATCCACAGACATGAATGTATACTGTAAATATTGAGAGACTGGACTGTACCTCCTGAAAAAGAAGTCTTATTGGGATTCAGGTTATGGTTTCATTCACTTATTAATGAAGGAATTGCATTGTGTCAAGAATTGTGCTGTACAAATGATAAGTCATTCTTACCTTCGCGTGATTTCAATATAATTGGGTACTGGAAAGGGTAGAGAAAAAAAAAAAGAACATTACAATACAGGGTAATAATTTCTATAGTATAACTATAAGAAATGATATCAGAATATATAAAGGGTTCCCCAAAGCTGCATTTTGGATGCAGGACAACCTTTCAGGAAACTTCATGGAGGAGGTAATGATTGAGACCTGAGAGCTGACTAAATTGAGGAACGAAGCATGTACAACAACTTGAGAGGAAACCTGGCTAGTGTACTTCAGGCAACATGGAATAGTTCCCATTCCTGGTGCTACGGCAAAGAAGAAATCAGTGGTGAATTGAGACTGATGGGGAATGTCATTAATTAGGCAGGAGTCTGAGAAATTTGTTATGTAGTTTGTCCCTTTTATTACACATAATAAGAAATAGTAAAAGGACTTTAAACTGGGAACGGCATCATATATTTTTAGACATATTTACTTTAGTGGTTAAAGGAAAAAAGTACTATGACTAGAGGTATGGGATTGTTAAAAAAAATAAAGGCATGGGATTGTTTAGGAGACTGTTTTTATGATCTCAGTGAGAAATGAGAATGACTGTCCTTGTAGTTGTGGGGGAGATAAAAAGAATGGGGAAAATTAAGAAGGTATAAACAGACCGAGTCAACAGGATTTGGTACCTAATAACATGAGCAAAAAGGAGAGCTGAACGACAGTTACTGATTTTATAATGTTGAAAGCTGGATGAAAGATTGGGCCATTCACTGATATGGGCACTATAAAATTAAAATACATTTATTTATTTATTTTTTTTAAATTAATTTTTTATTTTTTATAAACATATATTTTTATCCCCAGGGGTGCAGGTCTGTGAATCACCAGGTTTACACACTTCACAGCAAGTAGAGAAGGAGATGATAAGGAGATTAAACGTTTGGTTTTATCCATATTGAGTTTAAACTATTTGGTTTATCTGGTTGGAGATATATAGTGGGGGTTTGGATATATGGTTTTGGAAAACCATTAGCTTGAAGATTGCTTGAGATTATAACCATGTAGATGGGTGTTGAATCTTTGGCATACTTCTGATGAGATTAAATGAGAAGAGGATTGAACGTGGAACTGTGTAGAACATCAAGGATTAGCAGATTCAGAGAAAGGGGGAGATAGAGGATTACTAAAAAATGGGGAGAGGGAAATAAAAGTATCATTACATAAATCAAAGAAGTGGAAATTCCAAGATAGGCATCCTCAAAACAGTTTGAAACTATTAAAATAAGGTCAAGTAAATTAAGAGTCCTAAAAATTTGTGCTGTATTTAGAAAAATGACCATCACAAAAATAGTTTTAAAGGCATATGGGCGAGAAAAACAGACTGCAGTGAGTTATAAAATAAATGGGAGGAAAATAAACAATAAATTCAGTGGCTAATTAATGAACTACTGCTCTATGTAATACCTTATGCAAGGTTTTGAGGTAAAATTATGAAGACAACAGACATGGTCTTTATCCCATAAGATTTTCTAATAGATGAGGTAAGGTTCAATTACATGTACTCTGATAAATCCTGTGATTTATTATTCATTCCTGTAAAGAATTGGAAAATTTCCTTTTTTTTTTTTTTTTTTTTTGCATAGTTTTGTCTTTGAGGGAAAAGTAAAGGTTAAAGTAGAAACTAGGAGGAGAAGTGGCTCATAATTGGACCTCTCTTCATTTTTAAATATAAATGATCTTTAGTGAGAGGGTTTTAGAAATCATATACATACAATGTATATATATACTATATGTATATATAATATACACAATGTTTATAATACAAACCCTGCAGTCATATTGTTCTATAGGAAAATAAAAACAGCATTAGAAATTAACACCCTGTAGTTGATATTAAAGAACAAGAGATAAAGAAAGCTCAGAACCTTAATTTGAAGGTATGTAACTGAATGCTAATAAAGGTAAAGATAAAGTAGGGAAAAGAAGGATCTTTTTATTAATACTAACTACTAGTATTAAGTATAAACAATGCCTGCCTAGCTTTTTCTTCAAAGTGGTATTGTCAACAAGAGCTGTAATTTTTTAATTTTGCATTGGTAATACTTATTCCTACTCCTAACATGTAAGATAATTGATAGCACAAAGCACGCTGTTTTTTATGTCATTAATTACAAATGAAGCCAAGCATTAGAACAAAATCCAAAAGATTAGCTATCTTTAGAAATAACCTGAATTAAGATGTTATTTATAAATAATGTTTTAATAGTATTAGGATAGTTTGAAATATTATTAATGACAAGTAAAATATAACTAATTCAATATGAGATCCTATAATTCAATGTGATTTTAGAAATCATCCGGCCCAGAAAAGCTAAAAACTAATTAATGCCCTGTTGGCTCAATCTAAGTCAGCTTCTGGGCCCCCTGCACTTTAGCCTGAAGGATGGGGCTTGCTTTGATACTATTCGGTTCCCAAGATGACTAGTTAGCTTGACTCTATTCCCATGGTTAGGACTGCTCTAATGAGCATCAACAAGAATTTGGTGCAAATTTTTCACTATTCTTAGATCATGTAATATGTGAGTAAAGAGATTCTGTTGTGTGACTTCATTTTCACACAGAATCAGATAAAAACTAAGAATGTCTTAATCCTTTCCAGGGATTTAAAGGATAATTATTAACAATTAAAGAATCTATTCATGGAAAAATGGAATAAAGTGGAGTGGAGACATTATTCCATATCCTAAGGTAAGAGTCCCCCATCCCATCAGAGTGGCAGGATAGTCTAAAATAATTCATTCGTAAATGAGGGGTCATCTCTGTAAATGTTTGCAGTATTTGAGCTTCCAGAAATAGATAAATGAGATATTATAGAGAAAAGAAATGCTTTCTTAAATTTATTGCAGTTTTCATTAAGAAATCAATGAATGAAAAGGAAAAATATACACAAGCAAGAAAAAAAAAACAAATTAAAACACGATTAGAAAGACAATCATGTCAATGAACCTTAAAAAACATATTAAAATTAGAGACTGTCAGATATGTCAGTTCTTGAGAAACTGAACTCATCCCATAATTACCTTTGAAACATAATAATTTTAAATTGAAAGCATCTGCATACACAAAATTTTTCAAAGGCTTAGGTTATTTTAGTTTATTTTTTTACTTTTAAGTTCATTTTTTATATATTAAAATTATTGTAACACTATAGACCTCTATAAATATAAAAATTTAAAGAAGAGAACAAAAACTAGAAAAATCCTGATCTTCACAAAGTCTTGGCAGAAAGAATATAAGATGACCTTGAAAATATAAAGTTATAAATGAAGAAAATGTTAACTTTTTTTGTTCATACTAAATAATATCTTTTGATAACCACTGGATTAATCTTTCCATTATAATATAATTTTTCCCATAAGAAAAACTCAATTACCAAACACAATTAGAAAGTAGTAGGAAAAAAATTCCATTTGTACCCTACTGTGAAGATTTTGCAAGTGGGAAAATATATACAGATATGGGAAAAGTTTTCTTTTTTGGGGGGGGTTTCTTTAAAGAAATATTTGCAGCAGAAAATCTGACCCCCAGAAAAGTGGAAAAGCAAAAAATAGTGAGATCTAGTCTCTCTGACCATAAGATGAAAACTTCAATGCTATTAATAGGCTTTTAAATGTTGAACCTGGAGAGAGTATTAGAGATTATTTATTCCACCTTGCTTGTTAATTGTCTCCCTGACTGAAAGAGAGTTGGCAGAACAACAAATCAACAACCAGCCTACTTCCTGCCAATCTGATTTCCCAGGATATGTATTGTATATATGTGCATTTGTCTCTACCCACACACAGACATGACACACATAGAGCAATTCAGGCCAATAAACTTTTTATTTTAAGTGAAGGTTTTCGCTCAATCTTCTCTCTTATTCTGGATCATCAGTTTTGACATTCAAACCAAAATTTGGGTTGATCATATCAAAATGTATTTTTAGTATTATTTTTTAATACCTTGGGATATCAACATGAACTCTCTAAACTTTACATTTGACATCTCAAAAGCAAACACAGAAATAAAATAACAAAGAGAATCCTGGAGCACCACCAGTCTGAACCATTTATTTCTTTCTCCTTGTATCAGATCCTATTTTGTAGACCGGTAGTTCTCAAACATTATGTATAGCAAGATAACTTGGAGATTTATTAAAAGAGAATGCTGAATACCCCACCCTCTAAATCTCTGATCCAGTAGGCACGTTAAAATTGAATTTTTAACAAGCTTCCAAGTGGTGCTGATACTGCTGGACCACACTTGGAAAACCACTTTGCAATGCCTTCCGTTGAAGAAGTTTGAAGTGGGATGGAGAAGATCGCAGAGGAGACAAGTCCAATCAAGAAAGAATCAGAAGAATGAAAAAGAAAAGAGAAATACAAAGTGAGTAAATGTGTGAAGAGCAGTAAGACTCCATTTCCAACAAAGCACACTTTATGGAAATGATGTATTTATCTCCTTGAGATTAGCCCTAGGAACGAAGATAGATTCCCCACTCAATGTCATTTGTATATTGAGACTGATGACACCACACATATACCCAGAGAGCATGAAAAGATTTATTGGTTACATGAGGAGATCACATAATGAGAAAGATCAAAGCTGGCTTCCAAGCTGATCCAAAAATGGGTTGGGAAAAGATTAAGGAAGGACACTGGCTTACCGTTTTATGGTGATAAGGGGTGGACTGGGATGAAGGCCTCCACCTGTGTAAAGTTGTGTTTGTATGTTTTGAACTTTCCAATGATGCCAAAAGAGGGAATATTCAGGCTTTCTTTTCAACTTTCTCAGATGTGCTGCTGAAAGCACAGGGAGCAGTGGGCGTAAAACCTATCAATGTTTAAACATCAAAAATGGAGTCAGTTGTTTTTTTTACTACAATTCATGCCTGAAGATTTACTGATAACTGAAATATAACATGTTTCATTTCATTGAATTTGCGTGTGTTTACGTAAGTCATTATGGCACTCTCTAAGGCCTACAGCCTGAAGCTAATTAATTCCTTTTTTTAACAGTCTGACACACTGTACAATTTAACTAGTGAAATGAGTGCCTTGGCCCCTGGCAAGAATGTCTGGCTCTTCCCAAAGGAGATAAAGAGTGTTTTAGTGAGTCCTTGTACTATGACTTTAGTGTATGCAGAGAACTGTGTGACATTGATTTATATTTTTGGTATTTATGAGGCAAGAGACTTCCAGCATTCCTTACCCCAAAGAAAATGACTGTGGATACAGAAATGTTGCTGTCATTGACAAAACCAGGTAGCCAGACTGTTGGCAATGGTGATAAGAATGTGCAAGAATATATAGAGGGAGCTAATTGTTGGCCATTGCATCCATGCTAAAATGTTTAACTAAATTTTGCCAGATGTGCTGACCTTTGGGAACTGTCCTTTACCAGGGGTTTTCTGAGTAAAGGATAAAATTAGAGTCTCTCCAGAGAGCTCCATCACACAGGACAGGATCCCCCCATACATAAAGTATGTGAATTTCCTTAGTGGTTCACTTATTTGGCTCAAGAAGCTGCACAAGAAGCCAAAAACTCTGGAATAGATGACTTTGGCACTATTGATGATGGAACAGAACACCAGCTGAGGACACGCAGAAGCTGACACCCTGCAACCTCTCCCCACTCCCCACTCTTGCGTGGGACCTCTATGATACTCTTCCAGGAATTTCCCAACTATCTTAATCTTAAAGCCTTGCAGGAGGGAAACAAAACAAAACAAAACAAAACAAAAAAACCTTTGCTTGACATTGGCAATGCCTCTGGTATCCAGTATCCTGTAGGTCTTCTTTAGCATATGAAAGTTCTTTTGAAACCTCCCTGTTCCTTACCTCCCCAGTCCCATAGTATATAATCAGCAACCCCACACAACCTGAGGGCAGCAGCTCTTTTTGAACATGGTTCCTGTCTTCCTGCTTTATAGAATCAGCTTTTTGCACCAGAAATATCTCAAGAATTCTTTCTTGGTTGGCTCCACACCTCATTTATATTCTAAAATTTCATCATTTTGTGCTGAACATGGGGCTTTGAGTCTTTTCATTTGGACTCTGAGCTTCGGTGTAAACTTGGTAAGTACTTTCTCTCCTCTTCTTTACTCTCTTTTCAGGGGGCTTTCAAGGAGTGTGGTCTTACTGGAATATTTTCATGTCTGTTGCTCAGGCTGCTATTGCCTGCTTCTGCCTCCATTTACCTGCTTGTGCTCTCTCTCTCTCTCTCTGTCAAATAAGTAAAATTTAAAAAAAAAAAAAAAAAAAAAGTCTTGAGCTTCTTTTAACATTGTAGATGCCGATGGGGTCATTAACTGTTTCCTGTCCTCAGTTGACCAAATAATTTTCAGTAATTCAACTGAGACGCTGGGGCCATCCCCTTTTTGTGCGTCCTTTGTGACTATTTGTATGTTCTGATTATGTGTGTCAAATGAAGTTCCTCAGAGAAAAATGTTCTTGATATAAAATTATAACTGTACTTCTGGAGAAAGTTGGGTGTGGTTAAAATCTTATGCAAGGCACGACTGTTGAAGTACTCCATTGGTAGCCAAGGAAAGAAATACTGTGTCTTCGTGAAAACAAACTGCAGCTACGAGGCTGTTGAAATAGATATTTAATAGAACTTATTCAAGTCAGTAATGGCAAAATATTTATCAAATACCGATTGTATGGAGCCAGTAATTTCAGTTACAATAGGTCTGGGGGCCTTAATGAGTGGGACCAATCACAGTGAGGTGGTAGTAATCCACCCTGAGGTACCATCCATTCTTTCTAAGAATAGACCAAATTGAGCTGTTTAATGGAGCAATGGGGATAATAACACTTCTCTAAAATGTTAACTATTTTAACTGGTGGGTAAGGTTAGGGTATAGGGCCTGTTTTGTCAAGCCCATTGTAAATGTCAGGGACTTAATTTTTATTTGACACTTGTTGAGTTAACAGCCTCCATAACTGCTATGGATATTTTAGAATATAACCATGGGGAACTTAGGCAAAGCACTAGCCTAAACTGGAAGAATAAGGTAAAGTATAAATATTTATTTTCTACTTTATATATGGTAGCTTAAGAGTATAAAGGGTAATATTTATATTTAGTGGATTTCAAAGCATAACTGTAATTCGAGCCCCAGTATTGGTTAAGACCATGGGAAGTTTGCAAATCAGTGCATCTCAGTAGATGTTAAAGTAGACTCAGAACCTGTGTTGTAGAAGTGCAGAATCCATCACCTTTTATCGTTTGTTATAAAAATTATTTTAGTGAGTATATGGTATCCATCTGGGTCAAATTGTGACCTATTTTTTTAGTTTTTGTTTGTTTGTTCTCCCTGTCTAGTTTCTTTCTTTCTCTCTCTCTTTCTGTAGTAACTGAGTGTATTTTAGTTGTGGTTTGTCACTACCTTTCTCATATTTATAAGTTTCTTCCTTATGAAAGTTATAAATTGGTATCATCGGGGTAAGAAATCTTTTCCCATAGCAGTGATTGCTTTATTGGATATAAGGACTTGGAACTTAAATGTCGAGTTTGAAAAAAAAACCCTTGGCTATCCCATAGGTTGGGAAAGGGACATGGGTTTCCTCCCAGATCCCTGAGGATCTGGATCTTTTTTTACAACAAAGGTGTGGGTAGCAGCATCAGTAAAGGCCAATAGAGGGTCTGAGTGAGCCTTTTACCTTTCGAAATATGACCTCAGCCTGCCACAGGTTGACTGCTCTTCTTCAAGTGACCACCCAATGGTACCACATAATGCACAGGGTAGTAGTCTTTAGCCCTGAAAACTCTAGAGATTAAGGTCAATGCCTGCTTGACACACAGAACCAGCAGTTACAGTGTAAGAGTTGTTCCATTGGCCTAGTGTAATGCACAGATTATGCTGAATTGGAGATTCACAATTTAGTCTAAAATTTATAGATGAGTCTAAACTGAGATATACAAGTAAATGTCATTTTAAAGAGGACTTTAATCTAATTTAATTCCCCTAAATACTTTCAAGTATTCCCCTAAATACTTGAAAATTTTGTCTTCAGTTGGTTAAATCTCTAACAGGAATTTCTTAAGACTCAGCAAATGCTGAGCACATGCTAGACCACAAACAGCAGAGTTGTGTTTCAAGCCAAAGAAAGAGAAGAAAGGCTGCTAGTGGTGGTGGTCATTACTACACACTCTGCTCGTGGTGTTCCATTGTTCTGACCTTTCATAGAGATGGGATGGGTCTCTCAATCCAAAATTAGGTTTGGATATGGGGACTGATGAAGCCACTTGTGCACCTAGAGGATATAAAAAAAAAAAAATTGTTACTCATATGATGCTTTTTTGGGTAAATGATAGTATGTTCCAAGTCTGGTGTAAAAATGTCTTGAGAGAATAAGAAGGAGCAACTGACTTGGAGTCTTACGGTAGTTAGGGAGTGAGGCTGGGGTAAGAATTCCTTATAGGGTTTATGTGATATTAACTTCTTTATGGTGTCGAAGGAAGGTACAACTGGGCTTTCTCACTGCTTTGTCCACATGTAGACAGAATGGAGAGGAAAGAGAAACTTAAGTTTTTTAGCAATTAAATATCAAAAGTAGACTCTTTTACAACTTTTTTATTATCTCTTTAATCATCTTACCATGTTTTGATTATTTTGTTGGGTGGGACGGGAGAATGAGAACTTTGGCCCACACATATTATTGATTAAAAAAAGAAAACCCCAAGACTAGAAAAGAGGAGAGGGGACTTGATATTCATTATGAGACTCCTTTATGGAATTCTTCATGATAAGTATTTTTATGTATTTCTGTTTCCTTTATTTAATATTCTCAGAATTAAACTGAAAGTGTGTGTTTGAAAGTGTTTTCCCATCATCACACAGTTGTAAAATAACAGAAATAAATTTGAGAGAGGCTGACTGCCTATTTAACCACAAACCACCCTTTTTTCCATTACTCCAGGTTAGCTCTCAGTTCAGGTGTTTTTGGTTTTTGTTTTGTTTTGCTTTGTTTGTTTGTTTTCCCCCATGTAGTTCCTCAGATATATAAAAAAGGCAAAAGTTATAAAAATCAAATGGATAAAATAATCCAATACACATTACAAATCAGAGCTATTTTTTGTGTTGTCTAACTACATATCTAGGTATCTATGTATTATTTTCTGAGAATCTTAATGGTTGGCATTTGGGGCTCAGTTTTCAGTTAGTGGTATTATATTTGTGCCTTAGGGAATGAGAAATTGGCATATCATTAAATAAATTTTATCCCTTGAAAATTATCTACAAATAGTCTCATTAGATTTTTCTTTCCTTGAAGATTTAATTACTTACTTTATTATGTTGTGTATCTTTTTGGTATAATCACGCTAAAAATAGATTTTCTGTCAGAGTGGAGGGAGAAGTTGAAGGTAAATGCATTAGTTACTCTACTTTTCTAAATTCATTGGTAAGAATTGTGCATGTTGAGACTTTAAATAAATTATAGGGTTTTTGTAATTATTTCTTGTATTCTGGAGATTCGAGTAGTTAAGTTAAGAGATAAATTTCCAAAAATTCTGTTTGGTTTAGATCAACAAGCATTACCAGTCCATATTTCTTCAGACACCACAATTTCTATTTTCTATCACATAAATAAGCTTAAAGGATTAAAATCAAATACACACCTAAACAAGTATAGTAATGGCTTAGTATATGACTCAGTAATGATGAACTGACACTGCAAGTGAAAAATTAAAAAAAATATATATATATTTCTTGTTTCTTCACAAGTCTTTGATATTGTTAAAGAGGCTGGGACCCTGGAAGAATAAAGATCACTACCTTAGAAATGCCTCTGTATATAGTCTCCATGATACTCATATTCAGAGAGATGGGAAAGGACAGAGTCAGGAAAATATTTTTGTTAAGTGCTCAATTACTCACTTAGTCATTGCAGACTCCAAAGTGACACAGTGTTGTAAGCCATTCTACAACATGACCTAATGGAATTTGGCTACATGCTTTTAAGGCCAGCATTTGTGTCTTATGATTGTCTCTCATATTTTTAATTGAGAGATGTTCTTTTACCTTTTTCTTTGACCATAATAAATGTTTTTGTTCTGAAATTCATTTACTCTTTTTTTTAAAACTTTTACTTATTTTTTTAAAATAAAAAAAAAAAAAGATTTTATTTATTTATTTGACAGAGAGAGATCACAAGTAGGTAGAGAGGAAGGCAAAAAGAGAGAGAGGGAAGCAGGCTCCCTGCTGAGCAGAGAGCCTGATGCAGGACTCAATTCCAGGACCCTGAGATCATGACCTGAGCTGAAGGTGGAGGCTTAACCCATTGAGCCACCCAGGTGCTCTGCTCTTTTTTTTTTTTTTAAAGATTTTATTTATTTATTTGAGAGAGAGAGCCCATGAGCAGGAGTGGCTGATGGGAGAAGGAGTAGAGAGGGATAGGGAGAAGCAGACTCCCTGCTGAGCAGTAGAGCATTTTAATTACCCAAACCATGCGAGACATTGTCTTGGGAGCTAGGATGAGAGACAACACAAGGATGAGTAAGAACGATGTATAGCAATGCTGCTCTAAGGAGTTCATAGTCAAGTGGGAGGTCAAGTCAATAGGGAAACAGGATAAAAACCAATATATATAAACAATATATAACCAATACCAAAACCAAATATATATACCAATACCAAAACCACTATATATAAACCAATATATATAAACAACATGATATGTTCTGTATTGGAGAGGCATGGGTTGAGAGCTGCAGGAGCATAGTGAGTAGTGACTGAGGGAAATGGAGAAGTCTTATTAAGGGAGTATGGCATTTATCCCATCTGGAATTCATTAGACATTTCTAAAGGTCTTTACCTTTCCTAGTATATTCTAAGGTTCTTTAGTATAGGATTTTTTTTAATTTTTTTTTTATAAACATGTAATATATTTTTAACCCCCAGGGTACAGGTATGTGAATTGCCAGGTTTACATACTTCACAGCACTCACCAAAGCACATACCCTCCCCAACATCCATGACCCCACCCCCCTTCACCCAACCCCCCTCCTCAGCAACCCTCAGTTTGTTTTGTGAGATTAAGAGTCACTTATGGTTTGTCTCCCTCCCAATCCCATCTTGTTTCATTTATTCTTCTCCTACCCCCTTTACCGTTATATCTCCACTTCCTCATATCAGGGAGATCATATGATAGTTGTCTTTCTCTGCTTGACTTATTTTGCTAAGCATAATACCCTCTAGTTCCATCCACGTCGTTGCAAATGGTAAGATTTCATTTCTTTAGATGGCTGCATAGTATTCCATTGTGTATATATACCACATCTTCTTTGTCCATTCATCTGTTGAAGGACATCTAGGTTCTTTCCATAGTTTGGCTATTGTGGACATTGCTGCTATAAACATTCGGGTGCACATGCCCCTTTGGATCACTACGTTTGTATCTTTAGGGTAAATACCCAGTAGTGCAATTGCTGGGTCATAGGGTAGTTCTATTTTCAACATTTTGAGGAACCTCCATGCTGTTTTCCAGAGTGGTTGCACCAGCTTGCATTCCCACCAACAGTGTAGGAGGGTTCTCCTTTCTCCACATCCTCGCCAGCATCTGTCATTTCCTGACTTGTTAATTTTAGCCATTCTGACTGGTGTGAGGTGATATCTCATTGTGGTTTTGATTTTTACTTCCCTGATGCCGAGTGATATGGAGCACTTTTTCATGTGTCTGTTGGCCATCTGGATGTCTTCTTTGCAGAAATGTCTGTTCATGTCCTCTGCCCATTTCTTGATTGAATTATTTGTTCTTTGGGTGTTGAGTTTGCTAAGTTTTTTATGGATTTTGGACACTAGCCCTTTATCTGATATGTTGTTTGAAAATATCTTCTCCCATTCTGTCAGTTGTCTTTTGGTTTTGTTAACTGTTTCCTTTGTTGTGCAAAAGCTTTTGATCTTTTTGCCCTTGCTTCCCTTGCTTTTGGCAATGTTCCTAGGAAGATGTTGCTGCGACTGAGGTCGAAGAGTTTGCTGCCTGTGTTCTCCTCAAGGATTTTGATGGATTTCTTTCTCACATTGAGGTCCTTCATCCATTTTGAGTCTATTTTCATGTGTGGTATAAGGAAATGGTACAGTTTCATTTTTCTGCATGTGGCTGTCCAATTTTCCCAACACCATTTATTGAAGAGGCTGTCTTTTTTCCATTGGACATTGGTTCCTACTTTTTTGAAGATTGGTTGACCATAGAATTGAGGGTCTATTTCTGGGATTTCTATTATGTTCCATTGATCTATGTGTCTGTTTTTGTGCCAGTACCATGCTGTCTTGATGATGACAGCTTTGGAATAGAGCTTGAAGTGTGGAATTGTGATTCTACCAACTTTGGCTTTTTTTTTCAATATTCCTTTGGCTATTCGAGGTCTTTTCTGGTTCCATATAAATTTTAGGATTATTTGTTCCATTTTTTTTTTTATAAAGATGGATGGTACTTTGATAGGAATTGCATTAAATGCGTAGATTGCTTTAGGTAGCATAGACACTTTCACAATATTTATTCTTCCAATCCAGGAGCATGGAACATTTTTCCATTTCTTTCTTTCTTCCTCAGTTTCTTTCATGAGTACTTTTTTTCTGAGTATATATTCTTAGCCTCTTTGGTTAGGTTTATTCCTAAATATCTTATGGTTTTGGGTGCAATTGTAAATGGAATTGACTCCTTAATTTCTCTTTCTTCTGTCTTATTGGTGTAGAGAAATGCAACTGATTTCTGTCCTTCTAAAGAGTGAATGGGTCAACCAGGAAATTAAAGAAGAATTGAAAAAATTCATGGAAACAAATGATAATGAAAACACAATGGTTCAAAATCTGTGGGACACAACAAAGACAGTCCTGAGAGGAAAATATATAGCGGTACAAGCCTTTCTCAAGAAACAAGAAAGGTCTTGGGTACACAACCTAACCCTACACTTAAAGGAGCTGGAAAAAGAACAAGAAAGAAACCCTAAACCCAGAAGAAGAAGAGAAATCATAAAAATCAGAGCAGAAATCAATAAAATAGAAACCAAAAAAAAAAAAAAAAACAATAGAACAAATCAACGAAACTAGGAGCTGGTTCTTTGAAAGAATTAATAAGATTGATAAACCCCGGGCCAGACTTATCAAAAAGAAAAGAGAAAGGACCCAAATAAATAAAATCATGAATGAAAGAGGAGAGATCACAACTAACACCAAAGAAATACAGACAATTATAAGAACATACTATGAGCAACTCTACGCCTACAAGTTTGACAATCTGGAAGAAATGGATGCATTCTTAGAGACATATAAACTACCACAACTATACCAGGAAGAAATAGAAAGCCTGAACAGGCCCATAACCAGTAAGGAGATTGAAACAGTCATCAAAAATCTCCAAACAAACAAAAGCCCAGGGCCAGAAAGCTTCCCAGGGGAATTCTACCAAATATGTAAAGAAGAACTAATTCCTATTCTCCTGAAACTGTTGCAAAAAATAGAAATGGAAGGAAAACTTCCAAACTCATTTTATGAGGCCAGCATCACCTTGATCCCCAAACCAGACAAAGATCCCATCAAAAAAGAGAACTATAGACCAATATCCTTGATGAGCACAGATGCGAAAATTCTCACCAAAATACTAGCCAATAGGATTCAACAGTACGTTAAAAGGATTATTCACCACGACCAAGTGGGATTTATTCCTGGGCTGCAAGGTTGGTTCAATATCCGCAAATCAATCAATGTGATACAACACATCAATAAAAGAAAGATACTTTCAAATAGATGCTGAAAAAGCATTTGACAAAGTACAGCATCCCTTCCTGATCAAAATTCTTCAAAGTGTATGGATAGAGGGCACATACCTCAATATCATCAAAGTCATCTATGAAAAACCCACCGCAAGTATCATTCTCAATGGAGAAAAACTGAAAGCTTTTCTGCTAAGGTCAGGAACACAGCAGGGTTGTCCATTATCACCACTGCTCTTCAACATAGTACTAGAAGTCCTAGCCTCAGCAATCAGACAACAAAAGGAAATTAAAGGCATCCATATTGGCAAAGAAGAAGTCAAATTATCACTCTTCGCAGATGATATGATACTATATATGGAAAACCCAAAAGACTCCACTCCCAAACTGCTAGAACTTGTACAGGAATTCAGTAAAGTATCAGGATATAAATTCAGTATAAGGATTTTTATACCATATTGCAGCTTTCCTGGTCGTAGAACTGTGTGTGATTATGTGTACTTATGTGAGTATATGGAGTAAGGTTACTGTTCAGTGGAGTAAGATATATATCTTTATCTATATCTATAATATCTATATCTATATCTATTTATATCTATATCTATATCTACATGAGAGAGAGAAAGGTAGATGAGTGGCAGAATAATATTCAATTGAATTAAGTGTGGGCCTCTTTCCTATAGAGGAATCATCTCTTGATTCCCCTCAACCCACTTCACAACTTGGAAAAGAAAAAACAAAAAAAATAAAACAAAACTTTGTTCATTTACTTCATAGTCCTTAGAGTCCTTAAGCAGTTGGTAATTAACTCATCCTTATAGAAGGCTGTGTTGTATTTGCAAACCAACCATTCCTTCATCTCACTTGATCACATTTTAGAACCTTCACATATCCATGCATTCCATATAGTCTTTGTGTTACAATTTGTATTGGGGAACTAGGAAAATCACAGCATAAGCTGTTTAGCTCTGATACAGCTCTTTGAGGAGACCTTGCTTTTTTTGTCCCATAGGGCTTTGTCTCATGGTTATTTAGTCATCACTCCTCCCAGGTTCCAGCTATCTCTTCTTTTACACTTTGCATTTAAATGGTATCACATCATTAGTTGGGATCTGTATTATTCATGGTTCTCCAGAGAAAACACTGTATCTATATCTGTATATCTATATCTCTGTCTATCTATTCAGAGATCTGTATCATCTGTCTAGAGTCTATATAGGGAGGGAGAGGTCAGAATTTTAAGGAATTGGCTTATGGCTATGGGATTGTTGAGGCTGGAAAATTGGAGATATGTAAGGAAGGGAAGTTCAGCAGGCTGGAAATTCACGACAAGAGTGATATTACAGTCTTGAGACAGAATTGCTTCTCCTAGGAAATCTCAATCTTCATTTTTCAATCTTCAACTGCTTGGTTGAGGTCCACCGATTGGTAGATCGTAATCTGCTTTACTCAAAGTCTGTTGATTGTAAATGTTAACAGATATATTTAAATGTTTCACAGCAACATCTAGACTGGTATTTGACCAAACTGGGCACTATAGAAAAGTTGACATATAAAAATAACCATCATAGGACTCACCACAAACATGAAGCTGAATGTATAATTTATTCCAGGTTATCCTTTAATAGCCAGCCCCAAATGTGTGTCTTCCCAAAGAAAGCAACATGTCAGAGACAATAACTCTATTCAAAGGACCTCTGTAATAAAATGAAAGCAGTATCTGCAAAAAAACAAAGGTAATATATGTTTTATCAATAAAGTCTGTTTACAAAAGTAAATTTATTTATCCTTAGAACAGCATACACATTTTGTTACTGGGGTGGAATAAAAAATATTAGAAATAGGTTGTCAGGAACATGGATCCTAGACACAATTATGGAGGCTTCGAAGTCAGAAATAAGTTGTTGGTAGGGACATGCTCCATTTGAAGCCTGTGGGGGAGAATTCTTTCTGGCTTTTGGTGGTTTGCCAGCAATCCTTGACATTCCTTAGTTTGCATACATAACACTTCAGTTGCTGTTTCTTTTACCATATAGCATCCTCCCCTTATGTGTCTGGGTCCTCTCATTTCTTATAAAAATACCAGGCATATCAGATTAAGAGGCCATCCTATTCCAATGTATCTTCCTCTTAAATTAATTATGTCTGCAATGATCTTATTTCCAAATAAAGCCATATCCTGACATACTGGGGGTTAAGATGTCAACATATCTTCTTGGGGGACTCAATTGAACCATAACTTGTCCTCATGGATAGCTCTCTGGGACTCAACTTTATCACCCACAAAATGAAGGATATAAAGAAAATAATTTCTCAGGTCACTTGAAGCAATTATATCCTTTGATTTTAATTGATGTTAATGACATCTTTATTCAACAGATATTCATGAAAATTATAATACATCTCGAATACTAAAAATATAGAAATAAGTAACAGTCCTAACACTCAATGTTTTCCACTTCAATGGGTAAGATGGAAAGTAGTATGTAGTATGAAATTATAATGTATATTGGAAACATTGTGAATAGCTGGGTGGAGTAGAGACAATGAAATGCTTCTTAGAAAAGAGTTTTTCTGAGTTATGAAGGATGAATGGAAGTCTGTGATTTAAGAAGGCAAGGATATGTTTTTAAGGGAAGAATTGAATGTGTATTTGCAAAAGCATGGAGATATAAGAGAATATATGCCTTTCTATGAACTCTAGTAGTTTGACCTTCATAGAAGCCTCAGTTCTGGGAAGGGAATTCATAGGATATGAGAGTGAAAAGATAGAAATGATAAAATTATAAGAATCATAACTATAATTCTAAGGAATTTGAATTGTATCCTATAGCTTTGGTGAACTTAATGACTAGTATCTAACGTGAGAGTGTGTCCAAATGCTACATGTTATTTAAACTCAGTCTGATAGAAGAATGGAATATAAGGGATATATTATGTCTTTGTGAAAACAGAAAGAACAGTTAAAAGGCAAATGATATCACTCAGATAAAAATATTAAAGGCTTAAAATATAGCAGTAGCTAAGAGAATGTAGCCAAGAGAGTACACAAGGATAACAAGGAGAGAACAAAGATACAAAGTTGCCATAATTTGGCAATGAATTAAATTTGGAAGAGGCAGAGGCCAATGAAAAAGGGGTCTAGTATTTGTCAAAATGGTGTGCTTCACTGAAAGCGAGAATTCTGGAAAAAAAAAAAGGAAACATAACCACAAAATTGTGTATTGTTTTATAAATGATGATCTGGAAGTGTCTTGGAGCATCTAAACAGAAATACTTCATGAGGTTGAGTCTGTTGGGCATGTTGACTGAGCTCAGACTCAAATGGGGTTGAAAAAAGTTCCCTGATATATCCAGGGAAATTGGTGGGCACATGCTACGTGATTGAGTTGGACAAAGCTTTCCTTCCTACTATTAGGAATTTCTAGTTGTATTTGCACAAGACAGGAAGGTTTTCCTAATAAAAAAGAATCGGAAACTCTGCCTCTTCTTTGTGTTCCAAGTTAGTAAACCAGGACTGATGAGTTCAAGAGCAGAGCTGGATGATGAGATTCGAAGTGATGGAACCACTGGGATGACTAAGGATGAGAAGAAAGGATTGGTTCTAATATTATCAGATCATTGGTAAGAATTGTAAGTCTATACATGGGACATGAAACTATATGTGAAATAAGTTAATCTATACAAAAAATAAAATCGCATTGAACTATAAACACACATACACACAGACACATACACCCCCAAATACAGATTTTAAAATGTTGAAAACTGAATACAGTATATAGCCAAGTTAATGGAAATATACCAGTGTCAGTTTCTGTGTTCATCTGTGTTCAGTTGTCATCATTGGGGGAAGTTGGGTGGAGGGTACTTGGGACTTTTTAATACTATTTTTGTAACTTTTTTGACTCTATAATTATTTTAAGTAAAAAAGTCCAGAGGGAAAAAATGAGCCAGAGGCCAATGCTGCTATCTGTACCCCCTCCCTTATCTATCACTAACTCAGTTGCTGAACAAAACTGGATATCCTTGCTGCAGATATATGGATTTTGAAATGGTGAATATTTATGCCATTGAGTTACTATGGAAGTAATGTTCCTGAGAATAAGACTGCTTCCATTTTTTTAATGTAATTTTAGTACATGGGTTGTATAAACTTAAGGAAGTTACTAGATCTTTCTATTTCATAGCTTTCCCCATCTGTAATGGAGATAATGGTTACTAATGGTTGTAAAGAAGATTAAATAAGTTAGCATATGAAATCACTTGGATCATCGTTTTAGAAGGTATTATCTTTGTGATCAAGTGTTTACTGGTAGTTTCTAGCAAAATGCCTTGCAGATATTTAAAAAGTATCTGCAACTACATTTATGGCAGCTACTTGAAAAATCATATCATTTGAATACTTATTTCAATATGTAGTACTACTCAGCAAAAATGGTTTAGATATTTTTTGCTGACATTAGAGCTTTTAATGTTTCTGAATTAACAGACATTCTTATAATCACAGACCTTAACTGTCAGTCACAAATAGCAATTTAATGAAGACAGTGTACTGCAGCAGTCCCTTAAGTATTTATTAGATAGTGATTCATCTACATTTTGTGCAGGAGGTCTGATTTGCCAAAAGACATTGACCTTGCAAGAATCTATAAAATTTGACCAACTCACACTGTTTTTAACTGATTTGCCTTCTCCTAAAGTCTATTATAGTAAAGTGAATGGCATTTTATTTATGTTATTATGACATAATTAGTAAGTAAAAAGGTACATTAAAATACAAAGTTTGAATTGAAGAAGAAGGAGAAAGAGGAGGAGATGTTGAAGGAAAAGAAGGAGAAAGGAGAAGAGGCATTTTTTATTTACTTACCAGAAATATTTTCTAAAGCACAGTTGAATGTCAATCTGACCAACAGTAATAAAATACAAAATAATTTTGGAATTTATTTTGAAAATATTTGTATTCAATTCAAAACTGAGCTGACACCTTATTATATTACTTATCAATTCAATTTCTACAGTGACAATTTCTACAGTGACAACTTCAGTGAAAAGAAAAGCCCTTACACACTCATTTTAAAGTTCTGTACATTAAATTCTTTTTTTTTTTAAAGATTTTTATTTTTGTATTTATTTGACAGACAGAAATTACCAGTAGGCAAAGAGAGAGAGAGAGGAGGAAGCAGGCTCCCCGCTGAGCAGAGAGCCCAATGCGGGGCTTGATCCCAGGACCCTGGGATCATGACCTGAGCTGAAGGCATAGGCTTTAACCCACTGAGCCATCCAGGCGCCCCAGTACGTTAAATTCTTAAATGGACTGGGAAAGTAACCTCTTGTTACCTGTAATATTTCCTACCTGCTATATTTCTGGTACCTTCTGAAAAAATTTCAGTTATCAATTGTTTAGTTTCTGACAATTATTTACAATACCACATTATCTTGTTTACTATAACATTATGTTCTTGCCACATTGTTCTTATTTTTTTCATTGTATTATCTAATGTAAGTCCCATGCATTTCCATATGAATTTTAGAATCACATTCAGAATTTTTACATAAGAAATCTGCTGCCATATTTATTTGGATTGCATTGAATCTATACATCAATTTGGAGAGAATTGACAATACTTTGTGTTCCAGCCCACTAACAAATTATCTCTCTCCTTTTGCTTAGATCTATTTTAAATTCTAAGCATCATTTTTAGTTTTCAGTGCACAGATCTTTTGTGAGGTTTATCCTAATGATTTCATATTTGATAATACTGTAAATGGCATTTTAAATAATTTCAATTTTCAGTTTTTATTCTTACTACTTAGAAATACAGTTGATAAACTTTGCATCCATCAGTGATGACCCTTACTTCCCCACTAATCTACTCTCTTTTTTCTATCATTTGGCTTTTCTGAACATTCATAAAAGTAGAGTATTCTGACCTATGGCCTTTTGTATATGGCTTATTTCACTTAGCATAATGTTTTTCAAGGCTCCTCCAGGTGGTAACATACGTCAGTATTTCATTTCTTTCTTTCCTTTTTTTTTTTTTTTTTTAAGATTTTATTTATTTATTTGACAGACAGAGATCACAAGTAGGCAGGGAGGCTGGCAGAGAGAGAGGAAAAGAAGCAGGCTCCCCGCTGAGCAGAGAGGCCGACTTGGGGTTCCATCTCAGGAACCTGGGATCATGACCTGAGCTGAAGGCAGAGGCTTTAACCCACTGAGCCACCCAGGTGCCCCTTCATTTCTTTTTATAACTGAATGATATTCTATTACTTGGACATACCACATTTTGTTTATAAGTTCATCCATTAATGAGTATTTTAGTTGTTTACAAGTACTGGCTGTTACAAAAAAAAATGTTGTTATGAATATTCATGAACATATTTTTATGTGAAGATGTTTTCAAGTCTCTTGGCTATAAACAAGGGAATTGTTAGGTCATATGATTACTATTTTTGACACTTTGAGTAACTGCTGAAATGGCTGCATCATTTTCCATTCTGACCAGTAATATAAAAGGGTTACATTTTCTCCACAACCTCACTAATATTTGTTATCTTTTTTGTTTTTAATTATAGCCATCTTGGGGGATGTGAAGTTGTATATTATTGTGGTTTTTATTTACATTTCCCTCATGACTAACAATTTTTCATGTGCTTATTGTCCATTTGTATATTTTTTTTATGGAGAAATGTCTAATCAAATCCTTCACTGATTTATTATTTGTATTATTTCTCTTTTCTTGTTGACTTATGAATTCTTTACACATTGAATAATAAGCCCTTTATGAGATATATGTTTTGAAAGTATTTCCTCCAATTCTCTCAATCATCTTTTCATTTTCTTGATAGTATCCTTTGAGGCACATTTTCATTTTGATGAAGTCCAATTTATCTATTTTTTCTTTAGTTGCATTTGCTTTAAGTGTCATATCTAAGAAATCTTTGCTTAATCTAAGGTCATAAAGATTTACAGCATATTTTCTTCAAAGAGTTTTATACTTTCAGATCTTACATTTAGGTCTAAAGACCCAAAGGCCATTTTCAGTTAATTTTTGCATAAGGTATGAAATAAAGTTTCAACTTCATTCTTTTGCACATAGATGTCAAGCTCCATTTCTTGAAAATAATATTCTCTCCCAATTGAAATGGTCTTGGCATCCTTATAAAAAATCAGTTGACAATAAATATATTAATTTATTCCTGGAGTTTATATATGATTCCATTTGTGTACATATTCATCATTAAGTCATGACCACTCTATCTTGATTAGTGCAGCTTTCTAGTAAGTTTTGAACTCTAGAAGTATGAGTCTTCTAAATTTATTTATTTATTTATTTAGACTGTTTCAGCTATTCTGGGTTCCTTGTACAAAAAAAGTTAAGTGGGATTTTGATAGAAATTAGATGAAATTTGTAGCACAATTTGAAGTGTTTACCCCATTTACCAATAGTTAAGTATTCCCATTCATGAACACGAAATTTCTTTCCACTTTTTAGGTCTTCTATAATTACTTTCATAGGTATTTGGTAGTTTTCAGTTGTACAAATCTTGAATATCTCTTGTAAGTGTATTCTTAAATATTTTTTGATGTTACCAAATTTGGAATTTATTTCATTTTTAGATTGTTGCCAGTGTATGAAGTTCATTTTTGTACATCGATTTTTCTATCCTGCAATCTTGTTGAACTTGTTTATTAGTTCTAATAGTTTAGTTTTGTGTGTTCCCTAAGCTGTTATATGGATAGGAACATTTCATCTCAAATAGAGTTTTACTTATTCCTTTCCTATCTAGATGCCTTTTATTTCTTTTTATATTATAGCTCAATTGCAATGGCTAAGATATTCAGTACAAAGTGTTATATAGAAGTGGTGAGAAGCTATCTTTGACTTCTAATTCTTTTTTTTTTTTTTAGATTTATTTATGTATTCGAGAGAGAGAGAGAGAGAGAGAGAGAGAGACAGCACATGGGGAGAGGCAGATAGAGGGGAGAGAGAGACTCTTAAGCAGGCTCCATGCCTAGTGCAGAGCTGATGTGGACCTTGTTGAACACTTAACTGACTATGCCAACCAGGTGCCCTATAACTTAATCTTGGCTTTGAGGGCAGATTTTATTCTTCTGCTCTTCAGTATTTTGTCAGTTGTGGGGTTTTGTAGATGTTCTTTATCAGATTGAGGAAGTTGTCTTCTACCCCTAGTATGTTATCATGAAAGTGTGTTGAACTTTCTCAAATGATTTTTCTGCATCTTTGAGATGATCCCATGGGTTGGCTTTATTCTACTGATATGCTTTATTACATTGGTTTTTATATATTGAGTGTATGTTAATCTTGAATCCTGAAAAATTCCAAGGCACTTATTAATTCTGGTAATTATTTTTTCAGTACTTTCTGTGAAGAGAATTATGTCATATATTTACAAAGGTATAGTTATGCTTTATCTCTTCCAATCAAGGTTTTAGTTCATTTTCTTTATTGTGTTGGCTTTTATCTCTAATAAATTGTCAAATAATTGTGTTAAAAGTGGGTATTCTTGCCCTATTCCTGAATTTCAGAAGACTCATTCAGTCTGTCAACATTCAGCATGATGTGAGTTTTAGATATAGATAAACCTTAGTAAGTGGAATGAGTTATTTTTATTTATTATTTGCAGAGACAGTTCTTTAAAAACCAGGAATGAATGTTGAATTGTCAAATGATATGTTCTGTATCTATGGAGATGATTATATGACTTATTTTTTAGTTCATTAATATAGTGAATTAAATTGATTAATCTTTAAATATTTACATTCCTGACACAAGCTTCACTTAGTAATGATGTGTTATCATTTTCTGTAATGTTGAATTTGATTTGTTAAATTTTTGTTCAGAAACTTTGTGTTTTACACACATGACAGATATTCATCTCTACTTTACTTTTCTGTGATGTCTATCTGATTTTGCTATCAGGATAATGCCAACTTCATAGAATGAGTTGTAAAGTAATCCTTCCTTTTTAATTTTCTGGAAGAGCTCTTGTAAACTAATATTATTATTTCTCCTCTAAATATGTGCTAGAATTCACCAGTGAAGCCATATGGATCTGAAGGCTTCTTTTGGAGAAGATTTTAAATTATAAATTTAATTTAAAAAGTCATAGAACTAGTGAAGCTATCTATTTTATTTTCTTAGTAAGCTTTGGTTGTTCATCACTTTCAATAAATTTGTCTATTTAATTTGTTATTAAATTTACTGGCATAAAGTTTTTTTAAATTCATTACTGTTCTTTTATATGTAGATATGTATTGATGCCAGAGTTCTTGTTCCTGATATTGGAAATGTTCATCTTTTCTCTTTTTTTCCTGATCAGTCTAACTAAAGATTATCAATTTTACTAATCCAAAGATGAGCTTTTGGTTTTATTGATTTTTTTTCCCTGTTTTCTGTTTCACCAGTTTCTACTCTGGTATTTATCATTTTTATGCTTTTGTTTATGTTGGATTCGGTTAGCTCTCTTTTTCTCGTTTTTTTGTTTGTGTGTGTTTTCTGATTGAACCTAACATCAATGATTTGAAAACTTTCTTCCTTTTAAACATTTTGCAGTTCAATTTCATTCAGCTAAAAATATCTTCTGATTTCTCTTTTTTATAACTTACTTGATCTATGGGTATTTAGAAATGTGGTAGTTTCCAAAAATGTGAAAATTTATAATATATTTTGTTACTTTTAACAATTTCTTTATGATTAGAGAAAACACTTTGTATTACTTAAATCATTTTAAAACTACTAAAACTTATTCCTTGGCTCAGAATATTATTTATCTACATAAAACATTCATGCAAACTTGAAAAGAATGTATATTCAGCTACTGGGAAATTCTTATAAAATGATCAGTTAGGTTAAGTTAGCTGATGTTGGTTTTTAAGTCTTCAATACCCTAATTTTTTTCAATACTTATTCTGTCGGTTTTTAGAGTAGGCATTGAAACCTCTTGCTTTATTTGGGGGTTATTTTACTTCTCCTTGCTATTCTGTCAACTTTGCTTCATGTATTTTGAAACTATTATTAGGGGCATAAACATTTAGGATTGTTTTATTATCTTTGGAAACCGAGCACTTGATCATCATGAAGTGACCATCTCAAAACCTAAAAATACCATTTGCTTGGAGCTACACTTTTTTGGTTATTAACATACACACTGTGGTCTTCTAAAAATTAATTTTATCACACATTTTCTTTTCTATCCTTTCACTTATAACCTATTGCTGCCTTTAGATTTAAAGTATGTTTACTATAGACAGCATATAATTGGATCTTACCTTTTTATACAATCCAATATTCTTTGTCTTTCTATGGAAATATTTAGGTCATTTTTGTTTAAAATGAATATTGATATGATTAGGTTTAAATCTTCCAACTTGCTGTTTGTTCCTTATCTTTCCATTTGTCCATTTTATTTCCCTCCTTTTAAGACATCTTGCATTATTAATGCGCTTGTGATGAATTCTTTAAGTTTTCTAAATATATTTGTTTTACCTTCATTTTTTTTTTTTTAAAGATTTTATTCATTTGACAGAGATCACAAGTAGGCAGAGAGGCAGAAGAGAGAGAGGAAGGGAAGCAGGCTTCCTGCTGAGCAGAGAGCCCAATGTGGGGCTGGATCCTAGGACCCTGAGATCATGACCAGAGCCGAAGGCAGAGGCTTTAACCCACTGAGCCACCCAAGAGCCCCATGTTACCTTCATTTTTAAAAGATATTTTCTCTGTGTGTAGAAATCTAGGTTGACTTTTTTTTCAAATACTTGAATGATGTTGACTTCACTGTTGCCCTGAATGTTTCATATAAGAACTCTATCATTCTAATAAATAAAATCATCCTTTAAAACTAAAAAAAAAAAACAAACAAACAAACAAAAAAAAACCCTATCTTTCTTATTTTTGTTCCTCTGCATATAAATACGGTTTTATCCATTCCTCTTTGTAGTGCACTTTTAAAAATCACTGGCTTTAACCAGTTATATTGTGATGTGCCTTCATGAAGTTTTTTTCATATTTCTTACTGTTGAACTGAGATTTATGGGCATGTAGTATTTATCAAATTTGAAAAATTTTGGCCATTGTTTCTTCAGATATCCTTCTCCACCTCTATGACCAATTTGTCCCACAACTAACTAATGCTGTGTTTAGTTTATCTCTTTTTTTCTGTATGTGTATTTCACTTTGGGTAGTTTCATTTGCTGTGTGCTCAAACTCAAAATTTTTCATTTTGCCGTATAATCCTCCTCAAATCCTACCCACAATATTTTTTTATCTCAAATCCTAAAATTTTCATCTTCAGAGTTTAGATTTTATTTTCAATTATTAATTTTAATTTTAGAATAGTTTTAAGATCACAGAAAAATTGAAAGCACACAGAGTCCTTATGTGGCTTTCCCCCTTACACATACATAGCCTCCTTCACCATTAACATCTCACATCAGTGTGGTACAGCTGTTACAATCTGTGAATCAACACTAACATATCATTATCAAGCAAAGCCCATAGTTTACATTACAGTTTACTCTTGGTATTTTACATTCTGTGGTTTTGGACAAATGTAGAATGACATGTATCTACCATTGTGGTAACATACAAGATAGTTTCATTGCCCTAAAAATCCTCTGTGCTTCACCTGTTCTTCCCTCTTTTCCCCTTCACCCCTGACAAACACGGATCTTTTTATTTTTTCCTTAGTTTTGCCTTCCTGAGAATGTAATATAGTTGGCATCAATGGTATGTAGTCTTTCAGACTGATTTCTTTCACTTAGCAATATGCATTTGAGATCCCTCTGTCTTTTCATAACTTAATAGCTCATTTCTTTTTAGCACTGAAGGTTTTTTTTCCATTGTATGGGTGTGCCACAATGAATTTATGCTTTTCCCTAGTGAAGGAAATTTTGGTTGATTTAAGTTTGGGCTTTTATGAATACAGATGCTATAAACATTATGTGCAGGTGTTTGTGTGGACATATATTTTCAACTCATTTAGATGAATACCAAAGAAAGCAATTGTGGGATTACAAAGTAAGATTATGTTTAGTTTTATAAGAAACTGCCAAAATGTATTTTAAAGTGGCTGTACCATCATACATTCACAACAATAATTGAGAGTTCTATTGCTATATCTCTTCAGCAGCATTTCGAGTTGTCATTGTTTGGGATTTTAGCCACTCTAATAGGTGCAAAGTAAGATCTTGTTGATTGAAATTAATGACATATTTTCATATGCTTATTTATGATATATCATTAATATCTTTCCTATGCCTATTTAGGATATATCATTAATATGATTATCACAATTTCTGTGATATATCATTTTTATATCATATACCACCTATATGTCATCTTGGTGAAATATGTGTTTAGGTCTTTTGCCTATTTCTTAATTGGGTTGTTCATTTTCTTATTGTTAAATTTAATAGTTTTTTACATGTTTTGGATTAACAATCCTTTATTAAATTTGTCATTTGAAAATATTTTCTTCTAATCTGTGGCTTGTCTTCTCATTTTGTTGCTATTTTCTTCCTCAGAAGCAATGTTTTTCATTTTTTAAAAGTAAACTCTACTACCAACATAGGGCTTGAATTCATGACCCTGAGGTCAAAAGTCACATGCTCTGTGACTGAGCCAGCCAGGCACCACCAAACTTTCCATTTTAATTAATTTCAACTTATCAGTTATTTCTTTCATGGATTGTGTCTCTGGTGTTTTATCCAAAAAGTTATTACCAAACCCAGAGTCATCTAGATTATTTTCTTATGTTATCTTTATATAGAAGTTTTACAGTTTTTGCATTTTAAATTCAGGTCTATGATCCATTTTCAGTTCCTTTTTGTGAAAGATAAAAGGTCTGTTTCTACATTCTTCTTTTTTTCTTTCTGCACACGGATCTTCAAGTACAATAATTTATCACTAATATTTCACTTTACATCTACAATTTCTCTTTTAATTTAACATAAATTTAAAAATCGTATCACCACAAGATACATTTCCCCCTTTTTTTCTTTATTTTATTTTTGTTGTGTCTATATAAGAGGATAGATATTAGCCAAACCTACTGCATACATTTTACTATAACTATTTCTCTATTTAGATAGATACCAAACCACTGTGCTGTATGACTTAAACATATACAGTGATGTATGTCAATTAGTTTACAGTAAGACTAGGAAAAACAGAATCTAAGAAGTAACAAAGTTTTTAAAATAATATTAATATACTTATTTGCTAATTCTAAAATCTATTTCAGTTTTATATATATATATATATATATATCCTGATTAACTGAGTTTTCTCATTATGGGAAATATTTCCCTTTTTCTTTGCACACCTGAATTTTTTTTTTTTTTTCTGGGATGCTAGATGTTTTGAACATTACTTCATTGGGTGTTGAGTATTTGGTTTTCCTATAAGTATTATTGAGTTTTGAACTTTTTTCTGGTATGACTTTGAGTTACTTGCAAATAGCTTCATCCTTCTAGGTCTTAGTTTTAAGAATTAAGTGGGATTTGCTAGTTGAGACCACAAATGCAAAACAACTCTTATGCGTTTTGTTTTGTTCTGTTTTGTTTTGTTGGTAAGACAAAATCCTTCAGAGTGTTCTACTTAGTGTCCAACAGATTATGAGTGCTCCCAATCGGTCTTATGGAAACAGGAATTATAATAACCCTGTCTAATTTTTTTTTTCTTGTTTAAGATTTTATTTATTTGTTTGGCAGAGAGAGAGATTACAAGTAGGCAGAGAGGCAGGCGGGGTGTGGGGGAGCAGGCTCCCTGCTGAGCAGAGAGCCCAATGTGGGGCTCAATCCCAGGACTCTGAAATCATGACCTGAGCCGAAGGCAAAGGCCCAACCCACAGACCACCCAGATGCCCCAACACTGTCTAATTTTTAGGTACTCTCTTCTTCAACCATCAGAAATTATTTCATCTCAATCTTGGACATTTTCCTCACACACATGCTCTAATCAACACCCTGCTGAGGATGCAAGGAGGAGACCTTGAGCAGATCTCTGGAATTTTCTGTGCAGTTTAATTTTCTCTTAAATTCTGCTCTATGAACTGAAGCTGCCTGGTCTCCTCAGACTTTTTTTTTTTTTTTTCCCAGCATAACAGTATTCATTATTTTTGCACCACACCCAATGCTCCATGCAATCCGTGCCCTCTATAATACCCATCACCTGGTACCCCAACCTCCCACCCCTCACCCCTTCAAACCCCTCAGATTGTTTTTCAGAGTCCATAGTCTCTCATGATTCACCTCCCCTTCCCATTTCCCCCAACTCCCTTTTCCTCTCTAACTCCCCATGTCCTCCATGCTATTTGTTATGCTCCACAAATAAGTGAAACCATATGATAATTGATTCTCTCTGCTTGACTTATTTCACTTGGCATAATTCTCCTGACTTTTTAGCTCTGTCTCCTAAACCTACTCTGACAGATCTACCTGGATTCTTTCTCCCTATTCTATAGCCTGGAAACTCATTCCGGAAAATAATCTTGGCAATTGTAGAACATTATCTGGTTTCTCAAAGATCAGAAATTTTGTTGCCTAATATTCAGTGACATAAAAGCCATAATTTCACATATATATTCTTTGTTTGTTTGTTTCCTGTTGTTTTTGTTTCAGATGTAGGGGTAAATCCAGTCTTTGTTAATCCACCTTGGCCAGAAGCTGAAATTGTATATTTGATGGTTTCATTCCTTATAATGTACCACATTCAGTCATAAATTGTCATGCTTAAAGATTCTTCAGTCTCCTTTAATTTACCATTTGAATCATTGAAGACAATTCTTAGGAAAATTGAAGAAATATATCCATCTCAAGTAATTTCATATCTAAATTTCTCTTTTAGAGGTAGTATAATTTAAGGATTAATGGACTGAAAAATTATTTTTAAAGAAAGCTTCTGTTTATATTTAAACAGAAAAGATCTTTAAGAACTTGAGATATAAGTTTCTGTCTTTGAAAGATGGATATTAGATGATTTAGTGTCACTTTTAGTAGCAGAAAGACACCTTGATACTGTTCTGTTGTTTATGTCAGGAGTGCTCATTGATAAAGCAATCATTTGAAAACAGTATGATACCAAGCTGCTAGATCTTTGTTCATGGAAAATATCCATAAAGAGTCATAATATTTTTAAGACATAAGGGAATGTATGGGGTGCCTTGGTGGTTCAGTCATTAAGTGTCTGCCTTTGGCTGTCATGATCCCTGGGTCCTGGGATAGAGCACTAGTCTGCTTCTTCCTTTCCCACTCCTCCTACTTGTGTTCCTCTCTCTCTCTCTCTGTCAAATAAATAAATAAAATCTTAAAAAAAATAAAAGACATAAGAGAATGTTTAAATTCAGAATGATGAAAGGCAGAAAAAATAGAATAAAGAAAACCAACCTAGTAGTGGACCAATAAAAAAGGAAAACTGAATTGAACTTAAATATTTAAGACAGTGGGATTGAATAATAAACAAAATCTAGTTCTCGCATATATACAAATTTAAAAATGAACAAAGGTAGTAAATTGCTATCTGGAGCCAATTTCTAAATGAAAGCAAATTGCAATTCTACTAGACAGTCTTATAGGTTTTGTAGTTATTACACTCAATTAACAAAATGAGGGGCTAAAGAACAGGACTCTTCTGCTACTTAATGTAGAGAATAGGGTGCGGCTGACATCACAGTGACAAATGTCTGTCAGGGACAATTTCAAAATTTTTCAGAAAGAGTAAACAAGGTTCTAACATTACTGTCTTACAGAAATAAAATACCCTCATATGAAGTAGACCTTACAGTTCTGATGCTGCATCAACTCTGAAAAAGCACAGGGTTTTAAAAGGATTTATTCACATTAGTTTTCTGTGGGTTTTTTTCAGTTCAGGACCACATGCAAGGTAAATGAGATATGGGAAACTTGTCTTTGACATCATCCCTGACTTTTGTCTGAATACTCCTTTTTCTGTTTATGCTTAATTTCATGCTTCAAGAAAAAAAGAAAAAAAGAAACTGGGCTAATTGATGAGCATATATTTCATTCTACACTTCCTTGCTACTTTAAATAAACATATGAACTCTCCAAAATAGGCTCTCAAGTTATTTAAAAGATTCTTTTCTAGAAAATTATTCAGACTATTATATTTAGCAAAAACAAAACAAGACAAAAAAAAAAACAAAAACAAAACCCTAAGATCTTATCAATTCTCAATAGCAATTCAATATTTGTACTGCTACTTTAAAAATACAGCTTGAGAAGATGGATAGATAACAATATGCGTTTGAAGGTGGTGTACTGTAAGATCAACTTTCATATTTTGAAAAATATCCCTTTAAAAACAGCACAGTGAAGTTATTCATTATGTATCATTTTAAATATTAAACATGACTAAAAAAATTGAAGCATCATTATTGCAGATGAATATAAAACACATTGAAAAGTATTACAATTAACAGTTATAATTGATTTGTTATTAAATACTATCAATGTGACTTTAAGACAAAGTGAACTCACATGTAGTTATTGATATGCAGCATACATACATACCTATGTAATGTTTGCTTGACTATATACAGCTCAATAGCATGCTATTATACATTTCAGAAAGGATTTTCCCTTGGAGTCAGATTTAAAATGTACAGTTTCTAGATGCTACTCTCTACAGAATTTCCATATTAACTATATTTCATCTTTAAGTGATTAATTAACTCTGAGATTCTCCTGAATCAATCTCTTTCATTCTTCATAGCTTTTTGCTATGAAATATGAAATACACCTTTTCACTCTCACTATGCTAATTCTCACTAAAATTTTCTTACTTCCTCTTTAGCTTAGAGAATTCAGTTAGCATTCCTAGAGAATTTTGCCTGTTTTTCTCCCAATTCCCACATCAATTTATCAACAACGTCTCTCCACAGCCCCCCCCCCCCCTCCAGCCATACATCACTCATAATACTTGGTATGTTACATTGTGGTCATTTATTCATATATCTGTTTCTCCTCTTAGAGAATACGATTTTTGAGACCTAGGACTGTTTACTCCTTTGTAATATATGCCTATGTAATATTCCCTTTTGTATATGAAGCTTGCTTATTTTTAGGTAATTGATATCAGTCAAGACTAATCAGATAAATAATATATTTTGAAAACAATGTATACAGTAGATGTGAATAAACAGATGTGTGTAAATGTGTCTTTTTTTTTAAGATTTTATTTATTTGACAGAGAGATCACAAACAGGCAGAGAGGCAGAGAGAGAGAGGTGGAAGCGGGCTCCCCGCTGGGCAGAGAGCCCGAGGCGGGGCTCCATTCCAGGACCCTGGGATCATGACCTGAGCGGAAGGCAGCGGCTTAACCCACTGAGCCACCCAGGACTCCAATGTGTCTGTCTTTTAATTAGAATTAAAACTATATAGAAAATACAAATATATAGAAAATATTACATACATCAGGACAAAGGAGAAAAAAGGAGCATGTATTTATGATTCCAGAATTAAGAAACTTTTATATTTTGTGGCAAAATTAACCACATTAAGAAGGTTACCAAAGCCTAGCTCAAAACTTGACAGATACATATAGCCTTGAAAGAAATATATAGAAGTAAACCAACATGCAGTCAATCACACTAATTCCAAGGATAAAAAGTAGGCTCTGTATAAGGGTGGATTCTGAAAAGTCAGAATTATACTTAAATCCATTTTTTTTTCTTCCTGGCAATTAGCAAGTGAAATCTGCTGGCACTTCAGAAAAATAGTTCCAGTAAAAGGCCATAATAAAACCACAGCATAGGAAATCAAGTAACATGTCTGAAAATAATGTTTGCTTATTATGTTCAGTTGTTGTAAAGTCAGCATCAAAGAGGAGGCATCTGTAACATTATGGCCCAGGCAACAACACTGGAATACCATTATACACTTAAAAAAAAAAGAAGAAGAAGTAAAAATATAAAAGAAATATAGATGATTCTTTTTCATAATCATTATCCTGAGTAAAAGTGGATCTATAGAAATTAATATATATTGAATGATTATATATATGAAATTCTAGAGCAGATAAAACAAATTAATAATGATAAAAATCAGATCCAAGATAACATGGAGTAGGAGGTATGGTAATTAATCTGAAAAGGCTCAAAGCTATGGGGGCAGAGGGGAGATAGAAACAATTTTTTACCTTGAGTGCAATATGGTTATATGGGTATATATTTTTGCTACAAGTAACTGAACTATAAACTTAAAGTTTATGCAGTTTGCTACATGTAAATTATGTCTAAGCAAAGTTCATTTTAAAATACCATTCATTGCAAAGGAATGAAAAAAATAAAATACTTAAACATAATTTGACCAAAAAAAATGTGAATTCTATACAATGAAAAATAAAAATTTTGAGAAGAGAACTTAGAAAACTTACTGTATAGATATTCCACCTCCATGGATTGGCTTTTTGAGTAGAAACTGATAGTTTAGCCTAACAATTCTATGGCAGTCAAAAAACATAGAGATTTCTGACTTATTTTGCTCAGTATAATATGCTCTAACCCATCCATGTCATTGCAAATGCCAAGATTTCATTCTTTCTATGGCTGAGTAATAATTCATTGCATATAAATGTACTATCTCTTCTTTATCCATTCATCAGTTGATGGACATGTGGGCTGTTTCCATAATTTGGTTATTATAGATAACGCTGCTATAAACACCAGGAGACATGGGAGCCTTTGAATTAGTATTCTTTTAAAGATTGTGTTTATTTATTTTAGAGAGAGAGGGTGAGCAGTGAGGGAGGGAGAGGAAAAAGAATCTGAAGCAGACTCCACACTTGAGTGTGGAGTCAGCTTGGGATTCAGTCCCGCGACTTTGAGATCATGATCTGAGTGAAACCAAGAATCAGACATTTAACTGACTGAGCCACCTGGGCACCCCACTGTTTTTGTATTTTTTGAATACACACTTAGTAGTTCAGTTGCTGGATAATAGGGTAGTTCTGTTTTCAACTTTTTGAGGAAATGCCAAAGTGCTTTCCAGAGTGGCTGCACTGGTTTGCATTCCCATCAACAGTGCAAGAGGGTTCCCCTTTCTCCACAGCCTTGCCAACACCTGTTTTTCCTTGTGTTGTTGATTTTTAGCCATTCTGGCAGATGTGAAGTGATACCTCTTATGGTTTTGATTTGTATTTCCCTGATCATGAGTGATATTGAGCATCTTTTCATGTGTCTGTTGGTCATCTGTATGTCATCTTTGGAAAAATGTCTATTCATTCCTTCTGCCAATTTTTAACTGGATTATTAATTTTGGTGATGTTGAGTTAAATACCATATGATTTCACTCATATGTGAAATTTAAGAAACAAAACAAAAAGGAAAAAGGGTAAAAAAAGTGAGAGAGGCAAACTGAGGAACAGACTCTTACCTATAGAGAACTCATGGTTACCAGTGGGGAGGCAGGTGGAGGAATATATTAAATAGGCAATAGGTATTGAGTACACTTGTGATGAGCACCAGTGTTGTATGGTGGTGTTGAATCACTATATTGTACACCAGAAACTAAGATATTTTTTAAAGATTTTATTTGCTTATTTGATACACAGAGATCGCAAGTAGGCAGAGAGGCAGGCAGAGCAGGGGAAGAAGCAGGCTCCCTGCCGAGCAGAGAGCCTGATGCAGGGCTCGATCCCAGAACCCTGGGATCATGACCTGAGCCAAAGGCAGAGGCTTTAACCCACTGAGCCACCCAGGTACTCCTACACTAGAAACTAATATTACACTATATCTTAACTAATGGAAATTTAAATTAAAACTTTAAAAAAGGACATATGTGGGCCAAAAATCTTAAAAGATTAAAACAAATCTGTGGAATTAACATTACTTTATCTTAAAACTTACTATAAGATTACCTTAATCAGAGGGATGCTTGGGTGGCTCAGTGAGTTGAAGCCTCTGCTTTCGGCTCGGGTCATGATCCCAGGGTCCTGGGATTGAGCCCTGCATCAGGCTCTCTGCTTGGCGGGGAGCCTGCTTCCTCCTCTCTTTCTGCCTGTCTCCCTGCCTTTTTGTGATTTCTGTCTGTCAAATAAACAAATCTTAAAAAAAAAAGATTACCTTAATCAGAGAGGGTGATATTTATGTGAGAGTAGGTAAATAGACATAACACATGCAAAACACTGACTTTTATAAAATCTATCTATGAAAGACCCACAGCAAATATCATCCTCAATGGGAAAAAGTTTGCAGCCTTCCCATTGAGATCAGGAACACGACAAGGATGCCCACTCTCACCACTCTTTTTTTTTTTTTTTTTTTTTTTTTTTTTTTTTTTTTTTTTTTTTAAAGATTTTATTTATTTATTTGACAGAGAGAAATCACAAGTAGATGGAGAGGCAGGCAGAGAGAGCCCACTCTCACCACTCTTGTTCAACATAGTATTAGAAGTCCTAGCAACAGCAATCAGACAACAAAGAGAAATAAAATGTATCCAAATTAGCAGTGAAGAAGTCAAACTCTCTCTCTTCACAGATGACATGATTCTTTATATGGAAAACCCAAAAGACTCTACCCCCAAACTACTAGAACTCATACAGCAATTCAGCAACGTGGTAGGATACAAAGTCAATGTACAGAAATCAGTGGCTTTCTTATACACTAACAATGAAAATACAGAAAGGGAAATTAGAGAATCGATTCCATTTACTATAGCACCAAGAACCATAAGATACCTGGGAATAAACCTAACCAAAGAGGTAAAGGATCTGTATTCGAGGAACTACAGAACACTCATTAAAGAAATTGAAGAAGACACAAAAAGATGGAAAACCATTCCATGCTCTTGAATCAGAAGCATAAACATTATTAAAATGTCTATACTGCCTAGAGCAATCTATACTTTTAATGCCATTCCGATCAAAATTCCACCGGTATTCTTCAAAGAGCTGGAGCAAATAATCCAAAAATTTGTTTGGAACCAGAAGAGACCCCAAATTGCTAAGGAAATGTTGAAAAACAAAAATAAAACTGGGGCATCACATTACCTGATTTCAAGCTTTATTACAAAGCTGTGATCACCAAGAAAGCATAAAAACAGACTGGCATAAAAACAGACACATAGACCAGTGGAACAGAGTAGAGAGCCCAGATATGGACCCTCAACTCTATGGGCAAATAATCTTCGACAAAGCAGGAAAAAATATACAGTGGAAAAAAGTCTCTTCAATAAATGGTGCTGGGAAAACTGGGCAGCTATATGTAGAAGAATGAAACTCGACCATTCTCTTACACCATACACAAAGATAAACTCAAAATGGATAAAAGACCTCAACGTGAGATAGGAATCAATCAGAATCCTAGAGGAGAACATAGGCAGTAATCTCTTCGATATCAGCCACAGCAACTTCTTTCAAGATGTGTCTCCAAAGGCAAAGGAAACAAAAGCGAAAATAAACTTTTGGGACTTCATCAAAATCAAAAGCTTCTGCACAACAAAGGAAACAGTCAACAAAACAAAGAGGCAACCCATGGAATGGGATAAGATATTTGCAAATGACAGTACAGACAAAAGGTTGATATCCAGGATCTATAATGAACTCCTCAAACTCAACACACACAAAACAGACAATCATATCAAAAAATAGGCAGAAGATATGAACAGAGACTTCTCCAATGAAGACATATAAATGGCTATCAGACACATGAAAAAAATGTTCATCATCACTAGCCATCAGGGAGATTCAAATTAAAACCACATTGAGATATCACCTTACACCAGTTAGAATGGCCAAAATTAATAAGACAGGAAACACCATGTGTTGGAAGGGATGTGGATAAAGGGGAACCCTCTTACACTGTTGGTGGGAATGCAAGTTGGTGCAGCCTCTTTGGAGAACAGTGTGGAGATTCCTCACAAAATTAAAAATAGAACTTCCCTATGACCCTACCATTGCACTCCTGGGTATTTACCCCAAAGATGCAGAAGTCGTGAAAAGAAGGGCCATCTGAACCCCAATGTTTATAGCAGTGATGGCCACGGTCACCAAACTGTGGAAAGAACCAAGATGCCCTTCAACAGACGAATGGATAAGGAAGATGTGGTCCATATACACTATGGAGTATTACACCTCCATTAGAAAGGATGAATACCCAACTTTTGTAGCAACAGGGACGGGACTGGAGGAGATTATGCTGAGTGAAATAAGTCAAGCAGAGAGAGTCAATTATCATATGGTTTCACTTATTTGTGGAGCATAACAAATAGCATGGAGGACATGGGGAGTTAGAGAGGAGAAGGGAGTTGGGGGAAATTGGAAGGGGAGGTGAACCATGAGAGATTATGAACTCTGAAAAAACAATCTGAGGGGTTTGAAGTGGCGGGGTGTGGGAAGTTGGGGTACCAGATGATGGGTATTATAGAGGGCATGGATTACATGGAGCACTGGGTGTGGTTAAAAAATAATGAATACTGTTATGCTGAAAAAAAATAAATAAAAAAATAAAATCACTTGTAAAAACAAAACAAAACAGAACAAAACAAACAAACAACAACAACAAAAAAAAACACTGACTTTTGATAACATTTTGATAAATGTTCCAAGGTAATTCAGGGGAGAAAAGAAAACATTTTCATCAAATGATGCAGAATAACCAAATGCGCATTTAGAACATTTAAAAAAGTTTGATTCCTAACTCAAGCCAGATAGAGTTAATATATATGTATCATAGAACTCTATATAAAGAGTGAAACTTTAAAAAAATCCAGAAGACATGAAAAAATATTTTCTTACAGTAAACTTAAAAAAATATTTCTGTATTTGACTTCAATCAAATAAAAAGAAAAGCTGTTCATCAAATAAAGTATTTGCAAAATGAAAAACCAAGTCAAAAGCAGACAAATACATTACTAGAAAACTAAAATCTGGTATCTTTCACGAACATAGTTGGAAAAATCTTCAACAAAATATTAGCAGACTGAATTCAACAATATCTAAAAATACTTGTATAGCACAACCAACTGGGGTTTATCCCAGGTAGGCAAAACTGGTTCAACATTAATTGGAATATTTAGAGTAATCCATCATCAAAAGCTTAAAAAAGAAAAATCATATCATACCAATAGAGTATTACATAACGTGACTAGAATTAATAATTTTTAAAGATTTTATTTATTTATTTATTTGAAAATGAGCACAGAGGGAGAGGGAGAAGCGTACACTGTGCTGAGCAGAGAGCCTGATGTGGGGCTCAATCCCAGGACCCTGACACCATGACCTGAGCCAAAGGTAGTCGCTTAACCTGCTGAGCCACCCAGATGCCCCTAGAATTAATAATTTTTTTAGAATTAATTTTTAGAATTAATAATTTTTTAAAAGACATTTTGATTAGAAGTTTTAAACATGCCATTTAAATCTTTGGTCAAAGAGGAAATATTCATGTTAATTCCCAAATTTTTGGAATGGAACGATGCTGAAAACACATCAGTATATATGAATCTGTAGGATACAGGTAAAGCCATTATCACAGAATAGGTTACAACACTAAATGTTTACATCATTACTTTTTAATTGAAAGCACAAATTTAAAAAAAAAACTTAAAAAATACATGTGAAGAAATTAATGGATAAAAAATAAAAATTAGGGGTGCCTGGGTGGCTCAGAGGGTTAAACCTTTGCCTTCAGCACAGGTCCTGATCTCTGGGTCCTGGGATCGAGCCCCATATTGGGCTCTCTGCTCAACAGGAAGCGCACTTCCCCCCCCTTCTCTACTTGTGATTGCTCTGTCAAATAAATAAATAAAATCTTCAAAAAATAAAAAAATAAAAATTAATGCATTACAAACAGAAAAAAATATACTAAAACAAAAAGCAAGGCTAAGAATTAATAAAAATTAAACAGATAATACAAAAATTAAAACTCTAAAAGCTGGATTTTAAAAAAACAACAACAAAATAAACTATCATGAAATATAATAAAGACAAAAGCAATCAGAAAAGGAAGTAACAAAAACACAAATCACAACTGGAAAAAAGGAAATAACTGTAAAACTGGAGAGAATGTGTATATATGTGTGTATACTTCTGCTATTTTCCCAACTCTGTATAAATACAATTTTTTTTTATAAATTTTAAAATGGTTAATTTTATGCTTTGTCAATTTTTTTTTATAAACATATATTTTTATCCCCAGGGGTACAGGTCTGTGAATCACCAGGTTTACACACTTCACAGCACTCACCAAAGCACATACCCTCCTCAATGTCCATAATCCCACCCCCTTCTCCCAAACCCCTTCCCCCCAGCAACCCTCAGTTTGTTTTGTGAGATTAAGAGTCACTTATGGTTTGTCTCCCTCCCAATCCCATCTTGTTTCATTTATTCTTCTCCTACCCACTTAAGCCCCCATGTTGCATCACCACTTCCTCATATCAGGGAGATCATATGATAGTTGTCTTTCTCTGCTTGACTTATAAATACAATTTTAAATAAACTTTTGACTTATGTATCCTAAAATGTACAAATGATTGATACACTATTTGATGAAGTGAGCATAGCATTTAATCATCACTTAGGTCAAGAAATGGACAATTGGCACCACTGCAATAGTCCTTTTTATCACTTATTTTCAATACCACCCTCCTTTCCTAAGAGGAAGCACCATTCTGACTTCTAACATTATAGCTCAATTTGCCTATTTTGATTTTATGTAAATGAAATTATACTTTTTTGTGTGCATGAATTCTTTTATTCAAAATTATGAAATGATTCATTTAATTACATATAACCATAGTTTAACTCATTTCATTATTTAAATACCACTATTTATGCATCATACTATTGATGGTCATATGGATTATTTGAAGTCTATTGTATATAATACAGTTAAAACATTTTTTTTTTTTTTTAACGTAGAAAAGGATAGAAGGAGAAAGAGAGAATCTTAAGGCAGCTTCACAGCCAGCATGGAACCCAATTGAAGATCGGGCCTGATCTTCTGACCTTGAGATCATAACCTGAGCCAAAATCGAGAGTAGGACTCCTAACCAACTAAACCACCTGGACACCCCAACAATAAATATTTTTTTATGAACACAAAATAGGTACCTACTCCAATTTCCTCAGCCTTGTGGAGTACTCCTGCAATGTTATCATCCCTCTACCCAGTAGTTAAGAGTCCTGGGAATTTTTACTTCTCCAGGTACTCTGTGCTTAAATAAAATAGCACACAACAGATTTGGGATCTGACATCCTGAATGTCATTCATCAAATGAATCAGAAGATAAAACATGAGACCCAGAATGAATTTAATCCCTACAGGTAAGGAACTTCCCAGTGGAAGAACAGGAGCTTAGAGGAAACTGATCATAGAAACAGGCTTTCTTTCTTCCACGGACTGCCCTGAGACAGTTTTTCTTTGAAGTTTCATTACAATACTCCTACCTGCAAAGTGGATACATTGAACCGGGAAATTTTTTCCCAAATGATCATGGAGAAGTAGCTGGCATGGTAAATCATTATCTTACAGTGCTTTATATTTATTCTGTTTTATTTTCCTTTTTTCCTCACTCTTGCATTTGGGTGTTTATGCCTCTCAAAGTATTACATTTTTATCATTACCTCATGTTCTGTAGCACACAGGCTAAACAATAGATATGCACACAGTTTTTTGGTGCATATAGTTGTGCATTCTGTTGGATATACAGGTAGGATGGAACTGCAGGCTCATATTATATATATATGTTAAATTTTAGGGATTAATGCCAAATTGTTTCTCAAAGCAGCTGTGCTACTTTTTTTTCCTCTTAAAGATTTATTTATTAATTAGAGAGAGAGAAGAGCATGGTGGGGAGGAGAAGAGGGAGAGAGAAACATAAGCAGACTCTTTTCTGAATGTAGAGTCCAGTTCAGAGATTGATCTCACAATAATGACCCTGAAATCACAACCTGAGCTGTAATCAAAACCTAGACACTTACCTGGCTAGGCCATTCAGGTGCCCCACAGTTTTCACTACTTTTTAAAGGTAATTCCATTCCCAGAGGAAGTCATTAAAGGTTATGCAAGTAAATTTAAATATTTAAAATACATAATTTTCTTTTCTTTTCTTTTTTTAAGATTTTATTTATTTATTTGATAGGAAGAGAGAGAGAGAGAAAGACCGGGCAGGGTGAATAGTAGGCATAAGGAAGGAGAAGCAGGTTCCCTGCTGAGCAGGGAGCCTGATGCAGGGCTTGGTCTCCGGAACTGGAGATGATGACCTGAGGCAAAGGTAGACACAACTGACTGACCACCCAGGCACCCCAAAATATATATTTTTCTAGAAAAATAAAAGTTTATTAAAATTGATCCCAGGAGAGAGAGATAATTTAAATAGTCCAAATTATAAATAGGAAATTAGGAAAGAAATTGAAGTAATTATCAAAGGAAAAGTATGAAAACAGTATGGTTGCAGAGGGCATTTCCAAAAAACTGACAAAGAGCAAGTAAGTCCTGTGCTAGCCAAAATGTTTCAGAAAATAAGAAAAACAACTTTTATATTATTTTGTGATATTTCAGTCATGACAACTCAAACTAATGTCATTTGTGAATATTGATGTAAGATCCTGAGGTAAAATTGTAGCCATAGAATCCAACAACATGACCAAGTGCAATTTACTCCAGAAATGCACCAATTAGGAAATCTATTGATCAACTTAACATTAGATATTTTATAGAAAACTTTTAATTTTCTTGCTATTTATTTTACTTTGTTTTGTTTAAAAATTAATTTTAGTTTTTGCTCTTTGGATTAAAATTAAAATTTCAATTTATAATAATCTAATTCATATTAATGACAACTGAATTTAAATTTTATACAGCAATCTAGCTCCTTTCCTTCTCCACTCCTTTGTACTATCACACAAATTACACTTTTATACATTGTGTGCACAGATTTATAATTACTGTTTTTGCAGTTGTCTTTAATCAAATAGGAGGAAAAAAAGAGACTTGCAAACAAAATATACATTTACACATACTTTTATATTTTTTGTTACTTATCTTGGTGCTTTTTATTTCTTTCTATGTATTCAGATTACTGTGTAGTGTCTTTTAAATTCTGCTTTTAGAGCTCACTTTAGTATTTCTTGATTAATTTCTTGTCAGCAATTAATTCTTACAGTTTTTATTTTAGAATGCTTAATTTCTCCTTCACTTTTGGAACATAGTTTTGCTGGATTTAGAATTTTTGGTTAATGGTCTTTTTCTTACTGTCTCTGTCCTCTATAGTCTGATGAAAAAATCAGCCATTAGTATTTTTCAGAATACCTTGTATGCAGTGATTTACTTCTCTCAAAGATTTCAAGATTTTCTTTATCTTTGTCTTTAGACAGTTTTATGATAGTATGTCTAGGAATGGATCTCAGTGAATTTATACTACTTGGGCTTCATTCAGCTTCTGGGATGGATAGACAATTTTTTTTAAGTTGTAAAGTTTCAAGCCATTATTTCTTCAAATATTCTTTTTATCTATTTCACTCTCTCCTTTATGGAACCAATATGATCCATATGTTGGTATGCTTAATGGTATCCCAGAGGACCCTGACGTTCTGCTCATTTTTCTTCATTCTTTTTTTTTTTTTTTCTGTTCATTCAACTAGATATTAGTTGGTGTATCTTCAAGTTTTATAGACTGCTTAAATTTGTTGTTGAGACCATCAAGTAAATTTTCATTTTAAGTATTGTGCTTTTCAACCATAGAATTGTTGTATGGTTCTTTAAAAAAAAATCTATTTATTGATATTCCCATTTGATGAGACATATTTTTATTTAGTTCATTATTTTATTTAGCTCTTTATACAGTTTTATTTAGCATTTGTATACATTTAAAATAGCTGATTTAAAATCTTTTTCTAGTAAGTCCAATGTTGATCTTTGTCAGGCACAATTTCTAGCATTTTTTTTTTTCCTGTGTAAGGAACATACTTCATTGTTTCTTTAATGTTTCATACTTTCTTTGTTGAAAAAACGGGAATTTTAAATAATATGCTCTGGTAACTCTGGATATCAGATTCTTCCCCCTCCCCAAGGCTTTTTGTTCATGCTGTTCTTTATTATTGTTATTTGTTTCAGTGACTTTTCCTAACTAGTTCTGTGAAGTCAGCGTTCTTTGTTATCAATGGACTCTAAAGTTTCTTCTTGCTTAGCTTACAGCTCTGCTTTAGGTTTCACTTTCCACTTGAACATAGCCTCAAGGACTAGCCAGAAGTAAGAGTTTAGGGGTTTCTCACATCTTTTCAGTTCATGTGCATAGCGTTGTATATCCACACAGTCATACCGATGTGTGTCTTTCTAGACTCCTAGTAGTAGGTCAGAGTTTTTCAAAGCTCCTGCAGACATATTCTCTAGCTTTTTCTTTTAGCTTTTGTTTAGCTTTTCATTGCCGAAGTATTATCCAACACCTCAGGCAAACATAGAGTTAATTAATTGACTCTAATTGTTTTTTAACAAAACCCCCTAGGAATAAAGACTTTTCATTCCAGGTGACCTTCCTAAAGAAGCCTTGCAAGGAAACCACCAAACAGTACAAACAATGTTGTTTCTTTGGAAATGAGAATTTAAAGGAGGTTCAACCTCCTTTTGGCCTGTCTATTGGCTACTAGACTGCTGTTTTTCACCATGTTTGCAGGACATTGATTTTCAAGTCTACTGGAGAGCTGGAATGGGGGATGGGAAAAGGGCAGTGAAATCAGAAGTTTATTGTTTTCACTGAGATTTAGTCAGTTTTCTTGAAAGAATGCTCTTTAGATCATTACACTCTTTGCTTAAATTCTGGAGTTCTAAAAAATTGATTCTGTCAACTTTTGTCAGTTTTTCATTGCTTCTGTGGACAAGAGAATTCTTGAAAGTCCTTTCTCCTTCATTTTTGCTAAGGTACTTATCATCTGTATTAATTTCTAGGCAGCCATAATAAAGTACTACCAATTGGGTGGCTTAAAGAATAAAAATTTATTGTCTCATAGTTCTGGAAACTAGAAGTCCAGAATCAAGATGTAAGCATGATCAGTTCCTTCCATGGACTGTAAAGGTAATGTATACCAGGACTTTATCCTGAGCTTATAGATAGCCATCTTCATGTTACATGGCATTCTTCCTACAAGTGTATCTGCCTCCAAATTTCTCCTTTTTATAGGTACACCAGTCATATTGGCTTAGAGCTTATCCTAGTGACCTCATTTTAAGTTGATACTTTCTGATAGGGGATCTCCCAACAAGATCATATTCTAGGGTAATGTGGATGAGGGCTTCAATGTATAAATTTTAGGGGACATAATTCAACCTATAATGCTATCTTAATTAATCTCTATAGAAAAATAATAGGACCATAGATGCAGAAGATTCATGCTATGAAATGCAAGACCTATTTATATTAATAGCCCTCAATGAATTAGAATTTTATAAGTCTTTAACATGGTATTTTCATTTATACATATGTGTATATGTATGTATTCCTCTCTCTCTCTAAATTTATACCTTACTTAATGGAGAGGTTTAGAGGCTTTCCTGTTATTTTGGGGGAGAAAAATAGGATGATAGTTGTTACCACTGTTATTTTATATAAGACTAGGAGTTTTAGCCAACACAATTAGACAACAGAAAAGGTTAGATGCATAATAGTTGGAAAAAGATGTTTGATTATGAGTTATTATATATTTGGATAATTTGAAAGCATCAATGTGGAAAAAAAAGTTTCTACAAACAACATGAGAACCTTGTAGGCTGTAAAATTGACACACAAATCCATGATTTCAAGGTTCAGCTTCCAAATATGAGAGAGTAGCTTGCAAAAAATCAATACTACTGCCAAACAAGTGGAAAATCCAGATAAAAGTACTAAAAATACATTTGCTACTGAGGCAATCAAAAATGAGCATGCCTAATCCTCGAGAATTTGGCAAATGTCTTGAGGGCAGAATCAACAAGTTGATACACTGATTTCTCTGCTACTTTCTTCACATCAGAATACCAACCCCTAAAGTTTTTATGTCAGTCTCTCTCCCCGACAACACTGCCAAACTTCTGCTCTTTTCTCTGTATCTTGATACTTGCTTTCTGCATGGGCATGAACTGAATGTTTTGTAACTTGCTTATTATTGTCATTGTCAAATTCCCTAAAGAATAAAAGCAATTGCAGAAATTGGTTTAGTTTCTCTGATCTTTTTCCCCTTCTGAGTTTTGGGTGTTTTTTTTTTTCTTTGTTTTGTTTTAAGATTTTATTTATCCATTTGAGAGAGAGAGGGAATGAGAGAAAGCATGAGAGGGGAGAAGATCAGAGGGAGAAGCAGACTTCCATGGAGCTGGGAGCCCAATGCAGGACTCTGTACCCAGGGACTCTGAGATCATGACCTGAGCTGAAGGCAGTTGCTTAACCAGCTGAGCCACCCAGGCACCCTCCTTCAGAGTTTCTAAGGAACATAATTTTTAACCAAAAATTCCATATCCAGGTAAATTTTTCATAACTGGTTAAGGTAGGATAAATGTATTTTTCAGGAATGTAAATACTTGAAGGTTTAATTCCTATTTGGTTTTTTACTAAGGATTCATAGGAAAGATGTATCCACATTTAGATTTGGAATCAAATAATCAGTGAATCAGTCTTAGGAGAATGTAAAAGGGAAGTCCTGGTGTAGTAGCTGTGTAAAAAGGGGAAAAATAAATAAAAAACCAAAAACTTATATTTGTTCCAGTTTGGAGAATAAGTTAAGAAAGATCCAGCAAGAAAGATTATTTTTGGAAAAGAAATAATTTTCTGTAAAATACTGGATATAAGGAAGATACTGAAAAAAGTATAAATTTGATAAAGAAGCACAATTTAAAAAATAAAAGAAATTCAGTTGTTTAGAAAAAAGTTATAAAAGAGAACATGATCCACATATGAAGAAACTTTTAAAGTCAGAATGGAAATTTATATATTCAAGGAAAATGACAAATTAATTTCTAGTTATAAAAAAATGTATTGAGAATATTGTGAAGAAGACTTAACCTTTCTTCTCTCAACAAGGAAAAAAAGAAAGGCAATGAGAAACTCCAGGATAAGACATTAATATTATCTCTTATATTGTTAACAGTAAAGAGATACATAGTATATAAAACAAAAACAAAAAGTTGTGTATTACTTGTATTTGCCCACATAAGCAATAGAAAGACAAAATATGAATGCAAATAATACTTAGAGAAGGTAGAGAAAGAGTAGTAAGTGTAAACTAAATTTTTACTTATCACAATATAAAGTCAATAGATGAAGTTTGGGAAATCAAGATATAGCAGCATACACATTTTTTTTAGAGGTAACACTAGAAAATTCTAAACAAATTTTAAAAAGAATTTGCATTTGGAACTGAACAGACTTGGGAAAATACAGGATAGGAATCTTTGCTTTTTATTATTTTTTTCCCTTTGTACTATTCAATATGTACCCACAGATATGTTGTTTGTACTCAGGGGAGTCCTCCTGGCTCATTTGGTTAAACAGCTGACCCTTGATTTCAGCTCAGGTCTTGATCCCAGACTCATGAGTTCAAACCCCACACTGGGCTCCATGCTGGGTGTGGAGTCTACTAAAAAAACTGAGGGTTGCTGGGGGGAGGGGGTTTGGGAGAAGGGGGTTGGATTATGGACATTGGGGAGGGCATGTGCTTTGGTGAGTGCTGTGAAGTGTGTAAACCTGGTGATTCACAGACCTATACCCCTGGGGATAAAAATATATGTTTATAAAAAATTAAAAAAAAAAAAAAAAAAAGAGCACCTGGGTGGCTCAGTGAGCTAAGGCCACTGCCTTCGGCTCAGGTCATGATCCCAGAGTCCTGGGATCCAGTCCCGCATCAGGCTCTCTGCTCAGCAGAGAGCCTACTTCCTCCCCTCTTTCTTCTTGCCTCTCTGCCTACTTGTGGTCTCTGTCTGTCAAATAAATTAATAAAATCTTTAAAAAAAAAAAAAAAACCTCAGTAACTGGGATAAAAGAAACAGAGATTAACAGAAGAGTGAAATAATGAAATAAACTAAGTTGAATGCAATCCATCTTAAAGCAAGACATCCTCATAACACTGCTTTAACTATTTTTCATTTAAAATATTTTTCCTGAAGTATTTTCCCAAAATGAACTTCTCCTCTCTATTTTTTTTTAATCTAAAACACAAATGTTTGGCAGTTAATTCAACATATTTTTGGTGTATGGACTCCTCCAGATTCATGTTATTCCTGTGAATGAAATTATGAAACATTTTATATTTTCATATAGCAAGCTTTTGTTTTATTGTTTAAACATTTTAGGAATTTGTTTATAACTTCATTTTTTAGTTAATTAAGAATATAAGGTATAAGGATAGGAATTTAAAAGATATTCTGTTATATTTTATGGTTTCTGTAATTGATATAATAAATAATTTTCTTTTATTATTGGGATCCCCCCAAAATTAGTTTATTCCTCTGTTTGAAAATACATGATAATGTGACACTATCTGGCCTTACTGGCTTTGCTTCAGTGATTGTTTCTGTAATAAAGGTTTTAGAGAGCTTAAAAATATGCATGTTTTATAATAGCAATGTCTTATGAAAAGTAATTCTTATTAAGTAAATTTTTTGTTCATAAATTTCTTGCTCTCCTTGGTGATCCTGGTTTGGCTTCTCACTTAAGATATTTCCTGAGCACTTTGATATGTTTTCTTACGAAATAAAAATCACAATAAAAATATGTATTGCCATAATAGTGTGTGGCAAGACATTTTTGCTAGGCAATCTGAACAATTTCTAAATGCCATTACGTGATTAAGCAGTGAGGTACAACAGGTTATATTGCATTGTGAAGTTCCATAATAGGTGTTGAAAATGCCTTTTAACATCACACTCGGGAGGATCTCTGAGCTTTTTACATGGCAATTTCACAGAGTTATTAAAAAAAATAAATGAAATCATTAAAAAACATTTTTCTTAAATGCTTTCCTTCACCCAGTGCACAGTCATTAAAGTCTAAGCCTTTTCCTGGGGAAATTTCCCATACAGATTTTTTAGCTTTTTTTTTTTTTTTTTTGTAACTCAAAATGTCTTAAATTTGACTTATTTAAATTTGGTTCCTATCATGAAAAATAATGGAGACAATTACCTTCAACTCAATTTCCAAGGTGACAGTTTATCAATCATAGTAATAAGTGCTTGGGTTTCTTCATAATATATTTAACTCTCTGATTTTTCTCTCTTTCTACAACTCTCAGATTTCCTGCAGTTCTTTGTAGAATCTTCTTTTCTTTCTCAGATGAAAGTGAAAATGCCCTCCCCAGTGAATAACTGTGGAAGTTTAGGTAACAGAAATATACTCAAAGGATAAGAATCAAAGGGTATATAAATGGAGGACATCAGCCACTCCTATAAATTATATATAAGCATACCAGAATCAAATATTTTAACTTGCTCTTTGGTTACACAAAGTGACTTTTAAGGCTATTGCTTATTTATTAAATGGCAAGAGGCCATGTCCAATTCATAAAGTGTTTTCTAAAGTACCCAAAATTAGAGCAACAAAGGCTTTTGACATCTCAGTTCAGCTAAATTTTGAGTGCCTTGTTTTAGCATTTGTTCCTACAGAAAATGTTGCTGGGACAAGTGTATTCAAGGGCAAATAGATCATTTAAATGTGCAAGGGACACTGGCAGGGGAGAGAGATGTAAAACAGACAAGGAAGTTCAGCTAATAAAGTACACACTATCAAGCCAGCTACCATAGTCACGAATAGAGCTTAACTTGTTGGTGAAACTCTGGGACACAACTTCAAACCACACAACTTAGAATTATCCCCACTGGAGAGTAAGGAAGCTGGAGATTAATATAGTAACTCTGGAGAGTCATTGGGTGATGCTACTGGGGTAAGCAAGTAGATGCTAATAGCACTTCTGGATTTTCAATAGAACATGAGCCGAGTGACCTTCCATAGTTTGAGACACAAGCACTAAAACTTAAAGAAGCAGACAGTGGCAGTTGGAAGTTGGATGGAGTATATGGTTAAGTCCAAAGAATGGGAATGGACACTACCACACTGTGGCATTCCTGCTAACTACATTACATTCATAACTACAGGTTTTGTATTGTTTACAATTTGATAATCATATTTTCCACAATTTCTACTGAGAAAATAAAAATGTTTATCAGTAAAGATTGTAAGACAGTTTAGAGCTCCACTTAGGATAGATATACTCAAGTAGCAGGTAAAATTGAATAGGTCATCCTTGGATGATCTCATAAAAATTGTGGGATTAACACCCATTTATGTGATCAGGACCCCTAAATTCAATAATATCTTGGATGTCTTTTCTGAGCTTGAATCATTTGTCCAGCTATTTTTTGTAGATCTCATTTTAAATAGGAGTGGCTTAATAAAATAAAAGCTACCATGCATAATGTTGCACTAAGCACTGTATTAACTAATAAGCTTTGAGCCTTGACAATAAAACTTAGAAGTAGATATGTTACTGTTGCAGTTCAACACACCAGGAAATAGATTTGGGGAGTTTAATTACCTTGTTCAAAATTAGGTAATATGTGGTAGATTTTGTAGTTGAATCAGGCATTCTGAATCTATAGACTCTGTATCATTTCAAGTTTAACAAGGGAAATAGAACCAATAGATGATGTGTAAGGAATTTATTGCAAGCATTTGGTTTTATGCAATTGTGGGGGCTAGCTAGGCAAATACGAAATCTGTATGGCAGGCCAGGAAGAGCAAGGCCTAATTCTTGGACATGAACTTAACTTCTGTCCACCACTGAGGTCTGTATTTACTATCTTTCTACTTAGTATCAAGGGCAAGATGATAGATTTAAATGAGCACATGCTGATAAGGTTAATTCAATTTCTAAGGCCTTCCACTGAATCATTTATCTATTTATTCATTTATTCATTGTCTATTGACTGTCTATTGTAAAACAGGTGCAAGAGGTATAGAAATGAATATGAGATGAATTTTGCCATAAAAAGGTCAACATGAATTTTATATCATCTAAAGAATCTAGTGACATTATTGCATGGTAATTTTAAAATCTAGTTTATAAAAAATTTATGACAAGTTAGGAAAGAAAATTTAAAATTGATGGCTAGAAATACGTATTTACATAGTATTTATATGGAAGGATGACTGATCAAATTGAACAGACATGGGCTAGGATTTTAGAAAAAATAATTAGCTAAGAAGTTCAAAGTGTGAATGTTATAATATGACATTATTATAATTTTACACACACAAAAGTCCTAGAACATTTTAAACTACACTTTGTTAATTTATATTTAAATTTTAAAAATCCTATATAATTCAGTTTATATTTAAAACAAAAATCCTATCAAAGTAAGGAGAATTGCCAAACTGTTCCTTCATGGATAATAATAAATGTTTTAATACTTTCAGTTATGAAATTCAAGGTGACCAAATGGTTAATGTCTCAAATTGTGTATTTTCAGTACAATCATTTCACTTTGTTGGGTAGAACTACGTTGATAGTGTGGCAGAATGAACCAAAGAATTTGTTTGTTCCCATTTTGACATGTTAAATGAAAAGCAACTGAAACTCCCCAAAAGATCAGGGATTTAATGGTACTCAACATTACAGTTATTAAGTATTTTGCAATTTTGTACTGGCAGTAAAAAGAAGATGATAGTTGAAATTGTTTTATTCACTCAAAAGAAAATGTTCTCTTCCTATATTTCACTTTTGGAACAGAAAGAACAAACTTTAAAAATTAGAAATGAAGAAGTGTCTTGGATAAGGATTGCCTATAAATAGGATATATAATCCACTATATAGTTTTCTCTCAGAAATCTTAGTAGCATTTAAAAAACCCCAAACATCCCTTTGCACTCTGGTATTAATTTAATTTTTCATTTAAAAAAATTGTTCTCTGGGAATTCAGAGGATACACGTAGGAGTAGGATATACATAGGATACACATAGGAATCTACTTCTTTTGGTAATTGATTTGCCTCTCTATCCCTCTGATAAAGAGTATATAGTTTTTCAAGATTTAGTTGTTTTCCAGTGGGAAGATAAATTAGAAAATCTACCATACAATTGGTACAGAATATATATTTAGGTTTTGAACTCTGTAAATATTTTACCTATATAAAAATTAAATTAATTAAAAATAACTAGACCAAAACAGAATAAACCTATCATGAGTATTCAGTATGACTGACATGAAAAACCACCAACTATTTTAGAAATCACAAACTAAATTGCTTGGAAGACTGGACGCATCTACCAGGCACTAGAAAACACACAAAAAGGAACCAATATGTAAAAGTTAATACTCTTGACACCCTAACCATAGTATGAGAAGTGCAATAGAAATAAGGAAATGACCTTTTGGTTAATAGTAATTTTGCAATATATAAAACTTACAGGGATTTCAAAGATTTTAAAAAGTTATAGTATTCATTTTTATTTGACTCTTTTCTGAATGACATTGTTTTAAATACTCTAAGTATGACTTTAATTGTTGTAATTAAAATTAGGCTCTTAAAAACATGAAGTAGTATTCTCATTTTATGTATGGCCTTTTCAGTTGCTTTTCTGTCACTTGTCAAAAAATTCTTCATGTGATTGGCTGAATTGCCATGCATTCTCTGATAGTGTTGAATTGACTTTTTAACATAAGAAGTGAAGCCATAAGACCTTTAGAAGAAAACAGGCGATCTCACCATAATTCACTCAGTTGCTTAAACCAGGCATCACAAACTATGGCCTTTCACAGAAAGAGATTTCAGACCCCTCACTTAAACTAATCTTTGATTTTCTTTTTCATACACTATTTATGTTTAGCCAACTCCATTAAAATTTCACATATCCTGTCAATTTTGTTTTTCCTCTACCCCTACTGCCATTACTGTTCCATAATTTCCCTTCTTGATTGCTATAAAGTTTCCTAAATGGTCTTTTGGCTTCCATCCATTTTCTCCAATTCTTGATACCATCTGCTGTACTGATATTTCTAAATGAAAACAAGATCATGACTGTTTAGAATCTTTATTGACTTTCCTCGACTAAATTATTTTATTTCCCATTGTTAAATTATATGGCCCTTAGTATGACACCTAAGAGCCTTCACAAACTGCCCTCTGACAGTCTCTTCAGCTTCCCACTTCACTAATTTCTGCCTAACCTCTGTCATATTCCATCCTTAGAGAACTGTTTTATCAGTCAAGTGTTCTGTGATAAGTAATTTTCCTGACTTTTCACATGATGCTTTTTTGCCTGTAATACAGAAAATGTCAAAGACATAAACTGAGAAGGGCAAAACTAAAAATAGGAATGAAAGATCCCCAAATTTACCTAGAAGACTGGATTAGGAAAATAATAGGAAAAGAGTCAAATTATATTAATGAATAAAATTATATTAATCACAAGACAAAGAAAATAGGTAAGATGACACATGGCAAAAGAGGAACACAATAATATGCCTTGTTATTAGTTCGTTTTTAGAATTAGCGTGATCCAGTTAAGATCCTCCATCTCAAGAAATATGCACTTTCTAAAGAGAATCAAGGAGGAAAAAACCGATTATTGACTATTTGCATACTGCTTACATGTTCAGTGTATTTCTTTGAATTTAAGCTTTCTTATATATTTGATAAAGAATGGAAGGTAGAAGAAAATAGTGTGTCTTTGTTTTCTCTTTATTATCTTCATTCTATCCTTTTCTCAGTCTTTCTCTAGAGGTCAGCAAAGAGTGGATGCTTACTAATTATTCCTGAACTTAACTGCTTTTTGTGGGAAAGGCAGAATCTATGATTCTCATCTCTCTAGAATTTAGCTGTTTCTAGAGAACAATGACTTTTTTATATTTGTATATATTACATGAGGAGGGTACTCCCAAAAATACTGACCATGAGAACTGTTTCAATATTTCTTGAAAACTCTTAATGTTTCTTCTCAGCTAATGTAAATCTTTATTAAATCATCTTCCCTTTCAGAATAACTCCACACATCGATGGCAATTATAGCAGAAAAACAGAGTGTTATTACTGTCAATGAACCTTCTATTTCTTGTTAAATATAGAAAAGTTACCTTAATGTTATCACTTTGCTGTTTGTTTTCAGTGTAAATGAATAGGACAGGGACAAAAGGCTTGAGATATTATTCTCTGCCATCTTTCATAGAGCTCAGTTAAAGGAGTAGCTTTTGGAATTAATGTATTACTAAGTACTTTTATGATAAAATCTAAAAGTGTTTATGCTGATTTGTGCTCTAGCTTACAATTATATTATATAGGCAACACTGCATTTTCTGGAAACTATTGCAATGGCTATAAATACACTAATGGGAGAAACAAAATATTGATGTTATGGTACATTTGTCACTAATATGCAAAATTATGTGCTGGAAGAATAAGTGGTTTCCTTTTATTAATTCTTTTTTTTATACTTTTCCTTCTTAGTGATAGCATTCAGTTAAAAAACTAGTAGTTTCTATTGTGAATTTATGTGGCAATTTAGAAGCAAACCTCATAATTCCCAGATTTGTAGGTGTGTAGGTGCAGTTGAATGTATTTAAGTAATATGTCAAAGTCATTGTTTTAAAAGGATCAATGGAGAAAATAATAAACATTTTCTAATATAAATATTGAAATGTCTTAAAGACTAATAAAATAACATGAGAGATTAGATTCAAAGTCCTGGAAGCAAAGAGCATTGGGACCCTAAAAGGAGCAGCTATTTCTAGTGAACAAGTCAGTATATAAAATATAAATTGCAAGTTAAATTTTTTGAAAACAATGAGGGAATTAACAGTAATAGAAACAGGAAAACTAGAATTTGAACTCATCATAGATGCACAGAACTTTGAAGTTGTTTTTTCTTGAGGGGAAAAGGAATGATGTAGTGACATTCAGTACTGTTTAGTGACATTCATCTTTTATTTATTATAAGTTTATTTTTACTGTCCAAATATTAAAGTACAAAGTCTGGAAAGAATGAATATAATTAAACATGTATTTTATTTTATTTTTTTTAAAGATTTTATTTATTTATTTGACAGACAGAGATCACAAGTAGGCAGAGAGGCAGGCAGAGAGAGAGGAGGAAGCAGGCTCCCTGCTGAGCGGAGAGCCCAATGTGGGGCTCGATCCCAGGACCCTGGGATCATGACCTGAGCTGAAGGCAGAGGCTTTAACCCACTGAGCCACCCAGGCGCCCCTAAACATGTATTTTAAATGTTTTATCTTTTTCCTAAGGAAAATAAGCACATTTTTTAGTTAGTGAAGGTGTATATCCTAAAGAATTTATTATAGTTAATGAGAAGGACATTTGGAAATATAAATTAAAGTGATGAGTTGGAAATAATGCCTTAATGTTTTATATACTTTAAAACATTCAAGTTCCTTGTTATATAATGTTGAAAACTCAATATAAGAAACTGTGGGTTCCCAAATTGTACATTCCAGTGAAACAGAGCTTGCTTTTTAATTTTGCCTAATTTTATCATTGAATCACTAAGGTGGAGATATTCATGTTCTATAAATTCATTGCTTCCTTCCAAGTCAGCAGAATGGCACTTCCCATTGTCCTTGGGAAGTTAGCTGTGGCTTAGCTTTCTTGAGTGATAAGGAAGACAAACATACATGGATGGAGGGATATGCCATATTTATGGCTTAATGATTCAGTGTCTTAAATATATCAGCTTCACAAGTTATGTACAGACTTTATGCAATCTTAATTAAAATTCCAATAATTTTTCATGAAATTTTTGTGACAAACTTCATACTATTGAAATGTGAGCGAGATAATTTAAACCATTTCCTGGATTGGGTCTTAAGAGTGAAGTCTTCTAAGTTTACTTTCCTCTTCCTACCGTCTGGATCTGTACACAGTGATTCCATTTCAGTTATGTAAATTATGACAATACTCTTAGAAAGCCAAGAGAGATTCAACTTAAGACCCCAATTAACCATGGATTACAAAGCTATCCCTAATACATGGATCGCTTAACTTGGAACTCTTTTGTAAGAAAATATTATTTCCTTAAGTTATTTCTGGTTTTGGTTACTGTGTTCTATTGGTTTGGACTGTAATGCCTTGGTTCACTGAAGTCTTTGTTACTCACTTCAACCAATGAAATGTGTGTGGTGGTGAAACACTTGCAGGAAGGATCCTTTAAAAGCCAGTTGATTGGGGCACCTGGGTGGTGCCCAGTGGGTTAAAGCCTCTGCCTTTGGCTCAGGTCATGATCCCAGGGTCCTGGGATCGAGCCCCGAATTGGTCTTTCTGCTCAGCGGGGAGTCTGCTTCCCTTCCTCTCTCTCTGTCTGCCTCTCTGCTTACTTGTGATCTCTGTCTGTCAAATAAATAAATAAACTCTTAAAAAAAAAGCCAGTTTATTGTCCATTTTGTTACTTTTTCTGTGTCATAAGAACATCGATATTTCATGTAGAGATTTCTCGGTTGAACTAGATTTTGGGTTCTGGGCAACATGAAGCAATGCCTATGCCAACCCATTATGGATACTTAGTGGGTAAGCAAGAAATAAATCTTTATGATAAGCCACTGAGATTTAGAGGTTGTCTGGTGCTGTAGCATATTATACCTTGTCCTGACTAATTAGAGAAGCTTAGCCTGAGCCTCAATCGGTACAGACCCACACAGCCATTTCATAGCTTAATCTGGCTATATCAAGGAGTACTAGGGTAAAATAAGAAGTAAAATATCTAGTTTGTGTATGGCATATAAAAGAAGCAAGTATAAATCTAAATGCAAAATATCTTTCCATATTTTCACAAGGGTGTTTTCTACAGATTTAATGGAAGGGAAATAAGTAGCTCAACTCTATGCAGTTAATAAAATCTAAAGGTTCATTAACAAAATAAGGGGGAAGATGTGTTAGGAAGAACTAAGATTTTAAGATAGAGCATCCAGGACCCCTGGGTGGCTCAGTTGTTAAATGTCTGCCTTCGGCTCAGGTCATGATCCCTGGGTCCTGGGATGGAGCACGGAGTCAGGCTCCCTGCTCCTTGGGAAGCCTGCTTCTCCCTCTCCCCTGCTTGTGTTCCCTCTCTTGCTATGTCTCTCTCCGCCAAATAAATAATAAATAAATAAAGCAGGAAAATAAAGCTTCTTGCAATGTCTCTCTCCGTCAAATAAATAATATCTTTAAAAAAAAAAAAAGAGCATCGGTGAGCTTCTTATTTTAATTAGAAAGTAAAGAGGAAGAGTTATTAAAGCAAGTAAAAAATATGTCAGAAAGGACAGTGCATAACTATTGATCCTAGGTTGGAAGACTGAAAGTTGGGGAGAATGACTCAACATGCTGTTTGCAGCACAAACATTAAGTCAGCCTAGAAGTGGGTATTAAGACAGTTTTGAAGAGGTCACTGGACCTATTACATGTATGGTTTCAAAACAAAACAATTTAGAGAGAGCTCAGGGGAAAACTAAGGAAAATAGCAGGAAAAGAATATACACTCTAAGCATTCCAAATTGAAAGGAAAATAATATGAGAACAATAAGTGGAAAGGGTAAATAAGTCAAATGAAAGAACTCAAAGATCACTGAAATGTATGAAAGCAGAAAGAAAAAGGCAAAGGTTGATTAGAAAGAGGAAAGTGACAAAGTTTGAAATAGCTATTCCACAGGTGAAGAATGGGAGGCCAAACAATGAGTGAGGTGGGGCAAGCCAGGATTTCTGGATAAAAATTGCGAACTGAGAAAAGACCACAAGAGATGATACAGAATCAAGGAGCAGCTGCCAAGTTAGAAAATAGAAACAGAACTGATTCCATAGAAAATATCTCTTGTTATCCTTCAAATCCCCTGAATCAATTACTATTACTTACATGTTCTGCTTTCTCTTCAGGAATTATGAACACTTTCATATTATTATATCTTGATTACAAGTCAGCTAATTTTACAAACTTCTTTTATTTTTCTGCTTTTTTTTTTTACAACTTTATTGTGAAAAGCAACATACACAGAAAACACACATGCGTAAAATATCTAGGTATAGATTAATAAATAGTTATAAAGTGATCTTCTGTGTGACCATCACCTGGTCAAAAATAGAACACTGGAAGCTACTCTCCAAAACTCCCAACATGTCTCTTCCTGTTTACAACCTCTTCCATCCTTTCTGTATAAGTAACCACTTTCCTGCATTATGTGGTAAAAATTACTAAAATTTTAAGACCGTTTTATCGTGATAACTATATTCCTAAACAATATAGGTAAGTTTCACCAGCTTTTAATCTTCACGTAAATGGAATTTTTCAGTATATATTCTTTTGTGACATGTTTCTTTAACTCCACATTATGTTTTTAAAATGCAGAGATGTTAATAAATATAACTGTAGTTCATTCATTTTCCTACTGTATAAAATCCTGTTATGTACTTGTCCCACAATGTATCCATTTAATATTGATGGAACTTTGTGGTCTTCTAATTTAGAGCTTTTACACGGAATGTACTTAAATAAATTTTTGTCCAGGAATCTAGGAGAACTTACACATGCACATTGAGGAGTAGAATTGCTAGATCATAGGGTGGCTCATTTTTCTTACTCCTTCCTAAAATTGGCCTGATTATTTTTGATGCTTGAATTTATATACAAATTTTAGAATCAGCTTGACAATTTTCACAAAAAACCACTGGATTTTTATTATGGTTGCCCTGAATCTGTACATCAATTTTAGTAGAGATGATATACTTGTGATACAGAGTCTACAATATACCAATATGTATGTATAAATCAATATGATTTATGTATATATTTTTAAATAAAAGAACCTGTAAATTTAGCTTTAGATTTATCTTTAGTTACATAGTAGCTTTTATATTAGCAAAGTTTGAAGTTTTTGCCACCTAGATCTATAGAATTATAAATAAATTCTATATTGAACTATAAGGTCTTATTAACTTTGAAAATAATGAATGATTATATTCCTTTCTTTCTGGTACATATACAATATATTTATTTTTCTGGCTTTATTTACTGGCTGTGACATTTAGCAAAACGACAATAGGGATCAAGAAAAACTTGATCTTGTTTCATATCCCAAAGAGAATATTTTCCAAGATCCATTAATATAATAATGTTTGCTAGAGGTATTATTATGGGTAAGTTGAATAATAGGCTGTGGAGGATTATGATCCCTGAGAGAAGGAAAAATGTTAAAAGAGCTTCATCATCACCTTAGGTGTTTGTCTGGAGACACCTTCCTGACTTACAGCAAGATGCTCTTCAAGCAGAACAAAGTGGTGGAGCTGGGCTAAGGACAAGACATATCAATATCCGAGTCGGCCAAAGCAGCTAGAATGCATGTAGCAGTGCAGTGAAGAGAGAGCTATGCAGAAAATAGCCTCAGAAGTCTATATGGGGGTCCTCTAAGACTTCTTGACTAAGGGATGGCTCCACACACAAATCTACACGAAGTTTTCTAGAATATGGTTTCTAAGAAATTGTGTACGGAAAACAAAGATCAATCACTCAAGAAACCCATTAGTACCGTGGACACGAAATGAGACACCAGATGCTATTTATAATTAAGGATCATGTAGTCCTCAATTATAAATAGCAGCTGGTAAAATACTCAAGATCTGCCATAAAAGAGCTCATAACCAAGCTCAAACAAAATTCACAAGGAAGGCAGAAATGGCAATTTGAATTTCAACAAGTTATAGAGGTTTAGAACATACCTTGGATTTTTCACAGATCTGTCCCTAATAAAAAATGTAAGCCTACACATGAAGTAAGCCTTCACAGCTATAGAAGTAATAATCAGAAACACACACACACACACACACACACACACACACGCTATTGAGAAAGGTAACAGAATCTGGCATCCCTACAACATACAATCATGGTGTTCAATATAAAAGAAAAATTTAAAGACATAGACTTCCAGTTTCTGCTTGGAATGTAAAACTAGAAAGAGTGATTATTTCTAGTCTTACAACAAAATAGCCATGTACATTGCTAGCTCCTAGATTTTCTTGACACTAAGGTCATAGGAATTTCATTGAACTTATGAGAAAGTGAAGGTTATAGAGCAGCGAGTTAGTCCAAAATCCATAGAGACAGACCTGCAAGGAGAGAGGAGAACTGAGCATTCGCTCGACTTGAGCAGATACAGACAGATATTAGTTAGAAGAATTGAGCTAGAGTTTTGAAATAATTCACTAAGTATGCACTAGCCAGAGTTATAGAGGGCTTGAGAGCTATGGATTTAGAGTTTGAAGCCATTTGAATGTTCTTCTCTATAGACTCTTCTGGGCCTCGACATGCACTCAGAGAAAAGACCATTAAGAATCCAGAAAAAGCATTCTTTGTGGTGCAGACCTAAGAAAGGAAAGCAACAGTCTCAGAAAGAGGGCCATATATTTACTCAGCCATAATAATTCCATTTTCTTTTTCTTGGAACTCATTTTCTGAGCCTTCCTTGTAATCATCAACACACATGAAGCAAGCAGTGGTCAGTGAGATGGAAGACGTGAGCATTATGGGACACCTAGGGGCTCAGTTGGTTAAGCGTCCACCTTTGGCTGAGGGCATGATCCTGAGGTCCTGGGATCAGGTCCTGGGATCAAGTCCTGGGGTGGGTTTCCTTCTCAGCAGGGAGTCTCTCCCTCTCCTTCTACCCTTTCCCTCTGCTGGTGCTCTTTTTCTGTGATACAAAATCTTGAAACAACAAAACAAAACAAAACAAACACATGAGCATCCTGGAAGCTCTCAAGGAAAATTTCCTCCTGAAATAAAAGAAGATAGACAACTAAAGAAGTTGTGGTCCCTTGATCTCAAACTTTTTCTAAAGGGAGATAATCAAATATCTTCATCATACAGACCAATATAATTATATGAATTTTAAAGTATTTATAAATGATACAATGACCCCTTTCCTTTTTTTTTTTAAGAAAAAAAAAGTAGGCAGATAAGCAGGCAGAGAGAGAGGAGGAAGCAAGCTCCCCGCTGAGCAGAGAGCCCAATGTGGGGCTCGATACCAGGACCCTGGAATTATGACCTGAGCCGAAGGCGGAGGCTTAACCCACTGAGCCACCCAGGCACCCCAATAACCCCCTTTCCTAATCTTTCTGACAATTTACCATGGTAAAAGTCCATCAAGAACAAAAATAATTCACTTGGTCATTTAATTATTCATTAAACAACTATCTCATGTGAGGAATTATTCCAAAGGAAGGGACACATTGAAGAAGACTCACTTTCTAACTTAAGGATAGTAAGGATCATCATGATGATGAAAAAGTAGGTGATCATGAGGACACTAGCAAAGGCAAAGTCCACTCAGGCAATTACAAAATAGTTAAGACTGCTTATGATATATCATTCAGACTATAAAAAAGGAGATATGCTCTCCTTAAACACACAGTTACCAAAACAAACAAACAAAAAAACAAACCAAACTGCACATATACATACTTCTAATTTTCTAAGGAAAAAAAAACACATTTGTCAAGCAGGCACAAAGTTTATCTTTTCTTTTGTTTTGTTTTAAATTTTAAGTATTCTTTTGTGATTGTAGAACATAATGAAGTCAGGGAAACATAATGTAGAATTCAAATAAAATTAGTATCTAATTATCCTACATTCATGAGGCCTAAGTAAAAAAAAGCAGAGTAAGGAACTCAATTCCACTCCTCTTTTGTATTCAATCTATACCCACCCATGTCTTCATTTTAAAACTGTAGTTAGCCTTATTGCACTATAATTAAAAATGACATTTAAATGGATAAAATAGTTGTGCATATGTGCCTTTAAAAATAGATATGAGACAAAAAAGTAAAGGCCCATAGTCTATGTTTCAGGTATGCAAATTTCCAAAATAACTGCAATGAGTATTCTTTGCTTAATTTTAGACAAATAACATGATAATAATTACAAAATTGTGTTCATTTTATAAGCCAGAGACATTTTTATTTCATTTTCCATCTTTTAATTGAAAACCAGTGAATAATCAGATGAAATTTCTGCTACTGTACAAATTAAATACAAGACCTCTTAGAAGATTCTATTTTCTTTCACTGCCAGATTCAATCTGTATTGATAATCCAATTCATCAGAATTGGTACCATCAAGCCCAATTCTACCTGTCTAATTTGGCTAGAGATTCCTTTTTTTGTCCCACTGAATTCTGATAAAAATAGTATTTCATGGGAATATCTAAGGGGTTCACTGAATACCATATTCCTTTTTCTTCTAAGAGTAAATGAATTGAGAAAGAGTAGGTACTTATGGGCCAAAATGTCATCTGTATATCGATAAAAATTTGGGAAAATGTAGCTGAGCAACACTTAATATTTTCCATTCCAAAGTCATTAGATAGAGTTATATTTTGTACCTTAGGGAGAAGTGGCCAAAGTACAGAGATACTACCAGGAACTGGATTCCATTCATAGTATATAATAATCAAATGGGTTTTATTCAAGGGATGGCCATTTAGTTTAACATTCAAAAATTAATCAATCAGTAAGTCACATTAACAAAGTAGAAGAGAAAAAGATGATACCACCAAATACAGAAGAAAGCTTTTAACAACATCCAGCAAATATTTATGATAAAAAATTAATTTCAGCAATAATAAAAATAAAGCGTAATAAATAGGAAGTCCATCAATCTGAAAAGGGATTTGACAAAACTGCAGCTAATATCATAACTAATGATGAATGTATTCTCCTTAAAATTGGGAACAAGACTGGAATATTCACTCTCACTGCTTATATTCAACATTGTAATGGAGGTTTTAGCCAGCTCAAAAAGGCAAGAAAAAGAAGTTATAAGTATTCTGCTTTAAAGTATCCTCAGAAGATCTTGATGAAATTAAAAATAAGTATATATCAAAAGTGATTTTATTGGGCGCCTGGGTGGCTCAGTGGGTTAAGCCGCTGTCTTCGGCTTAGGTCATGATCTCAGGGTCCTGGGATCGAGTCCCGCATCGGGCTCTCTGCTCAGCAGGGAGCCTGCTTCCCTCTCTCTCTCTCTCTGCCTGCCTCTCCATCTACTTGTGATTTCTCTCTGTCAAATAAATAAATAACTAAATAATCTTTTTTTAAAAAAAAGTGATTTTATTGAGGGCCAATTGCATTTCTACATTCTAAAAAAATCAAATAATGAAATAAAATGTTAAAATATCATTCATGTAAACTTTAAAAACATATAGGAAGAAGTTTAGCAAAAACCGTGAAATATGTTTACTCTGCTGTATGTCTATCTCTGCATAAATAAACTATAAAATATTGCCAAAGGAAATTAAAGAAAGACAAAACAGATGTACTATATAGAGCATTTCATGAATTAGGAGAACAATGCTGTTAATGTATCAGTTCTACAGAAACTGGTGTACAGATTCAAGATAATAACAATCAAATTTCCCAGAGTACTTTTGGTAGAAATATAACAAATATAGTTATAACACTGATATAACCTTGCTTGATTTCAAGACCTTCTATAAAACTATAGTAATCAAAACAGTGCATTGACATAAGTTAATACACGCATTAAGCGTGAATAGAACCAAATAGATAGTCTTAAATAGACTATACATGCACGGTCTATTGATTTTCAACAAATATATCAGGGCAATGCAAAGGTGGAAAGTACAGTCTTTTCAGTAACACTATTAACAAATGAATAAATACATGAAAAAATTAATAACCTTGATAACTAATTTAAGACTTGAATATAAAAGATAAAACTGTAAAGTAAAAGAAAACATTTGACAATATTTTCATGACCATGTGATAAGCAAAGATTTCCTGGTTAGGATAAAAACAGAAAATCACAAAAGATAATGAAAATGGTTAATTGTACTTCATCAAATTAAAAACTGCTTTCACAAAAGACACTATCAAGAAAATGAAATGTAAGCTAAGGAGTACAAAAACATAGTTGCAATATACATATCTGGAAAAAGACTTATTTTATAAAAATCAATACAAAACATCAGCAACTTAATAAAAAAATATTTAAGATATATAGACCAAGAAGATATATAATGCCCAGTAAGCACGTACAAAGTTACTCAAAATTAATAGTTTTTAGAAGTAAATTAAAACCTCAATTAGGTATAAATTCATTTTCACTAGAATGGCTAAAATTTTAAAAACAAAACAAAAGCTGCATAATCAAAATTTGGTGAGGGTATGGAACAATATTCACAACCAACAAAAAAGAAAAATTGCTTATCAGCAAGAGAATTGGGCAAAGTGTTTTGTTACAGTAAGCAATAAAGAGAAAACATGCAATGGTGTGCATGAATTTCACAGAAACAAAAAGAGTACCTAGTACATGATTCTATCTATATAGATTTCAAAATCAGGCAACAGTAATCCATTATGGAAAAATTGGAAATTTGATTGTTAATGGATGAGGATATCCTGGAAATACACAAGAGTAATTTCTGCTGTGAAAAAAATTTCTATATAATGCTTGGAGTGAGGGGTACCTGGGTGGCTCAAGAGTCAAGCATCCGACTCTTGATCTTTGCTCAGGTCATTGCTCAGATCATGGTCTAAGGTCCTGGGATCCAGCCCCATATTAGGCTCTGCGCTCAGTTACACTTAACAGGTGCAAGAATCTGCCTGAGATTCTCTCTTTCCCTCTACCCTTCTCCCTGCTCTCTCTCTCTCAAATAAACAAATATACTTAAAAAAAAATAACACTTGAAGTAGAGATTCAACAGGTTTATATATTTATTAGAATTCATTAATTAATGTGTGCATTTAATTGTAGGTAAAGTTTAAAGGAGAAACTAAATAATTTAGAAGTTCTGTTTATGAAATTATTATTTTAAAATAAATATCTCTTCTTACAAAAATTTCTAGTCCTATATTACAGTTGTTTACATAATTTTTATTTAACAAATTTTAGTTCTCACTGGCAGTTCCTGGATAGTAAAAATTTTCTCCTTGGATTTCTATTTTGATTTATCTTATTGTTATTTGAGGAACAACTTTGATTAATATTGTTGTGAAAGACACTTCTTTTTTCTAGCTTCTGACCACTAAAATATATGATGACATCTTTCTCCTGCTTTTATAAATGGAAATTTATGTGGAAATAAATTCCTTGTGTCATAAACTTTTCCTCTATGTACAAGTTGCATCATTTTCTTCTGATTTATTCTATGGATAAAAAAATCTGAAAGTTGGTTATCTTGATTATTTTTTTCAGCATGAATTCTTGTAGGATAATTTCTGTAGAATTTTAATTTCAAATTGTGTCAACATGTATAGAGCTGTAGGTTTCCTTTAATTCATTCCATGGATAATTATGCTCCCCTTTTTCAGTTCAGTTTTAAATGCATCTAAGTTATTATCTTCTGTTTCATACGTTCAAATCCATAGTCTTGTTCCTCTGAAATCCTGGATAAATGTTTCTTATTTGTTCTCCATATCAGTGGTTTACCTTTGTTCATTGCCAGTTCTGGAATTTTACTACCTACTGTTGGTTTTAATTATCTTAGTAAATTTTAAGTGACAAAGAATGGAGATGAAGAGAGGCTTAAATTATTTTACTCTGGTCTTTGGCTCTGTGTTCATACATGTGGGCAACCAATTTTATTTCTCAGGACATTTCTATTAAAATTTTAATGTATGTTGATTTCTCTCAAGGTCTGATTATAAGATATTTAAAAGATACAAAAGTAATAATAATGAATATGGTAATAGATGCCATGGTTATTGCTGTTAAGTTTTTAAGATGTTTCTGTAGCACAGAATGGAGATTGCTGCTGAGAGTAAAGGGATAGTGGAATAAATCTGTTTGGTCCATCTCTGTTTTCCAGTTCCCTCCCACTGAGCAGCTATTCTAGTTTCATGGGGAGAGTCTACTATCCTCTGAGATATACTTCCCATCTGATTTTATATAAGGGTAAAGTTGGTCTCAGGTCATGTTTTTCGTTTACTCTCTGTAGTGCTGGTGCCAGATTTTTAATGCACACAGGATGTACACGTGAACTTAGAATCTCTTTTTCAGCCTGCCAGTTATGCAACTGACTTGACTCAAGCATGTTGCTGAATGCAGTTGTTTATTCCCTCATATAACGAAGGAATCATACTACCTAAAAATTCAAAGTGGAAACTGATGTTTTGTAATCAGTGACATTACAAACTGTTTTATCTCAATATTACTAGAAGCCCATAGGCCAAGGATAAGAGTGTCTGGCTTAGACTGAATTGAAAGTCTGAAATTTTATAGCATGTTTCACACTTGAGTAAATATAAGAAAGCCTTTGAAAATAAAATACAACCTAATGAAACTTAGGCATGCCAAAATCTAATTTTAGACCTTTGTCAAATTGATGTTTCATCCAGAACAAGTTATTTAACTTCAAGTTACTTCAGCTGCAAAAAGAGGATTGGTTATATTATATAAGTAAGAATAATTGTGATAGATGGTGAGTAGCTATACATTAAAAGACCAAGTAGTCAGCACTTGCGGGAAATTTACAGCATAGAATTTGCATATTGGTAAGGACCTCCCTTACAAACAAGAACCTTCCTTCTCTGTGAAACATTTAGCTCAGGAAATGTTAAGTGATGATAATTGGGCTATGATTTTCTCTGCTATGCCAATATCGTATTACTTTCAAAAGGAGTTAAGAAGGTTATTAAGATTTCTTAATTAAAATATTTCCAGAAACAGGGGCACCTGGGTGGTTCAGTTGGTTAGGCAAGTGGCTTTGGCTCAGGTCTTGGTCCTGGGATCAAACCCCACATCTGGCTTCTTGCTCAAGGGGAAGCCTGCTTCTCCTTCTCCTTCTGCCTGCTACTCTGCCTGCTTGTGCTCTCTCTCTCTCTGTCAAATAAATAAATAAAAATTCTTAAAAAATAAAATATTTTTTCCAGGAACAATAAAGTTGCCTTAATGTAAAAATCTACCTATAGAAAGAAAATGGCATATTTTTACTTTGACCTGTTATGTCAAACTTGCATAAGGTCTTTTATGTGTATAATGCATCATAGAAAGCCTCTATCCCTCTGCCTTCAGAAGATCCTGGTTGACAAAAGAACACTTGAGTTGTCATTCAAATAAGGAGTTTAATTTGTGACTATTTTTTGAACACAGGACAAATGTAGGATGAAGTAACTTCTAATAATATTCTTTTAACAATATAATTTAGAAGTATAATTCATAGGTTTTCATGAATAGAATAGGGAATCCTCACAGGAAATCCAAACTCTTGCTGCTTGTTTGCAGAAATGTTCTTTGTTTTTGTCCAGAAATAGCTATGTTCTAGAACAAAGACACATAAGAGAAATACTTGAAATTAGACTGTATATGATATTCTTTTAACATTAACATTCCATTTAGATCCTTAGATTTATAGCTTTATGGAATTTGAAGAAAAAATGTCATGCCATTTTAAGTGACCTTAACATATGTTCTATGAGTTTTTGTTGGAAAAGGGAGACATTTATAGTAGGAATAAATAAAAAGAAATCAATTTAGTAATCAGAAAATCAGAGACAAATATTCATGTTAATATATTCAGAAACTATTTCTTGAATCATATGTATTATCTACAAAATTCAGCTTTCTAAGCAAAATATGACTGTATGTATAGAAAAGATACTGTTGGCAATAATGAATATTCATACTTGAAAGATAAAACCTGCATTATCCTGAGGTCATAGTTTCAAAAGGAACCATGGTTTAGATATTTCATTATAGAATAGATTTTATTCATCTTGTAGCATCAAGGTCTGATGTAGGGAATTTCCCATAAACTGAATCAGTATTATTTAATATTTCAAAAATTAAATCTGAAAAAAGAAGTGTACAGAACATGGATCTAGTGGATTAAAATCCCCACATGATCATTCTTGCCTATGTCTATCTTCTACCTTGGTCAAGCCATATAAAATTTGTTAGATGTTTTAATATGAGAGCTAAAACTCAGGATGAGTTGAACCAGTTCCTTTCCTAAATTCATAGAACTACACTTATAAATATGAGACAAAGAGTTTTGTTTTTCTAGTTTTGGGTATATGGAATTTTTACAGTTGCACATTAAGTTGAAGAAGAAAGCTACAGTCTTATGAAATTCACAGAAACATAATACAGGGGATATTGTGACAGACTGCATATCACTAGTAAGCTCATTTTTTTTGTTTGTTTCATATTTGCTCATCCATTTTTATTCTTGCTTTTTCCTTCAGTTTCTCTTGTTAACATGCTTTTGAAAGCATTAGAAGTCCTAACCAAATTGGCTTAAAATAAGAACAGTCATTGTAATGGTTAATTTTATGTGTCATCTTGGCTGGGCTACAGTACCCAGTTAATCAAACACCAAGATGTTGCAGCAAAGCTATTTTTTAAAATGTGGTTAACATTCAAATAGGTATACTTTGAATAAAGCAGATTACTTTCAATAATGTGCGTGTGCCTCATCTAATCAGTTGAGACCTTTAAAAGAAGAGACTGAAGTCCCCCAAGAGAGTAAAGACTTCTGCTTCCACACTGCCTTCAAGACCACACTATCAATTTATCCCTGGATCTCCAATTGATCTGCGTAGCATATTCAGAATTTTCCAGTCCCATTAACTGTATGTGCCAATGTTAAAAATAATTCTTACCCAAGTGCTGCAGGAAAACAATAACAACAACTTTGGAAGACTGTCTTCTCAATCTCATAGCAGTAGAGTGGTTTACTTTTGGTAATTGAAAACATGATTTATATCCTAGAGTAAATCTCAAATATTAAGGAAAGGAGTTTCACTTCTACAAACAACTTTATCAGTTAATACCTTGGTTTTTTTCTTTTGAATAATCATAAATGTCTACTCCCAGACCTACTACTTTTTACAAGAATGAAAGGAACAAGTAAAGGATCATTAAACATTAAGATTAAGTGGGTTCACTCAAATTTAATTAGGAACACCAGTCATAGTCATTAAGGTCTTATCTAATAATATTTTTCAGGACTGAAGTAGCTTTATAAAAGCAATCTACTTCTGTTGACAGTCTTTTAATTTTTCTTTCAAATATGTTATTTAATTTTAATAGCTTATTTCTTTACTTGGTAAGTTGTGAAGAGCTACATTTTCTTTAGCAGTAAGTATTTTTCCTTCCATGGAAAGCAATATCTCAGTCAAAAAATGTGTTGGAGGGAGAGAGAGATCTCAAAAAAAGAAAACAAACAAATAAAACCAACAAAAAACAGTAATACTATTGCACAGTAAGCATAGACTGCATATGCTGCTACCCTCAAGGGTAGCTACTGAATCATGAAGGTTTCAGATTTTTATTCAGTATAAAGCAACACAGCTTTCTAAATTGAATGGATTCATAAATACCCTAGGATATTTATATTTTAAGCTCTAGTTATATTATTTGTTGGGGTTCCCTCGGAGGGGTGGAGGCCACCGGACCAGCCAGAGGCCCCTTCCCGGGGCTGAGTGGGATGGCGAGTGTCGCGAACCCGGACGCACCAACGGACGACACCAGGCTCGGGGGATCTGTCAAAGCAGGATCTCACTTTATTGTGCGGGGGTACACCTTATATAGAGCAGCAGAAGGGAAGTGAGGACAGAGGGGGAAGAGCCAATAAGATCGGGCGAGAGGAGGAAGTGCCATAGGTTTCAGGAACCAAAACTGTGAAATTGGCGCCTTGTTGGCCGGAAGAGACGGCAAGCCGGCGCCATCTTTATTCTGGGCCACACCCTGTGGAGGCACCTCTAGTTATGTACCTTATATTTCCCCCTTTTGTTTTTGTAGGCATGACTTCTGTCTTAGGTTGCCAGTGACAAGACAACAGGCTTACCCGTCATTGAGGGTCATACAGCATAGGTATGTCCTCTGTCTTAGGTTGCTCTGCGTCTCTCATTGGTCTTACCCGTCACTGAATATCATGCTGCTACGGGGGGCATCTCCTTTAAGGCCTGTCTTAGGTTGCCCCAACCGATATGGGGTCTTACCCGTCATTGGCCAATAAAGATTAATGATAGATTTCTTCATCATGGGTGGCCAGTCTCTGGTAATGTACTTGAATATTCATTAACTGAATGGCTTCCATCCTTTTTTGTATAAATTGAGTTAGCTTATTGATAAGGCAGGAGCCAAAGGAAACGACAAGGAGCAGAATAAAGAGGGGGCCCAGAAGAGGGGGGAAGTATGGAAGAAGGCCACCGAAGCCGGTCCCGAACGGACTGTTCCACATCTCGCGACGCCTCTTTTCCAGGTCTTCTTGTAGTTTTCTAATTTTATCTTGAACTATGCCCGATTTGTTGGCATAGAAGCAGCATTCCTCCTGCAAAAACAAGCAGATGCCTCCCTTTTCGGCAGTTATTACTGCAGAAAACATCGTCAATGCGTCCGAGATCTAGGTTAGAGGAATTATCAGCAAGGGGTGGCGCCCAAAGATAGGAGGTATTAGGGGAGAGGGGGGAAATATATATGTTGGGTCGGGGCGGTGATGAGTGGAGTAGGGATAATGAAATATTGTTGACTAAAATGGCCTGGGCCAGAAGAGGCCCATTCTTAAGGCATAGCCAGCAGTTCTGGGCGAGAGAGGGGTTGGAGGAGTTTATGAGAGCGAAGACAGTGTTTAGAATACTTTTGGTTTCGGGGTCAAGCTGTAGCACTCCCCGGTTCTCAGGTAAGATTAGGGGGTGATAGACAGGAGGTTATTGGCTTTTGATCATAATTTCAATCCTGCGCGATACAATTGCATTGCAGGTTTGATCTTGGGGCGCGCCCCCATCAGATACTCCTATGGGCGCCACGGAGTTGAAGCAGACATCCTGCCCTGGGGTGCCATAACAAGGGGATGGCATCGAGTTGCTGCCGGCCCCCGTATCGCTGGGTGAGTTTGTCCCCCGCTTTGTGTACCAGTATGTTTTGTTATCAAAAGAGCATTGTTGGGTGGTGTCTGTGTAGCAAGCAGTGTGGAGTGAGGGATGGAATGTGGAGCATGGGCAAGGCCCAGGTTTTCCTTGTGATGTAGGGACGGTTCTGGGAGCATTACCTCCTCAGAGAGTTGTGGGCTCTCTGGGTCTGGGTTATTGTTGTTTTCTGGGGCTGGGAGGTATTTGATGTCTCGTGCGGGCACCCAAATAGGCTTCTTTTCTTCCGGGGGGAATATGCATCCAAACCCTCTACCTGTAGTGAGGAAGGGGTAAGGTCCCCTCCAATACTCAGTCAGGGGGTGTTTCCATCTGACCGATATTGAGGTATAAGAGGTTATGGCGGACCAGTGTCTTTGGAACGCTGTCAAATGATCGTATTTTGAAAAATTTAAAATATTAAGGGTGAACAGTGCCCTTTTGAGTTGATCATGTGGGGGAAGGGATTCCCCCTTTTGTTTTTGTAATTGGTCTTTGAGGGTACGGTTTTGTCTTTCCACAATGGCTTGTCCTCGAGGGTTATAAGGAATGCCAGTGGAGTGGGAGATGTTCCATTCTGAGAGGAAGGTTTTAAAGGTTGTGCTAGTAAAGCAAGGACCATTATCAGTTTTAATTTGTTTGGGGAGTCCTAGAGTGGCAAAACATTGTAAGAAATGGCTGACAGCATGTTTAGTCTTTTCACCGGCATGGGCAGTTGCCCAGAAAGCATGTGAACATGTGTTAACGGACATGAAAACAAATTTAAGTTTACCAAAGGAGGGGTAATGGGTTACATCTGTTTGCCAGAGGTGATTGGGGTATAGCCCCCTAGGATTGCACCCCAGCCCCTGGAGTGGGGGAACTTGTAGGAAAGGTTGGCAGGATTTGCAGGTTCGAATGATTTTTTTGAGATTTTTAATGCGTACCTGGGGGAAGCGTTGATGGAGTCCCCTCCAATTGGTGTGTGTAAGTTTATGGAAGTGAGCAGCCTCTTCTACAGAGTAACATTGGGGAGTAGATGCAAGTTGGTCGGCCAAGGAGTTACCTTGGGATAAAAAACCCGGAAGTCCTTGGTGTCCCCTGAGATGTTGAATGTATATTTGGCTGGTTCTTTGTTTTAGGAGGGTTCGGGTTTGGATCATAAGTGGGATGATGGGGTTAGAATCTAGTTTGATGTGAGCATCGATTAGGTTGGGTAGGAGGTTTACCACATAGAGGCTGTCAGAAAATAAATTGAGGGGACCCTTAATGGTGGAAAGGGCTAGGACCACAGCATAAAGCTCTTTAAATTGTGCGGACCCCTGGACCAGGTGGATGAGAGATTTCTGAGGGGTAGGGGTTCTATCAGTATCAGAGTGAGGGGGGAAGATCACTACTGAAACTCCTACTTTTCCTCCATCTGTAAAGGCTGTATGAAAGGATGGATCTGCTTGGGTGATGAATAGCATGGGGATCTTCCACTGCAGCTTACCGAAGGAATTCATCCATTTATAAGGCCCATGATGGCAATCTATATTTCCGGAGAATCCTTCTAAGGCTATGGCCACCCTAGCATTATTGTGTTGGAGCCATGTGAAGTCCTGAGTTCGGTAGGGAATAACAATGCTACTTGGATCCTGTCCAAATAAACAGAGCAAATTGTTTCTCTCTTTCGTGATGCAGTCAGCGAGTTGGTCAGTCGCCGCGTATACTCGTGGGGTGCCCCCCACTGAAAGGTGGATCCATTGAATGGGTTCTCCTTGTTGGGCTAATAGCGCTGTCATTAGGGATTCCCCAGGGAAAACATATAGAATTAAGGGTACTGAGGGAATGAATCGCTTTAAGGTAGATTTATCAATGGCCCGTTGGACCTCATTGAGTGTTTGGATATGTTCTGTGTTTAGAATGATATCAGATGAAAGATTTGAGCCCTTGAGTAGGTCAAATAGAGGGGTGAGTTTCTCAGTAGAAATAGAGATCCATGGCCTCATCCAATTTATTTCACCAAGTAGTTTTTGTAACTGAGGTAGGGTGTACGAGGGTTGAATCTTTAATTGGGGTCTGATCGGGGACACTGTATCCAAGGAGAGTAAGGATCCAAGGATTTTAAAGGGGGGGGGGGGTCCTTTGGATCTTTTCAGGGGCCACCTTGAAATTATGGTGGGCCAAAATAGAGAAGCACTCGGTAGTGAGGAGGTCAAGCTGAGAGCGGTCAGGCGCTCCTAGGATAATATCATTCATATAGATGTAAAATAGAATGTCTGGGTTTCTGAAAAATGATGTAAAAATCTGGGCTAATATGTTCTGGCAGATTGATGGGCTATTAGCCATCCCCTGGGGGAGGACCATCCATTCAAACCTCTGATCGGGCCCGGAGAAATTAAGAGCGGGCAGGGAAAAGGCGAACTTTTCCATATCATCAGGGTGGAGGGGAATGGAGAAGAAACAATCCTTTATATCAATGGTGGCAATAAAATGGTTGGATGGAATGGCTGGAATCCATGGAAGTCCCCTTTGGGGGGTTCCAAAGGGGACCATTTTATTGTTGACCTGTCACAGGTCCTGTAGTAATCTCCATGTACCATTGGGTTTTTTGATAACAAAAATGGGTGAGTTCCAAGGGCTAAGGGACTGGCGTATATGTCCTAGGTCGAGCTGTTGCTGCACTAAGATATGGAGTTGTTGTAGTTTGTGGGAAGGGAGAGGCCACTGCTCCACCCAAATGGGAGGTCCCTCTTTCCAGGTAATCTTAGGGACCTGGGGCAGGGCAGTGGCCTTTAGGATTGGGGGGACTGATACCTTTGCCTAATGCTCTCAAGATAGGGGTCCTCTCGGTAATTAGGATGGGAGTCCCTTCCTTCCTGGAACTGCTGTTGGTATTCTTCCTCATATAGTACATCATCAAAGAAGGCCTTATGGTCAGTAGTAATGAAGGCCTCCGTTGCCCCTAGAATATCTTGACCAAGTAGGTTAGCGGTGAGGCCAGGGGCCACTAGGGGGCAAATCTGTCCCCTGTTGCCATCTGGATCTACCCAACATAACGGGTTAGCAGTCTCATAAGAGCTGGACTGGCCTCCTACCCCCAATAGGGGAGGGCCGGGGACAAGTTTCCAAGAAGGGGGGACTTCCTCTTGCCTGAGGACAGTGCGTTCAGCACCTGTATCAATGAGGCATTTAAAGGACTTGTCTCCGATGGTAAGACGCATTTTGGGGCGGAGGCCTGGGACCAAAGGAACTGTCCAATGAGCCTTGACAGGTGTTTTCCCCTTGTTTAACGGGGCTGGGGATTGCCCCAATTGGAGTTTAAAGGTTTGCCTTGGATATCAAACTTAGATCTACAATCCTTGGCCCAATGGAGCCCCTTCCTACATTTAGGACATGGTATTCGGGGCGTATCAACAGGTTGTGGGGAGCTTGGTTTGCGCCCTAGGGGGCAGTTTCTCTTAAAATGCCCCTCTTTCCCACAGCCAAAGCACAGGTGGGGAAGGTTGGCCTGGTGGGGCTGCAATGATGCCTGCTGCATTACACACACTAGCGTCTCAAGGCTGTCCTGTTGATGCTCTCTTAAGGCTGCCGCCATAGCTCGCGCCTGATGCGATGTGGACCCAATGTCTTTTGTAGCAATAACCCAGCGGTCCATAGATCTTTCTTTTAGGCCAGCACAGGCCATCTTATAATCTCGGGTCATTCCTTCCCATACTGCCATTCTGACGAAATGGTCTCTGAGATCCCCAGGGGGCATCTTTTTCTTAACGGATTTCTCCACCCGATCAATGAAAGAGGGCAAATCTTCGTTAGTTTTTTGGTGTAACCCAGCTATTGGTGACTCAGAAGGCCCCTCCTCAAGTTTGCTCCAAGCCGCGAGCCCAGCGGCTCGGATCTGGTCCTAGTAAGGGGAGGGATGGCTGCCTGTTGGGTTCCGGAGGCATACTGGCCATCAGTCCCAGCAAGCATTCCCATAGTTATAGGGATGGCTGGATTGGCTCGGGCATTTCTTTCTGCAATCTGCTGACATTCCTCTTTATATAAGGCTGTCCACTTTATATATAGGGCCCCCAGAAGAACGGCCCTAGCTAGTCAGCCGCCGTACATGGGGAATGGGCCAGACCTGGGAGGATGGTTTCTGTCCAGGGGGCATTGGGCCCATCCTCCAACACTGCCTTTTTGAGCTCCTTAAGGTCCCCAGGCTCCCAGGGGTACCATGGAGCTGGACGGTTGCCTCCTGGGTTAACATTAACAGGGAAGAGAGAACAACTGGAGGGCTCAGGGGAGGTATGCTCTGGAGGGTATGCTCTGGAGGTATGCTCTGGAGGGGGGGGCAATAAGGAGGCGGAGGAGTGGGCGCTGACGGTTGAATAAAGGGGTTAGTGGAAGGGGGGCGCGCAGGGGGGCCAGACGCACCAACGGACGACACCAGGCTCGGGGGATCTGTCGAAGCAGGATCTCACTTTATTGTGCGGGGGTACACCTTATATAGAGCAGCAGGAGGGAAGTGAGGACAGAGGGGGAAGAGCCAATAAGATCGGGCGAGAGGAGGAAGTGCCATAGGTTTCAGGAACCGAAACTGTGAAATTGGCACCTTGTTGGCCGGAAGAGACGGCAAGCCGGCGCCATCTTTATTCTGGGCCGCACCCTGTGGAGGCACCTCTAGTTATGTGCCTTATAATTATTGATACTTATTTCATCTTACTTGGGATAAAGCTTAAGATCTTTTCTGTTTTGGCAAAGGTTACTATTCTTTAGTGTTCCGATAACTGTCCAGGTAATTATAACATAAATTTAAAGGTAATACTAAAGCATTCTTAAAAGCATATCTCTGATTAAAAATAAAATGCAATTGTTGATATATTCATACAGAAAAAAGACATTGAACTAGAAATGTTAAATAGAATTATATTAAAATAACCTAGAGTTTTTAAAAGAAAGTTTGTGTATAAATGTCTATTTTTACCTACTATATATGAAATAATGAAAAAGATGCTCAAGTCAGAACACTTACCAAATAATTTCACATGCAAGGTCATGTGCTAGTCACTGTGGAAGGGCTAAAATACAGTAATAAAACAGAATAGTGATGAATAACTTAATTCTAAAGAAAATTGCATATTTAGAGATCAAGGTACAAATACATTTAATAAAATAGAAAGGTAAATAATACATATAAAACACAGAATTTTTTAAAAGTAGTTAAAAATGAAGTATAATGTTTATAATGAGTTTAATCAAATGGTTAGAGGTCATTGTAAACTAAGGTATCCAGGAAGGCCTTGAAGACACAAGAAACTGGAGCAGAAAATAGTGTAAATGAAATTAATATATTTAAATGTGCAAACACAGTTCCTCTGAAAGTAATGTAAATATTTTGAGACAAATAAAAGACCTGGAAAATATTAATAACAAATATAAAAAATTTTCCTAATACATAAATATGTTTGTAAATACAGAAATATAAGAACACTCAAATGAAAATGATAAAAAATGCAATAAGGATTCACAGAAATAGGTATAAGATTGCTAATAACACTTGAAAACATTCACAATGTTAGAAGTAATTAATAGTATTTTGAACAGATCAGTAAAATATTCTTAAACTATCAAATTAGATATTTTTTAAGTATAATAATCAAGTTGTTAAAATTGTGGTAAGACACCAATTCCCAAATATTATTTGGAATAAAAGTTGATTTTTTAATATAAATAATTTGCCATTATGTTTCAAGAACTTCAAAAGGGTTGAAAGATTTTGCCCAGTAATTTCACTTTTAATACTATATCTAAAGAAAAAAGTCTAGCACCAAAAAAGAACGAGGGTTCCATTGCTACATTTCATATAACACAAAATTGAAAAAGACTAAATATTTGATAGTCTGGAAATTGCAATACAAATTATTTCATTTACATGATGCAATGTAATTAAATCAGTAGAAATGAATTTAAAATATTAAAAATTATTTTGTGATAGTATGTGAATAATAGCTTAATACAATTATTTTAATAAAATAAGGCTATATTACAATCTTCTTTTGCTGAAATGCTTATGTATAATTGTTTTCAATTATATCTACATAGAGAGATAAATATTATGTGTCAGTATACTCATTCATTCATTCATATTATAATCTTTTAGTTAATATTTTGTAAAATATTGACAAATTAATAATTACTATCACACCTATCATTTGAAACTTTATGCTGTAAGATTTACCATATGTAAAATAAACAGAAACAAAATAACATGAAGTGAAAAAATCCCAATAGAATATTTAAAACAATAATAGCAATACAAAGGAAAAGAGTGAATCAAAATTCTAGATATGTGTCATGTTTTTGTAATCTTGAAATAATACATCCTGAAGATATTGATGCCAAGGAAAACTAGAAATATGAGTTTGCCAATTATAATTAATGGGGAAATGCTTATTTTCTCCAAATATTAAGATAATTTGTGGCACTGGTTTCTCTGTAAAGGATGTTTTGCAATATCCTCAAAGAGCAATTACATAAAAATAAAAATTGATCTTATGTGGCCATTTTTTGTATTCCTTGTCATGAACATTTGTGGACATATATTTCTGTGAAATCATATTTCCTTGGAGTGGAAAGATATAGTCACATTACACAGGTTTCATGATATATACTGGAGAGAAGCAGAGATTATAGAGATCTAGAGAGATTGATCATTGTGGTGGCAATGATCTCAGATATTGGACAACTGTCTCAGATATCACTTTAAATGGATATTTAATTAGAGGTGGAGCAGGAACCTGACAACTCTTGTCTCTACTCAATACTATAAGATATTTATTGTTTTGAGTGCTAAAAGATATGTTCCTTATTACTTATCCTCAGGTTACAACGTTTTGTCCAAGCTGAACTGTTTTCTAAATGGAAGATTTCCCAATGTCATACAGAGAAGCTGAAAGAGATGTCTATGATGTAAAATATTTGTCAGTACTAATTAGCACCCTGCTTCTGAAATCATTATGGAACCTTAATGTTTCTTACAGAACACTGATTTTAAGGGATTTTTAATATGTAGGGAAGGCAAATTTTAAAGCACACCACAAAAAACTCAATCAATATTTTTAAAATGCCATTAATACTATCAATCAGGATCCCAAAGAAGAATTGATTTAAAAGAGCTATTTTTATTCATGTATCTTTCTGGGTTAACGATAGGAGGAGAGGCATACTATGTATTAAATTATTATTAAGGAAGAAAAGTGCCAACCACACAGAGTAAATTCCAGTTATATTTGAAAATGCAATTCTAATACCCTTATTAATGTTAACATCTATCTTCCTTGAGATATTTGTATCTTTCTATATCTTCCATAAATCAAAAATTTATAATCAGTGAATATATGACTTGAGAAGTTAAAGGTGTTTTTTTATCTTTAAAACAAAATAACAAAAATAATATATATATTACTTTATATTATACATAAACTATATATTTGTGTGTATATATAATATATAAATATGTATATATGTGTAAAATATAACAACAGTGGCATCTGGTTAAAGTTTTTATGAAGTTGAGTAATAAAGGGCTGTAATTTAGTAACAAGAAAACTGGTATGGTATTGATAGCAGATAATAGCATTTAAGAAAAATAGAATAGAAAGGCAATTATAGAAAAATTTTTTAAAGGTTGAGTATGAGAAATCCAGGGCTCAATCTAAGTAGTTGCACTGAAAACACTTCAACATGCAAATCCAAATGTGTCCTGCATCAAACGAAATAGAAGTTTATTTCTTGCTCACATACACACAGTCTAGCTTGGATGAAAAAGTCCGTGGGAAGCTCTCTTGCATGTGCTGAGTCAGGGATGTAGGCTCTGTTGGTACATCATCCTTTAGAATCTGACACCATCCATATACACCGAATAAAAAGGAAAGAGATCTTGGAGAAGTAATACCTCTTTCTTGAATGTACAGCCCTCAAATGGCACATATCACTTCTCCATGAGATCCACTGTCATCATAATAATTCCAGAGAGGGTAAAAGAAACTCAGTGTGGTTATAATCTCAAAAAGAAGGGGAAATCAACTTTGATGATCATTCAGCAGTCTTCATCAGACAGTGTGAATGAGGAATCACACCCATGGATCATATTAACATTTCAAAGTTCTCAGAACTCTTTGGGGGTGGTATTATCATATATATTTTGCACTTGAGGAAATTTTGAGGGCTTTATAAAATTTTTCCAGTTTTTTTCTACCATCTCTTCACAGAACACTGTCTCAATTTCTAGGGGAAATTAGACTTGATCAACATAAGGAATATATCTCTGTCATGAGCGTAAAGCCATCTTGTCAGGTAATTAATCCAGCTGTGGCTTTGCATTCCTAGTTTGCTGTATTTCCCTGTGTATGAATTTTGGCCTCTCCAATCTGTCTTGGACAAAATCCTTGAACCTGGTCTCTGGTTTCTAGTCTCCCCAAAATACATGAAATATTTCCTCTGAATTCCAACCCAGAATGAGACCTTGCTATCTACTAAGACTACCTTTAAAAAGCATGTTCTTCTGCTTTGATAGTCTAGTGTTTCATCCCTCATGATTTTATATTGTAGGAATCTGTCAGCTTGTTGCTTATCAATATTCCACTCTCAATTATTAACAGATTTATCAATACCTGCTGCCAGTTTCCACCCTGACAACATTCAGACACTGTATTCTGTTGGCACCTGATTTCCCTCTAGCACTGCAGCTGGGTTTACCTTCTCACTGCCTTCATTGCCTTAGGGCATGAATCTGTTTGTAGGTCCCTGAACCACCTCCTTTTGTCTGACTTCTTTTAGTACTTAAGTCTTCATTGTGTCAAAAGTTAGGGCAGAAATTGAATTTACCCACACACATCAACAGGTAGGCTGGTTTAAATCCAGAACACCCATGCACGTACAGTCAACTGATCCTTGACAAGTGCGCCAAGAACACACAATGAGAAAAGACAAACTTTATAAATGGTACTGAGAAAATGATATCCACATACACTAAAATAAGTAAATAAATAAAGAAAATAAATAAAGAAAAAAGAACTTGAACCCCCACTTTACATCCAAAATGGATTAGAGACAAACGTAAGATCGGAAATTGTAAAAGTTCTAGAAGAAAATATAGGGGAAAAGTTTCTCAAGATTGGTCTTATTGATGGTTTTTTGGATATGGCAAAAGCACAGGCAACAAAAACAAAAATGGAGATGTAGGACAACATCAAACTAAAAAGCTTCTGTACATGAAAGGAAATGATCAACAGTATGAAAATGCAACCTACAAAATGGGAGAAAATACTTGTAAATCAGATCTCTGATAAGAGGTTAACAGCCAGTACATGTAAGAAACCCATGCAACAATGTGGAGAAAAAGCCATTTGAAACTGGACAAAGGACATTTTTCCTAAAAAGATGTAGAAATGACCAACAAGTATTGAAAAGATACATCACTAATTATGAGAGAGATGCAGATCAAAACTATAATGAGATAACAACTTACATTTGTTAGGATGGTTATTTTTCACAATAGACAAGATATGGAGATGATCTAAGCATCATCTTCATATGAGTAAGCAAGGAAGATGTGATTTTATATAATTGGGTAGTAATGTATATGACTATTACATTGATTGTGGTAATGGTATCATGGGTATATTTGTCCAAACTCATCAAATTGTATACATTAAATATGTACAGTTCTTTATATATTGGTTATACATTATTAAAGGAATAGATAAACACATTGATAGAATCCAGAATATATTTTACCACACTATAATAACTTCAGATGAATAACAGTGGAAAGGGCATAATCATAGATGACTCTATTTTTTTCAGTTCTCCCTTATAACACATAATATTACTCTGAGAGACAAGAAAATGATATTCTGACTTCTGGCTTGTGATTTAAATCTTAATTTTTGTCTGTTTTAAATTTTTATTCCATTGTAGTTTTTAAATCTTAAAAGACATATGTAAATTCTATCAAAGTTCTTGAATCTTGAGCTTTAAACTAAGTAGACTATAACTTATCATAGAATGTCTAGATACATTCAGATGGTCTTTGATATTATCATATCCTTAAATTGCATGACACTGAGACTTAGTTTGAAATTGCTTCATAGAGGGTTTTGAAAAGTATGTACACTAAATATGATGCAACTCCTTGGCTACTTCTCAGCCCATATGTTTCTTACCAATAATGGAACAAATGAAGTGATACATAGATGTGCAGCTATTTAATTCAAGGTTATATGTACATTAAATATGCTCATGAGATTTGCATTCAGTGCTAAGTGATTTTTCATAATCATAGGCAACTGCTTGCGGTATACTTCAACAAATATAAAGAACTAGCTGACCTCAAATTGTTAAGAAATATCTGTAAGGCATATCCAGGCTGGCACTAACTCATGCAATGATGTGAAAGATACTACCTTGTGTTCAGTATATTCTCTGTTCCAAATATATGTATCTAAAACTTTTTTTAAAAGATTTTATTTATTTGACAGACAGAGATCACAAGTAGGCAGAGAGGCAGACAGAGAGAGAGGAAGGGAAGCAGACCCCTCGCTGAGCAGAGAGCCTAATGCGGGGCTCTATCCCAGGACCCTGGGATCATGACCTGAGCCGAAGGCAGAGGCTTTAACCCACTGAGCCACCTGGGCACCCCAACGTATCTAAGACTTTAGCAGGGTTTTTCCACAATATATGGTAGATGTTTTTAATGGCCGATTAAAATTAAAAGTCTGGTCAATATTCAGAGAACAGTCAGTATTCAGAGAGAATTTCTTTGTGCATCCTCTGCAATATCAGAAACTGTCTAGACCATTTTGATGCAAATGTTGCTGTTGTATTGAGACACATCTTTTACTGTCAGCTTTCCTACTGAAGATTAAGAGATAGGAATGTAGCAAATGTTACATTGTGGTATAGTTATCAAACCTAAAATTTTGGATATAATATCTTCATAAAGATTGGGAAATCACAGCTATTTGTGCAATGGGAAGAAGATAATCTTCACCAGAGTTTAGGGTATTCAGCAGAAAAACTGAAAATAATAAAGCAAAAAAAAAAAAAAAAAAGTATGGTCATAGTCTTATTCTTCTAGTCTTCAGTCATGATATTTAAAATTAAAAAAGATTATCGTGGATAAAACAAACTATATAGAAAATAAATATGTTTAGAATATAAAAATAGTCCATAGAATTTATGATTCTGTAGAAGATATGAGAAGAGTGGAATTTAGGTTGTGCTCTGAGAGGGTGGAAACTAATAAAAAAGTCAGATAATTAAGAGCATAAATTTAAAATTTTGTGAGCTATTCAGAAAAATATCCAAAGTAAATCAAAAGTACCATTTTATTAATATTATAAGCCCCAGCACCAGAAAAGAAGAATGTACGCACAAATCTTTAAGTCCAGTTTGTAATACATTAATTCGTTTAACTCTTGTTTGTTAGCTATCCCATTCATTTTTTAGGTCCCCTCATCATCTGAGCACATATAGTCTTCAGATAAAGTCTTTATTAGTAAGGATGTTGACAAGAGAAATGAGATCCTAACTATCTCTGACAGTGAATCCAATTGCCAAACAGACTGAATAATGTGATTTTGTGTGTGTGTGTGTGTGACTTTTAAGATTTAAGTGACTAGAATACCCTCACCAAGAGTACTGTGAAGATTAAGTACAACATCGTAGAATTCAATGGACTGGATGAAGTGGAAATAATTCTTTAAAATAAACTTGTAAACACAACACACAGTTGTGATAAAGAATATACCAAAAACACTAAATTGTGTATAAACATTTTGCCTCATACAAAGTATCCAAAGTGAAAATTTTTAAAATATAGAGTTAAGACATATCAGTAGAGTTTAAAGTAAATAAGGATAGCAACCATCAAGGATTGTAATGTTTCAGGAAATAGGCTAGGGTTGAAGAATATTCTGAGTGACAAAGAAATGACCATGAATATGAATTATGGCACAATTCCAAAGGTATGGCATTGAGTAGGGAAAAGTGCAATAAATGTGAGAGTGAGACAGGAAAAAGTACAGAAGAAAAAAACACATGATGGCTATTGGATTCTTCCCATGGCTGTCTATTTTATAACACAATTTGATGTCAATAAAAAATAAATTGAATAAATCCTTCTTAGCCTAACTAGAAGCAGCTAACTAGAAGCAGGAGAAAATATTTTCCTGTTATCATCGTGTTTTATTATTAACAGCCTATTTTGAAAACAGTTTGTATGATCTTAACCAGCAAACACAGAAGAAAACAGTTTATGTTTTTCATCAGGCTTTGTTGCTTATCACCTGCAAAATTGTAATGTATAAAGGTAAATTTCATAATATTCATTTTCTAGTTTAAAAATGTGTACAGCCCGTATAGCATGGGAAACAGCACATAATGTTCATGCTTTCAGATGTTATGAAATAGAGGTTTTGTTAATAGTTCCCTGAATCACTTAGCATATAACCCTGGCAGAGCACTGTCATACCACTCTGGCAGCTTTGATCAGCTTCGTCATTTTAGACAATTAATAGTTTTTATATTGATTGATGCATCAATCAAAGCCATTTTAATTTCAGAATTAGCATATTAAACTGTTCTGAGTTATAGTGTTAATATTCCCAGCAAAGACTAAATTAACATTTTATTGCTGTTAACCAGAGGTGAAACCTCGTAAAAAATTAGGTAATCTTGCCCAAACTTTACATTCCAAGCTGTTTAAATTTCAAGATGCCTAATCTATACCTATAAATGAAAGGAGGAAGTACATCTTCTTTACCTGCTGACAAAATTAAATGCCAAATTTCAAATGTTTAATGAAAGTTTTGACCTTCCATTAATATAACTATGTATTTAATAGCAAAGAAAATCCAACATGACCATTTAACTTCCTTAGTAAAAATTTATATAATGGTCATCAATTTACTTTAAAGATAAGCAAATGTAAAGAACTGAATATTAAAATTATATTCCTAATCCTCATCCAGTATTACTGATTATTTTATGTAACAGGTAAAGTTCATTTCAAATAATTTCTAAATTCATCACTGAAAGATGATAATTGGCTGAAAAGGAAAGCAGAACTTTATCATCTCTGTGACTGTAATTTGGTAAACCTTTTTCTTAGCAACTTTCCTCAGGCAACAGTTATGCATTATGTTCATCCCAGAGAAATTCTGATTCCTGTCCCTTAGGGATTTACACAGCAAATGTCACATTTTCCATGTGCAGATAAATTCATAAATCAATGTGTACAGCTCATATTGCCTGAAACTTTATAGCAAATTTTAATCAGCTATACACATACAAATTTTGCTACACTTCATCCACTGCTATGATAGATCAAATATAGCAGATGTAGCTGCATGACAAAGAAACATTGCAATTAATGTCAGCAGAATCTAGATAAAATAACTTCTGAAAATGTGACTAACATTTTCTTACAATGAGTCAACCATATCTTCATCCTGTAAACTAAAGTGAGAAGATAATTTTGCTATTCATATGAGAACAGTGTTAGATACAAAAAAGAGATACTTTATCACTTCCCTAAAGTCAAATTCCTCTAGGAACCAGAGAGGACACATGCATAAGACCATAAGGATGGAGGAAGAGAAGGAAAGAAAAAGATTAGAGTGTGCTTCATCTTGTCTTGTGACTTGTTGTGTCCTTTAAGTAGGAGAAATCGTTGAGACAATATTTTACACTGATCCAGATGTTTAATAAAACAAAATGAGATTGCTGACAAGGTAGCTTAGGAAAGAGGTAATGAGGCTGATCATCCAGAATGGGCTCAGAGTGTAATGACAAACTGTGTCCATATAAGGCATCAACACTGAGCCTGTATGACACTCTTCATTGGGGCAAGGGGATCAACACATCCTTTGGTGAGAGTGGATGTTGGCAGGCTGATTTTACAAAATGGTCTTCATCTTGGAGGAGGCAAAGGTTGCAATCAATGAAATACATAATAAGGACATAAATTTGCTTTTTTTGCCTCAGTGCATATGCTGACATCACCATTTGTGGATCTATAGAATGCCTGAGTCTTCACCACACAATATTGTTACTGACTAAAGGACATATTTTATGTGAAGAAAGTACATATATAGGCTCAAAGTCAAGGTATTAAATTGTTTTACCATGTTCTCTTTAAAGCATGCAGCTTGACAGAACAATAAGGCAGAGTGGTAAAGACTCAATTACAGATTATGCTAGGAAAACACATTTTACAATCCTGGAGTGTTGTGCTATAAGATACATTTTATGTCTTAAAACAAAGGTCAATATAGATGCCTTTCCCCACATGTCCAGGTTACCTAGATCCAGAGACCAAAAGATAGAAGTAGGAATGACCCTCTCACAAACATAATTAATGATAATAATAAATGTAATTTTTTCTTATAATCCTAGTGTTCCTAAGAGATAAATGCTTCTAGCAGAGCAGAGTTGATTTTAATGAATTGAAAATTGAGAGTGCCACCTTGCAATCTTTCACATCCTCACATCACTGAACCAAAGAATGAGTAAGTGATCCTAACTACCAGTCATGGCACAAAATTGGGGCCGGGAGGAATGATGTCTAGGATTAGAATACTGACTGGATTTCCACTTAGTATTCTCATGCCTGATGACACTGTCCACTGTGCAAAGTCAATGAAAACATGACTACTATGGCCTTGTGTTTCCCAAACTAAGAGATCATTTTTCTTTAACCAAACAAAAGCTAGAGCAGATACTAAGGGGGGTACAGTTTGTGTACTGTATAGATATTATGTTTATACCTCTAGATCTACTCTCCATCTTTCTCTGCCTTTCTCTGTGTACAAGATGTTTGAACTTCCATGGTTTCCATTTGAACTCAGTTAATAATGGTCTCTTGCAGGAAAGAGAGGATGCGTGTTTTTTCCCTCTGTTTCTTACCATTCATATCTTCTGCTCTGCAAAAGAAATGTCTTTTTAGGACAGCGAAATATTGTATATGATACTCTAATGATGGATAGGCATCATTATACATTTGTCCAAACACAGAGTATACAACACCAAGAGTGAACCCTAAAGTGAACAAGGACTTACCATTCAGTCTGCAGTCTGACAGTTGCTGAATTCTCCCTAAGCTGCAGCTCTGTCTAGGCCTCATTCTCAAAAATAAAAAGCTGTCACTGGGTTGCAGTGAGTGTCCCATCCCTTGCCCTTTCAAGCCTGAAGGTGGCGATCATTCCCCACTGTTGCTGGATCCCATCTTTTCACTTTTGTTGCTTCCATTGCTATAAATTCTATTTGTCAAAACTCTCTTCAAAATGCCTCATCTGTTCCAGTCAGATTTCTGACTAATAGTCATCATATTAAATGTCCCAAGGAAAATGGTGCATTGTATATAGCCAAGAGTAGTTCAAGAAAATCACAGGGGAAAGAATGGGAGGACTATAGAGAAAGGAGGCCAGGAATTAAATAATAAAGAGTATGATAAACCAAGAAAGACCTCAGAAGGCTAAAGCATAACTCAAAAATGGAGCAAAGACCTAAAAACAAGATGCAAAATGATAAAACTCCTGGAAGATAACATAAGAAAAAAAACATAGAAGACCTTGGGTAGGGTGATGACTTTTTAGATACAACATCAAAGGCACAATCCATGGAAAAAAATAATTGATAAGTTGGATTTCATTAAAGTTCATATCTTCTGCTCTGCAAAAGAAATGTCTTTTTAGGACAGCGAAATATTGTATATGATACTCTAATGATGGATAGGCATCATTATACATTTGTCCAAACACAGAGTATACAACACCAAGAGTGAACCCTAAAGTGAACAAGGACTTTTGTCCATTATGATGTGTCAATGTAGGCTCATTCTTAATAAGAAATATACTATTCTAGAGAGTGATGTTGATAAAGTGTGAGGTTATGCATGTGTAGGGGGCAGGGTATATTTGGGAAATCTCAGTACCTCCCCCTAAATTCTGTTGTAAATCTAAAGTTACTGTTTAAAAAAAGGTGAGGGGGATTAATACATTCTCACGGAGTGATGGAGATGAAATAAGATGATGTGTTTCATGAACAAGAACAATATCTAGCCCACAGAAAACCAGCATTCATAAATGATAATTCTCTTCCTTAGCTTTTTTTCCTCCATATAATAGGATGTTTAAGCTTCAGCTTAAACTAGCTCTCTTTTCTAGTTTACTAATTCTGAATTCAGGGTACAATGAAATGTATATGTGATGAACATTAATGTTCACATACTTGAAAAATGGTGCAATTTTTAAATAATTAGCATGATATAAAATAGATTAATGGAATAATACTATAAACAATAAAGTCTCCTCTAATTTCACTACCTATAAAAAAGGACAATGTCAAGGGAATGAGAAGACAAGACACAGACTGGGGGAAAATATTTGCAAAAGATATGCCTGATAAAGAGTGTTTATCAAAAATATATAAAGAATATTTAAAACTCAACAATATGAAAACAAACAACCTAATTGAAAAGTGGGCTAATGACTTTAACAGACACTTCAACATAGAAGATATACAGATGGCAAATAAGTTTATAAAAAGGTGCTCTACATCATATGTCATCAGAGAAATGCAAATTAAAACAATGAGATGCCACTACACACCTATTAAAATGGCCAAAATCTGGAACACTGACATTACCAAATGCTGACAAGGATGTAGAGCAATAGGAATTCTCATTCACTGCTGATGGGAATACCCAATGTGTACAGCCACTATGGAAGGCAGTCTGGTGGTTTCTACCATAATCTAAACATACTCTTACCTAAGGTCCATCAGTCATGTTCCTTAGTGTTTGCTCAAAGGAGTTGAAATCTTACATTCAAGCAAAAACCTGTACAGAGATATTTATAGCAAACTTATTCATTATTTTCAAAACTAGAAAGAAACCAAGGTGTCCTTTGGTAATTGAATGGATAAATAAACTGTGGGGGACACCTGGATGGCTCAGTCGGTTAAGTGTCAGACTCTTGATTTCAACTCAGGTCATGACCTCAGGGTCTTGAGATGGAGCCCTGTGTCCTGCTCCATGCTGAATGTTGAACCTGCCTGGGATTCTCTCATTTCCTCTCCCTCCGCTTCTCCCCATTACCCCACTCATGCTCTTTAAAATATGAAAACAAACAAATATACTGTGATACATCCTAACTATGGAATATTATTCAGCACCAAAAAGAAAGGAGCTACCCAGCCAAGAAAAGACAAAGAGGACTTAAATGTAAATTGTTAAGTGAAAAAAGCCAATCCAGTAAAGGCTATATTGCATGATTCCAACTATATGACATTCTGCAAAAGGCAAAACTATTAAGACAGCAAAAAAGTCAGTGTTTGCCAAGTGTTGGGGTGAGGAAGAATGCATAGGCAAAGCATATATGACTTTTAAATCACTGAAACTATTCTGTATAATACTACGTGCTGGATACATCTCATTCTACATTGGTTCAAATCCACAAAATGTAGACCATTAGGAGTGAAACTTTAAGTTATCTATGGACTTTGGAGATTAATGTGCTTGTTACTGTAGATTCATCAGTTGTAACAAATATATCATTCTGGAGGGGGATGTTAATGATAAGGGAGGCTATGCATTTGTGAGAGCAGGAGGTATATGAGAAATCCCTATACCTTCCCGCAGTTTTGCTATAAAACTGCTTTAAAAACATAAAGTCTTAATTAAAAAAAAGAAAAGAAAAGATTAAAAGGGGAAAAGGGGGAAAGCTAATATATTTTAAAATCCTGTTTTTAAGTATCTAATACATTATGAAGCACAAAACCTTATGTTCCAAAACAAATAATGGCACTTTAGAGATATTGCTCTGCTTGTACAATGAATTCATCATCTCCATAAGATGGATCTGCTATTGCATTTTAGTCTGTCTGTCTTGAAGACAATTTGTTCTCTTTAACTGCCAGACTGGTAGGGGTCAAATCAATAAGTGCATCAGTAAATGCACTTCTAATGAGCTCAGTTCTAATCTTCAGACTATCAGCACTTGGAGTAGTATTGTTCTTGGAGGAATGACTAAAGATGGAATATTTGACTAGCATGCCATACACCAAAAATACATGAACTGTCTTATTCTTCATACTACATTGTGCCTTAAGGCAACTATTCTAGCTATCTCAGAATTTTTCTCTTTCAAAATCCCTGGCACTTGTCAATTTTACAAATAACTGAAATACTGTAAGCATGCAGGCCAGGATTTCTGTCAATTTGGACATCTGGATGAGATCTGATATTACCAAAAGGTCAATAACATAACAAAACAATTTCCTCAGCAAGATGAATACAAATTTTCTAATTACTTTAAATTTAAGTTCAAATAGCACTTTTGAAATATTCAATATTAATTATAAGAACGTTTTGTTACAACTTTAAGATTAAAACATAAACTTTTATGTGTGTATGTCTTGATAAATTGGTCTACATCTTTATTTTTATTGCCTTAATTTTTAACGGAGTTATAATTTATATTCAGTAAATTTCACCCCCCACAGTGAGACAGTTCTAGAATTTTGAAAAACAAATGTAGTCATCAGACCCAATGAAATTTAGGTCTCCCACTCCTCTGCCATTTTGTCACTATCTCAAAAAGTTGAAAATAGAGCTACCCTATGACCCAGCAATTGCACTACTGGGTATTTACCCTAAGAATACAAATGTACTTGTCCAAAGGGGCATGTACACCCGAATGTTTATAACAGGAGATTACAACAGCCAAACCATGGGAAGAGCCTAGATGTCCATCAATAGATGAATGGATAAAGAAGATGTGGTATATGTATACAATGGAATACTATGCAGCCATCAAACCCCCCAAAATCTTGCCATTTGCAATGATGTGGATGGAACTAGAGGGTATTATGCTAAGTGAAATAAGTCAATTGAGAAAAACAATTTTTTTTTAAGATTTCTTTATTTATTCATTTGAAGATCACAAGTAGGCAGAGAGGCAGGAAGAGAGAGAGAGAGGAGGAAGCAGGCTCCCCACTGAGCAGAGAGCCCAATGAAGGGCTCAATCCCAGGACCCTGAGATCATGACCAGAGCCAAAGGCAGAGGCCTTAACCCACTGAGCCACCCAGGTGCCCCGAGAAAGACAATTTTTTTTTTAAAGATTTTATTTACTTATTTGACAGATAGAGATCACAAGTAGGCAGAGAGGCAGGTAGAGAGAGAGAGGAGGAAGCAGGCTCCCTGCTGAGCAGAGAGCCAGATGTGGGGCTCAATCCCAGGACCCTAGAATCATGACCAGAGCCAAAGGCAGGGGCTCTAACCCACTCTGCCACCCAGGAGCCCCGAGAAAGACAATTTTTATATGATCTCTTGAGAGGCAGGGCAGGGGGTTGCAGGGGGAAGGGAGGGAAAAATGAAACAAGGTGGAAAAAAATGAAACAAGATGGGACTGGGGAGGGAGACAAACCATCAGAGACTTTTAATCTCAGGAAAAAAACTGAGGGTTGCTAGAGAGGAGGGAGGTGGGAGGGATAGAGTGGCTAGGTGATGGACATTGGGGAGGGTAGTGCTAGACCTCTACCCCTGAAACAAATAATACATTATATGTTAATAAACAAACAAACAAACAAAAAACCAAACCAAACCAAAACAAAACAAAACAAAAAACAAATGTAGTCACCACCATGACAATCAGGAAAAATACAATTTCTATCACATTGAAGAAGTTCCCTTATTTCTTTTTTTTTTTTAAAGATTGTATTTATTTATTTGACAGACAGAGATCACAAGTAAGCAGAGGCAGGCGTCAGACAGAGAGGAGGAAGCAGGCTCCCCGTTGAGCAGAGAGTCCGATGCGGGACTCGATCCCAGGACCCTGAGATCAAAACCTGAACCGAAGGCAGCGGCTTAACCCACGAGCCACTCAGGCGCCCCGAAGATGTTCCCTTATTTCTTAATTTATTATGAATTTTAAAAATCAGGAATGATGTCAAATATTTTCAAGTGATTTTTCAGTGTCTATTGAGAAGACTACATAATTTAAAAAATGTATTGGTTAATTGGTGAATGACAAACATTGATTTTACTTTTTTTTTTTTTAGATTTTATTTATTTTATTTGACAGAGAGAAATCAGAAGTAGGCAGAAAGGAAGGCAGATAGGTGGGGGGAAGCATGCTCCCCACTGAGGAGAGGGCTCGATGTGGGGCCCAATCCTGGGACCCTGAGATCATGACCTGAGCTGACGGCAGAGGCTTAGCCCACTGAGCAACCCAGGCACCCCAAGCATTGATTTTCAATGATTGAACCTAAATTGCACTCCTACATGAATCAGAGCTGATCCTGATATACTATTCTTTTTATATACTGCTGGATTTGATTTGGTAATATATTGTTAAAGATTTTGCATCTGTGATTATGAGGGATATTTGTCTCTAGTGTTCCTTTTTTTAAATTTATTTTTTATTTATTTTCAGCATAACAATATTCACTATTTTTTCGCCACACCCAGTGCTCCATGCAATCCGTGCCCTCTATAATACCCACCATCTGGTACCCCGACCTCCCATCCCCCCGCCACTTCCAACCCCTAAGATTGTTTTTCAGAGTCCATAGTCTTTCATGGTTCACCTCCTCTTCCAATTTCCCTCAACTCCCTTCTCCTCTCTAACTCCCCATGTCCTCCATGCTATTTGTTATGCTCCACAAGTAAGTGAAACCATATGATAATTGACTCTCTCTGCTTGACTTATTTCACTCAGCATAATCTCTTCCAGTCCCGTCCATGTTGCTACAAAAGTTGGGTATTCATCCTTTCTGATGGAGGCATAATACTCCATAGTGTATATGGACCACATCTTCCTTATCCATTCGTCCGTTGAAGGGCATCTTGGTTCTTTCCACAGTTTGGCGACCATGGCCATTGCTGCTATAAACATTGGGGTACAGATGGCCCTTCTTTTCACAACATCTGTATCTTTGGGGTAAGTACCCTGGAGTGCAATTCCAGGGTAATAGGGAAGTTCTATTTTTAATTTCTTGAGGAATCTCCACACTGTTCTCCAAAGAGGCTGCACCAACTTGCATTCCCACCAACAGTGGAAGAGAGTTCCCCTTTCCCCTTTCTCCACATCCCCTCCAACACATGTTGTTTCCTGTCTTGCTAATTTTGGCCATTCTAACTGGTGTAAGGTGATATCTCAATGTGGTTTTAATTTGAATCTCCCTGATTGCTAGTGATGATGAACATTTTTTCATGTGTCTGATAGCCATTTATATGTCTTCATTGGAGAAGTGTCTGTTCATATCTTCTGCCCATTTTTTGATATGATTGTCTGTTTTGTGTGTGTTGAGTTTGAGGAGTTCATTATAGATCCTGGATATCAACCTTTTGTCTGTACTGTCATTTGCAAGTATCTTCTTCAATTCCGTGGGTTGCCTCTTTGTTTTTTTGACTGTTTCCTTTGCTGTTCAGAAGCTTTTGATTTTGATGAAGTCCCAAAAGTTTATTTTCGCTTTTGTTTCCTTTGCCTTTGGAGACATATCTTGAAAGCAGTTGCTGTGGCTGATATTGAAGAGATTACTGCCTATGTTCTCCTCTAGGATTCTCATGGATTCCTTTCTCACTTTGAGGTCTTTTATCCATTTTGAGTTTATCTTTGTGTACAGTGTAAGAGAATGTTCTTTTTTTAAAATAATATATATGATTGTGGCATCAGAGAAAAGCTTAGATAGTCATTTGAGAAGTTTCTTGTAAGCTATCTATATTAATACACTCATTGTTAGATTCTAGTAGAAAGTCATGGTTGTTTTGTTTTGTTTTCTTGTTCTGACATGTCTATTTATTTCTATGCTGTCAGTTTATGTCTTTAAACACTTTAAAATAATTGTGTCACTTAGTTCTATCTTCCACAGTTTCTGATGTGAAATCTATTATCATTCCAATCATTGTACCATTATTTTTCTTGGGCTGCTTTCAAGATTACCTCTTGGAAATTTCTCACGAGTTTGATTATGATGTGTCTAGGTATGGATTTCCTTGAGTCTATTGTGCTTGAGGTTCAGTTATATTATTTAATCTGTAGATTTGTGTTTCTTACTAAATTGAAATACTTATGAATATTACTTCTTCAAAATAGTTTTTTGGTATTGCAGTTCATATATGTTATTTAGGGTAGAGCATCTACTTACAAAATAATGCAAGTTTGTAGAAAACAACTTAATACTACATGTCGAGAATATTAAAATAATTCAATTATCCTTTTAAAAACTATCCTAAGTAAATAATTAGAACAGTGATCAAGTACTTATAAATGAAGTAAACTTTTCTAATATTATGCATGAGGACAGAACTTTGAACCACATATAAACATTCAGTAATAGTACTTTCAGTAACAATAAGTAAAGTTAAACTCAGTTAAAAATTTATTGAATGTTCAGATGATGTATGTGGATTATGCTAAATATCACTAAAACACACAAATATAAGACCTTTTCTTTGATCCCTAATTAGAAAGATAGTGAAGAAATTATCCCTTGAAAATAATTAGTCTAAAGATTGATCACTTCCAGGATCTCAAGATTATTTTAATGTATCATTGGATTCAGTTTATTAGTATTTTATTGAGAATTTTTACATTCATGTTCATGAGGGATATTTTTAGTGGAGTCTTTATCGGTTCTGGTATCAGGATAATGCTGGCCTTAAAAAATGAATTTGGAAGTTTTACCTCCTTTTCTATTTTTTGGAATAGTGTGAGAAGAAAATATAGTAAGTTTTTTTATTTTTTATTTATTTTAAAAATTATTTTATTCATTTATTTTTGAGAGAGAGAGAGAGAAAGCACAAGCAGAGGAGAGGGGCAGAGGGGAAAGCAAACTTCCTGCTAAGCAGGGAACCTAATGTGGGATTCTGTCCCAGGGCCCCAGGATCATGACCTGAGCTGAAGGCAGATGCTTAACCGACTGAGTCATCCAGGCACCTGATATTAACTCCTTTTAAGTACCTGGTAGAATTTACCTGTGAAGCCATTTGTCCCTCGACTTTTATTTTTGGAGAGCTTTTTGATTACTGATTCAATTTCTTTGCTGGTTATCAGTCTGTTCAAGTTTTCTATTTCTTCTTGTTTCAGTTTTGGTAGTTGATATGTTTGTAGGAATTAATTCATTTCTTTCAGTTTGTCCAATTTGTTGGCAAATGGTTTTTCCTGATATTCTCTTATAATTGTCTGTATTTCTGTGGTGTTGGTTATTATTTTTCCTCTTTCATTTGTCATATTATTTACTTGGGTGTTTCCTCTCTTCTCAAACTATTTCAAAAAATAGGAAAGGAAGGAAAACTTCAAAAAAAATAATTCACTGTGACCAAGTGGGATTTATCCCTGTGTTGCAAGTCTGTCTCAGTATTCACAAATCAATAAATATGATATATCACTTTAGTAAAAGAAGGATAAGAACTATATGATCATTTCAATAGGTGCAGAAAAAGCATTTGACAATGTACAACACTCATTCATGATAAAAACCCTCAACAAAGTAGATTTAGAAAGAACATACCTCAACGTAATGAGGGTCACCTATGTAAAACCTATAGCTAATATCCTCACTGGGAAACACTGAGAAATTTTCATCTATGGTCAGGAACAAGACAGGAATATCCACTCTCATCATTGTTATTTAACATTGTTCTGGACATCTTAGCCGCAGCGATCAGACAACAAAGAGAAATAAAAGGCATCCAAAGCAGCAAGGAAGAAGAAAACTTTCAGTATTTGCAGATGACATGATTCTGTGTATAGAAAACCTGAAATGTTCCACCAAAAACCTGCTGGAACTGTTACATAAATTCAGTAAAGTTACAGGATATAAAATCAACATACAGAAACCTGTTGTGTTTCTGTACAACAGTAATGAAGCAGCAGAAAGAGAAATTAAGGAATCAATTCCATCTACAATTAGACCAAAGATAATAAGATACCTTGGAATAAATGTAACCAAAGTAGTGAACAATCTGTACTCTGAAACTACAAAATGCTGATGAAAGAAATTGAAGATGACAAAAAGAAATGGAAAGATGGAAAGATATTCCATGCTCATGGATTGGAAAAACAAATATTGTTAAAATGTCTATATTACTCAAAGCAATCTACACATTTAATACAATCCTTATTAACATGCTAACACCATTTTTCACAGAGCCAAAACAAATAATCCTAAAATGTTTATGGAACCACAAAGATCCTGGATAGCCAAAGCAACTTTGAAAAAGAAAAGCGAAGCTAGAGGCATTCACAATTCTGGACTTCAAGTTATATTACAAAACTATAGTGATCAAGACAGTATGGTACTGGCACAAAAACAGACACATAGATCAATAGAACAGAACAGAAAACCCAGAAATGAACCCATAGCTATATGGTCAATTATCTTCAACAAAGCAGAAAAGAATATCAAATGGGAAAAAGACAGCCTCTTCAACAAATGGTAATGGGAAACCTGTATAGCAACATGAAAAAGAATAAAACTGGACCAATTTCTTACAACATACACAAAAATAAACTCAAAATGGTTTAAAGACCTAAATAAGAAACCATTAAAACCATAGAGGAGAATACAAATAGTAACTTCTTTGGCATAGATGTAGCGGCTTCTTACTAGAATGTCTCCTGAAGCAAGGGAAAAAAAAAAAGAAAAAAAGAAATTTGGGGGACTTTATCAAAATTCAAAGCTTCTGTACAGGGAAAGAAAAAAAAACAATAAAACTAAAAGACAATCTATGGGATAGGAGAACATACTTGCAAATGGCATATCTAATAAAGGGTTTTTAGTATCCAAAATATAGAGAGAAATTACACAACTCAACACCCAAAAAACAATCTAATTTAAAAATGGGCAGAAGACATGAATAGACATTTTTCCAAAGAAGACATACTGATAGCTAACAAGCACATTAAAAGATGCTCAATATCACTCATCATCAGGGAAGTGCCAATCAAACTACAATTAGATATCTCCTCACACCTGTCAGAATGGCTAAAATCAATAACACTAGGAAAAACAGGTGTTGGCAATGATATGAGAAAGGGGAACCCTCCTTCACTGTTGGTGGGAATGCAAACTGGTGCCGCCACTCTGGAAAATAGATTTCCCAAGAAGTTAAAAAAAGAACTACAATATGATCCAGTAATCACACTACTGGTTGTTTACCCAAAGGATATAAAAACTAAAATCATAAGTTAAATCAATGGGATACATGATCCTCTGTGTTTATAGCAACATTATTTACAACAGCCAAGATATGGAAGCAGCCCAAGTGTCTATGGATTAATGAATACATAAATAAAAATACACACACACACACACACACACACACACACACACACACAGAGGAATATTATTCAGCCATAAAAAAGAATGAAATCTTGCCATTTGCAACATCTATGGAGCTAGAGAGTATTATGCTATGTGAAATAAGTCAGACAGAGAAAGACAAATATCATATGATTTCACTCATATATGGAATTTAAGAAACAAAACAAGAAAAGGAAAAAGAAAACAGAGAGAGAGAGGCAAACCAAGAAACAGACTCTTAACTATAGAGAACAAACTGGTGGTTACCAAAGGAGAGGTTGGGGGGGGTGTGAAATGATGGGCACCAGGTAATATATTGAAGTGTTGAATCACTATATTGCATACCTGAAACTAATATTACACTGTATGTTAACTACAATGGAATTTAAATAAAAACTTTAAAAATTAACATTTTGAATACTAATTCAAATATAAAATAAATCAAAACAAATACATTTAATTTAAATAAGAAAATAAATATTTTAAAATAAAAGAAACCCATTGGCCATTGAAATAATTTTTATGTAAATTTCTGAATACATTTTAGAAATTGGCAGAGTGAAATTCAGACTAATTAAAATAGTTTTTATTTTATTCAAAAAAAATGATAAAGCCATTGAATGTTAGGCTTTCCGTTAGAACAGTTGAAAATACCCAATCTGTTGCAGATATCTCTTATTTATAGGCCATCGTTTTAAGTAGCTTACCCTCCAGAACTAAAAAAATGCAGATGATGATTTAGCATTCAGCTAGGAAAAGATTTCTATAGTCTTTCTTCTCTCAAAATCATCATACCCATTTCTGGAAACTTAAAAGAACCAGGGTTAGATTTCCTTAAAGGCTGCGTCTGTTTTTTCAAGTTTCAACCATGTTAAACACAGAAAGCATAGCATAAAGTTTGCTCTGGAAATTAAATAGTAAGCCCTCAGAATTTTTCCAATTGCTTAGAGTCTGGTGTGGACAATTATCACTAGAAGAACTGTTTTTCTAATCAATATAATAAAAATACACAATTAAAAAATGTCTATTTTTTAGTCTATAGTCTAAAAAATCTGTTATGATTTTAAAAACTTTCTTCTGAAAAATTCTGCAACAGCCTTTAAAAAAATTTTTTTTTATTAACATATAATGTATTATTAGCCCCAGGGGTACAGGTCTGTGAAGCACCAGGTTTACACACTTCACAGCACTCACCATACCACATATCTTCCCCAATGTCCATAACCCAACTACACTCTCCTTACCCGCTCTCCACGGCAACCCTGTTTGTTTTGTGAGATTAAGAGTCTTATGGTTTGTCTCCCTCCTGATCACTTCTTGTTTCATTTATTCTTTTCCTATCCCCCAAACTCCCTGCGTTGCCTCTCACCTTCCTCATATCAGGGAGATCATATGATAATTGATTTTCTCTGACTGACTTATTTTGCCAAGCGTAATACCCTCTACTTCCATCCACATCGTCGCAAATGGGAAGATTTCATCTCTTTTGATGGGCAAGAGCCTATTCTAACTGATTATAATTTTGAGTTCAACATTTTAAATTAAATATTTAATTGATAACAAGTGACTTCCTGAGTTTTCATCTTTCTTAACAGTAGATTTCTGTGTCACATTGGTTGGCTTTAACAACATGATAATGCTGATAAAAATTAAATTAATTGTATTTATTATTTTCTATCAGTTTAGCAAAGATTGATCACTTTACATTTTATTAAACAATTAATATATATTTTTTAAGTTTACAAACAAATACATCAATAACCTGAAATGCAAAACTTATGAGGTCAGATTCTTGAATCACAGAAATACCATTTTATGCAACAATTTTATAGTTACTCAAAATTACCTTTATTACACTTGTCTCAGGATTTTCATTGCCACTGTAAAGGTCAATCACAATTAGATCAAGCTTTTCTTTCATTCATAATATGCAGAATTTATCTAAGTAACATTTTGGAAATACTTTACAAATAGACCTCTATTAATTTCTGTTTAATTAAGGCCCTTTTTCTTGTTGTTAGTAGAATTTACACATAAAATTAAGCACTGATTAATGAACTTTCTTTTACAAAGAGAAAGATTGCCAAAAATTCTTCTCTACAAGCATTTATCAACAAAAAATCATCAGATTTACAGATCATAATATTTGACCACAAGCCCAGTGATAACCCAATGGCTCAGATTACTGAAATTTCTGCTGACTAGATTCTCAGAACTTTAGGGTCCTTCTACTAGGTAGAATTAACAAACCTATTAGTTAGAATTAACAAATTAACAAACCTAGAATTAACAAACAAGCCTAAAATTAACAAATCTATAACACAAAGCTCAAAGATTTTATTTAGAAATAAAAGTCTCTCTTATTTACATGGTGTCCACTGAATCTTAACTCTGTGTGTGTTTGTGTGTGACAGAAAGAGAGTGAGAGAAAGAGAGAGGGAGAGACAAAGAAGAGAGGGATGCAGTTTGGGGGCATCAAGCCTAAACTACAAAACTGAAAAAGACACTGTACACCATTTGAGTCTATTAAACAATTGGAGAAATGATTGTATCTAAAACGTTGTTTCTCAAATGCAGGTCTCAAACCATTCAGTGCATCCTTAAACGAATTTAGTGGGACATGACAAGCATGTTTATGCAAATGAAATAGCACACTAGAGTAGAACAGAAAATGGTACAATGTGTCATATATTATATAGAATTTTCACTGAAAACTTTTTTAGTAACACTTTTTTGAGTATTTTTGTGTACTATGTATTACTTTCCATAGATCATTGTAAAAATATTTCAGAACTATGTGTATTCTTTGGAAGTACACTCTTACATGTGAGAAAAGTTCCAGAAGACCTCATTCAAATAGCAATTGAGTCTAGTCTAATAATTCTACTGGTAATTAATATTATATTAAATATTAATGGAAATATTCTTAATATGTTGTTAGATAACAAATTATTTCCTAGGACTGAAAGTAAATCTTTTTTTTTTTTTTTTTTTAAGGACTGACTTATTTATTTTGAGAGACAGAGAGGGAGAGAGCGTGAGAGTGAACAGGAGGAGGGGCTGAAGGAAAATCTCAAGCAGAGTCTGCACCAAGCACAGAGCCCATTGCAGAGCTCCATGCAGGGCTCAATCTCAGGACCTTGAGATCATGACCTGAGCCAAAATCAAGAATCAGACACTCAACTGAGCCACCCATGATCCACAAGACTGTAAGTAAACCTTAAGAACGTAAGTTTTTTAAAGATCTATTTCATTATTTAACATTGTCTTCTTGGATACTTTATTTCACTTTCTTGATCTCCAGTGAGGGAAGTGGATTGCTAATCCTAAAGTACCATACAAAACTGATTTTCTAAGATGCTTTGTTTTGTAATGTATTAATGCTTTTGGGGGCTGTTGAATTTCAAATTCCAATTCCTTCAAATTAGCTGCTTTTTCCAACAACAACCCTACTTCCCCAATTATACTATAACTAGGGCTGTTAGTTTAATACCTCACAGAATTCCAAAATGAACATAATTCATACTAATAGTTTTTAAGACTTTTATAACAAAAAGAGTTTGTGAATGTGATAATTATGACATCCATGTCATTATTATTGTGGTTATTTTCAAGTCAGTCACTGTATTTCAGAGTTAGATTTCATAAAATGATAAGTAATTTCAACATACTAGATTTATGTCTATCATTGAACAGTTTTTTTTCTTTTATCTCAATTTTATGCCATTTTTCTTCTCATGTGCAATATTCAGATATTTTTAGAAATTTTCTGCAATAAGCTCATGAAGAAATCATTCTTTTATCCTTCTTCTAATTGTTGCCTTGAGTTTACTTTATACAACCTTAATGTAATTAAAAACAATGTTAGGAACACAGAAATTTTGTGCCTTTTAGACCCTTCTGCTTTTTGTGATAATATTGTTTAAATGCACTGGTCATCTATATATGTGTACAACACTATTTTTATTTATTTCTTACAGTTGTCAAGACACAGCCACATCTACATAATTATTACTTCCATTCCTGTTCAGTTATTTGTTATTTTATTTATCCTTTTTTTTAAAGATTTATTTATTCATTTTAGGAGGGAAGGCAGAGGAAGAGACTTTTCAGCAGATGCCCCACTGCGTGAGGAGCCTGATACAAGGACTTACTCCTAGAAGCCTGAGATCAGGACCTGAATTGAAGTCAAGAGTTGGACATAAAACCAATAGAGATACCCAGGAGTTCCTTCATTTGCTTTTGTATGTCTTCTTAAAATAAACTTCCTTCTCTCTGAGGAAAACCAAACCAAACCAAACCAAACTGCCTTTGTTATTTGTTGATATTGTTAGCATGCTAACAATGAAATCTTTCAAAATTTTGTTTGAAATTACCTTCATTTCATCTTCACTTTGAAGGATGTTATCATCTGGTTTGCAATTCTACAGTGGCAGGTATTCTTATTTAGTACTTTATCTTATCATCTGTATTATTTATATTATCTTCTATAAAAGCAGTTATTGTCTGCTTTTATATTTTGTTTTTTGTTGGGAAGCCAGCCATCTTACTGTTGCTCTCTGGTCAATCTTTCTATTTTCCCTTTGTCTTTTGTTTTTAGAAGTTTTCTATGAAATGTGCCTGGTTGGGATTCCTTTACATTTATTTTACTAGAGTTCATAGTATTGTTTTTGTATCTGTGGATTGTTGTCTCTCATCAGTTTTGACAAATTCTTAATCACCAGCTCTTCAAATATCGCTTCTGCTTTCTTATCTTCTAGAGCTCTAATTACATAGACTGTAGACACTTTTAATGTGTTTTATGGGTCTCCTTGCTTTATCCTGTATTAGTCTGCTGTTGTCTGCTAAGTCCAACTTCATCTTTTACCATCTATTCAGGGATTATTTCTGTTACTGATTTATACCAATTCTGAGCCATATGGCTCTCCAGGTGTCCCAACTGAAAGTCTAGGCATTTCACCAGGATCCTTTTTGCAACATAGTCCCTTATATTCAATTGTGCACTATAATAGTACATAAAGTTATCTCAGCCTTCCAGCTGTTTTCTGCTCATTTCTTAGGTTGCCATGTATAGTAGCATAAAGCTGGGCAAATGCCTAAAGCAGAAACAGATTATGATCACATTACTGTCTCTACTCTTCCCTTTTCTCTGGAATTTCCCCTTTTCTACAAGTCCTGACTGCTTTCAAGGAATCAAATTACAATATTTGTGTTTTATCTCAATTTAGGTTGTCAAAACTCTGGTGGTTTCTCTGCTTCTTACGCACTGCCCTCTGATTTTCTTCTCAGCTCGATGCTTGGCTTCCATTAAAAGTCATCCAATGATACAAGGGCAAAGGCAACACTGGTATGTCATGCTTAACTAACACTCATACAAAATGTGCCATTTTTCTCAAGGATCTTTGCTCTTCAAGCCCTGACTGCATCAGCAGATCTTAATGTAACTGCAAAGAGATTTTTTTTTTTAAATCCATTTTTCTGTTTGTGACAGAAGCATCAATCTTCTACATGACATTTTGTCATATCCAGAAGGAAATTCCTGTAGTTTTAATTTGCATTTGCTGATTTTATATTGGGAAAATTGTCATTTCATGGGCTATTTCCACCTCAGTGAATTTTCAGTTCACAACTTTCCACTACATTTTTGCAAATTTTCTTATGATTGGTAGAACTTGTTTATATATTTGGGAAAATAACATATTCTAAATTTTATGTGATCTGCATATTTTCTCCAAAATACAGACAATTTTCTTCATCTTTTGAAGGTGTGTTTAGTTGAGTAGTTATTTTAAGATGTCAAATTCATCAGTCTTGGCACTTAATGATTTATTCATATCTTATCATAATTTATTAAGTAGGAGACTGAATTATTTAAATTTTAGTCCTTCTTTTATCTCAAGTAAGCATTAAGAGCTATAAATTTTCCTCAAATCATGACCTAGATGCATCGAAAGTTTTGAAGTGTTTTAGGTTTAACCATATAAAATTGCCATTTTTGTAGATCAAAATGGTTGAATGACATCATATATTTAAACCCAAATACTATAGACATTATCAGACACTTTTTTCATTTGTTTGATTCATATATAATTTAATTGCACTGAAATTCATTCCATTTAGTGAACAGTTTCTGAGTTTAACAAAGGCACAGTTGTGTAACCATCAACTATTATCCATTATTACTCCAAAATTTGTATTCTATTCTTGCTTGTAGTTTAAACTCTCCCAAACCTTCAACTTTTGACAATCATTGACATGTTTTCTCTCCTTTTCATTTTATCTTTAAAGAATGTCATATAAATATAATCTTACATTGTGTAGTCTTTTGAGTCTGGCTTCCTTAACTTAGCATAATGCATTGGAAAGTCATCATGTTGTGCTGTACCAATAATTGTGTCTTTTTAAATTATTGAATAATATTCTATTATGTACTTATATTACAGTATGTTTATCATTCACCAGTTGAAAGACATTTGGATAGTTTCCAGTTTGGGGAGGTTATGAAAAAACTGCTATAAACATTCACATTAGGGTTTGAATAAATATTTATTTTCTCTTCACTTGGATAAATACCCGCAAATTATATTTCTGCATCATGTTTCTGCAACTTTTAAGGAAAAGGCCAAACTCTTTTGTAAAATGGTTGTACAACTTTGCAGTTTAGTCACCAGTGTAAGACAATTCCTATTGTTCCAAATCTTTTCCCACAACTGATATTATCAGCTTGCCTTTTTTTTTCTCATTCTAATAGGTGTAAAGTGGTATCTTATTGTAGTATCAATTTGTACCTTTTTATGTACTTATTTATAATCTATATATATTATTTGCTGGAGTATCTTCTCAATTTTTTTGCTGTTTTTGTTAGGCTGTGTTTTCTTTTGAGTTTGGAAAGTTCTTTTATTTTTTATTTTTTGAAAGTTCTTTATATTATTCTACATACAAGTATTTTATCAGATACGTAGTTTGCAAATACTTCTCATTCTCTGTATTGTTACACTCTGTTAAGTCACTCTTGAAGAGCAAAAACTCAATTTTTGATGAAGTATGATTTATTTTTTTCCTTAATAGATTGTATTTGCTCTTGTATCTAATTAATCTTTACCAACCCAAGGTGACAAAGATTTTATTGTACAAAATCTGCCAGAGGTTTTATAGTTGTAGGGTTTATGTTTTACTCTATGATCCACTTTGAATTAATTTTTGTGTATTGTTAGAGGTATGATTTTCTTGCATATGGATTCCTCATTGTTCCAGTTCCAGTTGCACAGATTATTCTTCCTTCATTGAGTAACAGTTACACTTCTTTGAAAGTGAAAAATCCATAAATATGTTAGTTTACTTCTGATTTTTCTTCTTTTCTGTTGATCTATTATCTCTTTACCAATATCACAAAGCATTGATTACTATTGCTTTATTATAAGTTTCAAGGCATTGATTACTATTGCTTTATTATAAGTTTCAGAACTAGGTTGTGTGAGTCCTCCATCATTGTTCTTTTTTAAAAATATTTTTGGGGGGCTCCTGGGTGGCTCAGTGGGTTAAAGCCTCTGCCTTCAGCTCAGGTCATGATCCCAGGGTTCTGGGAGCCACCAGAACCCTGGGAAGCAGGAAGCCTGCTTCTTTCTCTCTCTCTCTCTGCTCAGCAGGAAGCCTGCTCAGCAGGAAGCCTGCTTCTTCCTCTCTCTCTCTGCTTGCCTCTCTGCCTACTTGTGATCTCTGTCTGTCAAATAAATAACTAAAATCTTTTTAAAAAATAAATAAAAATAAAAAATAAAAATATTTTTGGAAGCCATCAATCACATCTTATCATTTTGTTTTCCACATCTGTTAATATGTCCTTCATAGTGTCTATCTCATTGTCTCTGTAAACTGGCTTAACAGTAATTTCTTTAGAGTTATTTTCCAATTCACAAGTTTTCTCTTCATGTGTATTCTGCTGATAACCTATTCTTTGCATTCTTAATCTATTCTTTGTATTCATGTATCTACTACTCTTAGAAATTCTATTTACTTTTTCTAAAATCTTGGTAGTTGGGGTGCCTGGGTGGCTCAGTTGATTTTCAACCTTCAACTTAGTTGTGATCCCGGGATTCTGGGATCAAGCCCTGATTTGGTCTCCCTGCTCAGAGGGGAGTCTGCTACTCCCTTTCCCACTTCCCTTCCCCCCACTCAGCCTCTTTCTGTCCTTCTCTCTCTCTCTTTTTCTCTCTCTCTCAAATAAATAAATAAAATCTTTGAAAAAATCTTGGTAATCATTTTGGAAAGTCAGTTGTTTTTCTGTTCCTTTTTCCTATTTCCTCATTTATTTCTTTATTATTACATCACATGTCTGAAATTTCAATACATTGGGTCAGTGTAAATCTGAATCTGAATCTGCTACTCAAGGGTCTTACTGATGACTCTTGTCCACAGTGTATTATATTTTTTACCTGTGCTTTTTATCTGAATGTTAATTTGAACTTTATTTAGAAACTCTGTAAGAATTCTGTAAGAATATTTCTCCAGGAATAATAGATTTTTGCTTTTTCCAGATATTTAGTAAGATAGCGATCTATACCAATTTAACTTAATTATTGGCCAGCATTTACTATACCATACAAGAAAGGTATATGTGAACCCTCAAGATGTGTGAGGTTGGGAATTTTGTTAGGAATTCTCAGAGAGGTGATTTGTTTCCTACTTGCATCTGAGACCATTATTGTCGCTCTCGCCGGCAAGAACGACCCGCAAACGTGATGGGTGGCAAGCTTCTTTATTAGTTCTCCCCCTGTCCCGACAGTCTCTCCGCTTTATATCCTTTACCTCGGCCAATCACCGATCTAGTCCACGCCCCTCTCCCTGATCACGCTGCGAGCACGGGCTCACCCATGCTTGCAGCCAGCCAATCAGTCTCGATTCCTCAATCCCCGGGCACCTCCGCATACGTGACTCCTTGCATCTATTTCATGGCTCTCCACAGCTCCCCCTTTTTATTTATATATGATGGCGGGGATCGTGCCTGTCTTAGGTTGCCGCCCTCACTCCCTACGCTTACCCGTCATCGGGTGTCCCTCCTGGCCGAGGAGTCCCTGTCTTAGGTTGCTATAGGGTGGGGTCGGTCTTACCCGTCTTTGACTACCGATCCAGCATATTAAGCCATATCTGGGGGGAGGTACCAGCCTCTAGAGCCATCATAGCTTGAACCAAAACTTGTTGCTGCCGTTGCTGCCGTCGCGCAACTCTACAGATGCATCTTAGTAGGCGCACTTGAGCCAGAATCATTAATATAACGAGGACTCCCATGCCTGCCCAGTTTTTGAGGAGCGAGAGTGATTGTTGTAGCATGACAACCCAATCATGGACAGTGCCAATGGGTACCTTAGTGGCGTTTATGATAACAATTTGGGCTCGCAACTGTTTGGTCAGGTTCTGGAATTCAACGCTCCAGGAACCATTGAGCATGCGACTCAGTTGTTTGGATAAATTTGCGGCGTGAGACAAATTATTATAAGCTACCGGGGTGACACAGAGTCCAGGCAGGTTTTGTATACACCCAACAGTCCATTAATCTGATTTTATGTTGCAAGGGCTTCAGCTACCCTCCCGGTGACATTGTTGAGTGTTGCTGCAGTCTGTATCGAGGTTGTCAACACCACTGCAGCAGCAGTAGCAGCGGCGACGGATGCTGCAATAGCTGCAATAATGGCTGCTGTTATTCCAAAGTCTCGTTTATGTCGAAGCAGCACCGGCAGGTTGTCGGGGTTCACCTGTACTGGCATCGGGATATACGTCGGTATCTTGGCTATTACTGCCGAGTCTCCCACCGTGGCATTCCAACATTCTGATAGCAGACAATTCTGGGACTCACAAGAGAGACTAGATGACTTGTTAATAGTAGAAGCATTAAAAACTATGAAGAGAAAGGGAGCTCTAACACAGACGGGCATTGATGAGTAACTTATGTGCTTAGCTGAGGTGCAATTACAAGTAACATTTGTTTCAAATCGAGAGCCTACGTGATCTTAAAACCGCTCTGGCCAGGTTGGCCCAATCTGCGCCACAGCTGCAGCTTCCGCTTCTGCTTTCAGCTGCGTCATTACTTCTCCTTGCATTCTTAATTCCTCTAATGCCTTCTGCAACTCCACCTCCTTACTCTCGAATTGCTGTCTTATGGCTTCCAAATCCTGTAATGCCTGGAGACTGGGAGATTTCTCCTTCTTATCTGCCTCTCTCTCCCCTATTTCCTGCAACTCGCTATCTGAGAGTCCTTCCGAACTTTCACTTTCAGAGTCGGAGTCTTGGGAAGACCCTTTATGAGACTCCTCCTTTACCTGCTCCAGAACCTCCCCTCCCTGTTGCACTGCTTGCTTCAAGGGCTCTCGAGTAGATTGTAAACACACTCTCACCAAGGACCACAGGGCAAGGGTTCCCGAGGTTACAAATGGGCATCGTTTCAAGTCCTCCCCCAGGTGCTCCCACTGTGGCACATTCAGGAGCCCCTCCTCTATAAACCAGGGGGCAACTTCTCCTACTTCTCTCAAGAAAGAGCGGGCTGTTTTCGTCTTTAAGGGGGTGCCATTTGCCTTGAGGATATCCTTTAGAGGGCCCTCCATCCTGCACCTAGCAATCTCGTTTCCCATCCTGGGAAAACTTTCTCTCTATCGTCCCTGAAGAGCCTTATAAGCAACCTTACCTCCAATCGTCTTCAGGGAACCTCCCTGTCAATAGACAGTTATTGGTGCACTCCTTACCTTATCGTTGCTCTACCTCGATCACCTCTTTGCGACGCGGGCGAAGTCCCGGGTGCCGGCACCACTTGTCGCTCTCGCCGGCAAGAACGACCCGCAAACGTGATGGGTGGCAAGCTTCTTTATTAGTTCTCCCCCTGTCCCGACAGTCTCTCCGCTTTATATCCTTTACCTCGGCCAATCACCGATCTAGTCCACGCCCCTCTCCCTGATCACGCTGCGAGCATGGGCTCACCCATGCTTGCAGCCAGCCAATCAGTCTCGCTTCCTCAATCCCCGGGCACCTCCGCATACGTGACTCCTTGCATCTATTTCATGGCTCTCCACACATTATCAGACAAAATTCCTTCAAATAACCCTTTGCCAGCTGGTGGAATTTATACACACATACACACACATTTTTACTAAAAGCATATTTCTTCAAGTTCCTGTATATTTTTAGTGCTTTCATTTCAACATCTACCTCATGTGATAGAGCAAACATCCTCCAGTGTACCTATAGTTTTAGTAGCACATCAATCCCTTTTATTTCTCCCCCTCTTAATCTGGTTACTAAGATTTATTTTTTAAGATTTTATTTATTTATTTGACAGACAGAGATAACAAGTAGGCAGAGGCAGGTGGTGGGAGGGGAGCAGACTTCCTGCGGAGCAGAGAGCTCGATGTGGGGCTCAATCTCAGGCCCCTGCCTGGGATCATGACCTGAGCTGAAGGCAGAGGCCTTAACCCACTGAGCCACTTAGGCACCCCTAAGATTTTTTTTTTTAATTTATTTCAAATTTAGCTATGAATTCAAAAGTGTGTTTATTCTTAGTTTAATATATCCAGATTTCTTTTAAAGAGGGATTTATGTTCCCCATATCATCCCCCTGTTACTGCACTAATTACTTGATTACAGGGAATATTAAACTGCCTACTCTTGTTGGATAAGAAAGCAGAGAAACCCAGCTTTTATGAAAAGAAGAAGAGAAAAACCTTACAAAGAAGAGGTATAAAAGGTATGGAGGAAAATCCACATGACATGAAAATTTCTAGTTCTTGTCTCTTTTTGAGTCTCTCACTATAGGTCTGATTTATGGTTAAAGAACACAGCTTTGTGTCCTTATAATACTCCTTTTGTTTAGTTTAAGCAAGTGGTCTTCTGGTTCTTTCAAAGAAAATTCCTAATACCACTTCTGAGCAGTCTTTTTCTGGTCCTGGAATCCAACTCCAGATGTTATCCACTGCATTCTAGATTTTGGTTTTTTGCCAGTATTGTGGCTTGCCTCTTTCTCCTTAGGATGAATAAATAGTCTGGAGGAACTGAAACATTAGAATCTTAGTTCATTCATTTTCCATTTGTAAGAATATGTCATTCCACAGAGCATTTCATTTATCCTCACCAATGGCTAAATATTGGACTCTGAACCACCTGCAAAATATTAAACTCAATACCTTCTGCACTCTGTCCACACCTAATCTCCTTTCATATTTCTTACCCCATTATTTGCATTACAGCTGACTTTTTTTTTCTTTTCCTTTCTCCTCCCTTCTTCCTCTCTTCTCTTACTTTTACTCTTCTGTTTCATCTTCTTTGCCTTCATCTTCACCTTTGTCATCTTCTAAGTAGTGGGACCTCCACTCCTTCAACTTCTCCACTTACTCTCTATCAACTAGAAGTCTCCCTTCATTTTCTCCCCTGAGGTTAAATTGAGCATCATTTAAACCACCCTCTGGCCAAATTAATATAAGTGTTCCCCATTAGTTTCCTGTCTGACTTTTCTGACAAAGCCACAACACTGGATCTATCTAAATGTCCATTTTCTGAGAGCCTACGTCCAAGCTGCTGAACACTAATGGAATTACCATATCATATTTTTATCATTAATATTCATGATCTTTATACTAAGATGAGTCCCCCCCTGCTAACAAGAAATCCTTCTCTTATATATATTTTTGTGTCTTTCATTCATCTTCCAAAATGCCTGTTCTAAATGAGACACAGTGTCCCCAAATGTGATCCCAATTGCCTTTGTTCTTTCCAAATACCTCACCTATACCTTTCCCCCTCCTCTGTACATTACAGAGGTAGAAGATACAGAGAAGAGAACCTCCTGCCAGCACACCTACATTTATATCCATCCTAGTTATTCCATTTTAAAGTTTGGATTATTATTCCTCATCTTGTTCTATGTGCTAATCCTGTCCACCTCAACAGATGCCCTTTTTCAACAACTATCCCCTTTTATTAACCTTTTATTCTTTGTATATACTTTCTACTGGTATTTAAATATACTCAAGTCAAAAAATAAAATAAAGTAAAAATAAATATACTCAAGTCTGTCATTTGTGAAAGAATAAATGAGAAGAATGATGTTATTTGAATCTATGTTTCCTGTTATTTTTTTCTTACTTTTCCCTCACACAGGCAAAATTATTTTAAAAATTTATCAACAATAATATTCTCCATCTCTTCAACTATTGAGAATTCCTTAGCCTCCAACCCTCACCACTTTAAGGAATTTGCCCTCATCAGGGTCACCAAGGACCTCCTTGTTAGTATGGATTGCTCTTAGTTTCATCTTCCTTAAACCATGTGTGTATTTCCCATTGCTAATTCTTCCTCTTGGTTTAAATTCTATTTCCTTGGTTTTTATGACAGCATATTCTGGCTTCCACTTCTCAAACTATTTTGCAGGTTCCTCTTGTATCAGTCTATCACTCAAATGAGGATTTTATTTTTAACAATGTATCTAGGAGGTTTTGTTTATTACCATAGCTTGCATTATCATTTCTTTTAAGATTTTATTTATCTATTTGACAGAGAGAGAGAGAGATCACAAGTAGGCAGAGCAGCAGGCAGAGAAAAAGGGGAAAGCAGGCTCCCTACTGAGCAGAGAGCCCGATGCAGGGCTCGATCCCAGCACCCTGAACTCACGACCTGAGCTGAAGGCAGAGACTTTAACCCACTGAGCCACCCAGGTGCCCTTGAATTATCATTTCTATAATGATTTTTCCCAGATATAATTCTGAGGTTTGGGATTTCAACTGGAACCTCATATCTATATCATCACCTCTTTTTTTTAAATTTTTTATTTTTTATAAACATATATTTTTATCCCCAGGGGTAAATCACCAGGTTTACACACTTCACAGCACTCACCAAAGCACATACCCTCCCCAATGTCATCACCTCTTTTATACCACAGTTTGGGTGCCCAAACTTCACTCATCCAAAAACCATAATCATCATTACAACTTTCCTAAATCCTGATCAATCTTCTATATTTAAAATAAGTCAGCCCATAGTCACACTATTAAAATTATCATCATTTTTGTTCATCTTCCTTGAATTTAAGGCCAGAGAATATTTTCTCTGTTATTTGGATCTATGCAGGGTAAACCAGCAAATAGTCAAACATGGTAAACCATGTTTCTTGGCTAATTCAGAAAGTTCCCCCTGGAGCACATGAGTAGGGAATTTTATTACGATTTTTTTAAAAGACTGGATAATTTTTAAACATTGTTATTTATCCATTTGAAAACTACCCTCAATTGTAATGCATTACTGTAAAGGGCATTTCCCATTTTTCTGCAGTTGGGTCTTTGAGCAAAATTTTGCCTTAATGTTGAACATGTTGAGTTCCTAACTCAAAAAGTTTTAATAATGGCAAGAATGAAGTCCTGCACCTCTCTAACTAAACAGTCTGGCTTAACAAAACATGCATTGAATGCCACATCAAATTGAGACTTGTGTAAATCAGCTCTTACTCTTTATTATATAAAGGACTAATTTATATTTGGCCCTCACTCACTCACATGCTGGAGTAAAGAGAGAAATGTATTTTGTATTCCAGTATTTTGTCTATGTAGTACTTTCTGTTCCTTGGGGGTAATCTCCAGCCCCATTGTTCTCTGTGGCTTTGTTTTTGTCTTTTGGGGAACTTCCTCCCACTGTATTTCTTAACTAGATCCATAGGGGGTACTGGAGCGCAAAGCATGAGTGAGCCCTGAAACCCTTTCTCAATCGGTTTCCTTCACATGAAGAATGTAATAGTTTAATATATTATTAATATGGTACTACTAGTATATTAATATAAACATATTATTATATTTAATAGACAATATATAGTATATAATACAGTAAGCCACACAAAACTACTATAAAACTTTTACTTTCTTTTTTATTTTCAGTTTCCCCCACCCCAGTTAGGAGTTACTAAAAGTATCATTTCCTACACCCCTGATAGATTTTTTTCTCTTGTCATTTGTCTATTACCCTAGATTATCTCAACATAGACATCTGAAACAGTTGTCACAATATCACCTCTTTTGTCTTCATTATTCCTGTTTGCTCCCCAAAGAATATGGCTTAAATAATTTTGGTATTTTTGCATAAACCCCTTTTCTTGATGAAAATGATTGTGAGAAGTATAAATAGTGGAAAAGGACTAAAAGGACTAAAAGAAAATCTAGGCCCAGTAATCTGTGTAAGTCAAATATGTTTCCTTATTTAAGGACCCAGAAGAAAAAAAGCACATTTGAAATTAACTGCACAGAGGTCAGCAATGTTCTCAAAGCTATAAACTCTTTACAAGTGTCAAGAAGTTTATAGTTAGCCAATAGGTATACAGTATAGGGCATAACAGCTGTGAAAATGAGGGTTACATTTGAACTTTTAGAACTGTATCTACTTCTTTAGGTCAAGCCTTTTCAGACATAAAGCTAGGTGAATTCTCTATACATAGGCTGTTTGAATACACGCTAGAGACCAACTTACTGGAACAGATATAGTACAATGTGCATTTATACAATGCAAAATATGTATATCAATATGGAGAATACTTAGACATAAACTCAGTTTTGCCATCTGCCTCTCTCCCAGACACATTCAGACTTAACCAAGAACATTTATGAGCTTAATGTAGAATAATTGAAGCTAAATAGTTTACCCAGATGCTTTTAGAAATCAGGTTAACATTTCCTTAGGTAGCTATGGTGCTCATTTAGCAGAAGGTTATTTGAAAGTAATTGCTTGGTCGTGGAATAACCACATTCAACTTTCTTTGTTATCCATTGCCAAATTTCCATCCCCTTACCCTCACTAGAGATTGTATAAAATCAAAATGTGTAAGTTCTCATTTCTTACTAACTAATCTAAGAAGAGTAGTAAGAGATAAGTAATAAGAGATGAGGTCCAGTTGGTATCAGAGCCTGAAGATTATGAGAACATTTAGGCAATTGTTGGGACAATGACATTTACTGAATGAAACTGAAAGCCAATTTCAACAGTTTTACAGAAGAGTAGCATGGTATATGCAATTTTTTTTTTTTAAGTAACACATTGATCAATGTGTTGAAATAGGTGCTAATGTGACCTTATTTTTCTTCTCATTTGAAGAAGGTATACTATTTAATTAAGTAATCAAGACAATGGCTTGGACCAAAATTGTAGTTCTGGACATAGTGAAAGATGGTAAGAGTTAAGATTTGGATGTATTTTGATAGTAGAATCAGTAGCAGTTGTTGATGGATTAGATCCATGTTGTGAGGAAAACCAGAATCAGGAAAGACTACAACTGTTTTTTCTTAAGGAATTAGAATGATGAATTGCTGAGGGAGGTTGTAAAATAAGAATTGGGAAGGATGAGAATTTTGGATTTAGTTCCTTTTGACTTTGAGATATCTCAGCCGTTAAAGGGGTACTGTTAAATTAAAAATTATGCATATTGGTTTGGATATCAGGAGTGAGATGTTGTCTGGAAATTTAGGAAATTTGAGTATTTAAAACCATGATATCGGATGAAATTACCAAAATAGTATATGTATATAAAGAAGATAGGAGAAGATAGGAGGTCTAAGAAGAGCAGAAAATTGAGAGGAGATGAAGAAAAGGATAAAATGAATATTAGGAAATAAAGTTTGGCGTCTTAAAAGTTAACTGAAAAAAAAATGCCAAGAGGAGTGATAAACTGTTTAAAATGTCATTTATTGCTCAAAGAAAATGTGGATTGATAATCAAACACCACATTTGGTAATGTTGAGTTACTGCTGATTGTGACAAAAGCAGTTGCAGTGGAATCGCATGGTGAAAACCTGACTAAAGTACATTCATGAAAAAAATGAGAGAAATGGAATTAGACATAGTTAAAAGAAAACTTTTTCAATATATTTCACTTCATAAAGAAATAGTGACAACACCTACATCTTTCATCTACATCTATTTTAAATGATGGCTTCTGTTGGAGCAATATGAAGATCATTTTCAGAGAAGAGGTTGAGGAAATAGGAATGTTACTTTTAATGGAACACACATTTCATAGGACATAGTGTAAGGGTTTTATGTGTTGGAGTAAGTAGGAAATGGAAAAAAACAAAGGATGAGTGTTTTAGTATAATGTTTTAGTATAATATGGTCACAAACAAAGGACAATATGGCCTTTTAGAGTTTCTTTTGTTTCTTGACAAATAAAGAAATACCTGATGAAATTAATACACACAGAAAAAGGCAAAAACATATGAAATATGTTCCCTATGATTATGCAATTAGTAAGTGGAGGATCCAGATTTTGAACCTATTTTATTTGAAGAGTTATACTATTAACTGCAGCACAATGCTACCAATATTTAAATGAGAGGGTTACTTCAGGCTTCATGTTTTTCTATAAACAGACATTCATTGTTTACTTTCACAGTCCCTCTCTCTGCTTTTAACACTTTTTTTTTTCTGTAAGGTTAATCTGAATGGGTGTTTGATGTAAATTTACCTCAGAGACTGAGTTTACAGATGTTCCTGTGTAATCTGGAATATAATACTGTGATAGATTCAGTGATTTCTCTGTTTTTATCTTCTCTGTGTTTTGCACAGGTGCTGAAGGGAAGGTCTGCCTTTCAACAAGGGAGAAGTCCCTTGTTGAAGTCCCAAGTTTTCTATGGCTGTGGTTCCTGCAGAAATCCAAGGTCCTCCAAAGAAACTTCTGTAATATTATCTAAGCCTCAGTGGGAAAGAGATTCCAGGTGTAGGGCTCATGTCAGCCTTGTGACTCACATTTCTTTGTAGCCCTAGGACCTTCACATGGAGTTTGTGAGGTTTTACCATATCCTATCTACTCACTTCTTGGGATGCTGTTTGTCTCAGGATTAAGGACTTTTTTTTAGATAAACCTAAGTGCTTCCTTGTTCAAATCACTATCATTAGGCCTAGGAATTTCTGAAACTTTCTGGCTTGTGAAAAATTCCTTTCCTAAATTTTCAGGAGAACTTAAAGTTTTTGACAAGTGTAGCTCCTTGTCCATTTCCCTCAGAGTTTTGGAGTTGCATATATTATGTGAGCAGAGATGGGGGAATAGATGACTGTGATGAAGTTTTAGAATATAGGTGAGGTTCAGTGGGGTGAGGCCAGGAGCTGACGACCAAGAAAAAATGCTTGAGACATCTTTAGTGCAAAATGGTGGTTTATCAAAGCACAGGTGACAGGACCCATGGGCAGGAAGAGCTGCTGCTCTGGGGTTGTGAGGGGTGGCAGGTTAAGTACCACAGAGTTGGGGGGAGGTAAGGAAAAGATTGGTTTCAGTAGAACTTTTTCATATGCTAAAGAGGACATATAAGATACCAGATACCAGAGGCCTTGCCATTGCCAAGGTCATTTTGCTCTCTAGCAAGGTATTAAATTAAGATGGGTGGGAGATTCCTAAAGAATGTCACATATGTGCCACCCAGGAGTGGGGGTGGGGGAAGGTTGGAGGGTGTCAGCTTTTGCTTTGTCCTCAGCCAGCCTTCTGTTCCTTCATCAACAGTAAAGGAGATTTTCTTTTGAAAGGGAGAATATAGTTTGGTTAACAAATCGAAAACAAACAAAAGAACAAAGATGCAGTACACTGATATTAATTTTAAGTTAGGAAGACTTTGGAAGAGGTCTATTTTATAGATATTTTGTTCTTTGACATTTCACCATTTGTTTGGGATGAGTTATAGCCAATAGGATGTCACTTGTCTATAATATAGCAAGCCTAGCTATGTGTATCTGACACTTGCCCCTCAATTTCACTTGGTTATTACTGACACATTTATCACCATCTAAATTACAAGAGGCAATCTTAATGTAAAGATCAATATACCCTTTATAGAACAACTTTAATATAATAATGATATCTCTTGTCATAACAAACTAGTGTTTATCTCATTCATCTCATTGTAAACTATAGGTCCTCAGATCGCTTCTTACAGAGAACATTTTCTGTCAGTATGATCTTGTCTAAGTTATGATGCATTACAGAATAAATGAATTTGCTTGGCTACTGTTTCAAGTGACAAGTTCAATTAAGAATGTTTGTGCTTGTATGTCATATTTGCTAGTTAGTCTGTCTTCTATCAAACTAATTTCTCTTGTAAAATTTTATCAAAAGGAGAAAATTCATTTGGACCTTGCATAAGGCTATTACAAAGATAAACTTTATTTTTGTATTCTTTGCTTTACTAAACTAATGGCAGGAAACATTTAACAAATTTAGTATTATTATATAATTATAGACTGACAAAAATCACAATAGAAAAATAGATGAAATGTATTCTAATAACACCTCTGATACTATTCAGATAAAAGTGTTTATTCATAGAAGGAATTAAATAAATGAAAGAAAATGGGATTGGGAGGGAGACAAACCATAAGTGACTCTTAATCTCACAAAACAAACTGAGGGTTGCTGGGGGGAGAGAGGTTGGGAGAAGGGGGGTGGGATTATGGATATTGGGGAGGGTATGTGCTTTGGTGAGTGCTGTGAAGTGTGTAAACCTGGTGATTCACAGACCTGTACCCCTGGGGATAAAAATATATGTTTATAAAAAATAAAAAATTATACTTAGAAAAAAAAGAAAAAAAATTATTTTTAAATATTGTTATAGAATAAAATATTGGTGAAGCCAACTTTTTATGCAATTTTGTTTCTAAATTAATTTTCCATCTCATCTACTAAAGAAATGACACATGAAAATAGTTCTAATTTCTGTGTGACCATGTTAAGCAGAGAGTGAATTTTCAGAGCTGGCTTCACTGATAATATTGTTCTAAGGTTAAGTTTAATTGCATCCCAGGAAGATGAAAAAGAAAATGCAGCATAAATGATGGTTCTCACTTTTCTTTGAATATATGAGTCCTTAATCTAGTGAACTATAATTAAACATTTTAATATTCTCCACCTTGTTCTCTTCTATATTTCTAGCCCAGAAGTGATGCTTGCTAGAAACACCTCTAAAAATTGCATCAATTATAACCTTCTTTGAATTTGAATTAAAACTGTTATCTTGCTTTCTTTTATCTCTCTGGAAAATTATATCAAAATGTATTCTAATTTTCCTTGTATTCCTGGATAAAATTTATTTTTACCTAGCTGTTTACCAGCAAGAACAATAAACCTAGGATGATAACACTAAAATTGAGTCATTTGATTACTTGTAATTCTACATTCTAGCAAACTTTGATAAATTATTGTGGATATTCCTAGAGTCAAGAATTTTTATACTTTAATTTTATAGTGTATTTGTTTTTCATTACCTTAAAATTCCTTATTGTCAGTGTACAATACTGTCCTGTTTATTTGTATATGGTGAACCCAAACCCAAGGGAACAATAAAATATCTTGAAAAAAAAAGCAATTTTTATCATTTCTTGAAATTTAAACCACAAAAGCTGCCAATTAGAATTTCTTTGTATTACAAGAGGAAATACAAATCTATGTTTCTTTCAAAGTAAATCATGTTTAATACCTTTTTAGAAGATATATATGAATTTTTAAATAATTCCACCAAAACTTCTTGTGTTTTGAGGTTTTTTTTTTCAGGTGATCATCTTTTTCTAGATTGTGCATATAGGAAGGTAGTAACTAATATTTTATAAAAGGAAAAAATTCACTAACCAAGCTCAAATACATGAGGGCAGTAAAGAGAATTGGTTGAGATAAATGGAAAAGTTTGGAGTTCTACAAATAGAAAAACACACAGAAAACTGACAAACAGAGAAAAAGTATTCTAAGCACTTTAAAGTTTTCTTGAGACCCTATAGTGTACAAGTTAGCAGCACTTTACTGTATTTTACCAAAAATTTTCAGCAAGCTCACATGTGCTGAATTAAAAGTTTCTAAACTTCGTCACAATGACATGATTACTAGGAGATCCTTATATGTAAACAATGTGAATTTTATTATCAGGGAATACCAAATATATCCCCAACAGCATACTGTTAATTTTCAGAAAAGCAAGAATTCATAGGCCTGGTCAATTTATTCTCCATTTATTAAGAGTCCCCCCCCCCAAAAAAAAAAAATCAAGTACCCATGAAAAAAGCTTTTATAGATGCCCAGTCCTGCCTGATGGGAGAATTTTCAGGAGGGAGCTAGGTAAGTTGCTGAGTAGCCAGGGGCAGAATGTAACTTCAGTTAGCAGGTTATTATCAAAATGTGACCCCTGCCAAATGGTGGTAAAAATACTCTCTCTGCACTTAATCCTTTTCCTTTATTCTTCCTTTCCTTGCCTTATCATCTGTGTGGTAAAGTCAAGTCTCCTGTATGGCCTTGGGACTGCTCAGCCTACTCTACTATTATAGACTGTTTAGGTCTGCCATGGACAAGGCTTGCATAGCTCCTCTTTGTTGTCAAGCCCAGGTAGTCAATAGACTTTAGTGGCTTTCAAAATATCAAATCCTTAGTTTTCCTGGTTGTCAAATATATTCATACCAAATAAAACAAACAAACAAATAAGGAAACTTCCCTAAATAATGTTTTATTTATGCAGAATGAGTGAACAAGTTCAGGGATGTTAGGTCCTAACCAAACACCAATCTTTAAAAATAGCCTACAGGTGATTCACAGACCTGTACCCCTGGGGATAAAAATATATGTTTATAAAAAATTAAAAATTAAAAAAAAAAGGGATGCAGGAAGCAACAACTCTTGTTTTCTAAAATAAAAATCTAAAATTATTTCATATAAAAAATAAAAAATAGCCTACAGGAACTTCGGCACTATCTTAGTTTGGCTTGGGCTTCCCTAACAAAATATTCTAGACTGGGTGTCTTAAAAAACAGAAATTCATTTTCTCTCAGTTCTGAAGGCTGAAAATCTGAGATCGGGGTGCCTATCATGGTTGGCTTCTGGTGAGACCTCTCTTCCTGTCAGCCTTTTAGCTGTGTGCTCACATGGCCTTTACACTCTGGTGGGGAAAAGAAAGAGAAAAAGTTCTCTGGCTTCTGTTATAAGAGCAGTAACCCTATCAGATCAGAGTCCTACCTTTATGACATTATTTAACCTTGGTTACTTTCCTAGATTGTCCATCTCCAAATATAGCCACAGTAGAGGTTAGGGCAGCTTATGAATTTGGGGGGAACACAAATATCTTGTCCATTAAAGGCACTATTTTATCTGTGAAAGAATGAGAAGGGAAAGTATTTTTAAAAATACCTTTTAAAATCCTACATCTCCTTAAGAGATGAAGCAGAAATACATCCAGAAGCAGTATGAGTACATGTTTTCAGCTGAATAAAGATGAGAAAAGGCTAAAGAGGGAGAAAAAGGACAAATGAAAAAGAGAAAATCACTCCCAAGTAATTAGAAGATGGCCTTTAAAAACTAAGTATATACCTAAAGACAAAATAAAATCAGAACTGAAAGTTTTTAAGTGACTTAATCATCTGTCTTATATGAACAAGTTTTAATGAAGGATTTTTTTTAGCAACTGACTGAACTTTAGATTGAACTGTAAATTGCTGCTTCTACTTTGCCCACGCTGCTCAAAGTTTGAATTTCTGTCAAAGCTGCCAAAGAAAACCTGAACAGATCAAGCCAGCACTGTCATTTCACTGTGGCCACATTATGAGGAATTAGTCCTAATGAGAGATGACTTTGTGAAGGGGGCCACCCAGATGGATTAGGAGACAGCTCCTGAACACTCACCTTGAAAGGAAGCTTCATGCTGAGTTGTGCGTAATGTAGGATTTTTTAAAAATCCAATATGGAATAGGATACAAAGTGTGAGAGTACAGAAGGTCCTTGACATTTACTGGTGGAAGATTGCATTTAATTCACATGATAACAATTTATCATTGACGGAATTTCAGAAAGAAAAATATTTGGGCCTAGAAAGTGACCATACAAATAATCATAAAGAAAGTTAAGAACAAACTTCAGACAGAAATGACTGGACAAGGAGAACTTTGAGAATTATATGAAGGGATGAATATAATGAATATTTTACTGATGATAAGAAAAGAAAGGGGAAAATTAAGATAAGTGAAATTTAAAAAAATAGAATTTAGAAAGTAACAGGTGGTTTAAGTTTAAATTTTAAGTTTAAATTTTAAAATGGGAAACTAATGTCAGTACTGATGATAAGGATAAAATTAGGCAATAAAGAGGTTTCAAGAAGAAAGATCAGGTGATATATGCATTTTTCCACTGAATTTTGGGTACTCAAGGAATGATTTGGAAAACACATTTCACCAGCAAAGGAAAAAAGTTTTATTTGGAAGTTATTTGTACAAAAATCCCGTGACATTAATACTACTAACATAGATTTGTGTTTATTAATTTAGAAATCATTTGTAGTGTTATTGCACATTTTATTCATATAATTCTAGGTAGAATTATTTGATGGTTTATCCAGTTAGTATTTATTACTATAATGATAGGACCTACTAATATCTACAATAGGTCAATAGAAATTAAGACAGATATTGCTTTATAGTTACACTCTGAAATATTTCCCAAACTTTAATTTTTGGAGTAAACACTTACTTTAGAATATTAATATAGAGTTATAGTATTAAAATGTGAAGATTATTGTAATAAAAATCCTTTCTCCCTCCTTTATTTTTTAAATATTTATTTATTTTAGAAAGAGAGAGCATGTGCTTGTGGGGGAGGGGCAGTGGTGAGAAGGCAAGACTCCCTACTGAACATGGAGAATCTTTCTTTCTTTCTTTCTTTCTTTCTTTCTTTTTTAGTATTCTATTTATTTATTTGAAAGAGTGAGAGATCATGAGCGGGGGTAGGGACAAAGGGAGAAGCAGACTCCACACTGAGCAGGGAGCCTAACTCAGGGCTCAATCCTAGGACCCTGCGATCATGACCTCAGCTAAAGCAGATGCTTAACCGACTCAGCCACCCAGGCACTGAGATGGAGAATCTCAAGCAGAATCTCAAGCAGACTACACATGGAGCCCAAAGCCTGGACCCTGGTGGGGCCTGAATTTGGACCCTGATATCATGACTGGAGCAGAAATCAAGAGTCAGATATTTAATCAACTGAGCCATGGAGGCCTCCTGTCTCTACTTCCTTTAAAAGAGTAAATCACTTCTGTGTGTTAAGACCCTCTTTTGAACATACTTGTTTGCTCACAGTCTTGGCCCTAGAATTCATCACCTGACTCTGTGGTAGATTTCCTGCAACTCCAGTGCTCATTTAGAGTAATGTTTAAGGTGTTTGGGGATATTTCTCTTAAGCAGAGTACTATTATGAAACAATATCAATGGTATCCCAGTCTGAACTTACCATGCATTCCCTGCTGGAATTTAAACTTATCTAGGCTATATCTAGAAAGCTTGTAGAGCAGATTGATTAAATTCTGAGGAGCCTCTTGAGAGAGACTTCTCATCCTAAAGGATAAAGGATAATGTTGGTCTAGTAAAACCAAAATCGTATCAGCAAAGGCAGAATATCTTGATATTTCTTTTGCCCTATCCACTATTTCTTTTGCATTTTTTGTCCTAGACAACCACCAATTCTGCATCCTTTTACAATAGATCAAATTCAACTTTTAGAGTTTTTTAGAGTTTTTAATGCATTATTTTTTTTCTGACTTCTTTCACTCAGCCTAGTGTTTTCTGTGCCATTACTTTTTATTGCTGAGAATTGTCCTCTTTTACTCACTTAGTGGTGGAAATTTGGGTTGTTTTCTTTCTTTCTTTTTTTTTTTAACATCTGTGAATAAACTGGCTGTAAATATTTGTTTATGGCTATTTTGGGTACCTATACTTTTTGTGAACCTATATTTTTTCTTTGACTAAATACATAAGAATGGAGTTGCTGGGTAATATACTAAGTATGCATCTAACTTTATAAGAAACAATCAAATTCTTCTCCAAATAAAGTGTTCCATTTTACATTCACATTTAATATTATCAGTTAGCCATTCTATTATTAGTGGGTATGATATTTCAGCAAAACAACACTTCATTGTGGTTTTAGTCTGAATTTTCCCCATGGCTTATGGTGTTAAACTTGTTTTCCCATGTTTATTTGTTATCTGCATACTTTTTTGGTGGAGTGTCTATTCAAATCTTTTGCCATTTGTAAGTTGGGTTTGTTATTTCTTTCTTAAAATTTAAGTGTTCTTTATACATTCTGGATATGAGACCTTCATAAGATATACAATTTGCAAATATTTTCTCCCCATCTGTGGCCTATACTTTCATTCTTTTAACATCTTTTGCAGAGCAAGATTTTAATTTAGCTACGGTCCTTTCTATAAATTTATTTTGTGCTTTTAAATCATGCTGAAGAAATCCTGTCCTGTTTCCTTCTTTTTTTTTTTTTTTTTTCCTGTCTCCTTCTAACAAAGAATTTCTTCTATACGTTTCTCAAGAAGTTTTGGTTTAGGTGTGAGCTTTATTAAGGATAAAATTTAAGTACATGCTCCATGTAAGGTTAATTTTTGAGTATGGTGTGATGTGCTCATTGGTTTTGTTTGTTTATTTGTTTATTTATTCATTTAATATGGCTACTCAGTTGTTCCTATACCCTTTTGAAAAGGTTATACTTTCCCCATTAAATTACTTTGAGGGTGTTTAAAAAAATCAATGGCCAGTTTCTGGCCACTATATTCTGTTTCATTGATCTCAATGTTCAGACTTAATAACACAACGCCTTGAATCTTTTCCCAAGTGCCCTCAGTGTTTATTTAATTCCCTGCTTTAAGGTAGGACAGACATTTCATAGATACTGAGGTTCTGTGATTTGAAGGTCACAAGCCTACATCAGAGAATTGTAGTTTCATATCTCAAAATTAGATAGCATAAATATCCAATTTAGTTCTTTTCTTTTTTTTTTTTTTAAATTGTTTTGGCTATTCTAGAAATATTTTGCCCTTCTTTAAAAGTTTAGAATCAGTATGTCAGTTCTTATAGAAGTCTGCTGGGATTTTGGTTGAGACTGCATTTAGTCTCTAGATCAATTTGGAGGGAATTAAATTTTGATAATATTGAGTCATCTAATCCATGAAGATAGTATATCTCTCAATTTATTTAGGTTTTCACATTTTCTCAGCAATGTTCTGTGATTTTCTATGTATATTTTTTAAATTTTTTAAAATATTCCTTGTTTTCATTCATATTAAAAAAAGGAAAATTTAAAATTTAAGTTTGAAATCTTTATTATTAATATATAGAATACATTTGTTTTTTATATATTGCCCTTATATTCTGAGACCTTGTTAAATTTTATGAATTTTAATAGCCCTATACCATTTCAAACAATATGTGAGCTGCTCATTTTCCTTTACAAAATGTAAAATTAGTTTTTGCTGGAGTCTAAATTGCTCATTCCACTTTTTGCTCTTTTCTTGATAATTAGGCTCTGCTGAGTCTCTTGGTCTAATATGCAAGTTATAGGAGAAAATCATAAGAAAGTTCACTTTAGAATTCTTCTGCTACTTTAGGAATTATTATATTCTTCCTAGCATACTATTTCCATCTACTTTCCTTTAAAGTCTAATATTTTATGAGACACATATCTGCTGCTCATATACAGTGTGTAGACATGTTAATATCAATCTTTAAAGATCTTTTTAAAAAATTATTTATGTTTATTTATATTTTCATTTTTTCTTTTTAAAAGTTTTTTATGTAGTTAACATACAGAGCAAAATTGGTTTCTGGAGTAGAATTCAGTGATTCATCACTTACATACAATACCCAGTGCTCAACATAACAAGTGCCCTCCTTAATACCCATTATGCATCTAGCCCATCCCCCACTAATCTTCCTCCACCACTTTCAGTTTGTTTCTATCATAAAGAATCTCTTCTGGCTTGTTTCCCTCTCTCTTTTTTTTCTTTCTCCCTTCCAATATGTTCATCTGTTTTCTTTCTTAAATTCCACATATGAGTGGAATCATATGTATTTGTCTTTCTCTAACTGACTTATTTCACTTAGCATAATATACTCTAGCCCCATCCATGTCATTGCAAATGGCAAGAGTTCATTCTTTTTGATGGATGAGTATTTCCATTATATATATATATATAATGGAAATAAATACATATATATATATAGAGAGAGACCAGATCTTCTTTATCCATTTATCAGTCAATATACATTTGGGCTCTCTTTAAGTGGGGAAAAATGCATATTCTTCTAGATAATCATCTAAAAACTTTAAGTATATAAAATAAATAATTTTTATAAGATTTCGTGAAAACGTTTCTAGGCATTATTAAACATACAAAGCTTAAAAGAAGCCTACCTGGGGTGCCTGGGTGGCTCATTGGGCTAAAGCCTCTGCCTTTGGCTCAGGTCATGATCCCAGGGTCCTGGAATCGAGTCTCACATTGGGCTCTCTGCTCAGCGGGGAGCCTGCTTCCTCCACTCTCTCTCTCTCTGCCTGCCTTTCTACCAACTTTTGATCTCTGTCTGTAAAATAAATAAATAAAGTCTTAAAAAAAAAAGCCTACCTGTGCTTAAGATGAAACAAATGTAAAGCCTCTAGTGTATTCTAGAATCAACATAATATTTTTCAATGATGTAAAACATATATTTTGAATATGAGCTGGATATGATTAACAAGAATTATCATTTATCCAAAAGAAATGTTTTTAATAGGGTCACTCTTTTATTTAGTAAGTTGCTATATAATTGAATGCCTGCTTATGAAATCATAATCCACTCCAATGGTATTTTAAAATAAGGAACTTGATCCATTGACAGACACGCCTTTGCTTGTCTTACCATAAAGTAGCAGCAAACAAAATGAAAACCAAAGTTTGCTAAATTCTCCTCATTGCCCCAAATTCTTACATAATACTCTGAAAAAGCAAAGATAAGTTACTTTATAGTTTCAATATTTTCCCCCTTATGACAGTGCTCCCTTCTTCTCATTCTTCTTCATTTTCATTAAAAGACCCTTGCAACCCTTTTTGATGGCATGGAGCTAAAACATTTTTCCTGACACAGCATGGAGAAGGGCATCTACCAGCGTTAGAAAAAAAAAACTAATTAGCATGAAATTCTGGCATTCATTAGAAATAACAAGCTATCCACTTACCATGTCCAAGGGAGCATGGTGAATAACAACCCATAAGCAATATGCCAATCTCATGGGCTTTTGGTTTTAAAATGTGTATATGACCCAGTTCTCACTAAGAGGACAAGCATATGAAGGAAAGAGTGCTGAAGTAGACTCTAGGAACATTTTTCCTTGTTAAATATCATCATTCATCATTAAGAGACACTGTCTCATCTTTTCCTAGATGTGCATGTCTGTATCTGAAAGTGTTAAAATCTTGTTCTAGACCCAATGATGAAATCAAGAAGGCAAACAGTGGAGAGATGAAAAGAACTTGGATCCTTACTGATATTTCTCAGTCACTAAATCAAATAACTCTTAAAACCACTCTATCTCTTGATTTGATAATGTATAAGATAAATAAAACATCTTTACAGTTTAAGACAACTTGAGTCAGAGTTATTGTTCCTGTGGTTGAAGCACAAGAATAAGTAGAAATCAAAACTAGAGATTAAGGTAGGTTTTCAGACACACTGCTCACCAAGAATTTGTGTGGATTCCATCTTTGACAATGGAGTAACCTTCAGAATGCCAAAGTGTCAATAAGGGAGCAGCAGATTATTTCCAGGTCCTACTCACTGGTATGGCACTTCCTACTACATAGTTGGGTCAAGCTCTCATTTATCAAGGGAATAAATACTTGTCCAGGGAATAAATTATCATCCACAATTGCACAGAACAGTGGCAGTCAGGCAGTGAATGATTCACTGGGTATTTAAACCTTATTTCTATTGTCATTTTATCAGGTACATTTCATTAGCCCAAAAGTGAAATCATTCTCTCAGAGAAAACTTACAACTCCCAGTGTACAATACTATAGCTCATAGTGGTTGTGACACCATTTTAATGTGCCTTGGCTCCCTATCTCTAGGTTGCTCAAACTTCCAGATGAAAAACTATGGAACAAAAGAGAAAGCACAAACCCTCCAGCATTAGGGGTAAAGTGGAGAAGAGAGACTCTTAGAAAAATAAAGCTACATTGAAATGTCTTCCTGCATGATTAGATAAATTGGCCAATTGATCAGAAAATCAGAAATGCATACCTCTTATCCCTTTCATTCATAAATTCCCTCCAGTATCTGTACTAGTTCAATTAGACAGTGGAGTAAGAACAAAAGCAGCATTACTGAACTATATAATACACACTAAGTGCATTAAGAAGCACTATTTAAAATTATTTCAAATAGCTTAGACACATTATACTTTTATGATGCACATGCAAATATGCCATTTTATTTTCTAAACCCATTTAACGAGAAATAGAACATGAAAATTTCTTTTTTTTTTTTTTTTGGATATTTAAATTTTATTTTTTCAGTGTTCCAAGATTCATTGTTTATGTATCACACCCAGTGAGAATATGAAATTTCTAATCAAATAATAATTATTATCTTTTAGAGTTGAGTGAGATAGAGGGAGAGATAGGAATTCATCACCAGAGAAGATATCCCCCCTATTCCATCTCCAGGACATTCTCATGCTCCTAAATAATACAAAAGTAGACATGGTTTTATATTGCATATATTTATTACTTTTTTAAAAAATTTCCCTACCATGGACCATGCTGAGACTTCCTCATATTTGAGCTCTAAATTTGTAAGGAACAAAGGAAAATAGTAATTGGGTACTTGCAAAATTTACCTAACTCAACCATAGCTCATCCTGGTCTATCTGAAATAAGAAAGTATGAATCTACTATTTGACTTTGCAGCGCAAGTAGAGAGAGCCTTTTCAAAAGAGTTTCAGAGAAACTTATAAATAACATATTGCCAATTAAGGAACACCATTAAATAACAACACCTCCATTCATTGGATGCTTGCTCACTCTGTGCCAAGAACACTGAGCAACTTAACAAGTATTATTCCAAGGAATTCTCAGAAAACAACATAACAACATAAGTATTATTTACAGATAAGGAAACAGGAGTTTAAAGCAGCTTAGTAATCATTCATGGTCACACTGCTTATTAGTGTTGGAGCTGAGGTTTAAACTAAGTTTTCTGGAATTCCATCTTGTGTATTTAATCAATCAATACTTGCCCCTATCAATAATGGAAAATGGAAATTTAGAAATCTATTAAGCTAAATAAACAGTGAACCCTCATAAAAAGATACAATTGTTATTTTGGAACCTATTTGAACGAAGAATAGTTATATATATAAACATCTCCTACATATGGGAAGAAAGAATGTATTTACACAAAAAACAAGAAGAGAATTACAAGTATATGTGGCTATAATTAGAGCTGTTATTTACAACAGGAAATATAAATCAAATCCAAGTACTCAGGGAGAGAATTAAGAAGTACCTTAAAATTATAATAGCTCATATCCAAATAGAATTTACTCCCAAAGCAGGATAGCTCAAGATAAAGAAAACAATTTATAAATATTATACATCACATCAAAGTAAATATATAGGCAAGAATTACAAAAAATATATGATTAAGTATGAAACATTTATAACTCTAATTTTAAAAATATATTTTAAGAAAGATATGTCCTTAACCTAGTAAAGATTACTACTTTAGCAACTTTAACAAACATACTCCATGCCTTTTGAAGCTGGAAATACAGACTTTAAAATATAATTCAATTGAGATAAATTTTGTATTGAAGAAATTCAGGGAAACATGCAGAGATAGCATAATCTAGTGTGATCTGATCAAGAAAGATGCTTGAAGCTTAAGGATGGATAAGAAAAGGCTATGTGAAAGGGGAAGAGGTGAACACTTCAGGCAGAGGGACCAGTACCTCCAAAGGGACCAGAGAGAGATAAGATTATGCTATATTCAAGGAACCAAAAGGTCCAGTGTGCTTGGGGATGGGGTGGGGGAGGGGTGGAGGAAGGAAAAGGAAAGCAGTATGAGAAAGGAGAATGTGGCAGAAGACTTAAGATCTATATCTTAAAGATATGGTCATTTGAAGTTTTGTTTTGTTTTTGTTTTTTTTTTAAAGATTTTATTTATTTATTTGACAGAGAGAAATCACAAGTAGATGGAGAGGCAGGCAGAGAGAGAGAGGGAAGCAGGCTCCCTGCTAAGCAGAGATTCCCGATGCGGGACTCGATCCCAGGACTCTGAGATCATGACCTGAGCCGAAGGCAGCGGCTTAACCCACTGAGCCACCCAGGCGCCCCTATTTTGTTTTGTTTTTTAAGAGAGAGAGAATGTGCATGATCAGGGTGAGGGTCAGAAGAGGGAGGGAAAGGGAGAGAAATAATTCTTTTTTTTTTTTTTTTATAAACATATATATTTTATCCCCAGGGGTACAGGTCTGTGAATCACCAGGTTTACACACTTCACAGCACTCACCAAAGCACATACCCTCCCCAATGTCCATAATCCTACCCTCTTCTCCCAAGCCAAACCCCCTCGCCCCAGCAACACTCAGTTTGATTTGTGAGATTAAGAGTCACTTATGGTTTGTCTCCCTCCCAATCCCATTTTCTTTCATTTATTCTTCTCGTACCCACTTAAGCCCCCATGTTGCATCACCACTTCCTCAGATCAGGGAGATCATATGATAGTTGTCTTTCTCCGCTTGACTTATTTCGCTAAGCATGATACGCTCTAGTTCCATCCATGTTGTCGCAAATGGCAAGATTTCATTTCTTTTGATGGCTGCATAGTATTCCATTGTGTATATATACCACATCTTCTTGATCCATTCATCTGTTGATGGACATCTAGGTTCTTTCCATAGTTTGGCTATTGTGGACATTGCTGCTATAAACATTCGGGTACACGTGCCCCTTTGGATCACTACGTTTGTATCTTTAGGGTAAATACCCAATAGTGCAATTGCTGGGTCATAGGGCAGTTCTATTTTCAACATTTTGAGGAACCTCCATGCTGTTTTCCAGAGAGGTTGCACCAGCTTGCATTCCCACCAACAGTGTAGGAGGGTTCCCCTTTCTCCGCATCCTCGCCAGCATCTGTCATTTCCTGACTTGTTGATTTTAGCCATTCTGACTGGTGTGAGGTGATATCGCATTGTGGTTTTGATTTGTATTTCCCTGATGCCGAGTGATATGGAGCACTTTTTCATGTGTCTGTTGGCCATCTCGATGTCTTCTTTGCAGAAATGTCTGTTCATGTCCTCTGCCCATTTCTTGATTGGATTATTTGTTCTTTGGGTGTTGAGTTTGCTAAGTTCTTTAATAGATTCTGGACACTAGTCCTTTATCTGATATGTCGTTTGCAAATATCTTCTCCCATTCTGTCAGTTGTCTTTTGATTTTGTTAACTGTTTCCTTTGCTGTGCAAAAGCTTTTGATCTTGATGAAATCCTAATAGTTCATTTTTGCCCTTGCTTCCCTTGCCTTTGGCGTTGTTCCTAGGAAGATGTTGCTGCGGCTGAGGTCGAAGAGGTTGCTGCCTGTGTTTTCCTCAAGGATTTTGATGGATTCCTTTCGCACATTGAGGTCCTTCATCCATTTTGAGTCTATTTTTGTGTATGGTGTAAGGAAATGGTCCAATTTCATTTTTCTGCATGTGGCTGTCCAATTTTCCCAGCACCATTTATTGAAGAGGCTGTCTTTTTTCCATTGGACATTCTTTCCTGCTTTGTTGAAGATGAGTTGACCATAGAGTTGAGGGTCTATTTCTGGGCTCTCTATTCTGTTCCATTGATCTATGTATCTGTTTTTGTGCCAGTACCATGCTGTCTTGATGATGACAGCTTTGTAATAGAGCTTGAAGTCCGGAATTGTGATGCCACCAACGTTGGCTTTCTTTTTCAATATCCCTTTGGCTATTCGAGGTCAACAGCAAGACAGAAGAAAGGGAAATTAAGGAGTCAATCCCATTTACAATTGCACCCAAAACCATAAGATACCTAGGAATAAACCTAACCAAAGAGACACAGAATCTATACTCAGAAAACTATAAAGTACTCATGAAAGAAATTGAGGAAGACACAAAGACATGGAAAAATGTTCCATGCTCCTGGATTGGAAGAATAAATATTGTGAAAATGTCTATGCTACCTAAAGCAATCTACACATTTAATGCAATTCCTATCAAAGTACCATCCATCTTTTTCAAAGAAATGGAACAAATAATGCTAAAATTTATATGGAACCAGAGAGAAATAATTCTAAGCAGGCTCCATACCCAGCATGGAGCCCAAAGCAAGGTTAATCCCAGGACTTCCCCACAACCCCAAGATCATGATCCTGAGATCATGACCTGAGCCAAAATCAAGATTCTGATGATTAACCACCAAACCACTCTGGCACCCAAAGTCACTTGAAGTTTTTAATCAAGATCATTTTCATTTATTTGTTCTTTCTTCCAGTTACTCAATTATGATTCATGGACCAGACTGTCCTATATATTGGGATATGGTAGGGAACATAACAAAGCTCTGTTCCCACTAAGTTCTTGTGGGGAGAATATAATCTATAAATAAAATTAAAATTAATACATTAAAATTAAGGAACTTATAAGTATTATTAACAGAAAGAAAACTGGAAAAAAATCACAAATATGTGGAAATCAAACCACACACTTTTGAACAACAAATGGGCCAATGTTAAAGACCTTGAGATGAATGAATATGAAACATAACATGCCAAAATTGGTGGCAGTGAAAACAGTGTTCAGAGAGAAATTTATAACATAAATGCCTACATTTAAAAAGAAGATTTTGAATAAACTAATTGTACATTTTAAAGAATTAACTTATGAAGAGCAATTTAAACACCCAGCTAGTAGAGGGAGGATATAATAAAGATTAGAATATAAATAAATCAAATAGAGAGTAGAAAATTAGGCATTCACTTCCATCTACATAAAAAACAAAGGTGATTATAAACATGAGGGTAAAATTGTTGAGGTCTCTATATGAAGCAAATAAAATGGCATGATTTGGAACAAATTATAGAACTCAAGGAAAGATACTCTATTAAACCTGTAGCATTTTTGTTCCTGGGAATAGGTATTGTAACAATGAAATTATGAAGAAGGAAATATAATTGTTAAAAACATCAATGGAATGAATGATAATGCCATGTTTCCAATAGCAAATACTTTCTTATATAATAAGGGTTGTCAAACGGGGCTTCCCCAACCAGAATTTGGATAATTAAGGTTTTAAACTTATTGAAAAACTTAAAAAAAAAAAAAAACAACTCATTGACTCCACAGTAAACAATAATGACCATAACATAAATGTGAATTGATTTTCAGTTATTAGAATGGACCCATAGACAGAAGATAATAGACATTGTTATATAAAATGAGCTAGAAAGGGAGAAAATTAAAAGTGACAAACTTGACAATATAAAAATAAAGACACAATTCTGAGAAGTAGGGAGCAGAATTACTAGGAGGGAAGGAGACATTAGGGAAAGGTAGACAAATTGACATAATTGTGTCATAGCATGGAGAGGCCAGAAAGCTCTATGCAGTTGAAGGAAAAAAAATTGAACATATTGATATATAAGTATAAGCAATAGAAAAACAAAAATATATATATAAAATATTCCTACCAAGTAGGTCAAAAAGTGGCTTAAATGGGCACTTGGGTGGCTCAGTCAGTTAAGTTTTTGCCTTCAGCCCACATCATGATCTTAGAGTCCTGGGATTGTGTCAGGCATCAGGCTCCCTGCTCAGAGAGGAGTCTACTTCTTCTCTTCCCTCACCCAACTTGTACTCTCTTTCTCTCAAATAAATAAACAAAATCTTACAAAAAAAGAAAAGTAGTTTGAGGTAATAAATTCTTAGTAAGCTTAGAGTTCTATTTTTTACAACAGGGATTTAAAATATAAAACTCAAAAGTAAAAAATAGTGGTGAAATCATATTATTTAAGACCATGAACCTAAGTAGAAAATCAAATCAACTTATTTTTATTATTAATTTTTTGGTACCATTGAATTGTTTTTCAAAAAATATTTAAATTTATTTATAAAATTAACTATAAGAGAATTAAAGAATATTTCAGAAAGTAAAGAAAATATTATCTCAAGAGTGTGTCCAGATTATTTTTTAAATTCTCTAAAAGAACAGGTTGTCAGCGACTTCTCAATGTACTGAAAAAGTAACCAGACAGTGCCCTGAAAGGGGAGAACTATATTATGTCAAAGGCTTGTAAGACTTATGGCTGTAATCAGGAAGTTCAATAATTTCCCTTCCTCACAGAGCAGACAATCAATCAGCCAGTGAGCCAGCCATCTTGGAGAAACCATCTTTCACTGTCATTTCATATTGTTTTTGGAGTCATAATCAATGCAGCACTTTATCAAATGAAACTAAGAAGAGCAAATATTAAATGAAAGAGACCATAAAATCATTATTTTCAGATGGCATGCTATCTACCTGAAAAAGGGTAAGGAATTAGAACTGATAAATTAGTTTAATAAAATAGTCAAAACCAATGCAAATATGCCAAATTCAAAGTACTCAGTTACATCAGCTACATCTAGTTAATACATATAATGAAGGGAAAGATAGCACCTGACATAAACAAATAAATATATGAATCTGTAGGGGAAAAAACAAAACAAAACAAAACAACAACAACTTTTGAAACGGTTGCCTCCTAAGCTTTCCCAGCATTTAGGTCTGTTTGCTCCACTATTCGTTGACATCAAAACCCAAATGCACTTTTCTCATGAGTTATTTTACTTACTCTCTCAGCTAACCACAACTTTTTTTTTGAAGACCTCTTTTTTAAAATTTTGATTATACTAAACCTTCCAAAATTATCTTCCCACTTTACTCTCTGATCTTTCTTCATGTAGCTTCCTCCTCTTCCTGATCTACTCTGTTTTAAATACTAAATTTCTTAGAGTTTGGTCCTCAGCGCATTTTCCTGATCACTCTACAAACCCATCTCACGCCCTTCCATAGCAAGTTTCCACTTCATAGAGATGACTGACAAAATCCTGATATCAGCCTGTACTGCTTCCTAATGTTAAGGGCAGCTCCACATTCCTCACATTCCAAATGCCATGTTTCACACATAGAATTTATAATTTCCCCAACTTCAGATATCAGTGCATGACTCCAGCATCAATCTGCCAAGCAAGTCAGGATTCTGAGTGTGATATTTGATTCATCCTTTTCTTTTCCCTCACTCATCTCAACTATCATACAAGCCTATAAAATGTTTTTTAAATATACCTGGGATTTATCAATTCTTATCTTCATTTGTACAATTCTAGTTATATCTACCACCATTTCACATGGATTATTACCCTGGGCTCTGAACTGCTTTCCTCTATCCTCCCTTCTGAGTCCCTTTGATTCTTTTCTAGAAGCAACAAGGGCCACCACTTAATCTTTTTTTTTTTTAATTTAATTTAATTTTTTCAGTGTTTTAAGATTCATTGTTTATACACCACACCCAGTTACTATTATTCTCCTACTTGCAACATTTCAATTGTTCACCATCTCTCCTTAGAATACAGTCTGAACATAAAATAACTGCTAAGATCATCTGGTTACTGGGTAATTTTTTTGTTTTCTGTTTTTCATTTTGGCATAACTCATTTCTCAACATACCTCATATAGTTAGCAATTCAACTACACTGAGTTTCTTCCAATCCCTTAAAACTATTTTTCTTCTGGGTTTGGGCATGTTGTTTCCTATGTTTAGAATACTCTTCCCTATATACCCTGCTTTGACAATTACTCCTATTCATTCTGTTGGTCTCAGTTTAAATCACGTCATTGACTGTTAAACTGTACCTGATGTTCTTCCTATGTATTTCTGCAGCACACCCCACTGTCCTTTATCATCTGTATTATCGTTAGGTCTCCCACTAGGTTGTAACCTCTTACATGGCTAGAGGAATGCCCATTTTATTCATTCAACAAGTGCCATATAAAACTTGGCACTTGTTAAGCACTCAACCTTGCTTCCTACTTCATAGAGACATAATTCTCTCAATTTCTGAAGGCTTTACCTATAAAAATTTACATCTGTGTAACCTTTCTCATTTTCTTCATTCTCAAATACAGATCATCCTGTTTGTCTTTGCAGTCTAGGTCAATCATATGTGTTCTTTTTCCAATATGCTTCAGACTGGACATTTGCTCTTCACTCACCCTCAAGTATTTTAAACATTTCCCTTTTTAGTAGATTCTATACTATAAACTGTTCAAATTCTCTTGCTTACTAAAAATATCTGCCCTTGAGCCTGTTTTCATTGAAGTACTGTTCTCTTTCTTTTCCTTCACCATCAAGACCTCCAACAAAGTTTCTAAAATTGCTGCCTCCACACTTTCTTACTTTCTACTTAGTTCTAGAGGAGAATAAATTTACTAAAACAAGCATCAACCATTCCTCTACTGATCAGAAACCATTTGATGGCTTTGCATTACCACCAAGAAAATCAAATCATTTATAGTAGAACATAAAAGCCATCCACATCTTATTACTGCCTCATTACTACCATCTTTTATCCATGGTTCTTTTAAGAAACCAGAATTCCCAATGAGTCACTTGAATAAGAAATAAGTTCCTAGTGGCTTTATTGTTTCCTCCAATGTTGCCCCTGCACTGGATTCAAGAATATCTTCCCAAAACTCATTTCTACCCTGAACCTTGGAATGTGACCTTATTCAGAAATAGGGTCTTTACAGATATAATATAGTTAAACTGAGGTGCTACTTGATTAGGGTAAATCCTAATCCAAGACTGGTTTAGAAGGGACAAATTTGAACACAGAGAGATAAACAGAGGTAACTTCCCCATTATGAAGGCATAAAAGAGAACGCCATGCAAAGACAGAGTTAGAGATTACATTGGATCTACAAACCAAGAAAGGCCAAAGATTGCAGGCAACTACCCAGTAGTTGGAAGAAGAAATGAAGATATTCCCCTAAAACATACAGAGATCGTGTACTCCTGCTGATGCCTTGATTTCAAACGTCTAGCCTCCAGAACTATGAAAATCTAAGTTTGTCCTGTTCTAAGCCCTGGGAAACTAATAAGCTAGAATCAAGGCAATATATCTTGATAGTTGTTGGTTAAACACAAGTCAAAATCTCACTAGGTGATCACATAAATTTTAGGTTTTTTTTAAGTATATGGGATCTAGTTGTACCATTTTCTCCATAGTATTAGAAAGTTTCCTCTATTGTTATATTATCTAAATCAAAGGACATTAAAAATTTACATTTGGAACTGCTCTTAGTCAGTCAAGGTTTAGCAGATTATTTATTTATTTATTTATTGAGAGAGAGAATGTGAGAGAGAGAGAGTATAGGAGGAGGGAGCAGAGGGAGAGAGAGAAAGAATACTCAAGCAGACACCCCACTGAGCAAGGAGCTAAAAGAGTCAGACACAAAACTGACTGAGTCATCCAGGCACCCCAAGAAATGGTGTTTTAAACAACAACACAAAATAATCTCCATTGTCGCCGGTGTTCTTTTTCAGTCACTCTTGACAAGAAGTTTTCCTCGTAATTTATAAGCATTAACAAGGAGATGGCTAGATAGTGTGTTAAACAACTTCCTGAGTTAGGAGGGTCCATATTTGGCAAATCAGGGGTGGTACTTGTTTTGGTTGCTGCTGGACCTCAGGAACCAGTTGAGGTTTATACATTCATTTCACTTACATGTCTATTGGGAAGGCCAACGGACTTGTTTAGCTTTAAGGTAATGGCTATTTAATTTTTTGCTAGTAGGTTTTCCTGTATCTGTTACTTTTGAATGAAAGCGTGTGCATTTTTACATGCACACACACACACAAGCACATTGTAGCCAATCATTGTGTTGTATCTAAATCTGTGAAGATTATAAATTACTTTATTTGCATTCAGAAGGGAAGACAGAAAATTCTCAGTGAAATAAAAATGCTTAGTTTTGCTGGTTCAATAAAGCAGAAAAATGAGGCAAGACACTGATTTTCTTTTCTTTCACAATATTTATACTTCTGAAGGTTAGTGGATTTTTGTGGGGAAAAAAAATCTCGGTGATATTTTGGTTTAGAGTCTCAAAGCTAAAAAACATGAAAACTTGGTGAGAATGGGGAGACTACCTGACAGAGTAAAAAGGTCACCATTCATGCTTCATCCTCTTCTACAAACACAGAAACCTCTGGAGTGCACTTTAGGAAAATCCTGTCAGAAGAAACAGTGCCAGAAGCAACCCTTGATCAGAGCTATAACTGTAATCATAATAATTGCACTACTAAAAGTAATGAAAAATTATATTGGAATTCATCCTTGAAATATTCATGGCAAAGTACATATTCCTTCCATGCTGTTAGTCATTAGTCTCTGAAAAAGTACTGTGGGAGTAAATGTCAACTTAACTCCTTTTTCATTTAATATATCTGCTAAGTCAATAGACAGAATTTGGGAGAAGGGGGTGGGATTATGGACATTGGGGAGGGTATGTGATTTAGTGAGTGCTGTGAAGTGTGTAAACCTGGTGATTCACAGACCTGTACCCCTGGGGATAAAAATATATGTTTATAAAAAATAAAAAATTTAAAAAAAAAAAACAAATTCAGACACAGCAATTACATAGATGGACAAATGAGAGAGAAAACAAGTCTGTCTGATGTAGTGATATTCCAAGGAACACATTATTCGAATATAACTGTTACATTCCCCTGATGTTTTATTTAAAGAAGAAACTGCTTTATTACTGTTGTCAATGGAGGGCAAGTATTGTTGGTATGCTGGACATCTTGAGCTCCCAAGTTTGCTTCCATTTTGAAACATACTCCTCCAGGGAACAGGTAATAAATCCTACCCTCCTCCTGGATCTCTGAAGACAATGCTTCAGCTTATGCACAGCACATGTCAGTCCAGGCGTATTGGCGTATTTGTGAGAAGATGATGACCTTACAGAAGCCAGTGTCTTCCAAATAACAGACAGGTGGCAAAAACTAGACTAACAACACTGAGATGAAGAATAAAATAAATCAAGGGGTAAACAATATCATTTCAGGCTGGTTCACAGTGAGATGTACTTTGTCATTGAGTTTTGGTGTCAAAGAACTCTAAAGAAGATAAAGTTGGCAAAATAATTGATAGGTTACATCTAGCACACTCCATGGCATATTGGAAATTTAACATGTTCAGATCGGGAACTTCCCACATTATCATTAGCGCCTATGGGAAGCTTGACACTGATTCTATCACCTGTATTTCTCCTTTTCCAAAGACACAGCAGGTTTCTCTTTACATAAAAGTTGATTTGCTTTTTATCTCTTCTTTTCATTATTAAACTAAAATAGTTACTGACCAAGAAGATGGTGAGATTTTTCACTTCTTAAAGAAAGTTTAATTAGTGAAGTGGCCAGAGTTTCTCATCAGAATAGAGAAATGTGGCAGCTTCCTTGCACCGGTCTAAATGGGTGAAATATCCACCAGTTATTTTTCAGAATATTCTTCTAAAAGATATTGAGTGTTATTTATCATTACAAACAATTATTCCCCTAGAAGTAAAACTATTATTTTCTATTCTATATTCCACTGTGTGTTTTGGAAACTCATATTCTTTTTTTCTACAAAGTGCCTTTCATTTTCCATCTGATTTTTTAAAATAGTCCATACACCTTGTATAATGTTCAAAAAAATGAGATTTCCTCTAGTTACTGTGTGTATTTCTGCATTTACCTCTTTGATCTTCTTCAACTAAGAGAAAGATCGATTACCAGAGCTGTAAACTACCTTTCTCACTGGCTTATCTCTTTTTTATTCCATTTGATACTGAAGCTCCAGGAAATGCACTACTCAGAAGCTCAACATCCAGCTCAGATTTCTTCATAATCCCCATTCTATACTACCATCTTATAGGACTTGTATTAAAGATCAATAAGAGTTCTCAGCCTTACAGTTGTTTGATCCTCAATTATTTTATTTGGAAAAAATTAATAGACATATGTGTCAGTCATTGTGATAATCCCCTTAGAAGAAAGACAAGTAAAAAATTGGTAACTTTTTTAAGGCTATCCCAACATGGAAGGTACAAGAGTTATTCCTTCTATTCCTTCATTCCCGTTCCGTAGTGCACAGACCTGGTTTATAGCAGTAAGTCTCTGTATTTATTTTCCTGAGTGCTTTCTATTATAGCAAGATCACTCTCTATCTTGCCCAAAGTGGGCTAGACATGGAAGAGATGGTTTCTAGAAGCAGCACTCAATTAATGACTGGTAGGAATTAGTGTATTGATATTCTGGCTCCCTTTTCCTTTGGGTGGGATAATTCTGTGATTCCGGTTCACTTTCTCCCATAACTCCTCAGTGGGAAAAAGGTCCTGTAGCTTCTAGTGTTAATTTGCTTTAAAACAGACATTTCATTGGCAGTTTCCCCTTCATTTTTTCACTTCCTGTCTTAGTTTAGGATCCAGAAGCAGCTGATACAAAATTATTAGAAGCAGCTGATACAAAAATCAAAGACAAGTCCTTTATTTGGGATGCACAAGAAACAGTTGTGGAGGAATGAAGTGATACAAGGAAAGAACCAATCCATTCAATGTCCATTACAAAACTAGGGTTAACAAACTGTGGTTGCTAATTCAGGGAGTGTGGGGGGTGGGGGTGGGAAGAAATGCGTTCTTCACAGTTTTCCCTACCATAGGAGTGGAGACCTGGGATCACATACCAACTCCCATAAATTATTGATTGAGAGTTCTGGGATTTATTTAGTTCCCTGTACTTCCACTCTGCTAAATGAACCAACAGTGGTCTACACATTGGGGAAAGCCCATTCTCATGGAGATCAGATGCTGATTTTAAGGGAGGATAATAAGCATGTTGAAATGAAATGGTTTGAGAACACTGGTAGGATGCTGACAGTGTCTGCTACCCTCCTGCTACCCTCCTAGGATCATTTCTAACAAATTATTGCTCTATAATTTTCTTATCTCAAGACTTGCTCTTGGAGGATCTCATACCAAGATAACCATGTTTTCTTTTCTAAGTGGCATAACCTGATCAATACTAAAATAAAGGTAAAAACAACATGCTTTGCAGGGAAAGGTAAGGAGGGTAAGAATCAGGAAGTGTCTCTTAAGATAAAGATTGAGATAAAATTTTTAGAATTAGTAGAAGTTAGGTAAGTGAAGTCAGGAAGAAAGAGGCAGGTACCAAAAAAATTTCCTCAAGGAGTAAGATAGCACTAAGGGCAAGGCCATGGAAGTTGTCTGGCAGAATGCAGGCAACAAAATTGTGCATTTGTTTATACAGATTTAAAATGATAATAATACCAGTTAGAAATTAATCTAATTTTTATTTTCATTTTCATTCTCAATTCTTAAAAATATTAGTAACAATACATTTTACCTATGTTAAGTATTTCTGCATTTATATAATACATATGTATGCTACATATATGCACTTTTTTATATATTTGTTAATAAACACACTTCAAACACAGAAGAACCCAAAGTTATCTAACTCTTAGATGCATATGTTTGTTTCGAAAGTTTATAATATGGCCACCTGGACGGCTCAGTTGGTTAAGCATCTACCTTCGGCTCAGGTCATAATCTCAGGGTTCTGGGATCAAGTCCTCCATCAGGCTCCCTGCTTAGCATGGAGTCTGCTTTTCCCTCTCCCTCTGCTGCACCCCTCCACTCATGCTTTCTCTCTCTTTCTCTGTCTCAAGTAAATAAATAAAATATTTTTTTAAAAAGAGTTTATAGTAGGTCAGATTCATCTGCTCTTTTCTCATCCAATTTATCTTTTCAACCCAGATAATGCCATATATTCCTACCTTTAAACAGATTTAAAATAAGAAATGATAACCCAGAGATTGTATCATGAAAAATTGAAGAAATTGAGTTATTTCAATTCTGTCATTTGTGAATACTAGAAAAAATGACAGAAAGACTCTATTCTTATACTGTCAGCAAACACAAAAGGCTAAAGTTTGAATAACTTCTTTATATCAAATATTAGACATCATAACAAATAATATTTGCAGTATTTGTTTTCAGCCTTTTGGGTTTTTTTAATGGGGTAAGAGTAGCAGAAAAAGAAAATCTTTGGAAGTTTTTCTTTTCTAACAAATATATTAGAAGTTTTGGGTAATTTTTCTGCGAAAGAAAATAAGTGAAAATATTTTGACTGAAGAGATATTTGAAGATTTTAAAATTCTCTGGCAACCACCACTTTGTTTTTTGTATTTAAGAGTCTATTTTTGTTTCTTTATTTGTTGGTTTGTTCACTTGTTTTGGTTTTAGGATTCCACATATACATGAAATCATATGGTATATGCTTTCTCTGTCTGACTTATTTCACTTAGCATAACACACTCTAAGTGTATTCATGTTGTCACAAATGATGAGATCTCATTCTTCTTCATGGAAAGTTAATGTTTTATTCTCTCTCTCTCTCTTTCTCTATCACTCACACACACACACACACACACACACACACACACACACACCCCACAGACACACCCATCCACTTTGCCCATTCACCTATCAATAGACACATGAGTTGCTTCCATATCTTGGCTATTGTGAATAATACTGGAATAAACCTAGAGGGACATCTACCTTTTTGAATTAGGGTTTTCATTTTCTTTGGTTAAATGTCCAGTAGTGGAATTACTGGATCATCTGGTATTTCAATCATTAATTTTTTGAGGAACCTCTATACTGTTTTCCACAGTAGTTGCACCAAATTGCATTCCTGACAGAAGGGCACAAATGTTCCTTTTGCTCCACATCCTCACCAGCACTTGTTATGTCTTGTCTTTGATACTAGCCATTCTGACACATGAGGAGATATCTCATTGTGGTTTTGATTTTCATTTCCCTATTGATTAGTGATGTTCAGCATTTTTTCATGTGTCTGTTGGCCATCTGTATGTCTTCTTTGGAAATGAACCCTTTGTAAAATTTGCTAATGAAAACATTAGAATTGGAAAATTTCTTGTTTAGAAGTTTTGTTTAGTATAAATTTAATTTCATTCATAGTTACACAGTTCTTATAAGTATTTCATCTAGGATGATTTTGAAGTTTGTAGTTTCTAAGGAATTGGACAATTTCATTCTCTTTCAGAATTTATGTGCATGGAGTTTGCAAAATTCCCTCATTCTATATTTGATGTCTGGGAAAACAAAGGTCTATAGTGATATTACCTATTTTGTTCCTGATATTGGTATTTATATCTTTTCCCATTCTTTTATTATCAATTTGGATAGAAGTTTATAAATTTTATTGAACTCTTCAAAGAAAGAGATTTTCATTTCAATGTTTTTCTCTATTGCTTTATATTTTCAACTTCATATATTATTTTTTTTATTATTTCCTTCAGTCTCTTGTGTTTTGTTCTTTTTGTTTCCTACTTTATTAATGTAGAGTCTTATATTATTGTTTGGAGAGCTTCTGCTATAAACACATTTTAATACAGTAAATTCTCCCTTTGATCAATTTAATAGTATCTTACAACTTTTGATATGTCATATTTTCATGTTGTATCAATTTAAAAAATATTTTACTTTCCCTTGGAATTTCCTCATTGACCTGTATGTTATTTCCAAGTGTTTTTTTTTTTATTTTCCTATTATGACTTATTGATTTCTAGTTTAACTCTATTACATCATAAAGTATATTTTGTATGATTACAAATCTTTTGAATTTGTTAAGGTGTGTGTTATTACCCAGGATATTTTTTTTAAGATTTTATTTGTTTATTTGGCAGACAGAGATCAGAAGTAGGCAGAGAGCCTGATGCGGGGCTCGATCCCAGAACCCTGGGATCATGACCTGAGCCAAAGGCAGAGGCTTTAACCCACTGAGTCACCCAGGCACCCCATTACCCAGGATATTGTCTGTCTTTCAGAATGTTCCATATGTACTTGAAAGAATGGATACTATATTGTTAATGAGTAGGAATACTCTATAAATGTCAGCTATGCACTTGGTTGATTGTCTTCTACAACTTTGCTGATTTTCTATTTATTACTGAGAGAAAGTCTTGACATCTCAAAATATAAGTCTGGATTTCTCTATTCCTCCTTTCAGTTTGTCAGTTTTTACTTCAGTTATTTTTGAAGCTCTATTTTTAGGAGTTGTGCTAGTTTCCATTGCTGCTTAACATTTTACCAAGAACTTAGTGATTCCCACAATTCTGTAGATTAGGCTGGCTTGGCTGGTTTCTATGATCCAGGTTTTACAGGGCCAAGTCAAGGTATTAGCCAGCGGGGGGTTTTATTGGACCCCAAAATTCCTCTGGAAAGAATCTACTTCCACTTCCACATTCAATTATGTAGACAGAATTCAGTCTATCTAGCTGTTGAATGGTGGTCCCCATTTCCTTGCTGGCTGTCATGTTGGGAATCTCCTCAGGTTTGAGAGGCCCCTTTCTAGTTCCTGCACATTATCCCCCACATCTCAGGGCCTGTAATATTAGCTAAAATTCTTCTTGTGATTGGACTATCTATGACTGTATCTTCTGTCATATCTCTTGACTCCACTGAAAGTTTTCTTCTTTTACGGGTTCATGTGATTAGATTGAATCAACCTGGATAATTCAGGATAATTCTTTGTCTAAAGGTCCATAAGCTTAATTGTATCTGCAAAATCCTTTTTGCCATGTAATGTAATATATTCACAGAATTGAAGAATTTGGTTGTGACATCTTTGAGGAGAGGGACATTCTGCTCACCATGATTGCATATTGATATATGATAATTAATCTTTGTGATAATTGGCCTAATTAGCCTTTTAATCATTGGGCAAAATTCCACTTCATTCCTTGTAATTTTTTCTCTGAAGACTACTTTGATAATAATTGAGCCTGTAGGGGTGCCTGGGTGGCTCAGTGGGTTAAGCCTCTGCCATCAGCTCAGGTCATGAGGGTTCTGGAATCAAGCCCTGATTGATTCCAGGGTTCTGGAATCAAGCCCTGCATCAGGCTCTCTGCTTAGCAGGGGACCTTCTTCTCCCTTTGTCTCTCTGCCTGCTTCTCTGTCTATTTGTGATCCTCTCTGTCAAATAAATAAATACAATATTTTTTAAAGAATTAAAAAAAATAATTGAGCCTGTATTGCTTTCTTTTGATGGCTTATTTTTTTCCATTTTCCTACCTTTATTTTATTTTTTTTAATTTATTTTTTATTTATTTTCAGCATAACAGTATTCATTATTTTTGCACCACACCCAGTGCTCCATGCAATCCGTGCCCTCTCTAATACCCACCACCTAGTACCCCAACCTCCCACCCCCCCACTACTTGAAACTCCTCAGATTGTTTTTCAGAGTCCGTAGTTTCTCATGGTTCACCTCCCCTTCCAATTTCCCCCAACTCCCTTCTCCTCTCTAACTCCCCATGTCCTCCATGCTATTTGTTATGCCATTTTCCTACCTTTAAACTACCTATATCACATGAGTGAAGTGAGTTACCTACTGACAAAATGTAGCTGAACCATTGGTTTTTGTTCATTCTGCCAATATCTATTATTTAATTGTATGTTTAGATTGTTTATATTTGGTGCAGCTATCAATATACTTTGATTTCGGTTTATTTAGATTTATTATTTCCATTTGTTCCTTCTGCTTTTAATATTTCAGTCTTCCATTTTAATTTATCTATGAATAATGAAAATATTTTGGTATTCCATTTTAATTTATCTATGAATAATGAAAATATTTCAGCATTCCATTTTAATTTATCTACTATGTTTTTGATTATATCTTTTTGTATAGTTTTTGACAGCGGCCACATGGCAGGAAGACAGAGAGCAAAACAAAAACAATGAGAATTGCCCTGCCACTGGGGCCCATAGGTCATCCAACAAAAGAAGAAAGTTGCCTGCTTTAGAGTTTTAGGCTCCATGGATCACCAGTGCTGCTATAGTTAATGGCAGTGCTGCTGTAGTGATAGTATGACCTAAGGTCTGGGACATAAAAAAACAGAAAAGATAAAAAGAATTCCCTGGATTTCTGTGGGCATTATTATTCTTTCCATTTCATGATTCAGAAGTGGAGAGTTTCTTTGGCTTCTTTGGAGCTCTCTTGCCACCCTGGGGCCTATTTCTTTCTTTCAGGCTACCTTGTTTTCAGTCGAAGGAAGAATGGAGGAAAAACTACAAACTCATGGCTAGTTTGGCAATACTTCAAATTTTCCTCATCTTCTTCAATTCACTCACCATTGTTTACATTTCAGTCTTCAAATAGTTGCTTCATGTATTTGGTCTAGGTTTTATTGTTGCCCTTACTAGGAGACACAGGTGAAGTCTACTAGTTCATCCTGCCCTTAAATAAGAAGATGCATTTTGCTAAAATCCATGGCAAATTTGTAGGAATTAGTCTAAAAGAGAAGTTGTTGCTGGGTAGACTAGGGAGTTCTCTGAGTCCTGAGGACTTTGCTCAGCCAGTTGCCAGAGGCCCTTGGTGTTATCTCAAGAAAGAATGTCCAAAGAAGACGTATAGATAGCCAATACACACATGAAAGGATGCTAAATATCACTTGGCATCAGGGAAATACAAATGAAAACCACAATGAGATATCACTTCACACCACTCAGAATAGGTAAAATTAACAAGTCAGGAAACAACAGATGCTGGAGGATGTGGGGAAAGGGAAACTTTCCTACACTGTTGGTGGGAATGCAAGCTGGAGCAGCCACTCTGGAGAAAGTATGGAGGTTTCCAAAAGTTGAAAGTAGAGTACCCTACGACCCAGGAATTGCACTACTAGGGATTTACCCCAAAGATACAAATGTAGTGATCTGAAGAGGCACCTGCACCCCAATGTTTATGGCAGTAATGTCTACAATAGCTAAACTATGGAAAGATCCCAGATGTTTCTTGAGACATGAATGGATAAAGATGAGGGATACATATATAGATATAGATATACTTTATCTATCTTTCTATCAATCATCTATCTATCTGTCATCTATCTATCTGTATAGGAATACTATTCAACCATCCAAGGAAATGAAATCTTGCCATTTGCAATGATGTGGACAGAACTAGAGGGTATTATGTTAAATGAAATAACTCAGAGAAAGACAATTATATGATCTCACTGATATGTGGAATTTAAGAAACAAAACAGAGGATCATAGGGGAAGGAAGGGGAAAAAATCAAACAAGATGATATCAGAGAGAGAAACAAATCAAAAGAGACTCTTAAGTATAGGAAACTGAGGACTTCTGGAGGGGACTGGGAGGGAAGTGGGGTAACTGGGTGATGGACATTAAGGAAGACATGTGATATAATGAGCACTGGGTATTATATAAAACTGATGAATCACTGACCTCTACTTCTGAAACCAATAATATATTATATGTTAATTAATTGAACTTAAATTTTAAAAAAAGAATTCAAGGGCTTCAGAACAGACACAGTGATCAAGCCGTGGAAAGTTTATTGAAGTGAGAGTACATTCTTGAGAGGTGAGAGGGGGCAAGATCAAGGGAGAGCTGCACCTGCAGTTTGGGTCTTTATTATTGCTGTTGTTAACTGAGGGAGGAATATTTATTATTTGAGGAGGGGATTTCTTGTGAGCAGGAGTTCATGCCTTTTCTCTCTCTTACTTGGTCAGAATTTTTGGTCTTCTTTCTCTTCAGCCTCTCTGGTTCGATCTGGCTTCTTTTGCCTTTGTTTTGGAGTGTTACCAAGACAAGTCTCTAACTTTCTTGATAGGTAGCCATGACTCCCTCTCTTTGCTACCCTCCAGGTATCGTGTTAAAACCCAGCCAACTGCCTACTCTAACAAAACTATGATATTGTTAACTTATTAATAAGAAAACATGTAAGTAGAAGTTTTTGTCCCTTTTAAAAATATATATTAATGAAACTAAAAATTATTAATTGTATTTTTGTTATTATATTTATATTATTTTAGAATGTTTTCTCTCTCTTTCTCTCTCTCTCTCTGTTTTACTGGTATGATTATGTATACAAATTTCAAGAAAATGTCATCCTTTTTCTTCTTTTCTGGCCATTAAAATTTATCTCATTTCATGATTATTAATGGAAATTATTTTATCAAATAGAAGAGAGGAAGTTAACCAATAATAATGCTCCAGGTTTCAAATACATAAGGTCTTATTGTGCCTTAGGAACCAGCATTTTCAAATATCTGGGAAGAATGACATGATATGACAATTCTTGGAACTGTAAGAAATTCAATAGCTAAGTGACAGGTAAAAAAATTCAGGAGATAAGTATAATGTAGTACAGATCTTAAAGATATTGATTGGACATGTGTATTTATCTCTGCTCCTAAATTCAAGCAAATACATAGTAAAAGGACAAAATAACAATAATGATTAATAGGAGAGGGGGAAAAAAACAGAACAGAAAAAAAAAAAATAAGGAAGAGCCCAAAATGACAGATTTAGGTTCAAAGAAAAAAGTGAAAAGTCTACACTAGACTGAATAAGTTTGTAATGGAAATTTAGGTTCAAGAAGTTAAAATTAATAGAATACACGTTATGTTTGACTATCTTAAGAAAAGATTTATATTTATTTTAAAGAGATTGGAAATGAATTAATAATGGGAATTAAGAAAGCAAAGGAAAAGTACAATGATTAATTCCAAATAAAGCAAACAAACAAAATGATATAACAATATAAATACAGCCCACTAAGTGGTGTTTACAGAGAAAAAATAATTTGCTTCATGTATATTCATAACATGAAAAATTATAATGTAACTACTGTGGTATAAAGAATGTGATCTTTGACAAACAATTTGTTTCCTCCTGGATACACAAAGAGAGTAAACAGCACAGTCTTCCTGATTTTATGTGTGGCCAATGGGTTGTTTCTGACCAATGGTCTATGGGTAGAATAATGTATATCAATTCCAGGTCTGGCATTAAAATACTCCCAAATTTCCTCTACCTCTTTGTTTTTTTTTTTTTTTTCTCACATGTGGCTGAATGAGGAGAATGTGATAAAGATCTTTGAAGGGGCATCCTAAGTTAGAACAGTTTGTATTCTTGAATATTTGATAAAAGGAAAACTTCCCAAGTATAACCAAAAATAACTAGATCAGATTTTGATTTATAAATATATAAATAATAAGTAAATAAATAAATGCTGTTTATGTTACAGAGCTCTTTTTTTTTGTTTTGTTTAGTAATTTTTTTGTATAAAAGAGCTAGTATTCTTTGGCTTAACACAGAAATTAGAACTAGAGTTTTACCATAAGCTTGTGGATGATGGCATGAATCATTGTTCTGTGTTTGATACACAAGATTTATTTTTGAGGGGTGCCTGGGTGGCTCAGTGGGTTAAGCCGCTGCCTTCGGCTCAGGTCATGATCTCAGGGTCCTGGGATCGAGCCCCGCATCGGGCTCTCTGCTCAGCAGGGACCCTGCTTCCTCCTCTCTCTCTGCCTGTCTCTCTGCCTACTGGTGATCTCTGTCTGTCAAATAAATAAATAAAATATTTAAAAAAAAAGATTTATTTTTAAGGTTTGGAAGTGTTCAACAGATCTGAGCTTTAAAACATAAGAGAACTTAGAATAGCTTCAAAATCAGAAATCAAATTTATTTTCTCCTTCCCTTTGTCCCTCCTTCCACCCTCCCTCCTTCTCCTTCCTTCCTTTCCTACCTTATCAGGTTCTTTAGAGAAAAACAGAACCAATGAACCAATGAAAGAGATGTACATTATATAGCAATCTCTCTCTCTCTCTTTTATATACATATATATTTGTATATAGATATGTACATATCTTTCATTGGTTCATTGGTTCTGTTTTTCTTTAAAGAGAAAATATATATATATATATCTGTATATATATATTTATATATATATAAGAGAGAGAGTGAGCGCTATATAATATATAATATAATATATAATTATATATATATAATCTATAATATAAAATAAGGAATTGGGTCATGTGATTATGAAGCCAGAAAGTCCAAAATCTACCGTATGAGCTGGCAGGCTCATCACCCAGGAGAGCCAAAGGTATGTTTCCAGTATGAAAAGTTTACAAGACAATGTCTCTTGCTCAGAAAGGCCAGTCTTTTTGTTCTAATCAGGTGTTCATTTAATTAAATGAGGCCCAGCTACATTATAAAGGACAATCCACTTACTCAAAGTTCACCAATTTAAATGTTAATCTCATCCAAAAACAAACTCTAAGTTAACACATGAAATTAACCATCACCAGGCTTCTTTTTTTCTTTTTTTAAAAATTTTTTTCCACTCACCCATTTTGTGACAGAAATCTTTTAAACTGGCTTATATGTTTATCTTCTGAAGAAGACATAGAAGAGGAGGCGGAAGTTTTAAAAGAATGAGATATGATAGAAAATAATTTGCCTACAGTTTTTTTGTTTTTTGTTTTTTGTTTTCAGTGTAACAGTATTCATTGTTTTTGCACCACACCCAGTGCTCCATGCTCCTTAATACCCACCACCTGGTTCCCCCAACCTTCCCCCCACCCCCGCCACTTCAAACCCCTCAGATTGTTTTTCAGAGTCCATAGTCTCTCATGGTTCATCTCCCCTTCCAATTTCCCTCAACTCCCTTCTCCTCTCCATCTCCCCTTGTCCTCCATGCTATTTGTTATGCTCCACAAATAAGCGAAACCATATGATAATTGACTCTCTCTGCTTGACTTATTTCACTCACCATAATCTGTTCCAGTCCCGCCCATGTTGCTACAAAAGTTGGGTATTAGTCCTTTCTCATGGAGACATAATACTCCATAGTGTATATGGACCACATCTTCTTTATTGCCTACAGTTTTTACAAAGCACACATGAAGATAAAATCTGGATCAGAAGGGAAAAAACCTCCTCTGAAGAAGGAGAGAATCCTGGTGCTCTCTACTTCCACTCCCCCAACCCTACCCTCAGGTTGGTTTTGAACATAGCATCTTCAAAATGTAAAATACTGCAATTCTTCTCTTGAATCGTAACCACCCATCTCATTTCTCTATCCATTCCTTCTTTTTCATCAGCAAGACTGCCAGCCCCTCATTCCTTCCAGCTTAATCACAAAATTAAAAATAATAATGTCTACATTCTTTATAAAACTCCCAACTCCTTCTTGTTATGTCAACACTCTCGCTCATCCACAACCCCCTCCAAATTCAGCCTCCTAAGTATTGTTGGATATATTCTTATAATCTTGTTAGTGGGATTCAATAAATGTCAAGCTGCTTAACTTCATCCAGGATTTCCGTTAATTTCAAAAACATGTTTGTGTCTTGTTGAGTGCATGTAGTTTTGGGGGAGGAAGAATTTACTTAGCTTTTCAAAGTCCTTCTAGCTAGACTGACAAATTGACATGAGACTGATTAATAGGAGAAAATCAAATTTAATGGTGTATGTATGGGTAATCCACATGGACATGGAAATTGCAAAGTCAGTGGAGCAACATGATACTTTTATGAGTTAAGGAGAGATGTAGGGGGTCTGAGGATACAAAGGCGTGCGGAGGGGGCCAGACCATTAGGAAGAAGGTGAAAGATGTCTGGAAAACATCCAGATACAAACATATCTGTATAAAAGGTTTCCCTATTATACAGGTAAGTTTCCTAGGTAAAGAGGAACCTCTGTTAATCGCTCTCTTCCTGCTATAGGCAGGCAGTTGAAGGGGAGGTAGAGAACTTCTGAATCTGCTGGTTTTTGATTACTCTTAACTCAAAATTATGTTCATGCCAAAGTGGCCACTCTTGGGGTGGCCTGTCCTTGGCCCCTATGTAGTGAATTTCTGGGCCCTAAGGTGATTTTGGCATGCAACTTTGTTTCCATGTATCTCTTTCTTCCTCAGGCAAACTCTAACTTACACAAGACTATGAAAACTGCTGTAATATTATCAATGATTTTGTGACAGAGTCAGGAGTCTCCTCTGCCTCCATAGCTCTTTGTTTCTATAGGATTTCATTATGTTTGCCACATTGTTCTTGAAAGAACCCCATCTTATGGTTTTGTTACTCATTTTTCTGTTTCCTTGAACTTCAAAGAGTAATCAAAATACCCCTCAAAGTTCGGTTTGTTCTCTCAAAGTCTACATTTTTTTAAATGAGATGTTTTCTTTTTGTACTCACAGTTACAATGGAAATTGTGGGGAAAAGTTAATGCCTTTTTATCTTAACCAACACCTAGCAAGGCTTTAGAAGTGAATATTTTTCAAAAGATGTTATTTTCACTAGTTGGCTCAGGACATTTGGAATCACTTGGAAATATTATAATAGCAAGCATTACTCAGTAGAAATGAAAGGACTATATTGCTTTGATACCTAATGAAGAAAATATAACTGCTTGATTACCTAACACAGAAGTTGACATAGTTAGAGCTGGTGAATAGAGTTGCATGTGTGCAACTGGGCCTGAAATTAAGGGGCTTGTAAACCACAGGTAGTGCTATTATTAGTATCAACAAAAAGACAAGCATTTTACTAAATTAAGGCTATATAAAACTTGCACAGCAAGAAGACCAACCATAATAATTGTCATACATATAAAGGCTTGTTATGAGGAATAGAATAATAAACAGCTTAAATCACAAAGTAAGGATTCAGACTCAAAATAATTAAAACTTTCTTCTCTCTGTAAAGGTCATTAAATACTGGGAAGAATTAATTAGGATATTAAAAAAAACTGAGAAGGTTTTTAATAACAGGATTGGCATCAATCTATATGACATAAGCACAAGGGCAAGGGGTTCTTGAGAAATTTGTACTTGTATGTGCTAAGAGCCACGATATTTACAGTGAACTCATAAACAACTGAGAGTACATATGAAAATAAGAATAAGTAGAATAGATAGAGCGCATTATTTCTTTCTTTTTTTTTCTTTTTTTTTTTTAAAGATTTTATTTATTTATTTGACAGAGAGAAATCACAAGTAGATGGAGAGGCAGGCAGAGAGAGAGAGAGAGGGAAGCAGGCTCCCTGCCAAGCAGAGAGCCCAATGCGGGACTCGATCACAGGACCCTGAGATCATGACCTGAGCCGAAGGCAGCGGCTTAACCCACTGAGCCACGCAGGCACCCCGAAAGAGTGCATTATTAAAAGGAAACACTTTCTTTCTTTTTTTCACTTTGTTCATATATGGAGAATATATGATAACTTCTAAATAGATGTTTAAGGGAAATAAACATTTGCAAACCTCACCAAAGAAAACACAATTTCCTTGTAATATTCTTCAGTTCCTTTATTGGTAAATTTATATCCTTTATTTGGATTGCATTTTTCACTGTTTTCTTAAATTATAACCAATTATCTAATTGGAAAAGCAGTGTGTGTGTGTGTGTGTGTGTGTGTGTGTAAGAGAGAGAGAAGGAGAGATGTAGGGATAATATTATTAATATCTTTTTAATTTAGCAATATTGTTTTCCACTGGGAAATATAAAAAGAAAGAAACTCACATATCCATCTTTGCATAACAGAGAATCATGTCACAGAGAATCATGACCTAAAGGTGAAAACTGTGCTTATGTGGGCTCAAACCTTTGATCTATCCAACACACTAACAATATTATTTTTGACAGAGATCCAATGAATTTCAAATCTGGCTTCTATAAACCATTTATGGCTATAAGCAATCCTAACAGGCAGCCTTATTCCGTATTTATGAATCCTTTTGGGGCGTTATTTCTTACCGTATCTCCATTTTATTGGAATAGGAGAGAGGCAGAATATCGATTTCTTACAAAAATTTTTGTCTCTAGACATACATAACCATATTAAAAAAAGAATCTGCTAGAAAAATATAAAACTCGTTCACAATCAATTGCTCCTTTTGTACCAAGCAAATCCATTTGAGACTGCACTGATGGACATTTGTAAGATGGGGCTGCAAATGTGCTGGCTGGATATAGTTTAGTTTGAGTAAACCTTCTTAGAGACTACAAAGTGCTGGAAATCTAAGCAAGACAATGCTATGAATAAATTTTGGATGGTTTTACAAGGAGGAAAACATTCCATTCTGAAGGACAGCTTTTCTGTTTTTGACATTACCTGAATTCAGTAACCTTCCAATAAGAGTTTGCTTTGAGGATAAAAAGTTTTGGCTAATGATGTAATAGCTCTCATGGTTCAGTATTGCAGTTTGGGGAAAGAGAAAAGATATTATCAGGGCCTCCAGCAGTCAATGCTGGAGTCATTCTTTCATTTAATCACAGATCTGCTTCTAGAAGCCGATAGCAATGTGAAAGAGCCATGTCCTGATCAGAAAAAAAATTATTCCCTTGGTGAGAATTACTATAATAATCTCACTATTATTTTTACTGTTAGGGATGAAGGTTCAGTACAAAGGTTGCACCTTATAATATTGTGTCTGAGAATAAGGTATGGCCTTCAATATCTTCTTTCCATCAAAATTGTCATTTTAGTTTTTTATGCTAATAATTATTGAAAAGCACATTGAGGAGTCATCATATGTAAAACTGTCCTAGAGTTTGACAAGCAGAGCAAATCATGACCTGAAAGGATTTCAAAAAAGAGGATTTTAAGAAAAATGAGCTAAGAAAAGGACTGAGTAATAATGAGGTAAAATATATAAAGAATTTCAACCATGTTGTACTCAGAAAAGTGTAGATTTACCCACACCAGTAATTTCATGGAAGATTTTTAATAATGCTGTAGTTTCTCCTGGGTGTATGAAGATTCACAATGAATGATTTTTGATGTGACAGCAAAATATAGCATGAATCACTCACAGTAGCTTAAATACCAGTATTATTGTATTATTGCACTTATAACATTCTCATAATATTTACACCATTATACTCAACACTATTAAAAAAATCTATCTTTCACCATGGATAGCTGTGACGGTTAATTTTATGTTAATTTGTATAGGTTACTGTGACCAGTTGTTTAGTTTAAAAGCAGTCCACATGGGGTGCCTAGGTGGCTCAGTGGGTTAAAGCCTCTGCCTTCAACTCAGGTCAAGATCACAGGGTCCTGGGATCGAGCCCCACATCGGGCTCTCTGCTCGGCAGAGAGCCGGCTTCCTCCTCTCTCTCTCTGCCTGCTTCTCTGCCTACTTGTGATCTCCATCTGTCAAATAAATAAATAAGATCTTTTAAAAAAATTAAATAAATAAAAGCAGTCCACACACTTGGATTATAATTTATATATATATATAAAATTTATAATCATAATTAATTTGTAACTTATATTTATAAATTATAATTATAAAGTAATTTTGAAAATGTGATTAATCTTTCAAATTAGTAGTATTTGAGTAGAGCAGATTACCATCTCTAATGGGAGTGGGACTTATCAAATCAGTTAAAAGAAAATGTGAGAGGATTCTGTTTCCAGACTGCCTTTGGATTCAAGATTGCAGCATCAACTCTTCTGGATCTCTAACTTGCCAGTCTTATATTGATTTTGGATTTACTAGTCCTCATAATTGCATGAGCCCATTCCTTAAAATAAATATCCTCTATACATTCTCTCTTCTCTCTCTTTCTTTCTCTCTCACACACACACACACAGATATAAAGACCCATATACATCCTATTAGTCCTGGAGAATCCTATTACAGGACCTCATTCATATTCACTGAGAATCTTCTAAAATTAAAATTGCCTTTTTTATTGCTATTCCTAATATTATGGCTACTTACTTGCTTTTATATATTTATTCAAAACTGTTAATTAAAAAATTAAGAGATTTTAAAATATGAAATTCCTAGAGAGATTTTCCTTATTCGTTTATTCAAGAATTATTCATTGAAATTGACCTAACTGGAGACATTGTTCCAACAGCAATAGACGTAGTGGCAAATAGACAAATTTCTGCTCTTCAGGACTTTCTATTGTTATATAGATAACTCAAGAATTCTTAAAATGTTACTAAATTTTTAAACATAACTCAAGTATTATCTAATGTTAATAATTGCTTATACTGGAGGTTTCTATATAAAATTGAGCTGCTTATAGTTTAAGCAGATTTATTTTATGCCAGTATTTAATGATTTGAAAGCTCTTACTTAATATTTAACATGCATTTGGAAATTTGAGTATATAGGAATTGTTTGATTAATTCCTTCATTCCTTAACTCATTCAAGTTACATATATCTTATACACCTAAGAAGTATTTAGGACAATTTGAAGAGAGGCCCAACTATTGTAATTGCAATTTATGTAGTTAATAGCGTAAGACTCAAAAGAAATAACCAGACACGGAGATAACAGTTTTTCCTTATTAAAATTAAACTTGGATTATAATTTTTCACAGGAAATCACTTCTTTTAAGTGGTTTTTATAAAGTACTTGCATTTCTAATTCACATTCTGGTTTTTAACTACTGCTACTGGCCCTAATTGAGGGCTTCATTATTTCTCATTAGGACTATACTAACAGGCTCTGAAGAGATCCGTTTCACCTCCAGGCTCTGCCATCTTAAATCTAGCTTATGCACTATATGAATATGTAACTGCCCTATTCAAAAATTTTCAGTGACTTCATTTCTCATTCAGAATATTCATCCAAGGAAGTTTCTAAAAGTCTGATTGTTTCTCAGGCTCAAGATTCTGAAGCATGAAAAAGCCAATCAAAGGTTGAAATAAAATGACTTAATTACTGTTAACTTTGGATATAATCTAAAGAAATAATGTATCAACAATAAGGCAGGTGGAGCTGTGGTAGGATGCAAAAATCCAGCAGTATTCAGAGAAAGTTTTTTTTTTGTTTGTTTGTTTGTTTGTTTCAGAAAATGTATCAGAAAGTAGTTAGGTATTTTGTCAAAACTGTGAATGGTCTGAATTGTTACCTCATTTGCATATATAGGTAAATGCATACAGTATATGTAGATATGGAGACGGATATATATGAAACATGAGACCCTTTAGTCAAGGAAAAGTTCTTTCTTGATACAACCTGATCAATAGCCAGAGAAACATGGTTAGCCTCCATCCCTTACATCCAGACCTGCAAGGCATTGAGAGTCCATGAAAACTTTCTACATGAGTCGTGGGTTCACTCTGTAGAAGAGGGATGGGGTGGAGAACCATGGATTTTCTGTTTTTATATGGGAAAGAGGTAGGTGTTTCTCCCTTCTCTCCTGAAAAAAATGGAATAAAACTTGGCTTAAATCAGATGTGATGTAAAGATCCTAGGTTCCTACTCTAACTCTTCGGAATGTAAGTACATATCTCTAAGAGAGATTAAGTCCCAAAGTCAAAAGGAAGAACATGGCTCTGTCCTATTGACATGCAAATGTCTACAGGGATAGTGCTTCAATTTTCTTGGCACTGTGGGAGATTTAGGAGCTTAGTCTAGGCTGTAACTGTTGGAGACCTCAGGTAAATAATATGTTTTATCACACTTTTGCCTCAGTGCAGTTAGCTAGATAAACGACTAAAGTTCTAATTCTCATGATGTGTGAGGAGAAAAATGCTTCTAGGAGAAAAGAAGGTAAACATGCCTTACATTCATGTTGTATACACTTCCATCTAAGGATTTTGTCAGGAGCGTTAAGAAATCTCTACAATTGGTTTATCCTATTTCAGGATTAGAATAGTGCATTGAGCTTTGTCATGGTTCCGATAAAATATTAATTAAGGCATGATATCTATGCCAAGAAAAGTTTGGTTACAATTTACTTTCTTCTAAGCCATAGGAAAAAGTGTGCTTACTATGTTACATTAATGAATAAATAACCATTTTTTTACTACATGATTTTCTTACTTGTCAGGTTAAGGCAGACCATGAACATGGTTTCTGGATACACCAGATTAAATCTAGTTTCTGGACCTACAAAACTACAAACTAAATTCCAACCTTGGTTTTTCCTCTAGAATAATCTATCCTACAGTTTGACTGACTAATCTTCAGATTTCTCTAAGTAAAAACATGCACAGATTTCTCCTTGAGATGGTCCAGACTTTTCAGAATGGATAGAATTTTTGGAATGGCCAAATTGGTCTTTCTGGCTCACATGACCTCCTTTGTATAATCTTAGTAAAATAGCTTCTAGAACTATATGGATAGCCAAGGACAGTCTTAGCCAAAATCGTTTTTAAATTTTTCATTCTAAGTATTTTGACTCCATCTTCAAGAAGGCCTCTCTCTTATCACAGCAGCCACTTGTCTAGTGCCCGGGTTTATGTTGTTATATTACTCAAGATTACCACTTTCCACTTCTAAGCCTATATTATCTGTAGAATTACCAACCCAAAGGTGTCTTACTCTATTTTCCTTCTTCTCAAATATTTTCCTGTGTCATGTCCCTATCAGTCTCCCTATCTCTGTAGAAATGTGATAAATGAACTCAAGGTTTTCTGGTAATAGATATTAACTCATTCATTGAAAGAACAAATGAGTACTTACCATAGGCAATGTGAAGCACAGGAGCATGCATATGGCTCCTAACCTTATGCATCTAACATAACAACCTAGGACGATGTATGTTTGAACTGAAGGTTCTTCATCCTTAATTGGGGGACTATCAGGAGTATTATAAAGTAGGCATTATATACCTGTGTGTGTATGTATTTGTGTGTGCACATGCATACACATGTATAAGGGCTTTCATTTTCAGTGGAGGCCTTTCTGAAACATGATGTGTGAGGAGCCAAGGTGTTGCACATATAAACTAGGCATTGCACATACTACTAGACTTAGAATTTGACCTTTTTTTTTTTTAAGTATATTGTTTCTGAAATGTCTTGTTTTAAATGTAACTCTCTCAAAATTAGAGCCCATTAATAGAATCCATTTTTTTTAAGAATCCATTTTTTTTAATGCATGTTCCATTCCTTCTTTCAATTTATCCATTACTGTCAGTTGTACTATATAGTGTTAGTTTTCTATGAGAGCAATTTTTTTAAATCATAAAAGATGAATGCTTAATAAATTAAAAATAAAAATATCCACAAAGAGTAAGAAGTGATCATAAACAATCAGTAGTATTTCATATTTCATTATTTATCTTAATAAATATCAAAAGCCTGAATAAATTTTCCTATCTTTTTCTTCACATTTTACCTAAATTGGACCGCTTGGTAAGTTTGATTATATATGAATTGGTTGTCTTTGGTATGTGAAATGCTTTTGGATAGGGACACTGTTGAAAATGTGAGTTATGAGGCTAATAATGAATGTTGTAAAAAATCCTATCAATATTACAACAAATGACACAGAAAAATAATTTGTATTAAATTTTTATTAATAAAAAACCCCACTGGTATTGAAACTGGAGTTTTTAAATAAAGGATTGAACTGAGAGAATAGTATTCTGCAATTTTTTTTTTTTTTATAAACATATATTTTTATCCCCAGGGGTACAGGTCTGTGAATCACCAGGTTTACACACTTCACAGCACTCACCAAATCACATACCCTCCCCAATGTCCATAATCCCACCCCCTTCTCCCAAACCCCCTCCCCCCGGCAACCCTCAGTTTGTTTCGTGAGATTAAGAGTCACTTATGGTTTGTCTCCCTCCCAATCCCATCTTGTTTCATTTATTCTTCTTCTACCCACTTAAGCCTCCATGTTGTATCACCACTTCCTCATATCAGGGAGATCATATGATAGTTGTCTTTCTCTGCTTGACTTATTTCGCTAAGCATGATACGCTCTAGTTCCATCCATGTTGTCGCAAATGGCAAGATTTCATTTCTTTTGATGGCTGCATAGTATTACATTGTGTATATATACCACATCTTCTTGATCCATTCATCTGTTGATGGACATCTAGGTTCTTTCCATAGTTTGGCTATTGTGGACATTGCTGCTATAAACATTCGGGTGCATGTGCCCCTTTGGATCACTACATTTGTATCTTTAGGGTAAATACACAATAGTGCAATTGCTGGGTCATAGGGCAGTTCTATTTTCAACATTTTGAGGAACCTCCATGCTGTTTTCCAGAGTGGCTGCACCAGCTTGCATTCCCACCAACAGTGTAGGAGGGTTCCCCTTTCTCCGCATCCTCGCCAGCATCTGTCATTTCCTGATTTGTTGATTTTAGCCATTCTGACTGGTGTGAGGTGATATCTCATTGTGGTTTTGATTTGTATTTCCCTGATGCCGAGTGATATGGAGCACTTTTTCATGTGTCTGTTCGCCATCTGGATGTCTTCTTTGCAGAAATGTCTGTTCATGTCTTCTGCCCATTTCTTGATTGGATTATTTGTTCTTTGGGTGTTGAGTTTGCTAAGTTCTTTATAGATTCTGGACACTAGTCCTTTATCTGATATGTCGTTTGCAAATATCTTCTCCCATTCTGTCAGTTGTCTTTTGATTTTGTTAACTGTTTCCTTTGCTGTGCAAAAGCTTTTGATCTTGATGAAATCCCAGTAGTTCATTTTTTCCCTTGCTTCCCTTGCCTTTTGCGTAGTTCCTAGGAAGATGTTGCTGCGGCAGAGGTCGAAGAGGTTGCTGCCCGTGTTCTCCTCAAGGATTTTGATGGATTCCTTTCGTACATTGAGATCCTTCATCCATTTTGAGTCTATTTTTGTGTGTGGTGTAAGGAAATGGTCCAATTTCATTTTTCTGCATGTGGCTGTCCAATTTTCCCAACACCATTTATTGAAAAGGCTGTCTTTTTTCCATTGGACATTCTTTCCTGCTTTGTCGAAGATTAGTTGACCATAGATTTGAGGGTCTATTTCTGGGCTCTCTATTCTGTTCCATTGATCTATGTGTCTGTTTTTGTGCCAGTACCATGCTGTCTTGATGATGACAGCTTTGTAATAGAGCTTGAAGTCCGGAATTGTGATGCCACCAAGGTTGGCTTTCTTTTTCAATATCCCTTTGGCTATTCGAGGTCTTTTCTGGTTCCATATAAATTTTAGAATTATTTGTTCCATTTCTTTGAAAAAGATGGATGGTACTTTGATAGGAATTGCATTAAATGTGTAGATTGCTTTAGGTAGCATAGACATTTTCACAATATTTATTCTTCCAATCCAGGAGCATGGAACATTTTTCCATTTGTTTGTGTCTTCCTCAATTTCTTTCATGAGAACTTTATAGTTTTCTGAGTATAGATTCTGTGTCTCTTTGGTTAGGTTTATTCCTAGGTATCTTATGGTTTTGGATGCAATTGTGAATGGGATTGACTCCTTAATATCTCTTTCTTCTGTCTTGCTGTTGGTGTAGAGAAATGCAACTGATTTCTGTGCATTGATTTTATATCCTGACACTTTACTGAATTCCTGTATAAGTTCTAGCAGTTTTGGAGTGGAGTCTTTTGGGTTTTCCACATATAGTATCATATCATCTGCGAAGAGTGATAATTTGACTTCTTCTTTGCCGATTTGGATGCCTTTAATTTCCTTTTGTTGTCTGATTGCTGAGGCTAGGACCTCTAGTACGATGTTGAATAGCAGTGGTGATAATGGACATCCCTGCCGTGTTCCTGACCTTAGCGGAAAAGCTTTCAGTTTTTCTCCATTGAGAATGATATTTGCGGTGGGTTTTTCATAGATGGCTTTGATGATATTGAGGTATGTGCCCTCTATCCCTACACTTTGAAGAGTTTTGATCAGGAAGGGATGTTGTACTTTGTCAAATGCTTTTTCAGCATCTATTGAGAGTATCATATGGTTCTTGTTCTTTCTTTTATTGATGTGTTGTATCACATTGACTGATTTGCGGATGTTGAACCAACCTTGCAGCCCTGGAATAAATCCCACTTGGTCGTGGTGAATAATCTTTTTAATGTACTGTTGAATCCTATTGGCTAGTATTTTGTTGAGTATTTTCGCATCTGTGTTCATCAAGGATATCGGTCTATAGCTCTCTTTTTTGGTGGGATCCTTGTCTGGTTTTGGGATCAAGGTGATGCTGGCCTCATAAAATGAGTTTGGAAGTTTTCCTTCCATTTCTATTTTTTGGAACAGTTTCAGGAGAATAGGAATTAGTTCTTCTTTAAATGTTTGGTAGAATTCCCCCGGGAAGCCGTCTGGCCCTGGGCTTTTGTTTGTTTGGAGATTTTTAATGACTGCAATCAAAAATGGAGGCTCTAACTGCTAGGATAAATGAGGCAGAAGAAAGAATTAGTGATATAGAAGACCAAATGACAGAGAATAAAGAAGCTGAGCAAAAGAGGGACAAACAGCTACTGGACCACGAGGGGAGAATTCGAGAGATAAGTGACACCATAAGACAAAACAACATTAGAATAATTGGGATTCCAGAAGAAGAAGAAAGTGAGAGGGGAGCAGAAGGTATACTGGAGAGAATTATTGGGGAGAATTTCCCCAATATGGCAAAGGGAACGAGCATCAAAATTCAGGAGGTTCAGAGAATGCCCCTCAAAATCAATAAGAATAGGCCCACACCCCGTCACCTAATAGTAAAATTTACAAGTCTCAATGACAAAGAGAAAATCCTGAAAGCAGCCCGGGAAAAGAAGTCTGTAACATACAATGGTAAAAATATTAGATTGGCAGCTGACTTATCCACAGAGACCTGGCAGGCCAGAAAGAGCTGGCATGATATTTTCAGAGCACTAAACGAGAAAAACATGCAGCCAAGAATACTATATCCAGCTAGGCTATCATTGAAAATAGAAGGAGAGATTAAAAGCTTCCAGGACAAACAACAACTGAAAGAATTTGCAAATTTTTTTTTATTAAAATATAATGTATTATTTGCTTCAGGGGTACAAGTCTGTGAGTCATCAGTCTTATTCTGCAAGTTTTAACAAGGTACATATTGAAAACTTTGTTTGTGACTTTCAATTATTATTTTAGATACTATATTACTATTTTTCTACTCTAAAGATAATTAAATCAATTCATATGCTTACTTTTCCCAGATCATTAAAATTATCCATAATAAAATACATTTTTAATATTTGCAAAAAAACTAAGAACATCAGCATACAATATTTCATAATATTTGCCAATTTTAATATGGTGTTTCTTGAAACTAGTTTTTCCTAAGCTGGATGATAAAAGTTTAGGAATATTGAATATTTTACCAGAAAGATTCTGTTCCTCTCCAACTTGTGAAAGGAAAAGCAACTAATTAACACTTTTACAAAGGTAATCTCTGCCACATCTAACAGATCCCCTTCAAACATGAGTTTTCATATTTTTATTAGATCCCTGAAATTTTTTCTCTCCTTAGTTAGAAAAGCAGTGGTTCCTTAATATAAACTTTGTCTTTTACTTATCTATTAAATAAAATAATAAACCAAATAATTGCCTAATTATTCAACATACATTTCCTCTCATATAGAGCTAATCAATATGAATTGGATTGTCTAATAAACCTAGTTTTTCCTTTCCTTCAGTAGAAATAGCATGCTGAAATTTGAAAATACTATTATCTAGACTTCACCCTAGATAGTTTATTTTGAATATATAGATCTGAAATAAGTCCTGTGTATGTGTGAGTGAGTGAATGTGTGTATTACTACTACTCACTACAGCCAGGGTTGAATTAGAAATTGATGCATTTCACAAAAATATAGTTTTTTTTAAACCACTAAACCTTGATAACAGCAAACATCTTTATCATAGCATAAAAAGAATATTTTCATTGGTGATTGAGAATAAGTTGAAATAATCCTGAATGCTTCTAAGTTAACAGTTACTGGGGAAATATGGACCTCATGCTTTGATCACACTGAAATATAATTAGAACTTACACACACACACTCACATTTCAGAAATGTCCTTTGATCTGGAAATGTATAGATATCCTATTAAACGTCTAGATAAAAGAAACAGTAGAAACTGAAGTATAAGGTAACAACAACAAAAACAGCAACTATCAGAACTCATGGGGGCAATTTAAATGGGGAGAGGAGGTCAACTCATTGTTCCAGACAGTAGTTTTATCAATAAAAATGAAACAACAAAAATAAATGAGTTAAATCCCCTCCTTAGGGGCACCTGGGTGTCTCAGTGGGTTAAGTCTCTGCCTTTGTCTCAGGTCATGATCTCAGGGTCCTGGGATGGAGCCCCTCATTGGGTTCTGCTCAGCAAGAAGCCTGCTTCCCCCTCTCTCTCTCTGCCAGCCTCTCTGTCCTTGTGATCTCTCTCTTTTTCTCTGTCAAATAAATAAATAAAAATCTTAAAAAAAAATAAACCCCCTCCTCAAAAATTGTAAAAAGGAACAACCAAGGATATTTTTAAAAAGTGTAATGAAAGAAAGAATAAATTTAAAAAACCTTGATTAAGAGGTAGAAAATAGAAAACAGAATTAATAAAAATATTAGTTCATAAAAAATTAATAAAATAGACAAACCACTAGCTAACTTGAACAAGGGGAAAAGGTGCAAATATACAAAAGAAAAATAAAGGACATAACAATTAAAACAAAATTTTAAAAAAATCATAGGCTATTTTGATGACCTCTAATGAAAAAAAAAAAAAAGTTTAACAGAGATAGACAATTTCCAAAGCAAATAACTAAAGTTGACCTTATTTGAGTTATAATACAAGAGAAATTTTTCATTTAAGAACTTTAGAAAAGAAAAAGAACTTCAGATGTATTCACAGAAAACTTCCCTTTCATTCCTCCAGTTCACTCACCATCCTTGACCCTCATATCTGTTCAAGGAAGCAGTCCTCTATTGGCTATATTAATGGTCTCTCCTCACTTCTGGTTTCTGGTGGTATTCTTGGGTCTGGCCCCATGTGTTTCTACAGATCATACAATATATCCTTTTAATCCAGCTCTAAGGAAATGATGGTTGTACAAACAGACTTCGAAATACTAAACACCATTTAAAGCATTTAAACACCATTTTGTCATGATGAATGTTTATATTTATTTCTATAATGCTATTAGTTTCTGATTGTTCATATTTTAAGATTTTCAGTAATTAAAAATGTTTATCATGACAAGTTCAAACACATAAAAAACAAACCTATTCACTCATCACCTTTCCATGAACATTAGCATTCTGTCATTTTATATCATCTGTACCTCTTCCCACTCCATAGAACTTTAGTTTACAATTGCTATCACTATGTTATATAGCTATGTTATATGGTTATTTTGAGGTAAATATATATATGTGTGTGTGTATATATACATATACATAAATATATATATGCAAATCCCTTATTATGTTATCAAATACACCATTTCTGGCTATTTTCTTATGTTCAATCCTGGAAAAAAATATAGTAACCTTATTACTCAAAATGCCATAGCTATTCAAAGCTTGATGGTGTTGAACAACATAGTTCTTTCTGCATATGTAATTTCCTAATACCATCTATTTAATGCTAGTTATACCAGTGTTCATGATACTGCCTTATTCATTGGGCTACTTGAAAATATTGGCTTCCAGTGATTCTCTCAAAAGTTATCACTGTGCTTCACTGACAATAAGCATGAATAGAAGTATTGTTCAGATCATGCAGAAACACATACAATATAATTCATTTTCTAGACATGTCAAATTTCCTATTCAGAATTTTATAGCATTAAGATAGAATGAAACATTTTCCAACTGTGTTTTCTCAAGATCATAATCAATGCATGCCTATTAATGTAAATCCCTTCAAAGCTGACTAAACCCCTGTCTTACACACGGTGCTATCAGTGAGAAAACAAGGGAAGGAAAAATGGGTTAAGCAAAAAATAGCAGTCTGATTTGTTCAAAGAGTATGTGCTGCTGTCCAGCATAGCTTAAAACTGACTAGAGAGAGGAGGGCCTCATCACATCAGAGCCAAGAGAAGATAGTAATCTGTCACTGCCAAACAAAAGTTCTCTTGAAAGCTCTTAGATGAGAAAGTCATGGCTATCCTCACAAAACGCCTGATATATAGCATAAAGCCTGTGAAAGGGTCAGGAGAGCCCGTTTGGGTGCCAGTGGCAAGGAGCACACAGGGTGAATGATCCCTGCCACCACCTTCACTGTCTTTAGATGGTATTGACTAGAGGAGACACTGTGGTCAGAAGACAGACAAGCAACATCTGACACATGGAGCCACACATAAGTCTTAAGGCCAAAGGGCGTCAATAAACCTAGCATAGCCCAGAGCCTTCAATTCATCCTGTGCCCAACTTGTGGCAGAAAAATCCAAAATCAATGCCATCCTGACAATACAATCTTGTGTGATCATTCAAAACAAACACCACAGCAACCAGTGAGGGGAATGTGCTCCTCAGAATTCCCTTCTGGAACTGTGTTCAGCTACAGATAGGCTTGGACAACTCATGAATCAAATCACCAAGTACTCTGGGACCACAAGCTGAACCCATGCATGGGTACACAGTTGAATAGAACAAACTAGGAAACAGAAAACATGGCTTAGAAAATCCTGGACCAGGCTCAGGGTACTATTGTCAGATGCCACTGCTAGCCCTACGTCCCAAGTACTGGGAATGAAAATGGTACTGCTTTTAAGCCTCACTTTAGCAATGGCACTGTACCCAAATATCAGTTGCTTGTTATACTCAGAATTATCTTGTTATACTTATCTTGTTATACTCAGAATTAACATCATGAGTTTCCTTCGCAGGTGACCTCAGCAGCCTGGGTACATCTGTGCTCCAGCTTTGCAGAGTCCATCCTGGAGGCTGTAGACTTGGATGGCTTGGTTCTCTTTCACTACTCCAACCCTAAGGTAGGTTACCTCTTTCCTGCAGTTTTCTTGAGGTGACCTCAGTTTTCCCTTCTTAATCAATAAATGCCCCAATACCTTCTATATGAAATTCCCTCTATTGAAATAACTAGGATGATTTCTGTTTCCTTGATTCATCTCTGACTGATACACTTATAAATAAGGGATTAAGAAACCATTTAGTTATTGAAGAAAACTTTATAAAACTTTTCTTCATCAAACAAGTGTATGATCTACCAATTTACAGTTTATATCAGAAAAACTGATTTGTTTAAAAAAGACTCAAACATCATGGTCCCTTGGTACTAAGATAAAATTGGCTAACTTATATAGATTTGGAAAACAATATGAGGTTGAGAAGAATTAATATGAAATAATTTAACATGTAATGGACTATGATACCTTTCAATTAAATTCATTTCTGCAACAATTTATTGATCCTACTGCAGATATTAATTGACAAATAGGTTAAATATCATACAATATTTGTTGTCTTATTTTTATTATTCCATCATGATTAATTTATTTATAACTTACAGGTAGATCTTGATGCTTGACTATCATATCTTGCACTTCTTTTTGTGTTCTCCAGGATTTAAAAATAGTAGGATATAACCATTGAAAGATACGACCTCTAAAAAATTCTAAAAAATGTAATAATCAGTGAAGTTGAACTTTAAACAGGAGCTTTTTCATATATGATCCAGCTAAGACCTATTGATATTTTATTTTCTCTGTTATATAATACATTTACAATAATGAAGTAGAAATAAATGCTAATGGGATTAAATATGAACTTTGTCATATCTGTCAGTGATATACATCTATTTCAAGTACTGTACTATAGCATCGTAAGTTTCCACAAAGAACACAAAGATACTCTTTTCCCCTAAGAGTTAACTCAGTAATTAAAGTGGAAAAATTGCATCCACAGTATTGACAAGTAACATAGAACATCTCCTCATTATGGTAAAGAATACGAGGCTTTTTTATTATGTCTACTGCTATTTCTTGTAATAATTTTCAAATAAAAAGCTATAGGTCTACTTATCAGATGAGAAATTTTATAGACAGTACATTCTCTCACACTGCAGGAATCAAAATAATGATAAACTGTAAAGTTGCAAGCTGAAAAGGTCAAGTACGTTGTCTTGATTGGCAAAACGACCCAGACCTGTAGGTGTGAATGGGAACATAAAACATATCCATTTGAGCATTTATCTTGTTCTTTGACTGATGTCAGAGAACACAGAAATCTCAAAATCCATAGCCCGGTTTATGAGGACAGGAAAATACTAATACTTCAATTTCTGGTCCAAATATTTTTGTTATCCCCAAAGAGTTGAGTAACTCTTTACAGGCAATCTCAACTAAATAGAAAAATCATATGTAAGTCTACATTTGTCCAATATTTAATCTATGCTGATACACCAAGTGTTAAATAATAGACAATTACTTGGTATCACTATAGATTAGAAAGAAAATACAGCTGAGTTATTTTTAAATAGTTTTCTCTAGTAAAACTAATTTTTCTTCTAGATATATATTTAAGCACAAGTCACTAAAGAAAGTAAAAATTATTTATGTAAACCTCAATTTATCTTTCTAGAATTATCTATAATAGAGTTTATCCTGTTGCCAACTAACTCTATAACTGCAACTAAGGGCTTCTGAGGACTTCAAAATGCATCTGTAACAGTACGCTGCAAAATCCATGTCATATAACAATAATAAACCCACCACATATAAAGAAGTACAGGCAGTGAATATTTCAGTTTTATTCTTCAATTATAATACCCAGTCTAAATGTAACTTATCTTTTAAGCTTGGTCTACTCTACTAGGATGCTTTTAATCCTGAAATTAACAGAACAAATTTATATTCATGATACTATTTTTACTAACTGATCTCAAAGTGTTTCGTGAATAAAATACTTAAGCTTAACAGAAATGTATGGGAGGATCTATACTTTCCACAGAAACAAACAAATACATAAAATCTCAAGAAGAGGGGCACCTGGGTGGCTCAGTCCATTAAGCGTCTGCCTTTGGCTCAGGCTCAGGTCATGATCTCAGGGTGCTAGAATCAAGGCCTGCACTGGGCTCCCAGCTCAGTACGGCATCTGCTCAGCCTTCACCCTCTGCCCCTCCCCCTTTCTTGCTGCTCTCAGATAAATAAAGTCTTTAAAAAATTCAAAATGTCGGGGCGCCTGGGTGGCTCAGTGGGTTAAGCCGCTGCCTTCGGCTCAGGTCATGATCTCAGGGTCCTGGGATCGAGTCCCGCATCGGGCTCTCTGCTCAGCAGGGAGCCTGCTTCCTTCTCTCTCTCTCTCTCTGCCTGCCTCTCAGTGTACTTGTAATCTCTCTCTGTCAAATAAATAAATAAAATCTTTAAAAAAAAAAAAAAAAAAAAAAAAAAAGAATAGCTTTTAAAAAAAAAAAAAAAAAAAAAAAAAAAAAATTCAAAATGTCAAGAAGAGTCAAATATTTAATAAAAGACACCATGTTTATATCTATCACAGAAATAAGACAGTGTATTATTTATAGAATAATATTAATTTTAATTAATTTTATGACATAATTTGGTATTCACTTTATGTACAAATACTCTGTGGTACAGAAAATCAAATGCTTTATTTTTGCAAAGTGATTCTGCCTTCCTTTTATATAGACTACCTGAAGAAGCATCTTAGTAAGAAGAGGGAAAAAAAAAAAAGCCAAAAGTCTCAACTACCGGGAAACCAGACTGGTGCTATAAGTTCTACTGAAGCTGAACACTAAAACTTTTGTTCAAATCACTGGAAATATGTATCTCAGTGGTCACAGGAATGTAAAGCCTATATAAACACCTGGCAGCTTTTTGATTGATGATGGCATTTTTTTAATCAGTTTCAGTTTGTTATGAGAAAAAAAAAATTATTTCATACTAACAAAGAATTCTTGTTATGTACTTAAAAAATATTAACTACTTGAACTATAGTACAATGTATCTTCCTGTCCATTATCTTAGAAAATCTACTACCACTTTGTACTAAATAATTTAAATTAAATAAGTCTGACATCCGGAAAGTTAAAAATTAATAAGGGAAACTGAAGGACTTAATCGATTATTATAATTGCATAAATATATGTACTTTCTTTTTAAGATGAAATAAATATATCAGTGATTTTTTTAAAGTCTATTCATATTTTTGTTTTTCATCAACATTCAGTAACATGAACTGAATTTACCTGCTTACTTGAAACAACCAAAAATCAGAGACAATATATGAAAATTGTCTGCAAGATGCTGCACATCCGGCAATAAAGGAGAGTGAACACTATGAGGTGGGAAACAAACAAGATGATCCCTATGATTATCTCAACTTATATCTTTCAGAAAGTTTCCAGGCCCCAGTACAGGGAAAGCAAACCCACCAGGATTAAGACAGACTTCCTGAAGTGATTGAGCTGAGTAACTGGAAAGAATAAAGCACTACCTGTTTATAACACAGAGCACTGAGAAAAGAGAATGATCCTGAAAGAAAGCTGTGGGGATATGCAGAGAGCACCCTTTGAATATTCAGCAGAGCACTGCTCAGTGCATGAGTGTGAGGAAATTACTTGAGGCCAGAGGAAGATCCATCTAGACTAGAGCAAACAACTCCCAGTGTGCATAGGCCCAGAAATAATACAATGGATTGGAACATATTCGTTAGAGTCACCTAGTAGAACATTCAGAAAGGTGTTGCCTCAGTAGGGGGGGAATAGTTATCCCGAGAAGACAAACTGCTCTGAACACCCCTAACAAATCCTAAAAACATGGCTCAAAAGAAACAAACTATTTTTAACCAAGTTAACCTTATCCCAGGACAAAACAGTATCTATAAGAATACAAAAAATATTAAGCAAACAAAAAGCTAGAATTAGGGCGCCTGAGTGGCTCAGTGGTTTAAAGCCTCTGCCTTCGGCTCAGGTCATGATCTCAGGGTCCTGGGATGGAGCCCCACGTTGGGCTCTCTGCTCAGCAGGGAGCCTGATTCCCTTGCTCTCTCTCTGCTTGCCTCTCTGTCTACTTCTAATCTCTGTCTGTCACATAAATAAATAAAATCTAAAAAAAAAAAAAGCTCACATAAATAAATAAAATCTAAAAAAAAAAAAAAGCTAGAATTAATAATGTCTGCTATCAAACCAAAGATTACAGAGTATTCAAATGAGTAGAAAAATATAACACATAATGAGAAAAAAAAAAAAAACAGTAAAAACCAACCCAAACTTGCACAGATGTGAGCATTTACAGACAAGTATATAAAAATTATTATAAACATGCACTGTACGGTACTAACAGAAAGTTTAGATATTGCAGAAGAAAAGATTAGTAAACTTGAAGCTATCACAGTAGAAAATATTTAAGAAAATATTTAAAATTAATTACAAAGAGAAAACAGTCAAAAAAAAGTGCAAAAAGCATCGGTGAACTGTGGGACAATTTCAAGCTTCCTATTTGTGCAATTAGGGCCCCTGTAGTAGAAGCAAGAATGGATTTCTTTTTAAAAAACTGAAATAATGGCCAGAAAAATTCTAAGTTTTCTATGTTTGATAGAACCAAGAGGCTCAATGAACTCATAAATTCAAGAAACTCAAGTACCAGAAATATAAGGGAAACAGAACTAAAGCATACGATAGTAAAATTGCTCAAAACCATTGAAAAAGAGATAAATTTGTAATATATATACACAAAGCACAAAGAAACGTTACATACAGAAAAACAAAAATACAGATAACAAAAAATTCCATGTCTGAAACAATGCAAGGGAAGAGAGAATAGAACATCTTTAGAATATGAAAGATAAATTATCCAAATATAATTCTATACTCAGTAAAAATATCTTCCCAAATATAAGCAGAATAAAACTTTTATCATACATCCCAAATGGAAATAATTTATTGCCCTCATACATCCACTACAAAAACTAAGGGCAATCCTTTAGGCAGAAGAAACAGATACTTAAATGGAAATATGTATTTCCTTAAAAGAATGAAGAACACTGAAATGGTAACTCAGTTAAATAGCAAGACCAGAAATGGGCAAAATCTTTGAATAGACATTTCACTAAAGAAGATACAGGTAGGGGATGGGGCACCTGAGTGGCTCAGGCGCTTGAGCCTTTGACTCTTGGTTTCAGCTCAGGTCATGATCTCATGGATTGTGAGATGGAGCCCTGTGTGGGGCTCTGCACTCAGCCAGGAGTCTCCTTGAAGATCCTCACCCTCTGGTCTTCCCCCCAACTCATCTGTGCGCACACACTCTCTCATTAAAATGAATAAATAAATCTTTAAAAACAGAAATTATGTGGATGGTAAACAAGCAGAAAAAAGAATGTCCAGCATTATTAAAGTTTAAGGAAATGAACATTAAAACTAAACACTAAATACCTGCTAGAATAGCTAAAATAAAACAGACTGCCCATACAAAGTGTTGACAAGGATGTAGGAATTAGAATTTTATTACATTGCTGTTAGCAATGTAAAGTTTCACACACGCAAAAAAAAATAGCACTTCATTAGAAATTTAAATATAAACTTACCATGTGAACTAGCCATTCTATATCTTGAGATTTAGCCAAGTGTGACATAAGAAATATATATTTGACCTTTGTTCCTAATTTTTAATGCAGAGTTCCTAAAATCTTTGGAATTTCCTGAAGTATAAGAGTGATAGAAACATCTTTTGTTTCAATGAGGCCACTCTTGGCAGACCTCTAAACAACTTTAGGATGGGCTGGACACAAGGAAGACCAAGCCTTGATCAGAAGCTTGGTACTTTCAGACCAACCTCCAACCTCTGGGAAATAAAGGGTAGAGATTAAGCTAATCCCAAAAGCCAATGATCTAATCAATTGTGCCCACATAATGAAATCTCCATGACAACCTCTAAATAATGAAGTTTGGAAGGTTAGTTTGTAATCACATCTACATACTAGAAGGTAATATATATATACTAGAAGGTAAGGGGCTCCAACTCATAGGGACAGAAACTTCACACTTAGGACTCATCCAGGCCCTGTTCTTTGTACCTTTTCATCTAGCTTTTCATTTGTATTCTTTATTATAAACCAATAAACATAAGTAAAATGCCTTCCTAAATTCTGTGAGCCATCGAGCAAATTATTGAACGTAAAGAGGAAGAATGTCCAATGTATAAGGAAATACAGTTGGCCTCAAATTTGTGACTGGAATCTGAAGTGGGAACAATCTTGACTAAGCACTTTAATGTCTGGGATCTGATACTAGGACCAGGAAGATGGTGTCAGAATTGAATGGAACTGTCAAATACCTAGTTAGTGTCAGAGTTGGAGAAGGGGCTTGGAAAAGATATTGTGTATTCTCTTCATGAGGAAAAAACCCATATCATAAAGCAAAAACACAAAATAAACTTGTTTATTCATGTTCAAAGAACAGTTACTTTGAACAGCCAAAAATCTGGAAAACACCCAAATATCCTTCAACAGGCAAACTGAATAAGGATGTTATGGTATATCCATTGAGCAGAATACTGCTCAGCCATTAAGAAAATAATGATAATATGTTGATATATGAAACAACACGGAAGAATATTAAAATAATTTTGTCAAAAGAAAAAAAAGAAGTACATACTGTATGGTCTGTTGATGTGAAATTCTATGAAATGTAAACTATAGTGAAACTTGGCAGTGGTTACTTAGAAAGCTGGGCAAAGACAAGGAAGGATTGAAGACGGGGATGGATTGAAATGGAAATGAGGAAGTTTGGGTGTTCAATATGTTCACGATCTTGCTTCCAGTGATGGCATCAACACTGTATACATATGTCAAAACATCATCTTTTAGGTAGTGTAATCATCTTTATGCCTCATTAAAGTTGATGGGTTAAAGTAATATTCTACCTTTCTTCTTATCTCTGTCCTTTCTTCTACTCTCCATTGTGCATATGAATTCCAAGGAAGGCTAGGTAAAGCCAAATAGTCTTTGCTGAGAAAAGAAAAAAAATTAAAAGGGAAAAAGAAAAGCTTATCACTTCACAGTGTGTGTATGCCTAAAAGAATAATGGTGTCCTCGCTATTTGTGTGTTGCTTGTGGTGTGCTTGCACCTGTTTTCATGGCTTTTTCTTAAACAAAGTTCTGTTGAGTATATCAGTCCTCCTTTAAGGCCTTTAATAATTCAGTACATTATTAAAAGACCTGGCTAATTATTAATCATTTTCAGAAACATCTATTTAAAATCTTTTGTAAGCTTCATTTCTCTTAAAGGAAATGAGTTTTCAATGAAGAAAAAGTAAAATACAAGTTTTTGCAAATACTTGTAATATGTATTGTGAAATTTAATGAAATTTTAGTATTAAAAATTAGATTATTTTAATTTAGATTATTTATTAGATAATTATTGATGTTAATTATTAATATTTATAATAAATAAATATATTTATTATTTGTTAGATTATTTTTATTTATTTAGCATTAAAATTAGAGTATTTTTCTTAAGATTTGAGACATTCGTCTTACAACAGTTCTGAGGAAAATGCACGGATGGTCATGTGTGAGGCTTCAGGGCAAGGTCAAGGAATGCAGAGCCCTTTTGAGATTTATCAGTAATTTATATTACTGATGATATATTACAACAGGATTCTATTCTTTACTTAGATAATTTTTAATGATTTTAATGACTAGTGGAATATCCTAGGCTCCTCAGTTGTGGTAGCCTATAAGTAGGAACAAAAAGAATCTGAACACAAAATATAAAGGTTATCTCAGATTTATAACTACCTTAGCAATCAATATATCCAGAATTAAATTACATGATCCAAGTCAAAAACAACAACAACAACCACTCTTTTTTGTAGGATTTAAGTATGAAGTTTCTCAGATCATTATAGAAAAGGGTGGATAGAATATAAGTTTATCATTTCTTGTAACTTGCACAGAGTTCTATTGATTTATTTATATTGAAACTGTCACTCTATGAGGCAGAAAAACACATAGAATCTGGAAATGTGACTTGCATACCTAATATAACCACTGCAGGAAATAAAAATTATGTAATGCAGGGATTGTCTCTTTATCAATGTTGTGCTGTTTTTAAAATTAAACTAAAAAATGTGGAATATTCAGATGCATATCAAGATATGTAGAAAGACAAATAGAGAGAGAGAGATCTGTTTTCACAATTCTAAGTACAATCTCCTACCAAGATTGCAGGGAATACAAGTAAGCATGGTGACTGCAGAAGAGAAAAGTCTAAAACTTAATTTTTTAAAAAGATTTATTATTTATTTGAGAGAGAGAGAGAATGAACAGGAGTAGGGGCAGAGAGAGAGAAGCTCAAGAAAATTCCCAGCTGAATGCAGAGCCTGATGAGAGCCTAAATCCCAGGACTCTGAGATCATGACCCAAGATGCTTAACTGATTAAGCCACCCAGGCAACCCCCTTCTTTTTTCACTTTGCATAACAAGCTTATTTTTTAAAAGTCATATAGACAATAATCAAAGTAAACAATCAGATCTTCACTTCCACCCTGTAAAAATACACTTTTAATTTAATTTGCAACTATACATTTTCTTTCCTATTTGTGTGTATATATGTGAGTGTGTGCTTCTACCTATTCTAGTTTTTTTCCTTCACTCTGTGTTTAATATAGGAGCATCAACACTAATTAAATTAGTCTTAGCTACAACATTACATTACCCAATACTTGCTAATAATTTCTGGGAAGTCATTCAGGATCTATTAGGTTTGGAAAGCAGAAGTAATATTTACATTTGATGATTTACAAAGTGTGTGTGTGTGTGTGTGTGTGTATAAAATTATTTCAAATGTATTTCCAAGAATTGTTTTTCATTGGGTACTAGTCTCATATCATAGGATTTTTTTTTTAAAGATTTGAAGATGAAATAAATTTCGAAAATATGACCTACATACTAGATACAATAAAGGCCTCTTAGAGGTTCACAATTCCTATTAACATATTGAAGACTGTGTAGTCCATTATAGAGTAACTTGCCTAAATTATCCAAATCAGAATATACCATAGTCATTTGACTTTTGGAGGTATTTTAAAATCATCTCTTGGCATTAAAGATCATAAACACGTTTTGGGAAATTCAGTCCTAGGTTAATCTCCGAAATTAAATTATTCTACTTTTTTTTTTTTTTACATTTTATTTATTTGTCAGAGAGAGAGAGAGAGCACAAGCAGGGGGAGAGTCAGGCAGAGGGAGAAGCAGGCTCCCCACTGAGCTAGGAGCCTGATGTGGGAGTAGAGTCCAGGAATGTGGGATAATAATCGGAGCTAAAGGGAGACACTTAACTGACTGAACCACCCAGGCGTCCCTAAGTTATTCCACTTCTACTATATGATTCAAGTTGCTTTTCCATTAGAAAGAATGGATGTAATTCAGAAAAGGTGGAATCTCATATGTGCATGTTTGGAAAATTAAAGTTAATAGCATTTGAAAAGGTATAAGGCGTACTTACTGATTTTAATTTTCCTGTAATATTTTCAGATGCCTGGCATTTGTGCTCATGAAGATGAGTTCCAGAGGGTCTAAAAAGGAACAGATTCTCCACACATTGCAAAATTATAATAACTCAAAAATTTGGTAAATTACTAATAGTTTTTACACATATATAAACCAAAAGCCAAATAAACTGCTTCCTATTTGACCATAAGAACCAAAGAAAGAACTTGTAGGTTTCAATACATTTGAAGCATATCTGTGGTCTTTGGTCCATATTTTGAGATAGCTTCCAGAGTTCAACTTTAAACATTAGGCTAGATTAGATAATCATAATATATTGTTTAGAAATACCAAAGAATTCATCAAGGTCTAAGGTACTTAGTAATTAACTAGTCCTGCATTATGTAAGATATCTTTTATTATTAACAAAAAGGTGTAAATATATTATTAATGGTAAAGTGTCACACTTTATGAGTGACTTCTTTTACAAAAGGGGTCAAAGATAAATTATATAATATCGCTCTTCCTTGCATTCTGATATATTATCTTCAGTTAAACAAAAAAATTAAAGTAAAGATGTTATATCTTGAGTCAAATGGAGTTTGAGTTCTATTATTAGACTTGGTAGTACAGGTAAAACATATCTGTCATGTGAGTTGTTGCAGGAAATAAAAAGTCCAGGACCTAGTAATTTATTTTAAGACATCCCTAGCAGGTGTAATTATGTGCATCACTCCAATGAAAATCTTTTGATTTACTTTGTGGTTCTGTAACATGGGAAATATTGAAAGCGTTCTGTGGATTCTTTGCTCTATGGCCACCTCCTTCCATAGGCCTTTCAGTTCTCTAAAGTCAGAAAGCTAGAAGCTCTCATTCTCAGGCCTCTTCCTGCTATGGTTTTAGAACTGAATATCATTCTACAACTGAAAATGGAATTCCTAAGATTTTGAGTGAAAATCAGTAAATGTTCTCACTCTGCCTACAAATGTTTTTCTACAGGCAAGTGAAGTCATGAAGAACCAAATGTCAAGAATACACTACAACTTTCTAAAGCTATCGCCAGATTACCAGGCGGCTTTGGGGAGCACCTTAAAGAAGCATGTTCAGGTCCCAGCAAGTCCTGTGGTCCCTGTGGTCCCTTGACTCCCACTTCACCACCACTTCTGACAATTTCTTAAGCATCTCAATCTATTTATTCCATTTCAGCTTAAAATATCAAAGGTGGTTTCTGCTTCTTGCACTGAAACAGGACTGACACAGTAGGGATGACATATAAACAAATGTTACAGAAACGTCTTACAATCTTTCATATTAAGAAATCTGAATAAACAAAATTGTAAGTGAAAACTATTACAGCTCTGAAACAAGTTTTCTTTGCAATGCATATGGAATTACATGTGAATTTATTTTCTTAAAAGTTGTTGGAAAAATTAAGGATGAATTTTTATTTTCCCAAAAGTTTGTTCATTTTTTAAATTTATTTTGACAATCAAACTTTGTTTTTATTTAGAAAAGAACAGAACTCTTATGTTTCTTATTTCTCCATCTTCATCACCAGTAAATCAACTTTTATCCTTTGGATAAGCTAAACTTTATATAATAAGTATTAAAATTGACTTTTTAAAGGAAGAATTTCATGTAATTTAGTAAAATGGCCTTTCTCCATTAAACTGGTATTGAATAAAACTAGGATTGCACTAATAAAATATAAGTTTATAATAAGCATAAAGTTTTAAGTTACCTTGCATGTTTGCCTCATTATGCATGATTGGAGATGTAATCAATACTTTGAAAAATATTTAAGTGAAAGTGTGTTGTCTGCTTAACTTGATAAAAAAGTATTTGAGGTATAACTTTCAAATTATAAAGCAAAATTCTGCAGCATTTAATACTTTAATAATATATGCCTACATATATGCTTATAAATTATATATATATATATATATTAGTTTATAGAACTCTTAATTTCATTTAAATTACTGCCATTTTGTAGGGGAAGAAAAGAACACCTGGTGAGCTTAAATGCTTAGACAAACTAGTTAGTCCAGAGGAAGAGTTAAGATTTCAGGTCAGATAGTCAGAACTGTGAGTCATGTAATGCTGCTATTGCAATTATTATTTCCGTGTATTTGGCACCTGGTATTTAGTAAATTTTAACTGGCTGACAAAATTACTAACAAAGATGAAAATAAGTACAACATTCAGCAAGAAATTGAAAATACCTTACTATCTCAGCCCAGACTTAAGTTAAATTCTCACTGGATAAAATGTAATTTTAGAGGAATAAAACTTAACCAAAAAGAATATATATATATATAAAACTAAGGGGTCGTTCCTTTGTCCCAAACTCCCTTTACATCGACTAAAGTACATTTCCTGGAAAATTATATGTGATTTCAAATAAGAAAGCCAAAATCTAATCAGTTGTGCTATATATTACTGAAAAACATTAAATTAATAAAAAAGGAATAGCTTCAAAGGAGGCTAAGAAATTAGTTAAGAGTTATTGCATCTTGACTTTGGCCTATGGAGAACTTGGCATACCAATAAATACAATTATCCACTCTTGGTGGATTTATAGTGATGTTAGATGCAAAAAACTGATAGAACTTGAGAAACCAGACTCTTTAAGATCATCTACCTCTCTTTTTTCTAATCCTATTTTTACTGTGTAATTCTAATATTTCTATCTATATGGAGTGGTGAAACTGGTTCCCTGAGTTCATCTAGATCCACCATGCACCAAATGAGTGACTGGGAAATATTCAACTAATAGTGATTTAATTCCCTCATATGTAAGTGAAACTAGTGGTAGCATTAATGTTCCAGGATCATTGAATGGCTTAATATATGAAAAATCCTTAGAAGATGGTCTGGCATTAAAAAAAAGTGATTAAAAAAGTGCTATATAACACTAAATAACAATTAACATACATTAAATTTTCTCAATGGACCAGGTAATAAACTAGACATTTTTATGTATGGTCTCTCTCTCTTTCTTTCTTTCTTTCTTTTTCTTTCTTTCTTTCTTCCTTTTTTTTAAATATGCATGGCTTCTTAATCTCTTAACCTTACAACTCATTTAGAAAAAAGTAGAACTCATGATTATAAATGTCATTTATAAGATAGTTTCTTTAGATGAGGAAAATGCACATAAAGAGGATCCCATTATCAGTGATTACTAATATTCCAAAATGTTTCATAGACATAAAATTTCTCATTTATAACTGTGATTCTTAACATACTAGTCTCCTGTGAATTTGGTTACAATGATTCAATCCCTAAGAAACTAACATATTTTTAGAGATCAAAACATTAAATTACTTCATGTACCTACAAAGCTAAAGATTAAACTTTCAAAAGTGATGAATGAATTTACAAAGTATTGTCTTCTTATGAGATTTTATTTGGCCTCAGATGATAGCTCCATTCTGCCACCTTACAAATTAGAGGACAATTTTTGTCTACACTTTTTATGGAGTAGTTATGAAATCTTAATTTGGATATTATAATTGATCCAATCTTAATATTTAGAAGACAGAGCTATACACTCTATTTTAATATCAAGTCCCCTAAGGTTATCTATGAAAAATTTTCATCAACTATTTAATTCAATTTAACATTCTATGTTCAATTATCATATGATGTGATTGTAAATAAATGGATCCAGAGATGGGGTAGGGATTTTTTTTTCTTGGGTCTCACATTTACAGATGAAAGACTAGGATGATCTTCCTGGCCTTTATTCATCATGTTTCCTACTCTTCCCTAAGAGAGGGAGAATGACATCTGAATAAATATGTGCTTGGAGGGTATGAAGAAAAGGAAATTGGTTCCTTTCTTTTAATCTCTCTCTCTTTCTCTCATCATCATCATTAGTATTGCCATCCTCATTACTATCTTAACATGTCTGCCTTCGGATAGGGTATGTTCTACTCAGCTTTCATGTATTTGGCAGGTTTAAAGGAGTGGGTTCTGCTCCCTGAGGAAGGGTGCAGGAAGACTACAATTGTCTAGAGTACTACATAACTGGGTAGGTAAATCTGTTTTCTTCTGGGATAAATTATTTGTGAGCTATTTTGGTCAAAGATCAGACATCATACTAATTAATCACTCTTTTAGGAATAAAGGTATTATTGAATTATATTATCAACCTCTTGATTAATTCTGACTTTCGGAAGACGTACAGTACTAATCCTTTCCTAAAACTTTCAAAACATAGGACACTCATAGTGACTTTCATTGTAACCCCAAATAGGTAGAGGAAAAGAAAAACAAGAGACTAGTTGTCAAGCTGAGCACTTTCTCTTTCCATATTCCTAGTCCACAGTGCTATTTCTGAGGTTACCTTCATTGCCTTAAGCATCTTCCCATTTACTTGTGTTCTTACCTGTTTTCCCCTCGATATTTTGCCACTGGAGAAGAGGATATGTATTCAGAAGCGATTTGCCTACAAATTAGTACTCACTATCCATTCACATAACATACTTCACTAAAATACTATGGAGAATATTTTTAAAATAAAATCTAAATTATGCAAACAAAAATTGTTATAATTTAGTGGGAAACAAATGTATCAAAGTAACCACTCTGATACTATTTTAAGAGCAATCAGAGAGCACATATTTGTATTGATCTCTCGAGAGGCAGGAAAGATAACATTATAGGTCATTTCTGCCTTTCATTTCTGTAAGTATTTGGGCTCATTAAGACATTACTAAGCTCTCTAGAGAGATATTTACACAAGAATTAATTTGCCTAAAACCCCACTTCATTCTTTCACAAAAGAAGCATAAAAGGTTTTTCATAGTCTATATTTATTAGGGTTAGTAACTTGGTTTCTAGGTAAAACTCTCCAATATAACCAGGAAATTAGAAGAAATAAGACAAAGACTAAAAGAAGTAGGAAGATGAAAATAGAATATTTTGAAGTACTATTGTGATAATGTCTTTTATGTATAGTTGCATGCTGAAGGGTGAACTCCTCACCTAACTGATGCTAATTACTGCTATTTACTAATAACTAAAATATAGAAAATGCTTCCCAGGGGGCTTATCAAGGCCGGTTCAAAGTTATTCACAAAAACCCCTTTTGAGACCAAGATCATCTAAAGCCTGGAAAGGTCAGAACAGCAGTGCATTTTCCTGCAAGAAATTCCCAAGAATTGAAATTCAATATGGTACAAAGTTTCAACAGATCATTTTTACTTGTCATATTGGTAGCATTAATTAATATTAAAATGGCCTAATATATTTTTTTATTTTTTTAATTTATTTCCAGCATAACAGTATTCATTGTTTTTGCACCACACCCAGTGCTCCATGCAATCTGTGCCCTCTCCAATACCCACCACCTGGTTCCCCCAACCTCCCACCCCCACCCCGCCCCTTCAAACCCCTCAGATTGTTTTTCAGAGTCCATAGTCTCTCATGGTTCACCTACCCTTCCAATTTCCCTCAACTCCCTTCTCCTCTCTAACTCCCCTTGTCCTCCATGCTATTTGTTATGCTCCACAAATAAGCGAAACCATATGATAATTGACTCTCTCTGCTTGACTTATTTCACTCAGCATAATCTCTTCCAGTCCTGTCCATGTTGCTACAAAAGTTGGGTATTCATCCTTTCTGATGGAGGCATAATACTCCATAGTGTATATGGACCACATTAGCCTAATATGGTTTTAACATATACCAAGATCCTAATGCATTTATTCATAGGGGATTAGAAGCAAGAAAAGTAAAAAGGAAGGGGAAAAAATGACAATATTTCTTATTTTTCTGGACAAGAGATGTATAAGCAGCATTCCACTATTGATATGGGGTTTATGATGATGGCTCAAGGTCTTTCTTTAAAATATTTGCATTTATGATATGTACATGGAGAATAGCATCATACTAAATTAAGATAGATAAATAGAAAGACTTCTAAAATGTTTAACAATAAAATATTAACACAGGGACAGAAGAACAAAAATATCAAAGCATTTTCAGAATAATGAGGAAGTCCCTGCTATAAACATGCTATCAATGACCTTAAGCTTGAAAACTTAACACTAAATCTAACAGTCCAAATATGGATATGCATATGTTAATACTTTCCTCCCTTCCACTTTACCTTGTCTTTGTATTAGCAATAGCCACAGTCAATTTTTCTTCTTCCCTCACTGGTATATTTCTGCTTCAGAACATTAAATCACTTACCTATGATCAAGTCTGACTAGGTATGAGGTAAAATGGTGAAATCCTTATTTAAATTTCCAAACAAAAATTTTTTTTAAGATTTTATTTATTTATTTGACAGAGATCACAAGTAGGCAGAGAGGCAGGCAGAGGGGAAGGGGGAAGCAGGCTCCCTGCTGAGCAGAGATTCCCAGGACCCTGGGATCATGACGTGAGTCGAAGGCAGAGGCTTAACACACTGAGCCACCCAGGCTCCCCCCAAACAAATATTAAGGTATAGAAAACATAGTACTAATGGCCTAAGATAAAAAACTTATTTTGGCAGTCTGTGTGAACAAACAAAACAAAACAAAACAATCTCCTGTCTTTTTCTCTTTCTGGCTCCTCTACAAGTATTTGATATGTATCTGCAAACTGTTTAAAAATTATAATTGCTAAAGATCAATAATTGAAAACATCTGTGGTTCTTGGTGGCATGAAAAGGTTTTTTGCTGTTGGTGTTCTTTAAAAATACAATGTTAAATCCCTGGGAAAGAGCTATTCTTAGTTTTCTATTTTTTTCACATTTAGTAATGAAATACATATAAAATATTAAAATAAATGCTGTACATACTATTCACTCTTAGGCAAAATATGCATTAATTAACATTTCTTCTTGTTCCTATGGCAACAGTTGTATTGAATAAATAGATTGGAGATATTTTATATTTCAATTATACTAATTATAATTCAATATATATTACAGTAATTTCAGTTATAATAAGACAATTTTGCACTGGTATAAACTTAAGGGGGCAAAATGAACAATGCAGCAAAAGCAACTTCCTCTAATTTTCTGTGCTAATTACTGAAGTTGCATTTGATATAAAAAATTCAGTCAAGCTTTCTCAATTTTCCAAGCTTACACTTCTCAATTCTTCTGAATACAAGCCATTACTTCACCTACAATATACACTTCGTACTTATTTTATAGCTCTTTCTTTCTTAACCCATCACATGATTTTTTAAAATTTGTCTTCTTCAAAGCTACTGTCCCCTGCCTTCTGAAGATATCAGATCCTATCAATAAACCAAGTCCAAGGAAATATTTCTTATGCTAATCTTCATTAACACAGAGTCAATATCATCATGTAGGTTTATAGAGTTGCTTATGGATGAATATTCTAGAAAGATATTTGTAGGTATCATAATCTTATATAAAATATGCAAAAATATCAGTTCAGTTCATATAAATAACCAAATATATCATTATTTTTATATTTAACTTCCTTCAGAAGAGAGGACTGAGGTCAGCAACATGTTATTTTCTTTTCTCCTTCCCAAGAATTGCCTTACATGTAAGAATAAACTACATACAGTCCTGTGATCATCTGAACAAATCATTTGAACAGCCTGATAGTCTTCCTATCATGAGTGCACTCCACCATTTTTCAAACAAGTATTTCAGAATTTTAATGACACAAATGACCCACATAATTTGTACTTATAAAAGATCTCAAAGATCTCTTTTTCCACTGAAGACTTCAGTACAGTATCACGTAAAATACATTCTTGATTTGTTAGAAACAATATTGAATCATATTGAGAAATAGTAGCTTGGCTACTAAAGAAAAAAGGGACATTCAGTGGCTGTGGATTTAATTTTAATTAAGTTAAACACAACATAGACTTAAGTTTAAGGAATGTGAATTCTTCCTACAACTATCTGTGCGACCTTCAGGAAGTTATTTTTAAAAATTTTGGAAACATTTTCTTTATTCATAATATGAGAGGTTTGACCACCTGATTTCTAGGATATTTTTCAAATTTAAAATCTTGTGACTTTATAAAAATTCAGCAAAAAACACGATTCTTACCTTTTACCATATGCCATATGTAATATTCTAAGTATTGAAAGAGTCAAAGGTATTAACTCAGGTATGATTTTCAATATATTTTATATTGAAAAGAGCTATCTGACCCAAAGTTTCACAGATTTAATTTTACAATTGAAGATCCCAAGTGGCTAATTTACTTTTTGGGGGTGGAGTGGGGAAAGGATCATTAGAAGAGATATTCCAATCTACATGCTTTACTTCCTAGTAACATTTAAATTTGGGAATTGTTATCTAAATGTACCAAGTACATTGTATAAATTTCCCGCTTCACTTGATTTAGTCTATTATTATAACCTTGATATTATCACTTCTGCTTTAATCAAAGCTTTGTTATTTATTTACTTATTTTTAATTTTTATTTTTTTATAAACATATAATATATTTTTATCCCCAGGGGTACAGGCCTGTGAATCGCCAGGTTTACACACTTCACAGCACTCACCAAAGCACATACCCTCCCCAATGTCCATAACCCCACCCCCTTTCTAAAGCTTTGTTATTTAAATCAGTAAACATCAACGACCTTAACCAATAAAGCTAAAAATATTTTCATAGTTAAGATCGAATGTATAAAAGTTGAAAGGAGGGAAAATGTTATTTTATAAATTACCCTAATAATTTTATTTCTGTTTGCTGCATTTTTCACATTCTAAAGTTTATTGCAAGATGCCATTAATTGGTGAAAATTGGTTATATTTATCTGGTAATAGCTTAGTGATTGTGGAACTTAATGAGCTCACATGAGATATGAATAGTATTAATTACAATTTTCCAATTTGAGTGTGTTAGAAAAACAAAAGCCCAAGAAGAAATAAGGAGTTTGCCAAAGCAACCATTTAAAAAGGATACAAAAGTTTTATATTGGGGCACCTGGGTGGCTCAGTGGGTTAGGCCGCTGCCTTCGGCTCGGGTCATGATCTCAGGGTCCTGGGGTCGAGTCCTGCGTCGAGCTATCTGCTCAGCAGGGAGCCTGCTTCCCCTCTCTCTCTCTGTCTGCCTCTCCGTCTACTTGTGATTTCTCTCTATCAAATAAATAAAATCTTAAAAAAAAAAAAAGTTTTATATTAATTTGCTATCCTTATGAGAGGTAATCTTCAAATGTAAATACAATGAAGGCAGGTTAGCCTGAACAGTCAAGAAGCTATCTCAAAATCTTCAAATACACTTACTTACGCTCAGTCTATCAAATAGCTACGAGTATGTATAGTTAGAAATTAGTGGTAACAATCCTTCTTTCAGAGTAACCTAGAAATATTATAAAAGATAATTGGGTTGCTCTTTTGGATCTATCTGCTATAGAAACTTTAATAAAATAGTTTAACTTTCTGAGTATTGCCCTGTGCCTTTAAGGATGTCCATAATAAACTTCTACAAATTTCCAAAATAATCACCTTACAGTAATTTTTTCTATTATCAGAGAAGATGAAGAGAACCTAAATATTGAAAAATAAAAAGTAAGTAAATGAATTAATAAATAAATAAATAAATAAGATATTCTAGTAGGTAGAAGAAAATCTGAATCAGTAAGACCTCACATTTAAAGGAAGGAAAAATAATCTGGATCATGAAGATATATAACAGTAAATGGTTTGGCTCACAGAGAAGCCATCTGCAGGAAATAAAGGAAGCAATAAGACGCAATAGAGGAATATTCTTCAAAAAGAAAAGTAGCACTTGGTTAAAGAGGTCAAGTTAGAAAAATGTATCAAGCAGAGAAAAAGGAAATTCCAAACTTTACATCTCTAGTGACAGACAAGAGAGATTTAAGAGTTCAGAGAAAGCAGGAAATGGAAGATCTGGCTTTATATGTTTAAGGCATGATGATAGTAGCTCTAAGGTATAATAGTTGTTAGGCTCTTCGGTAATCTGCTTCTGTATTCTTTGTCAGAAGTAATCATAAGAGAGAAAATATTAGAACAAAATTGGGTTTCAGAAGACTGAAGCCCAATATTAGAAAGAAAAATGTAATAAAAGAATCTATACATCTTCGTCAAGAAAAATAATTTTCCCAAGGTCTAAGAAAACCTACAAATTCAATAACTATGACATGTTACTACTTTCCGAGAAATCATGAAGGCAGTACAAAGACTGGATATAGGAAAATGACCTTCCTCTTTTGGAAACAGGGAAGATACATTCCACAATCCACTGGCCAGTGCTCATGACAGTAAATTAAAATTAAAACAAGAACAAAAACATATGCTGTGAGTGTCTACAGTTAGGAAGATGTGGGCACTAGATGTTGCATGGTCTCCCTAATATCAACAATAATAAACCATATTGCTATTACTTTATTATCCGATACCTTTCATTGTTTATAAAATTGAAGTTCAAAAGGGTGAGACATTTAAAATATAGCACACGGTCTGTAAGTGGCAATTCCTGATCTAGAATCTAGTTCTCCTATCTTCAAGTCCCATGTTCTTTCCATGGCGTACCATCTAACCTTGGAATGTTAATTCTGTAGCACTGGAGATGCAAGGATGTTTTATAATGTTTTATTTAAAAAAAAAAACATTGTAGACTATGAATCAGTGTGTAACGCTGTGTAACAAAACCAGCACCAAAATTAATGCTTGACATTGATGAACATTTATTTATTTAGTGAGGTTTTGAGCCTGCAGTTTAGGTTGGGCTCAGCTGTTCAGTTGCTCTGATCTCAGCTGAGGTTCCCTCTTAAATCTGTACTCACCAACAAAGTCAGGAAGTAGCTCTGTTTCCAGGTATTTGCTGGTTTATATTCGGGAAGACAGCCGTGGGCTAGGCAACTGAGCCATGTGTTCCTTGCCACACAGGTGACTAGACAGGGCTTCTTCTCATCTCTGCTTGGAAGGGTTTCGAGAGAAGAGGAACTGCCAATGACCTCTTGGGCTAAGCTCTGAGCTGGAGCTGCACAATGCCACTTCCTCTGAACTTTTTTAGCCAAAACAAGTCTGAAAGCCAGCCTGTTTCCGTCACTTGCTCTTCACCTAGTGGGTGAAGGAGGGATTTCTGGAGTAGATTATTGCCAAACACATGATACCTGAGGCTGGACAAAGGAGATTAGCGGGAGTTTATTAATCAGACATACTCACATCCCAGAGGAAGAGGAGACCACACAGTGGTCGTACTTGAGGACAGAGGGAACAAGCAGGGATTGTGGGAGGCAAGGGTTGCCTGGCAGGGAGATGAAACCCATTAGGTTGATTCCTGGGTGGAATGCAACTGGTCTGGCTGACAGGGGAAGGAGCTGGGTGGACAGCGTTTTTCACTGGGAGGGAGGCATACCTGGTGTGGGCAGAGAAACTCTTGTTCGGCCTTTGGGTCCTGTGAGGTGTAAAGATACCACAGGAGCCCTTATCCCGCCTATTAATTTCAGGTCTAACATCACACAGCTCAGACTGAAAAGGGAGAGAAATAACCTCCAGTTCTTCAGTGGCCGTGTACTCTGCTGATGAGCTAAACTGAAACCCTGTATTCTAGAATTCCCTTTCCTGCATAGTTCTGGGCAAATATTGGCCACTAGAGACATCTGCACGAGACTTGGGAGTGAAAGTGAAGCAGCAACCGTGCTGTTTGGAATAAGAGTGTAAGGGAGATGCTACTGAGATTTATGCATGTTGTCACAGACCTGCTGGTCTGCTTCATTGAGCGACCTTGTGAGGCAGACCCAGTCCTGTGGTTCCTCCACTTTCCATGAATTTTTGTCAAGACAATGGAGGGTCTGAGATTTTACCTGACGTGTGATCTAACAAATTAGCCTGCCACAGTTTCATGGATGCTGGCAGAAAAAAAAAAAAACACACACACACACACACACAAAACTCCTGGGTCAGAATCAAATGACTTCATTATTCACAGCACAACAGGCAGCATGAACTTCATATTTGTGCCGGTCCCACTGTCTCCTGAAACCCACAGATGCAACACAGAATTGCATAGGGGATACTTTATATCAAAGCTGAAAAATGCCGAGCTGAGGACAGCTTAATCTTTTGGAGTAGTATGAGCAAACTTTTCCAACCTCTGTACCTGAGGAAGGCAGTATCTTCACTCTATTGATCAGCAAACAAATAAACTCTTTTCCCTGGTAAGAGAGATTGTCTATCTTCAAAGGTGTTTGCTCTCCAAACATCCTTTATCCTTAGATCCCTAATTAAGGGAGCCAGCCTCTCCTGCAGGTTACCTATCTCACTGACATTGGGCACTGAAAGCAGGGAGGACAACTGCGTTCATGGGTTCCAGTTAATTTTCATAGTTTCAAACTTTGTCTGATTCTCCCTCAATACAAGTCCATCTTTCTAATTGTCTGACACCAGGGGTAGAAGCAACAGATATTCATATATTGTTTAAGCAGCTCCCATAGTTGTCTGGACCTGATTTTCTCAAATAAATCTCTTATTCCATATAAATCTTACTGTTTCCACTTCTTTCATTACATACAATGTCTTAATAGGAGAAACTACCAAGTTTCTTGCAAAGGTTGAGGAGTCATTGCAAAGGTTGAGGAGTATACCACAGATTATTAAGAAATTATTTTTTGTAAATTTATATAGTGGCACTAGATCAATGGGTCTGTAAGGAGGCTGATTTCAACTCGATAAACATGAAGCCTCCATAAACATAAAAGCCAGAGCCATCCAGAGATGAATATAACTGTCAGAATCTAGTGCGTTCCTTTAAACTTCAAAGTCTTCAGGTTTAATTTATTAGCATGTGTCAAGGATACTACAGAAAGGAATGAAACAATTGTGATGTCATGTGTATCTCTCTAGATAACAAGTACCAAAAAGAGATACCTGGGAGTCAGTATCCATGAGATGGTAAATAAGCATCAGTTTAGGTCTGAGAAAGAAGAGAGAGATGGAAATGACGTCAGGTTCAACCCTAGGGATCTAGGATGGGACTTTCTTAAAAACTAAGGTATTGCAGGTATTGGCAAGAAAATGGAGTTTTACAATATGAATCAGCAAAGCTTGAAGGAAAAAATGACAGGACTTGGTAAAATAAAGTGAAGAAGGGCATGCCCGTAAGAGAACTTTTTTAAATAAAGATTTTAGTTTTAAGTAATCTCTGTATCCAGCGTGGGGCTCAACCTTACAACCAGGTGGGAGATCAAGAGTCACATTCTCTACTGACTGAGCCAGGAAGGCACCCTGAGAACATTTTTTTTAATGCAAGCAATTATAAAAACAAGATTAACAACTACTCATAAATCTACACCAGAATATTTTCCCTGAGACATTTTGTTATAAAAATATTAATATATTTGTTACATAATTTACATAAAAGGTTGTTATTCTATTTTTTATTGATACATCTATTTATCTATATATATTACCATTTTTAAAAACCTCAAATATCATTTTAGTGGCCATTATAGTTTCAGCCATAATATATCATGATTTAATTGAACATACTGATGGGTGATTTCATATTTTCCACTTCTTCAGTAATATAAAGTTAATACATTTATAAAATACAAAATTATAAGCATGACATAAATATTAATATATTCAAATTTATACACATTTCCACTTATTTCTCTTTAAAATTTTTATTTCATTTTTAAGTAACTCAACACCCAACATGGGGCTTGAAACCATCACCCTGAGACTAAGACCCATGTTCTCCCAACTAAGCCAGCCTTGTGTCCTTCCAAATATTTCTTTTACTTGCTGTATTAAAGCATGTAAACTACTTAAGGACTCTTAATACCTATAATTAAATTGCTTTTTACATATATCTTTCCTCTTTATCCTGTAAAAGGTTTATTATCTTACTATAAACTCCTCTATAATTAGTGTTTATATTAAATTTTAAACTTTGTTAATATGAAAGGGAAATATGGTGCCTTGAGTATTTCATTCCAATTTTTGATAATTCATGAGAATCACTTTTCATACATTTATAAAGTGCATGAACATGATGCCTATCTAATTATTTATTAGACCCTAGACATTTTCTTTTGAAATAGCATTAACTACTTATAAGCAAGAAGTTGTTAACCTTTTGGAAAATATTTTGCCATCTTCATATTGGTCCTGTAGTTTTGCTGTCCTTATTTTTGTCAAATAGATACGTAAAATTTTCATGTAGGGATGCCTGGTTGGCTCAGTTGTTAAGCATCTGCCTTTGGTTCAGGTCATGATCCTAAGGTTTTGGGATCAAGTCCCGCTTTGGGTCCCCAGCTCAGTGGGGTGCCTGCTTATTCCTCTGCCTTCTGTTCTCCCTGTTTATGCTCTCTCTCTCTCTCCCTGGTAAATACATAATAAAATCTCTAAAAAAATAAAAAAATAAAATTTTTGTGTAATCTAATCTATAAAATTTTGCCTTCCCTTTTTCTTGAAAAATTAAATGTGCACATATATCATTTCAAAGTTTTAGACCTTTTGTTCATTTTTTTCTTTTATTTGATACACTTGAAACATAGTTCAGAATTAAGATAATTGTCACTGTAAGATAAATATCACTTTAGAGGTTCTCCTTCAATTGATGTATAATGCCAACTTTGTCATGTAACCATTGCATGTCCTTAGTTCTTCTATACTATGGTGACACATGTCTATTTTTCTGGTGCAAAGTATTGTCACCATGGGTTATTTCAGACTACCAATGTAATGTTCCTGAAAGGAGAGTTGGTAAGATGTGCAGAATCAGCTCTTGAGGGCCTTTACCCAGAGGTTCCAGCATGTTCTGATTCCATGTCTGGGCTATATTTTCCTACAGAACAAATCATCTGCTCTTCTATTCACATTCCTTATAATTTGTTTTAATGTCTGTGAAAACATTTATCTATAATTAAACTTCTATCAAAATGTTCTAAGTATCCTATCATGTTTTTTAATTTTTTTTTTTTAATTTATTTGGCAGAGAGGCAGGCAGAGAGAGAGGAAGGAAAGCAGGCTCCCTGCTGAGCAGAGAGCCCAATGCTGGGCTCGATCCCAGGACCCTGGGATCATGACCTGAGCCAAAAGCAGAGGCTTTAACCCACTGAGCCACCCAGGCACCCCTCCTATCATGTTTTTTAAAAGATTTATTTACTTGAGAGAGAGCATGAGCAGGGGGAGGGGCAGGAGAGAGAGAATCTTAAGCAGACTCCCACTGAGCGCAGAGCCTGACACAGGGCTCCATCTCAGGACCTTGAGATCATGACCTGAGCTAAACATGACATGAAGTAAAACAAGAGTCATACCTTAATCAACTGGGCCATCCGAGTGCCCCAAAGTACCCCATCATTTTTACAGAAAAGTTTTAATTATATTTACTAAAATCTTTATTGGTATTACATTTAATCTGTAAATTAACTTTGAGGAAATGACATATTTACAATAGTCAAAAACTTTCATCAAGAAAAAGTATGCTTTTCAAGTCTTAGTTTATATTTTGTAGAAAGTTATTATTGTTATTTTTTTCCTCTTGCATTTATTACTGTACTTATTTTAAGGTATATTTAAATTTCCATTAGTGTACATTTACCTACTTATGTTACTGTGAAAGAATGGAAGTCCTTTAATTTACATATATGTCTTCTAATGGATTTTTGCTAAATGATTTCTTTGCTATTAGTTTTCTGTATTACTGAATCTGAGTACTACAGTGGGTTTGGTCAATGCTCTGAGTCTTTCCAGGTCAACAGGATGATACAGTTGCTAAGAATCTAAGATCTACTACCACACAAACTGGATGTAAATCCTGGCTTTATAATGTCCTGGCTGTGTACAAAAACCAATACTTAATTTCTTGTTTTTATCAATTTTCTACAGACCTACATCATTTCCCACAAATGTGAGTAAATCTGTAGAAAAATTCCTGTTAATGGACTGCTGGTCAAAAGGTATCTATAATTTAAAATGTTGATAGATATTTCTGGTTGCTCTCTATACATACATACCAATTTACACACCCCAAAGTATAACATAATAACTCTCATTTCTTCAGAATAAGAGAATTCTTATTGACCAATAAGAATTATTTTATACTTTTGTCTCTGATAGGGGAAAAACTGTATATAAGTAGAGTTTCATCTTGCCTTTCTCATAAGAGAGGTTAAACATCTTTTCATATGTTTAAAAGCTCTTTGTATATCCTTTTTGAACTATTTCTTTTCCCCATTTCTCTAATTTTTGTTTTTTCTTTTTGCATTGGCTTATAAATTTGTTACCTATAAAGAATTTTTACATAATTACTGGATGAGTGGAAAATATTTATAGTTTCTAAAGGAATTTATAAATTATTTTGTTTTAATATTTATAATTATATATTGGTTCAATTAAAATTAATTGTTTTTTTAAGATGTGATCCAACTTTACTTTTTCACAATACAACTATCAAGTTCTAGTACAATTTACTCAGGTAAATTGTACTAGGTAAATTTACTCAGGTAAATTACATAACACTTTAACATTTTAATTTGCATTTGGAAATTTGGTTGTATTTTCTCTTGGCATTCTATTGCTTGTTCAGTTTATTCATAACTAATATTAGAACATTAATTGAAAGTTGATTTAATATCTAACAGGTAAGTTCCTCCTTGTTGCTTTTAAAAAAAAAAATTCTTTTGACCATATTTGTTAGTTTCTTATTTAGCTTAATATCAATCTGTCTAAACAATAATCCTATATTCTATAGGCATCTTTCCCCCCTTTGGATTTTTTACAGACTTAGGGAAAGGTGGAATCTTTATACTATGTGACTTCCCAAAGGAAGGTACACTTGGCTATGATATTCTAATGCCTCTTAAAAAAAGAATAGATTTATTTATTTGAGAGAGAGAGAGAAAGCAGTGAAGGGCAGAGGAAGAGGGAGAGAAGCAGACTCCCCACTGAGCATAGAGCCCTCTGAGGGGCACCATTCCAGGACCCTGAGATCATGATTTAAGCTAAAATTTAAAGCCAGATGCTCAACCAATTGAGCCCCCCAGCACCCCTTTAATGTCTCTTATAAATACTTCATAGTTATTTTTATATAAATATTTCACCATTCTTAGCCTTAGCTATAGACATTTCATTTGTTGTTGCTATCATAAATGGGTCTCTTCTTTCATTATATATTTTCAATGATTTTTGTTTGTACATATAAAAATGATGAAATTTATTAGTTCATCATTATGACTTATTTTACTGTTTGTACTATTTTCCACTAGATCTCATATGGTGTTCCAAGTACACGGTCACATAAACTGAATAAAGTAATTTTCAACCTCTGTTCCAATGTTTATACCTCCAATTCATTTTCTCATTTTTCCCACTGTGACTTCAGTGTTTCACAGTAAAATTAGCAGACATAACTATCATTTTTAAAATTTTAATGTGAGAGTTCCTATGAATTATTCCTTTTGCATGATGGCATCTAATGATTGAGCTCTTTAGAATGATCATTTAGAATGCTATGAAAGCATATAAATATCACTATTTTACAGTTTTGTTTACTGTCAAAAAATAATAGGTGTAGTATTTTATCAAAAGCATTTTTATCACTCATGGTAGTGATTTTTTTCCTGAGTATGTTGAATTATAGATTTCTAAATAACCAACCATCTTTTTAGTCCTATAATTCATTCTGATTGTTTTCTTGGATTTCTGTAACTTATTAACATTTTCTTTTCAGGATGAACTAAAGGGCACTATAAGTTTACATTTTTGAAAATTTCTCATTAAAAAAATAAAATGTAAAAAATTATTAGTTCATATGTAAATTCACAAAAAAATGTTCCATGGAGTTTCCTGTCACCTTCTAGTTTTAAATATTGGTATGACAAAACTTAAGACAAAATGACATTCCCCCATTGTGATGATTTTATTTCATCCTTCAAATCATTTTAGGGTTTTCTAAAAATCTTCAATTTACTTATTGTGTGATTTCACCAAGCTTACTTATTGTATCCTTGCTTGACTCTATTTTCTTTTCTCTTGAGTCTACTTTTTATGTTTTCATTATGTCTTTCATCTCTTAAGTGTTATTTTTTCAATTTTTTTAACTCTTTTATTTTACCATCTTAATCTCTTTTAAAAATTCACAAAAAAAAAATTCACATACCTCCTTTATATCTCTCCTTAAGATTTCTCCTTTAACTTATTTCTGGGTCTCATTTTGTCTGTCCTTTATGCAAAATTATGGAGAATGAGTTGTCTAATCTCAGCAGTTTCTTTGGGCAAGTCCCCTTGTGATATTGCTTATCTATGTTTTGCACATGTTTCTTTCCATTATTCTTCAGTTTATATGTTCCAGTTCATGATGGTTAACTTATAACTTATATTTTATTTTTAAAAAATCAACTCAATAGGGGAAATGATGAAGAGAGATCTAAAGAAAACTTTCATTTTAATTTTGTACTTTTGATCCTTTACCTCTTTGGTTAGGTTTATTCCCAGTATCTTATGGTTCTTGGTGCTATAGTAAATGGAATCGATTCTCTAATTTCCCTTTCTGTATTTTCATTGTTAGTGTATAAGAAAGACACTGATTTCTGTACATTGACTTTATATCCTGCCGTGTTGCTGAATTGCTGTAAGAGTTCTAGTAGTTTGGGGGTGGAGTCTTTTCGGTTTTCCATATAAAGAATCATGTCATCTGTGAAGAAAGAGAATTTGACTTCTTCATTGCCAATTTGGATACCTTTTATTTCTCTTTGTTGTCTGATGGCTGTTGCTAGGACTTCTAATACTATGCTGAACAAGAGTGGTGAGAGTGGGCACCCTTGTCGTGCTCCTAATCTCAATGGGAAGGCTGCAAGCTTTTTCCCATTGAGGCTGATATTTGCTGTGGGTCTTTCATAGATAGATTTTATGAAGTTCAGGAATGTTCCCTCTATCCCTATACTTTGAAGTGTTTTAATGAGGAACGGATGCTGGATTTTGTCCAATGCTTTTTCTGCATCGATTGAGAGGACCATGTGGTTCTTCTCTCTTCTCATATTAATTTGTTCTATCACATTGATTGATTTGCGAATGTTGAACCATCCTCGTAGCCCAGGGATGAATCCCACCTGGTCATGGATAATCTTTTTAATGTGTTGTTGGATCCTGTTTGCTAGGATCTTGTTGAGAATCTTAGCATCCATATTCATGAGTAATATTGGTCTGAAATTCTCCTTTTTGGTAGGGTCTTTGCCTGGTTTGGGGATTAACGTAATGCTGGCTTCATAGAAAGAGTCTGGAAATTTTCCTTCTGCTTCAATTTTTTGAAACAGCTTCAGGAGAATAGGTGCTATTTCTTCTTTGAAAGTTTGGTAGAATTCCCCAGGGAATCCTTCAGGTCGTGGGCTCTTGTTTTTTGGGAGGTTTTTGATCACCGCTTCAATCTCGTTACTAAATATCGGTCTATTCAAGTTGTCAGTTTCTTCCTGGTTCAATTTTGGGAGTTTATAGTTTTCCTGGAATGCATCCATTTTATCTAGGTTGCTTAGCTTATTGGCATATAACTGTTGATAATAATTTTTGATGATTGTTTCTACTTCCTTGGTATTAGTTGTGACCTCTCCCTTTTCATTCATACTTTTATGAATTTGGGCTTTCTCTCTTTTCTTTTGGATTAGTGTGGCCAATGGTTTATCAATCTTATTGACTTTTGTCATTACTTTCTCAAATATATCCTCCCCAGATGATTACTGCTCTTTAAGGAGTCTCTTCTTAGTTTCCAGGGATTAGCAAGTTACAGCGATTATTGAAGAAATTTGGTTGTGATGTTCTTCCAATCACTGCTACTTCTCCTTCTTTTGCGCAGCTTCCCCACAGCAATCTCTTTCATATAAAGGCAAGGCTATAAAAATTCAAACTACAAAGTTGTGATTTCGTCTTCAGGTCCACCCCCTGTCTAACACAGTAATGTGTAGCAGTATCTCCATAGAGATAACTCCTCCACTCTAGCACTTTTTTCATGGCATATCCTAACTAGGAGATGTTCACTGCAAACAAAATTGATAGATGGAGCCTTAAAGATGTAACAGCTACAAACAAGTCATAGAAAAATGTATACCCACCCAAATTCTGTTAAGTTACCTATATGTTGTCAACATCCTCTTCATATACATCCAGGTTCATATTAGTGGATTATATTTCTTCACGGTTTATGATTTGGAATTCCGATTTCCTTTGCTTTATTAATATAGACTCATTTTCTTTAAGTTTCAGAAAGTTTCAAGGATAGTAGAGTATATTTGCATTTAAACTTCTATATTTATCAAAATGCCTGTAGTGGGGTGCCTGGGTGGCTCAGTCGGTTAAAGCCTCGGCTCAGGTCATGATCCTGGATCCTGGAATTGAGCCCCATGTTGGGCTCTCTGCTTAGCAGGGAGCCTGCTTCCTCCTCTCTCTCTCTGCCTGCCTCTCTGCCTACTTGTGATCTCTGTCTGTCAAATAAATAAATAAAATCTTAAAAAAAATGCATGCAATGATGTTGGTGTCTCAGTGATCTTTATTAAATGTCTGATCATTTCAATATTTGTCTTGTATCTCTAGGTAGAAATCAGTGACAATGTATAAAGAGATTTTTTTTTTTTTCACTCAAAGTTCATGGAGCAAGTCTTTGGCAATTTTTGCTACTGTCTTAGAATATTGATTAAAAGGTTCATGGGGGCACCTGGGTTGCACAGCTGATTGTTTCTGACTCCTAATTTCAGCTCAGATCATGATCTGAGGGTTCTAGGATCAAGCCCATTATGGAGCCCAAGCTCTGTGCTTGTTAGGAGTCTGCTTCTCTTCCTTTCCCTCTGCCTTTCCTCTCTTTCTCTCTCTCAGAGTAATCAATTAATTAATTTTTAAAAAGAGGTGCATGTGGGCGCCTGGGTGGCTCAGTGGGTTAAGCCGCTGCCTTCACCTCCGGTCCGTGATCTCAGGGTCCTGGGATTGAGTCCTGCATGAGGCTCTCTGCTCAGCAGGGAGCCTGCTTCCTCCTCTCTCTCTGCCTGCCTCTCTGCCTACTTGTGATCTCTGTCTGTCAAATAAATAAATAAAATCTTTAAAAAAAAAAAAAAAGAGGTGCATGTCCATTTTACATTCCATGACTAGATTTTAGAAGTTATAGTTATACTACTTATGTATTACTCAACTGCTATGAATAATTATTATATCTAATTCAAAAAGGCTGTCATTTGCCTCAAAAAACTGTTCTCTTAAAATTTTTTTACTCATTAAAACCAAAGATAGTTTCTATATTTAAAATTATGCTATGTTTTCATTGATACTGTTAGAGGGCTCTTTAAAATTAAAGAGAAAAATACATATTCCCACCCAGCAAAATTAAACATTATCAGAAGTGATAAGGTATAAAGAAATTAAATGCACTTATTTTTGTATTTAATCTTACCTTATTGTAATTAAATAATTAAATTTAAACTCGTTAAAAATTCCTGCAGCGGTCTCATATGTTTTTTAAAAAGCCTGAAAAATGGTTTGTTCCCAATTTAAAATCACTTTCATCTTTATCTCCAAGAGCAATGCAAATAAATATTTTCCTTTAACTGTGTCTACCTTAAAATGTTCCTTAAAATTGCCAGTTTTACAGTTTATAGGAAGAGAAGCTACTTAAAGAATCCACTTTAAAACAAAATTTAATAAGACCCTTGTCACCACAGCAGGAGAAAGGAACAAACACTTAAGCAACCATGTTAAAAAGTCATTTATTTAAGCATTCATTTCCTTAGACATACAGGAAATGAAACGCAAACAAACTCACTAAATATAGGTTTTTAATCTAGTCCTCAGCAGTCTGTATATTAAGAAGAAAAAAGGTTATTATTACTTCAGTGAGTAGAACAGGAAAAATAAACTTGTAAGTAAAGAAATGTGTAGAAATGATAACTTTTTAAAATATTTCTTAACATAAAATGTCATAAGATATAATATAGATAAATATTTTGTAGTTCACCAGACCCTAATGTATAGCAAAGGCCCAAGAACTGGAGAAGAAATATTCAGAAGAAAGCTCATTCCTTCACTGAAGTTATAGTTCAGCAGTTCAATTACTGTGTTCAATTAAGCTATTTCTAAGCTCTTACTACTTTATTTTCCATTAAATTTCTTATTTTCTTTGAAAGAGACTGCCACACAAGCACAGATAGTAATAAAAATAACCCTATTTCTTATTTCTAGAATTGGCAAAACAGTAAACAAAATAAACTTAGAAACTGGGTAGTAGGCTATACTTCATCTATTTTCTTGAACTGAGTCTTTTAACACTCCCTGTTGAGGAGTGAATACTTCCATATTCTTCCTTTCTATATTGTTATTCTTGGTTATTCAGTCAAAGTTAATTGAGGCAGGGAAGTGAGGAATTAGTGCATTTTACACATCAACACAGATATTCAAATCATATTTTTAAAGACTATTTGCAAATATATTATAGCACTGAGTAGATTCTCAGTATATATGTGTAAAAATATGCTCTGTGTTTATGTGTGCACATGGGTAATTTGGCAAGCATGGATGTCAACTCTTCATTTTGAAATACAATTTGAACTAGACAACACCAATGCAACTCACCTCAAAGTAAAGTCATTGATATTACTAGGTCTTAAGTAGGACTCTCAATAATAATATGCTGCTTTCATCTTGAAAAAGTAGATTTAATAATTTATAAATATTCCATCAATTAACCATAAAATATAAGTGTAAAGAACAGATGTTAAAATAAAAATGTATTTAGGGATTTGTTAGAAAAAATACAAATAAAGAAAAACCATTTATTAAATGATCATAACAGTATAAAGTATTCACTCAATATTTAACTGGCAAATATAGTCCTTTTGATGCAAGACTTTCAAAACTGGTCTGAGAGCTGGAGGATGGAGATCTAAACTTGAATATTAAAAAAAATAATCCAGAGGCGCCTAGGTGGCTCAGTGGTTAAGGCCTCTGCCTTCCGCTCAGGTTATGATCTCAGGATCCTGGGATTGAGCTCCGCGGAGCCTGCTTCCCTTCCTCTCTCTCTGCCTACCTCTCTGCCTACTTGTGATCTCTGTCTGTAAAATAAATAAATAAAATCTTTAAAAAAACAATAATAATCCAGAGAACAAGATATATATGCTTTATGGTTATTCCGTGGGATGATTAGGGAAAATCATTGAGATTATATCTCTACCAGTTGGTAAAAAAATGGATAGAATTTCAATAGGCAGAGGAGAATAAGTAAGTTATTCCAGACTGACAAAATAACAAGAGTGAAAAAAATTGGGAAAAATAAAAATAGGAGAATTACAAAAGATCCTGAAGGCTAAAGGGCCCCCAATTCCAAATATACAAAAAGCAGTTTGAAGATTAGGGTTAAGACCAAAGCAGAGGTCTTAGAGTTGAGATGACTGAAACAGTTGTGAAGGTATTTACTAAGTACTGAAGGCAGAGTTTAATTTGGGAGTATATAAAAGTTTGTTTTCAGACATGTTTATATGAGGATACATGAGATTATATACTTGTAAATATCCAGAAATTAATGAGCAATTATATTTACACCTGAAAAAAGAACATCAGCTATTTGCTTTCTTTTTGTCATCACAAAAGTCTCTAAGATCAAACTTTTCAAAACTATGCTTAATCATATTTTAAAAACTAAATTTGACAGTAATGTTCATAAAAATGGTGTTTATTGTAGCTTTATGAGCTGAAGAATCAGACAAAACTACAGATCTGTAATCCTTATGTGTTTAGACAGGTAGGTCTTAAGAAAAGCTAAAGTGAGGGAAACCTGAAAATAGTCATCAGGAATGGAGGAGAATTGAGAGTGTACATGCAGTAAATTTGACAAGATAATACCTAACTGGGTGAAATCAATCCCTTCAAATGGTGTGGACACACCAGTGAAGAAGACAGAAATTGGAGATAAGAAGTCATTAATGCCCTGTCAGATAAAGCATGTGATGAAGAAGACAGGTGATAAGTTTACTCCATTTTTTCCATTAAGTTTTGAAATGAAATAAATGGCAGTTCTTGGATGAAATTCTTCAGAGAAGGTAGGATCAGTAAGAGTGCTAATTAAGTCAGGAAAAATACAAGGAAGAATCATTCAACAGCCATCTTACTTGGGCAGTACTTCAGAGACCAGGAAGTGTATTCCACCTCAACCACTTACTCCCATTGTGACACACTCTATACCATCATCTCTCTGAACAGCTCAGCTTCTTAAATGTTACATTGAAACTCATTCTCTTTCTTGAAAGAAGCTTATTTTTCTTCTTATTTTCACTCCTCTTTTTATCTCCAAGAAGGATGTTTCTAATTCTCCTCCATATGTCAGACACTTCAAATCCTCATTTTTAACTCCAATTATCTAAGCTATCCAGGCCAACACATCAGGCAAAATCTTTCCAATATTCTCCTCTCCATTTCACTGTTTTCCTTAATTTCATCCATTTTGAAAGTATAGCACTGGATAAAACCAACTCTTCTTTTTCACCCCTTCATGCAGACTCCTGGAGAAAGTGGTATGATAGCCAAATTTTACCATAATGAAGAAATCAAAGCTCCCTAAGTCAACTTCAAAGCTGTCTCATAATGTTTCTCAGTTTCCCAAATCCCACCTTCCTCCATTTTACAGGAACTAGTTGAATCCATATCAATTTCTACAACATACTCTCTTGAATGTCTGTCTCACTCTAATTACTGCCTTATCATTCAGATCCTCTTTTTAGCCAAAATTTTTAAATTTCCTTCTAATTTTCTTTTCCTCACTTACTAGTTAATTCTCACACAATGCTTGATGGTTTTTTCTTCACAAAAGTATTGAAACTGTTTTTCACAGATGTATTAACTCATTTTGGATATTAAATCAAGAATATATGTTAATCTCTTATTACAGTTAATTTTTTTAGCAACTTATAACACTGTCCACTATGGCTTCCTTAATATGGCCTCTAGTGGTGATAAACTCTTTAAGATTGTCTCTTTCCCCTATTGCCACTAATTTTTTTTTTAAATACTTTGTATGCTTCTTTCCTTCTGCTTATGTCATAGGTGACATTATTTCTCAGTCTATTTTAGACCCCTTGATTTTTCTCTCATGTTGGATTATCCTTTCCACATTTTCCATCATGGCTTAATAAATACCTATAAAAAATTGCACCCGATTCTGTTTCCTCACCAGTTCTCTCTCTCTCCTGAGACCGGGATTTAGATTGCTAGGCTGATATTTCCACTTGAGTTGTCATAGTCTTCAATACTGAATTTTTTGTTTTGACCCTAACACCTGTTCTCATTCTGAATTGCCAATCTCAGTGAAAGCGGCCTAACTTTCTATACAGTTGGTCATGCAAAAGAAAAGCTTTTAGATCACTTAAAAATTAAATACCTAAATTCTGCCCCTTCCTTCAGAGTATGCTTCACTAAATCGTGTCAGTTCTTAGTACTAATCTTATAAACCCATCCATCTTTCTTTATCCCTATTGGCACCAACCTTGATATATCTCACCTATATTTCTGAAATATGAAACAAAACAATAAATAGATACCTTTTTCACAAATCTATCTGTCCCCAAGTTTTCCCTTCTCAACCTACTCCCCACCCCCCAACTAAAGTCAAGAAATTATTCTAGACCATAAATTCACTTTGCTGCTTTTCAGAATCACCTCACTTTCTTTTAGGATAATGTGCAAAAGCCTCATTTAGTCTGCAAGTCCCTTCATGATATGGCCCCTGCTTATCTACCTAGAATCATTTCTTGCCAAGTCTCACACTCTAAATTGAAATACATTCAATTTTCACTCCTCTGAATGTATAATGTAAGTTTTAACCTCTAACTGTCCCTCACTTATAACACTCTTCCTTTTGTTTCCTTAGTCTATAAACTCTAATATCCTTCAGGTTTTGGTTGCTGTTTATTACTAGAAAATTCCTCAATCCACTAGTTGGCAGATAACCCTCTTCTGAGTTTCACAGTGCTGAAACCAGTGTGCTGTGATTTCCTTTTAAGTTATCTCTGTCTTTAACGAAACTCAAAGCTACATGAGGGTCAAAAACGTTTCTATTTGCCACTTTATACAAAGAAATGATGTCAAGCCCCATATAAGTGCTCTAAAGGAATTTATTAAATCAACAGACTCACTCATAAAAGAAAAAAAAAAAAGCATGCAGATGAAGCAAATATGCAAAGAAGCTTGAGAGGATGGGGAGGGAACAAATCACCCATATAGATTATAATTTCTCCAACAATCCTAATGAATACCTCATGTTCCCATAGGCAACTGAGGCTCATTGGACCGTGATTTTTCAACTGGAATCATAGGTCCTTCTAGAGAGCCCATTGGAATTTGTGGGTGAGGGCATGCAGTTCTGTTCTTCTATAACAGTTGTTTTCAATTGAGCACACTTTGCTACTTAGCAGCCCTTTGGCAAATTCTGGTGATGACATTTTTGGCTGCCATAAATTTGGAGAGTGGGGTAGAGGGAAGTGGCCACTGGCATCAATGGATAGAGTCCAGAGTTGCAGCAAAACATGCAACAATACAAAGGGAAGCTCCACCACAAAGATTCATCTAGCCCAAAATGTCAATAGTTCTGAGGTTATTTGGTATAAAGTTTAATATTCTGTGCTGCATCTGATAAAATCACGAGGATCTCAAATGGCCTAACCATGAGTTATTTCCCCCTCAGACCTTGTGGGTAAGATCTTCTAGCCCAACAATTTCTCTTGTCATATGGACTAGTTGTGATTCTTGGTTACCAATTAGTAGCATGTTTAAATTCCTGCTAGCCTGCATAACTATCCAAACACGCTAACCATATTCTTCTGCAGGAACCAGGAAACACACTGGCCTCTTGATATTACAAAGCCTGCCTCCCACAACCTCTGGTTGTTAACTCTGTTCCCATGTGTGGCCCTACATGGGGTTCTCCTTCCCAAGTCTGTGAGTGTATGTGACTAATAAACTGCCACTGATCTCAGCTGTCCAGTGTTTGGATGATGTGTGTTCTGCCAGCCTCATGACCTTAGTGTGGGAATTCTTCTCTCGCCAGTGGATTAAAGAGCTAGAGATCAAAATGGATTGAGACCCCCTATTCTATGGGAGCAGGCCTCCATGTCCTTCCAAGAATTTCAAGATTCTCTTGATCTTCTAGATTTTTCTGGGAAGGACAAGAGACAGTGTTTTATCAAGGCTTCAATGTGAAATAAAATAAAAGTTTCAGAGCTCTTTCTTGGCCCAGAATAGATTTCTTCACAGTTAAGTGATTTAGGATAATTTTATCTGTCTTCTTGGGATTTATTTTCTCAGTGTAGGTGAGAAACTAATTAAGGTAATAAGACCAAATGGATTAGCTTTCTGAAAGGAGTGTTCCTTATTTAGTCTGCCCTCTGTAGGATTTAGAATCTTGGTTGCAGATTTCAGATGATATCCACTCGGTCCAGACATTCCTTCATAGACCTGGCGTGGCAGCCTGGCATAAATGGCCTGCAGTCATGTTGGATTATACACAGCATCTGGTTGCCACCCAAAATGTAGATGTAATCCTAAGAAATCTTTTCATGGCGTGTGTATTTTACGGACGCTATTGTAAAGTAATGGAGTAGAGGATTTATAGTAAGCAATGCTCAGCAAATCTTAGACTAATATTGACAGCATCGATTTCCTAGGTTATTGTGAGAATTAAGAAGATAGAGTAGGATTGGAAAATGGTGGGAATACACTAAAATACTTACTGTGTTAAATGTTATAATTTAGAAGCACTTATGATTACATAGTATTTTACTATCAAATAACTTTTCACTTTTTACTGTTTTCCAAATTTAGTTTTATAGAACACATATTTCTGAAATGTTCATGGTGTTATGTTAAAAAAAATTGTTATAAATTTAGTGTGGGATATGCTAACTAAATCCTTGGTCTCTTCCTTAAGTTCCATAATGAGCAGAAAAAATATTTTCAATGTTACTTAATCTGAGGTTTCTCATGCTAATTTGATTAGAAAATTTCTTTTCGCAAACTAACTTCTAATATTATACGTGTTGCATGGAATAAACTGTGGGGAATGTCATTTTAGTTCACTTTGGAATTTTTATTGGTGTATATGTTTATATCATATTTATAGATATGTGAGTGTTTAGGTAAGGTTTTTATCTGTGTAAAAATTTTTAAAGAAACTAATATAATCAGAGAAACACACACATAAAATATTTAGAAAATATTTATCTATATACTTATTTAATTGGTATCACAAGTGCATTCTACAAAGAACAGGAGTTTGCTTAAAATAATATATTTAAAATAATAAAAATTATAGTTACAGAATTAGTATCAGAAAGCAAAGTATTTTTATATTTGTTTATATTATTTATTTTGCTTATTTATTAAGCATTGTAACACAATGTTGTAATAAATAAGCATACTTATACAATTTTGAATGGAATCTCATTATTCTGCCCAAATTTAGCTAGGCAGAGCTGTTTCTGTCTTTTAAAACTGTAGAAAACTATAATTACTTAATTTCCAATGTTAGTTTTCTTATGTTTCTTTCATTATTTAAATAAATATTATTTTATATTCTGACTTTTGTGTGGATAATTGTTTATCTCCTGTGTATACCATGACTGCAGCTTGTATTGACTTTTCTCTGGCTTCTGCTTTGAACAATAATGATATTATAGCTTATTCAGCATGAACTTAATATATTGGCTTTTCATCAATATTTAAGAATAGAATTTGCATGTCAACACTACAGTGAGAGTCAGAGTTAATTTAGAATGTTTTAAGAGATTGTGTAATAGCTCAGCAAGTTAAAATTAAGATACTTTGGTCATCTTGCCTCTTAATGATATGAAATTGCTTTTAGACAGTATAGAGGGGGGCACCTGGGTGGCTCAGTGGGTTAAAGCCTCTGCCTTCAACTTGGGTCATGATCCCAGGGTGATGGGATCAAGCCCCACATCGGACTTTCTGCTCAGCAGAGAGCCCGTTTTCTCTTCTCTCTCTCCGCCTGCCTCTCTGCCCACTTGTGATCTCTGTCTGTCAAATAACTTTTGTAGCAACATGGACGCGACTGGAAGAGATTATGGTGAGTGAAATAAGTCAAGCAGAGAGAGTCAATTATCATATGGTTTCACTTATTTGTGGAGCATAACAAATAGCATGGAGGACATGGGGAGATAGAGAGGAGAAGGGAGTTGGGAGAAATTGGAAGAGGAGGTGAATCATGAGAGACTATGGACTCTGAAAAACAATTTGAGGGTTTTGAAGGGGCGGGGGGTGGGAGGTCAGGGTACCAGGTGGTGGGTATTATAGAGGGCATGGATTGCATGGAGCACTGGGTGTGGTGCAAAAATAATGAATACTGTTATGCTGAAAATAAAAAATAAATTTTAAAAAATATTTTTAAAAAATAGACAGTGTAGAGGTATTTTTCTCTTGCTAGGTAAGATAGAAAAAAGAGAGAGTAATGCTCAGAGATGTAGGTAGTGAGGTCATAGAGATAACTTAAATTGAGCTGAAGTGTGGGGTTATTTTCCTTGAGCTTATTGATATTTTTATGAATATTCTATAAATATGTAAATGTATCATTTTTCTAGAAAAAAGAAACTTCCCTAACAGTCTTGACTTAAGTCCAACTTTACATTGGTTTTAATCTTCGTTCAGGTTATCTTTTCTGAAAAAGTTTGCCTGACCACATCATCTAAAAGATCATAAGTTCTTCATCCCATCATTCCCTATGTTCTTATGATGCTTAATTTTTCTTAAAAATTTCACTTTCTTAATCTGTGATGTGACATAAAAGCATTTATATTATATTATATTATTCATCCATGTCTCCAACTAGAATGTAATCCTAGAAGGCAAGTAATTTTTTCTAGTTAACATATGAATTCCAGTTCCTAAAATAAGATCTCTTATATGGAATAATTGGAGACAGAGAAATAATCCCACCTTAGCACAGCCCCATTCAAAAACTGAAGAAACAGAAACAGAAGCAAATTCTTCTTCCTCTAGAGAACTGATAGGAAAACCTCCCACCTCCAGGACACAAGCAAAGATCTACAACTCCTGGAGGACAGGTAAAAGCAAAAAACCTCTACACATGGATGGATGGGCAGGAAACTTGCTGTGACTAGCAATATTGCACTAATAAAAATATTGCACTCGGTGAGACAGGGAAGAAGTGGTAAGCAACACTTTCCCTCCCAAGAGCCACAAAGAATACAAGTTAAATTTTGGCTACCTCAGTAGAAGGGGTAAGAATTCTGATAAAAGCCGGCCCCCAAAACCAATGCTGCCTGGTCTGTATGCTATTTAAGCTGAAACAAGAAAATAGAGACTTTTTTCTACATTGCATAAGGAAAAACCTTCTCAGTGTTACAGGTATATAAGGAATGCCAAGAGAGGAAAAAAATCCTTTACACCCCACACCCTATTTTAAGCACAAGGTAAAAGCAAGTCACCACTAAAAAACTTTTCTGTAGTCAAGAAAATTATTATAACAAAACCAAAGCACAGCTCAAGTCTTGACTAGTTTGGCTGAATTCCACATAACAAAGGCTTTAGAGAAGATTCGTGTTCATGTCAGAGTGTAATATTTATCTTAGTCTCTATTGTTCTTCACGAAGTTTCTGATATTCAATTAAATAATAATCTGAGACACAAAAGAGTAAGGAAAGAACCCATCCCATTATTAAGAAGTAAAGCAATCAACAGACTCAGAGATGATCCATAGGCCTGATCTATAAAACAGGGACTTGCAAATAGCTGTGTTGTTTGTTATTGGTAGACAACAAACAAAAAGAGATAGACAATTTAAGCAGAAAGATAATAAGTACAGGAAAAGTCAAATAAAAATGCTAGAATTTTTTTTAAAAAGTATCAAAAATAAGAGATTCCTTTGATGGGTTAATAAGTAATTTAGACATAGGCAAGGAAAGAATATGTGAAATTTAAGAGAGCTCAATGAAAATTGACTGAAATTGAAAAGAATAAAAAAAAGTTTATGTATGTTTGGGAACCAGAGCAAAGCTCCCAAGTACTGTGTAGCAATATGAGTCAGCACACACATGAAGTTGTATTTTCAGAAAGAAAAAAGGGAAGAGAATAAGCAGAAGAAATGTTTAGGGGTGCCTGAGTGGCTCAGTGAGTTAAGCCTCTGCCTTTGGCTGAGGTGATGATCTCAGAGTACTGGGACTGAGCCCCGCATCAGGCTCTCTGCTCAGTGGGGAGCATGCTTCCCAACACCCGCCCCCACCCCCATCTCTGCCTACTCGTGATCTCTGTCAAATAGATAAATAAAATTTTTTTTTTTAATTTTTAGAAAAATAGTGGCCTAAAATTTTCCAAAATTAATGAAATACAACAAAGCACAGATCCAGAAGTTCAGAAAATCCCAAACAGGAAAATACAGAAGGCAACAAACACACACAGGCACACATGAACATATTATGATCAAACTGCTGAAAATCAAAAGTAAGGAGTCAATTTTGAAGGCAGCTGGGAGTCAAGGCAGTTGGAGGTGGGTAGGCAAGATTTAAAAATAGCAAGATTTTCAGAGGAACAAATATAATAGTCATACTAGATCAGTTGTTACAATGTAAGCCAGAAGACAATGAAGTGACACCTTTAAAGTTAAAAAAAATGACAGAATTCTATTCCTCCTAACATTATTTTGTAAAAAATGATCACTAGAAGACTTTTTCTTACAAGGTAGTGAGAGAATTTATTGTCAACAGACATGCACTGCAAAAGTATTACAGGAAATGCTTCTGATTAAGACATCAGATGAAATTCTCGATCTCTAAGATAAAGATCAACAGAATTTATAAAAATGAATGCAAAAGTAAAAGAAATTTTCTTAATTTACAGATGTCAAAATTATCACAATTTACATATGTATAGTTTATTGTAGGTTGAAAAAAAATATATATCTTAAATAAAACTGCTTAAAGCTGAATGACAGGGGCACCTGGGTGGTTCAGTCGGTGGTGTCTGCCTTCAGCTCAGATCATGATCCCAGGCATTTAAAAAAATGATAATAAAATAGAATAAAGATGAATGATAATATTAATAGTGACCATAAATAATAAGAACGTATTGTGGGTTTATAACATATATAGAAGTGAAAAGTAAGACAATAATAACACAAAAAGAAACAAAAGTATAGCCTTTAAGATTCGTACAGTCTAAGTAAAATGCAGTAATGCCTTTTGAATTTGAATATGAAGGTAGAGTATGACCAGTTAAATAAGTTTGTTAAATGCAAGAGCAAATACAAATTTTAAAAAAATATAAGTTACATGCCAATAATGGGGATAAGTGATAAAATATGTGCAAACAAACCCAACACTCAATTTATCTTAAACAAAGTGGAAGGAATTTAAAAAAAAAAAAAAAGGAAAAAAGAGATGAATAGATAAAATTAGCAAGATGGTAGGCTTAAATCCAACAAAATCAATAATTACATCAAATGATAGTCAAATTACACTAGATAAAGTAATATACTAAAAACAGTCATTGTCAAATGGGATCCCAGAAAAAAAAGCCCAATTGTACACATCCTCAAATTATGAAAATACATGTATTTAAAAAATAAAATGGGGGCATCTGGGTGGCTTGGGTCATGATCCCAGGGTCCTGGGATCAAGCCCCACATCAGGCTCTCTGCTCAGCATGGAGCCTGCTTCCTCCTCTCTCTGCCTGCCTCTCTGCCTACTTGTGAGCTCTGTCTGTCAAATAAATAAATAACAAATCTTTAAAAAAAATAAAATAAAATGAAAACATCATGCAAAACTACCTATTAAAATATATAAATTTAAGTGGAGAATTTTATTATGTATAAGTTATATCTTGAAAAAACCCTACTGGTCTTTATGTCTCAATATTATACCAAAACAAATAAAAATATCTTATGATTATCTAAAAAGAGTCACATAAACACTTGATGAAATTGAACAATTATTCATATTAAAAACTCCCACCAAGGGACCTTTACTTTTTTGGTTAAGGGCACTGACAGCTAACATCAAATTTTTAATGAAATATTGAGCACTTTGATATATTGAACACAGACTTAGCAATCTGACCACTTTTATTAGATATTCTACTGCAACTCTTAGCCAATGCAATAATGAAAAAGAAGACTACTATGTGGAGGAACGAAATAAATTATTCACAGATGAAATAATGCCTTTCATAGAAAATACTAAATTATCTCCCAAACAACTAGTAGATATAATTAACTAGCAAAGTTGCAGAATACTAGACCAATGTAAGACAAATCACTTGTATTTCTAGCAGCAAAATGTTAAAAATTAAGAATTTAAAGTGAATATAATTTATAATTACATCCAAATCAGGAAATAGTAATGAAATTAACAAAAATATGCACAATGCTTATCTACTGGAAAGTATACTACATTATTGAGAAACATTTTAAAAAGCCTAAATAAATAAAAACTACAACATGTTCACGGACTGGAAAACTCAGTATTTTTCATATTTCCATTATTTACAAATTTTTCTACAAATTCAAGACAATCCCAACAAAATTCCAGAAGTCTATTTCATCAGAATTGACAAAGCAATCTAAAATTTATATAAAATGCAAAGAACTGAGAAGAACCAATTTTTAAGATAAAAATTAAAGAATGGCTTTAAGGTCTTAATGCCATCTAATTTCAAGAATCACCATAAAACTACAGTGGTCAAGACCTTGCTGCCTAATGATAAACATAAAGATCTTCGGATCAAAGAGAGTCTGCAAACAGACTCAGAAGACAATTCAAAGGGAAAACTGTCATTTTTTTCAACAAATGGTGCTTAAACAACTGTATGAACTTATTAATAAATAAATAAATAAATAAAAAGAAACCTAAACCCTTAATTACACCATTCATAAAAGTAACTCAAAATGAACCTCTCACTAGTCAAGTTTTCATGAGAGCGCACAAAACATACTACTATAAAAACTTGAATGATTGGAGTTGATCATAATTAAAAATTTATATAGTCCAGGGGCACCTGGGTGACAGTCGGTTAAGTGTCACAACTCCTGGTTGCAGTTCATGATTGTGAGCTCATGGTCATAAGATCCAGCCCCATGTTTCCTCTACACACAGTGCAGAGTTTGCTTGGGATTCTCTCTCCCTCTCCCTCTACTCATCTGCTTGTCTGTGCTCTCTGTCTCTCTTTAAAAAAATAATAAGTAAATCTTTAAAAAATTCTATTATAAAAACTTGTAGAAAAGATACCTTTTAAAAGATGAAAAGTCAAATCACAGATTGAGAAAAAATACTTGTAATATGTATTTCTGACAAAGATAATATACTCATAATATATAACTAACTCTTACAGATCAGTGATAATAATGTAAATATCTAATACATAATAGGCAAAAAAATCCCATTTCACAAATAAATATATACAAATGATCAGTGGGCACATGAAGACATAAGCAATATCATTGGGCAATGATCACTAGACACCAGAGAATGTAAATTAAAACCACAGAGAGAGGCACCTGGGTGGTTCTGTTGGTTATGGCTCCTGTCTTCAGCTCAGGTTATGATGTGAAGGTCCTAGGACCGAACCCTGTATGGGGCTTCCTGTCCAGTGGGGAGTCTATTTCTCCCACTGCTCCTCCCCACACTCATACTCTCTTTCTCTCTCTCTCTCTCAAATAAATAAAATCCTAAAAATTAAAGCAAAATGAAAAAACTCTGAAATACTACTGTATACCACCAGAAGAGTAAATATATGCTATTGGCAGCTCTTTCTGCCCACAGCTACTGTCCCCGTGCTTTAACACCTTTCTGTATCAAACAAAACAAAAAAAATTTACTATTAAAAAAATTGAATGTTTACTCTTAAATATTAAAATATAAAATATTTGCTGAGGAGGTTGAATAGTTGGAATTCTCACATTGTCTATAGCAGTGTAAATTTTAAGACTGTTTTGGAAATTTCTTATATAAGTAAACATATACTTATCATACAGTGTTACTCTTAGGCAAATAGTGAAATGGAAATATATGTTCCCAAAGGACTAATACACAAATATTAGTAGAAAAATTATTTAGAAAATCTAGAAGCCAAAATAATTAACAGGTGAAAAGATAAACATATTATGGCATATTTATATACTGGACTACTTCTCGTCAATAAAAATTGACAAACCTCTCTTACAGTTACCAGGTAAGTGAACAAAAGAAGCCAGACACAAAAGAGTGTATACTATGTTATTCCATTTATGTCAAGTTCTAGAACAGGCAAAAAGATAATGTGGTGATAGAAATCAGATCAGTAATTGTCTGCAGCATAGGGTTGGGGGGTCCCAGGTTGACTTACTGCAAAGACCAGAAGGAAAATGTCAGGGAAGAAGAAAACATTTCATAAATTGATTGGCACTATTGCCAAAAATTATTTGACCGTATACACAAGGGTTTAAGTCTGGCTCTCTATTCTCTTCTGTTGGTCTGTATGGCATTCTTTATGGCAATACCACACTGTTTTCATTACTGTAGCTTTGTAAAATCAGAAAATGAGACATGCAAATTTGTTTTTCTCTTTTTACAGTTGTTTTGTCTATCTGAAATCCCTTGAGATTCTATATGAATTTTAAAATGGAATTTTCAAGTTCTAAAAAAAAATTTTGTAGGATTTTAAAAGAGACTGAATTAAAATTTAGATCACTTGGTACAGTATTGTTATCTTAGCAATGGAAGTCTTCCAATCCATGAAGACTTCCAATCCATGAATGGAGTATGAGGCAGCTTTCCTTTTATTTATATCTTTAATTTCTTTTGGCAATGTTTAATAGTCATCAGTGTACAAGTCTTTAACCTACTTGCTTAATTTAATCCCTAAGAAATTTATTCTTTTTGAAGCTATTGAAAATGGAATTATTTTCTTAATTTCTTTTTTGGATTGTTCATTGGATTATTTTTCAATGACCAAACTTACAATTCAAATATTATTATTTGAATTGTACATCCAACAATGTGGATGGACCTAGAGAGCATTATGCTAACTGAAATAAGTCAGAGAGAAAAAGACAAATACCATATGATCTTACTTACATGTAGACTTAAAGGAATTTTTAAAAAGCTCATAGATACTGATAGAGAACAAGCCAGTGGTCCCCAGAAGCAAGGATTTTGGGGTTGGGTGAAATAAGAAAAAAAAGTCCAAATGTACAAACTTCCAGTTATAAAATAAGTAAGTCCTGGGGATATAATAAAGAACATGGTGACTACAGTTAGTAATACTGCATTGCATATTTGAAAATTGCTAAGAGAATACACCTTAAAAGTTCTCATCACAAGAAAAACAATTTCATTGGGGCACCTGGGTATCATAGTCAGTTAGTGTCTGACTCTTGGTTTTGGCTCAGATGGTGGTCTTGGGATTGTGAGATGTGGCTCCACACCCAGCTCTGAGTTCGTGTGTGGAGTTTGCTTGACAGAGTCTGCTTGAGGCTCTCTCTTTTTCTCCTCTGCCCAATCTACCCCTCTCTAAAATAAGTAAAAAATAAATATTTAAAACAAAATAAAATAAAAATAGAAATAGAAATAGGAAAAAATAAAAACAGTAATATTGAGAAAATGTATATAATCCACCTCAGTATTTAACAGATAAAATTGAAAATAAGAAAGAGAAAGAGAATCATCACAGTGATTGGATATAATTCACCATTAATTTTGTAGATAAAGTTTCAGTAAATACCATTTGTTGACAGAGGTGTGTAGTTGCAGCAGAGACCATATGGCCTACAAGACCTAAAATATTTCATCTCCAGCTCTTTACAGAAAAGATTCTCCAACCCCTGATATACAGAATCAAACTGCTTTTCTAAAGAAACAGTGGCTTTAAAAAAATTAGAGAATTCTTCATCTCACATTCAAGAAGTCATATTGTTGGCTGTTCACATCTCATAAAATAGTAGTTTTGTTATCATTAGGATTCAAACTCAGACCCACTTTCTGCTTAATCTCCAGAAATGGCTCACAAGACTCTCCAAGCTGCAGAGTCTATGAACTGGTATATTCTGAGTTAAGAACTTACCTTGCAAATATTTTTTATGTCAATAAAAAAAAAAGGGAGAAAGGATATTTTGGGGCAACTTGCAATGAGGCTAATTTCCATATAACATTATACTCTTCAAATCCCATGGACCGTGGAGTAGTGCAAAAATTTATTGTATTATAAAATAAAAAGTAAAATCTCAAAATCAAAATGTGCAGAATGTTTTCTTTGATGCTAATGCCATGAAAGAAGAAATCAATAATATTGGCCCAACTAAAAAAAAAAAAAAACAACAACAAATATTTGTAAATTAAAAAAACAAAACAAAACAAACAAAAAGCCCAGTCTCTTAAATTTAAACTTGGGTCAGAGAGGATGACGACATTATATTTCATGGCCAATTAAGAGAAAAGAAAATGATAATAACATATTTCAAATATGGCATTCAAGTTGTATGCAGAAAAAAAAGCTGTTAATGCTTTATTGTTATACATCAAAGAATGTATAATAAAACAAACTGTAAAAGAAAACATCAAGTCTGACCAGGCAAGTTTACAAAATGAAGGAAAATAGAAAAATTAATATAGGAAATATAAACAAAAATGTTGATTTAGAAAACATAAAAACAAGATAATATAAATACAGTGAAAAGTTCAGCGGGTTTGTGGCTGTCCTTCTCATGTTTTGATGAACACCCAAGCTGATTTTTCAGCCATTGTGAACCAGCACAGCCTGTCCATTGCTCATAGCCAGCATCTGCTCTGACTGCTGTCTGTACTGCGGGGGTGACTTGAATATTATGAGTATCACTGATGGGAATACCCAAATGTTAATGAGGCTTAATGTGAGACATTTATTGTTAACATTAAGAGGACCTAATTGTCAAAATAACTGAATTGAATAGGAATCTCGTTTCTTTCATCTGACCACAACCCACATATCTTTAGGAAGCTGAAGGGCAGGGGTTTAATCTTTAAGTGAATTGGTTTAGAAGACTTTCTCCTTGCCTGTCTACTGTTCCCATCCTTCCTTAATTTTTTTCCTCCCTTTTTGTTTTGTCTTCCTTCCTTCCTTCTTTTCTTCCTTCCTTTCTTCCTTTCTGTGAATCTCATGATAGTCACTTGTTTAGAATATAAAGATGGTATTACATATTTGGTTCATGCATGCTAAACATTGAGATATTGTTAATGAACTTTAAATATTATTGAGGTTGCTAAAATTCATCAGAAGAATAAATGTATTGGAATCATGCTGTATGTCATCTGCTATCAAAAAAAATACTTAAAGGCAAAGACCAGAGAATGTTGAATTAGGTAAGTAGGGAAGTTAGAATTGAGAAGTAATATAATAATAGACTGGTGTTTGCCTTAATAAAAATGGATGCATTAGGGTTTGTTTTTGTTTTTGTTTTTGTTTTTCCTGATTTAGGCTTGGCCAAATCTAATGCCAGATTCCTATGCTGAAACCAATTGAGCATCACATTATTTAAAAACAACTTGTATTCAGCAACACAATCAGTCTCTACTTACTACTTCCTCTGAGTTAAAAAAGGGTAATATGGGGTCAGAACCACTCTATAAACATGTAATGTGGCTAATCAGGAAAGATGGAGAAATGAAAGTACAAATGTTAGGAACAAACAGGAGCTATTCCTACGGTTATGGAAGACATCACAGCCCAGTAATTATGAGAGAAGACTAAGTGAGACTCTGTGCTCATGAATTTGAAAACCTCCATAAAGTGGTGGATCATTTACTAGGAAAACATAGAGAATGAAATTATCCCCATAAAAGAGAAAAACCAATAATGTATAAAACCAGACGAAAAAGTTGAAGAATGATTCTCCAAAACAAATACTCTCATCCATGTTAATGATAATTTTATTAAAATTTTAATAATTTTATTAAAGTCATCCACTAAATGATAATTTTATTAAAGTCATAATCCAGGCCTTTAAATATACATTCTAATATTTTCATATGTTTTGCTCATGCCTTATTAATAAATTTTTTAATGAATTTTAATAGGATTTGTTTTCCCACTCCTCTTACAAATTGGCCGTTGTTTTCTCTAAAGCTGTATGTTAACTGGCCACAATAATGAACTCTTTTATTAATTTTTGTATAAGAACATGGTTAGCTGCAAATAAGTGAACACTCGACCAAATTAAGTTAAGCAAAATATGAAATTAATTAGTTCACATAATTAAGTACCCCAGGCCTAATCTGATGTTTTTCAGATGAGGCTTGATTCAGGGTTTAACTAACATTTACAAATCAGGATCTATCTCTGTTTGTTTCTGGTTTTTTTTTTCCCTCCTGTTTGGTTGGCTCCATTTTCGGACATTTCCTCTTCTGACCACATGAAGATTTAATAGTAGCATGTCCCAAGATCATATTCAGCAGCTGAGTAAGAATTTGCATCTCAGCATTGCCAGCTCAAATCCTGACTGAAAATAATTAGATCAGTTTTAAGTTACTTGTCCATCTCTGAGACCACCATGGTCAGCTGTACAGATTGCTGCAATTAGTTCCAAATGTTAAGAGCCCATTTTTAATGTTTCGTGTAGTAGATAGCTACAGTCCCATCAAAACATTTATGGACCCCTTCTCAGGAGTAGAAATAGTTGCTGGGAAATAACTTTCCAGCCAGGCACTACCTTTCTCAGTTACTCTCCACCCATAAAATTGGGTGAAGTCATGTGACCAGTAATCACTCATAGAATGTGAGAGAATAGATTGTGAGTACCTGAATATCAATACACTTAAGATTGAATCATTCTTGCATTAAATAAATATACAAATAATCATGGCATATATCCTTAATACAGTACACTTATCCTGCTAATGTTCTATTAGTTTTCCTACACACATGTTAATAAACAATATGTTTACTTGGGTCCTCTCTCTTTTTCTTTTTATTTATTTATTTTTTTGATGACTCTGGCTAGAGGTCTAGCCATTTTGTTATCTTTTAAGAAATGCATCTCCTGTTTGCATTGACCAGTTCCATTTAAAAAAAAAAATCTTTATCATATATTTCCATTCTAATCTTTATTATTTCCTTCCTTTTCAAGGGTTTGGGTTTTATTTGTTTTTAGTTTAGTTTTGTTTTGTTTTTCTAACTCCTTTAGGTGCAAGTTTAGATATTTTATTTGACATTTTCTTGCTTCTTGAGGTAGGTCTGTATTGTTAGAAAGTTCTCTCTTAGAACTACTTTTGCTGCATCTCAAAAATTTTAGACAGTTGTGTTTTGATTTTCATTTCTTTGTCATTTTTTACTCCTTCTTTGATTTCTTGGTTGATCCGTTTATTGCTTAGTAGTATATTATTTAACCTCCATGTATTTGTGGTCTTTCCAGATTTTTTACTCTGGTTGCCTTCTACTTTTGTAGTGTTGTGTTCAGAAAAGATGCATGGTATGACTTTGATCTTTTTTAATTTGTTGAGACTTATTTTGTGGCCTAATATGTGATGTATTCTGGAGAATGTTACATGGGCATTTGCAAAGAATGTGTAGAGACGCCTGGGTGGCTCAGTTGCTAAAGTGTCTGCCTTTGGCTCAGGTCATGATCCTAGAGTCCTGGGATTGAATCTTGCTTTGGGCTCCTTCCTCAGCAAGGAGCATCCTTCTCCCTCACCTTCCTCTCTCACTACTTGTGCTCTCTCTCTCTCTCTCTGACAAATAAATAAAATATTTTAAAAAAGAAAAGAATAGAATGTGTATTCTGCTGCTTTAGAATGGAATGTTCTGAATATATCTGCTAAATCTATCTGGTTCAGTGTGTCATTCAAAACCACTATTTCCTTACTGATTTTCTTTTTGGATGATCAAATCCATTAAAAAAATGATATACCATGATCAAGTGAGATTTATTCCTGGGATGCAATGGTGGATCAATATTCTCAAAACAATCAACATGATACATCACATCAATAAGATAAAGGATAAGAACCACATGATCATTTCAATAGATTCAGAAAAAGCATTCAACAAAGTACAAAATCTATTCATGATTTAAAAAAAAAAAAAAAAACCCTCTGCAAATAGCTCTAGAGGGAACTTACTCCACATAATAAAGGCCATAAGTGAAAAACCAACAGTCAACATCACACTCAATGGTGAAAAACTGAGAGTTTTCCTCTAAGGTGAGAAATAGGACAAGGCCATCCACTCTCACCACTTTTAACCAACATGGTACTAGAAGTCCTAGCCACAGCAATTAGACAACATAAGAAATAAAAGACATCCAAATTGATAAGGAAGAAATAAAACTCTATTTGCAGATGACATGATACTATACATACAAAACCCAAAGACTCCACCAAAAACCTACTAGAATTGATACATGAATTCAGTAAAGTCACAGAACACAGAAATCAATATTCAGAAATCCATTGAGTTCCTCAGCACAAATAATAAAGCAGAAAAATGTGAAATTAAGAAAATAATTCCATTTACTATTGCACCAATAGAATATATAGGTATAAACTTAACTAAAGAGATGAAAGACTTGTGATCTGAAAACAATAAGATTTCAATGGAAGAAATTCAACAATACAAAAAAATGGAAAGACAGTTCATGCTCATGGGTTGGAAGAAAAAACATTGTTAAATACCTATATTACCTAAAACAGTCTACGGATTTAATGCAATCTGTATTAAAGCACTATCAAAATTCCAACAGCATTTTCCACAGAACTAGAACAAACAATCCTAAAATTTGTATGGAACTGCAAAAGACCTTGAATAGTCAAAACAATGTTCAAGAAAAACAAAATTGGAGCTATCACTACAGATTTCAAGTTATATTACAAAATGGTAGTAATTAAAACTACATGGTTCTGGTATAAAAATAAACAAATAGATTAATGATATAGAATAGAAAACCTAGAAATAAACCTCAAATTACATGGTCAATTAATCTTCAAAAAAGAAGAAATGAATATACAATGGGAAAATGTCTCTTGAACAAATTGTATTGGGAAAACTGGACAGCTACATGCAAAAGAATGAAACTAGACCACTTTCTTTTACCATACCCCAAAATAAACTCAAAATGGATAAAAAACCTATATGTAAGGCCTGAAACTATAAAAATCCTAGAAGAGAACATAATCAGTAATTCTTCTGATGGTGGCCATAGCAATATTTTGCTGGATATAAAAATAAAAGCAAAGTAAAGTATCAGGACTTATCAAAGTGAAAAGTTTCTGCACAGCCAAGGAATTAACAAAACTGAAAGGCAAACTACTGAGTGGGAGAAGATATTTGCAAATAACTTATCTGATGAAGGGTTAGCATCCAAACTATGTAAAGAACCATTACAATTCAATACCCCAAAAACAAATAATCTAACTTTAAAGTGGCCAAAAGACATGAACAAACATTTCTCCAAAGAAGAAAAACAGATGGCCAACAGATGCTCAACATCACTGATCATCAGGGAAATAAAAATCAAAACTACAATAAGATATCACCTCACACCTGTCAAAATGGCTTAAATAAAGAACACAAGAAAGAGCAAATGTTGGCTAGGATGTGGAGGAAAAGGAATTCTTTTGAACTGCTGACGGGAAGGCAAACTGGTGCAGCCACTGTCAAAGACAGTATAAAGGCTTCTCAAAAGACTAGAAATACAACTACCATATCATCCAGTAATCACACTACTGGGCATTTATCCAAAAAATACAAAAATACTAATTCAAAAGGATACATGCACTCCTATCTTTGTTACAGCATTATTTACAATAGCCAAACTATGGAAGCAGTCCAAGCGTCCACTCAGAGATGAATGGATAAAGAAGGGATGGTATATATATGCAATGGGGTATTGTTCAGCCAAAAAAAAAAGGAAAGAAAAGAAATTTTGCCATTTGCAGCAACACAGACAGAGCTAGAGGGTATATAATCAGAGAAAGACAAATATCATACAATGTTACTCATATGTAGAATTTAGAAAGAAAACAAACAACTAAAGGAAAAAAGAGAGAGAGACAAACCAAGAAACAGTCTCTTAACTATAGAGAAAAATCGGATGGTTACCAGAGGGAAGGTAGATGGGAAAATGGATGAAATAGAGGATGGGTATTAAGGAGTATATTTATCATGATGGAAATAAATAATAAAATAAAATTAAAATAAGCAATATATTATCCTAGCCTAATTTTTATTAGTGGATACCTTAAACCTAGGAATATAATCAAAAGGTCTTGCATTTTCTATGTACTGGACAAGTTAATTATTAGAGAAAGTGTATGTACCTTAAAGGTTTGTGGGAATTTATTATAAAACAATCAGGCTTTGATTAACTTTTTATGTAAGAAGGAAAATGGATCAACTTTCTTTTTTTTTTAATTTAATTTTATTTTTTTCAGTGTTCCAAGATTCTTGCTTATGCACCACACCCAGTGCTCCATGCAATATGAGCCCTCCTTAATACCCACTACCAGGCCCACTCAACCCCCCACCCCCCTCCCCACCAAAACCCTCAGTTTGTTTCTCAAAGTCCACAATCTCTCATGTTTTGTCTCCCCCTCTGATTTCCCCCAATACACTTTCTCTTTCCTTCTCCTAATGTTACTCCTTATGCTCCACAAGTAAGTGAAATCATATAATAATTGACTCTCTCTGCTTGATTTATTTCACTCAGCATAATCACCTTTCTTTTTCAACTATTTCATCATTTGTTTATTCACGTGTCCCATCTCTAGAATCAATTCAGTTAACACATTTTATTGAAACTTAAACTTTATGAGCTTTTTGAAATTGTTAGTATACAATATTCTCTTTATTATTTATATCTCCACCATTACAGCAACATTTTATCCCTAATGCTTTTAAAAAGTATTTTATTTATTCATTTAAAAAAGAGAGAGAGAGAGCATGTGCACAAGTGCATGGGGGAGGGGCAGGGAAGAGGAAAGGGAGATGGACTAAGTGCAGGTGGGGTTTGATCTCACCACCCTGAGATCATGACCTGAGCCTAAATCAAGAGACTGACAGAGCCACCCAGATGCTTGTGTTCCTAATACTTTTTGACTGTTTTCTTGATCAGAGTTTCAAATATCTGTCTCTTCCCTTCTACCCTACTTGCTTCACTGTTCTTCCTTTCTTTTTCTGGAGGTGTGTGTGAGGAGGCAGGGTCGTTTTCCAAAAATTTAATTGTTGGTTTTAGCTATTAGGTTGATTGGTTTTTATTCAAGTAACTGATTTATATTGTTCATAGTGAAGTGCTGTGATGGCCTTCTTTTTCTCCCCACTGCCCTGATTAAATTCACAAATAGCAATCATTCAGTTGATATCTAAGAGTCTTAAGAAATAATGTAGTTGTTAAAACTTAGCTTCAGAAATAGGACTGCCTAATCTCATTTTAAACCTATTTTAAAATATATTATAAAATATTTCAGATATGCAAAAAGGCATACAGGTTAAATAATAGTCATTTACCAACCACAGAGCTCAAGAAATCAATAGTGCTCACATTGTTGAATACGCTGATGGCACTTGTGTCAATTGCATTAACTCTTCCATACATTTGTTGTTGCATGTTGTCATGCATTTCTAAATCATAGACTGTAATTTTGCATATTTTTACACTATACATGACTGGTATTATACCGCATGTACCCTTTAGAAACTTACAAGTTTCTCATCAAGATATTAGTTCATTCCTTTACACCCTTTTATACTTATGCTTTACAATTATATCACATTTTACTTTTAATATTTGAGTTATTTTCAAATGTATAATATTATAAGCTACAGTGCTATAATTATTGTATAAGTAATATAATGTACTTAAGCAAGATATTCATATAAGGTACACACCTTTGAATTCAAAGGTTATAGCATGTGCACATATTCAGTTTCATAAAATATCAACTGGGGTTTTCAAAGCACTCTGTACCAATTTTCACTCCCATTTGTAACATTTAATCGTTGCCACTGATCCAAACACCTAACAATAAATCTTTCTGAATGGATGCAGGTAATTTCATCAGCAGCATCTTTGCCATAGACACTTTTGTTGCAAACATTTTGTCTGTGAAATTTTTAACCACATAACTAATTGGCTGTAAGGCTATTTTGTTATAAAAATAAAATCACTAAAAATAAAAGACAGACCTTAAAAAGGACAAAATAAAACATTAAAAAATTAATTAGTAATTTCTTCCTTCCTTAAAAGAGGTATCAGTTTTCCACACACTAGGATGTTTATTTGTAACCAAGCTTTGTATTCCATTTTGAAAGCCCACTACACTGTTGGTATATTGTCCCATGTCCACTATTTTCTAATATAGTATAGCATGCAATTTAACTTTATACTTTCTCATTTCTCATTTCACACATCCAGTAAGTTTTACCACCGTATTTTCTATCAAGACAATATATGTAATTGTTATCATCTACTATTTTAAGATCACCATGCCTACTCTTAACCATATAGATCATCATGAAGTCTAACCAAGATTTATATAGATCATTCTAAGGACTAGCTAAGACTCATATAAAAATGGGAACTTTGTCAATGGAAAAAGGAAACGAGACTGTCTACCAGTTTTGTTTTTTTATGTAAAAATTACCAAATGGTCAATTAGTTATACAGTGAAATATGCTTGCAGTGAAAATTTTTGCACAAGAGATGTCAATGGCAGAAATAAGGCAGAGAAAGACAAATACCATATAGTTTCACTCATATGTGGAATTTAAGAAACAAAACAAATGAGCAAAGAGGAAAAAGAGAGAGAGAGAGGCAAACCAAGAAACAGATTCTTAACTAAAAAGAACAAATTGATGGTTACCAGAGGAGAGGGGATGAGAGGATGGGTTAAATAGGAGATGAGGATGGAGGAGGGCACTTGTGATGAGCACCACGTAATTCATGGAAGTGTCGAATTACTATATTGAACACCTGAAACTAATATTACACTGTATGTTAACCAGATGGAATTTAAATAAAACTTTAAAAAAAAAAGATGTCTGTAGCAAAGATGCTCACAGGAAAATATTGGTTACATTTCTGAACACCTGCACAATAAGACCTCAAAATATTTGCCAATTTAATGGGCATAGCTATCTCACTCTGATTTTAATATGGATTTTTTTATTATTAAGGAGATTATTTTTACATATACTTGTCAGTCATGTTTGCTCTTCAAGGTAATACTTGTTCACATATTTTATTTATTTTCTATTTAATTTTCTTTATGGTTGACATAGAAAGTTACACAGACTCTATGAGATTATTCTTGTTTTCAAATATTTTCTCCCTGTTCCTGGTTTATCTTGCAACTTTCTTTATGGCGACATTAGATAAATGGTTCTTAATTTTAGACATTCTATAAATATTTATTTATTTATTTATTTGAGCGCGAGGGAGAAGGAGAGAGCAGGGTGAGGGGCAGAGGAAGAGGAAGAGAGAGAAGGAGACTCCCCGCTGAGTGCAGAACCAGAGAGGCAGGGCTCAATTTCATGATCCTGAGATTATGACCTGATCTGAAATCAAGAGTTGGAGGCTTAACTGACTGAGCCACCCAGGCGCCCCACAAACTAAGTGCTTAATTTTAATGTAGTTAGCGTTATCATCATTTGCTTCATTGTTTGCCCTGAGTGTGAAGAACTCCTTTTTTACCCCTAAGACCTAAAGATATTTGTTACATTATCTTCTAAATATTTGTAGGTTTCATCTTTCAAATTGAATTTCTTAATATGTCTAGAATAGGTTTTTATGTATGGTCTCAAGAAAAAATAAATTATATATTTTTTCATATGGATAACTAATTTCTCCCGTACAGCCTGTTATGTAACTCAACATTTAACGGTTCATCAAGAATTCCAATTCTGATGTGTGTGTGTACGTTTTCATGATTTTTTTTTCCCATTGTATTTATTCACCCCTGGTGATTTCTTAACTACAACAGCTTTTCAATATAGGTGATAGTTATGAGCAACCAAACAATGTGAATTTTTAATATTGAGATATAATTAACATATAACATTGAATAAACTGATGATTGATGTGTTAATCTGATGCATTTATATATTTTAATATGATTAGCACCGTAGCTTTAACTAAACTTCTGCTGCATCACATAATTGTCATTTTTCTTTTGTAGTGAGAACATTTAAGACCTAGTCTCTTAGCAATTTTGATGGTATCTGAAAGTAGAATGTTCTATGAAATCTTTCATAACCCAAAGCGACATAAAGAAAGCAATTTAGAGCATTCCCAGATCAATCATCCCTTCGGCTTTTCTGATACCTTATGACCCATCTTGCTAATAGATGCGCAAAACAAATCAACATAAGCACACATGCTCTGGGACACAATTCAAAGCTCTGGCAGATTGATGCTAAGATACTGAGCATGGTTCCTGGGGAAGGAACTTGGCGGTGACACCCTCACAGAGTGAGGGCTGCCTCTGTAACATCTCACTACAAAAGAAATACTGAATGCTATTTGTACTTTTTGTTTGTTTGTTTGTTTGTTTGTTTGCTTGCAAAGGTGAAAATCTTTGGATTTCTTTCAGTTAGCCAAAACAAGCACGAACATAAGGCCTTTCATAAAAGCAAAGTGACATAACACAGGCTTTCAAAAACTAGGAGATGCCTTTGTAAGATGTTTTATCCTATTATGTTTCTAATCTCTGTAAAATCTATAGTGTTACCACATTTTTATTTTTGATATTAGCAATTTGTGTTTTTGTTCTTCTTCTTAGTTTTTTAGGGATTTATTAACTGTGTTAAACCTTTAAGGTTTAATTGAATTGAAAAAAATTGAATCTTGGTTTTAATGTGTTCCTTACTGTCCATTTGTTTTCTATTTCATTGATTTCTGCTTTTATCTTTACTATTTACTTCCAACTGCTTTCTTCAGGTTTGATTTTCTTTTCTAGCATCTTGAGATGAAAATTATATCATTAATTTTCAGATTTTTTTATATTTTACATAGTAATTTAAGGCTAAGTAAAGCTAACCAATATTTTGGCAACATCCTGCAAGTTTTGGTACATTTTCCTTATCCTAGAGTAAATAATATTTTCTGTTTTCCACTATTATTTTTCTTTGAACCATGTATTATTTAGAATTATAGTTGCTTAATTTCCAAGCAGTTGACCTTCTAGTTTTCTTCTGATTATTGATTTCTAACTTCTTTTCTCTCTGGAATGATAACAGACTCTTAATGATTTTAGTGCTCTAAAAGTGCTCCTGAGACTTCCTTTATAAACCAGGACATCATCAATGTGCATATCCAAACTCTTGTAGAAGAGTCCAGATATGCTCATTTGGTCAAATATGTTAGTTGTATTTTTAGACCTTCTATGATATTTCTGGGTTCTTGGCTTTTGTTTTGTTTTTTGTTTTGTTTTTGCCAGCTGCTTCTTAAAGAATTATAAAATGTCAGTAAAATTTCTAACTATAATACTAGACTTGCTCTTTTCACTTCTAGTTCTGTCAAACTTACCAAGATGGATACCATTTCTAATTTTCTGAAATGAATACTTGACAACTAGTTTTTTGCCAGCCATACTTCTTCTAATATTTAAGTCTCTAAATTTTATCATAAGCAGATTTGGATGCACCCATCACATATTTTTGTGTTATGTTTGTATCATTCAACACAATTCATTTTGTAGTTTCTAGGGTGCAATGTTCGACTTATATGTTATAATAACATTGTATAATTGACAAATACTTTTGGATTTGCTAGTTGTCACATTGTTATTCTTGCTTTATTTTAGTGTATTCAGAGATCGTACTGTGTATTATTTCAACTCTTCGAACTTTGCTTAAGCTTGCTTATATATGGCCAGTGTGTAGTTAATTTTGATAAATAATCCTATGTGTACTTGTTTAGAACTAAATTCTTCAGGTAGTGGATATATTTAAGTCTACATCTATCTATATCCATCTATCTATCATCTATCTATCTATCCATCCATTCATCTACCTAGATATAGATACTTATATAGATCTATATATCTGTATTCTATATACCTACAATCTTACTTATACATACATATAAACACATTTGATTTTGCCAGTTACTATATTTAAAGCATTTATTGATTTTTATTTTTGTTTTGTCTTGAGGGAGTTTGACTTTTTGGTCTGTGTGCTTGATTTCTATTTGTCCTTAATTTTGAGCTTTTTAAAGGATCATCTAAAGTTTTCTACTGTGAAAATGAAATAGTTATTTCTCCTTTAAAATCTGTCATTTTTTTATTGATCTATTTTGAATCTATGCCATGCCTTCTGGGGGATTCACTATATGATCTATGAAATTTCTATGGTAAGATATGCTTAAAAGTCTATTTTGTCAGATATTTGTATAGTTACTTTCAGCTTCTCTTGGTTAGTGTTTTTAAAGTGTTTCTCTTTACATCCTTTTATTTTCAACATTTCTTTATACTTACATTTAAGTTATGCTAATTATTATAAACTGCAAATGCATAAGTTGCATTTTTCCATTCTAACATTCATTTCTTTTTCTTTTTTAAAAATTTTATTTATTTACTTATTTGTCAAAGACAGAGAGTGCACCAGTAGGGGGAGCAGCAGACAGAGGGAGAAGCAGGCTTCCCACTGAGCAAGGAGCCTGATGTGGGACTCCATACCAGGACCCTGGATCATGACCTGAGCCAAAGGCAGACACTCAACTAACTGAATTACCCAGGTGTCCCCATTTCTTTTTTGAATCAGAGGGTTTAGTCTCTTTAAATTTACTTTAAGAACTCACATTTGTTTCAAGTTTATCTTCTACTATATATGTCCCTTGTTTTTCCTTTTCCTTTTCTTTTTTTTTTTCAAATTTTATTTTATTTTATTTTTCAGTGTTCCAAAATTCATTGCTTATGCACCACACCCAGTGCTCCATGCAATACGTGCCCTCCACAATACCCATCACCAGGCTCACCTAACCCCCCATTATCCCCCTTTCAAAACCCTCAGTTTGTCTCTCAGAGTCCACAGTCTCTCATGGTTTGTTTCCCCCTCTGATTTTCCCCAACTTAATTCTCCTCTCCATCTCCTAATGTCTTCCATGTTGTTTCTTATGCTCTACAAGTAAGTAAAACCATATGATAATTGACTCTCTCTGGTTGACTTATTTCACTCACCATAATCTCTTCCAGTCCCATCTATGTTGATACAAAAGCTGGGTATTCATCCATTCTGATAGAGGCATAATACTCCATTACATATATGGACCACATCTTCTTTATCCATTCGTCTGTTGAAGGGCATCTTGGTTCCACCATTTGGTTACTGTAGCCATTGCTGCTATGAACACTGGGGTACAGGTGTCCCATCTTTTCACTACATCTGTATCTTTGGGTTAAATATCCAATAGGGCAATTGCAGGGTTATAGGGTAGCTCTATTTTTAATTTCTTCAGGATCTCCACACTGTTTTCCAAAGTGGCTGCACCAGCTTGCATTCCCACCAACAATGTAAGAGGGTTCCCCTTTCTCCACATCCTCTCCAAAACTTGTTGTTTACTGTCTTGTTGATTTTGGCCATTGTAACTGGTGTAAGGTGGTATCTCAATGTGGTTTTGATTTGAATCTCCCTTATGGCTAATAATGATGCACATTTTTTCATGTGTCTGTTAGCCATTTGTATGTCTTCTTTGGAGAAGTGCCTGTTCATGTCTTCTGCCCATTTTTTGACCTGATTATCTATTTTGTGTGTGTTAAGTATGAGGAATTCTTTACAGATTTTGGATATCAGCCCTTTGTCTGTAGTGTCATTTACAAATAGCTGCTCCCATTCCATGGGTTGCCTCTCTGTTTTGTTGACTGCTTCCTTTGTTGTGCAGAAGCATTTCATCTTGATGAAGTCCCAAAAGTTCATTTTTGCTTTTGTTTCCTTTGCTTTGGAGACTTATCTTGAAAGAAGTTGCTGTGACTGATGTCAAAGAGGTTACTGCCTATGTTCTCCTCTGGGATTTTGATAGATTCCTGCCTCACTTTGAGGTCTTTTATCCATTTCAAGTTTATCTTTGTGTATGGTGTAAGAGAATGGTCGAGTTTCATTCTTCTACACTTAGTGTCCAATTTTCCTAGCACCATTTATTGAAGAGATTGTCTTTTTTCCACTGGATTTTTTTTCCTGCTTTGTTGAAGATTATTTGACCATAGAGTTGAGAGTGCATATCTGGGCTCTCTACTCTGTTTCACTGGTCTATATGTCTGTTTTTGTGCCAGTACCATATTGTCTTGGTGATCACAGCTTTACCCTGATCCACAAACCAGGCAAAGATTCCACCAATAAGGAGAATTTCAGACCAATATTCCTGATGAATATGGATGCCAATATATTCAACAATATCCTAGCTAATAGGATCCAACAGTATATTAAAAAGTTAATCCACCATGACCAGGTGGGATTTATCCATAGGATGCAAGTGTGGTTCATCATTCACAAATCAATGTGATACAACAAATCAATAAGAGAAAAACAATATGGTCCTCTCAATTCATGCAAAAAAAGCATTTGACAAGATACAGAATCTGTTCCTGATTAAAACAATTTAAAGTACAGGGATAGAGGGAACATTCCTCAACTTCATAAAATCTATCTATGAAAAATGGAGAGTGAATATCATCCTCAATGGGGAAAAGTTGACGGCCTTCCCTTTGAGATCAGAACATGACAAGGAGGTCCTTTTCACCACTGTTGTTCAACATAGTACTAGAAGTCCTAGCAACAGCAATCAGAAAACAAAGAGAAATATAAAGCATTCAAATTGGCAATGAAGAAGTCAAACTCTCTCTCTTTGCAGATGACATGATACTTTATATGGAAACCCAAAGACTCCACCCTCAAACTACTAGAACTCATACAGCAATTTGCCTAGAGCCATCTATACTTTCAATGCCATCCCAATCAATATTTTGCTGACATTTTTCAAAAAGCTGGAACAAACAATCCTAAAATTTGTATGGAACCAGAAAAGACCCTGAATTGGTAAAGAAATGTTAAAAAAGAAAGACAAGATTAGGGGCATCATGTTGCCTGAATTCAACCTTTTCTTCTTTTTTTAATTCTTTGTTTTTCATCCTGTTTGCCTTTTAAATTTATTTATTTATTTGCTTATTTATTTCATCATTAATTTTTTTCTAGCAAGAGTGAATAAGCAGGGGAGTGGGGAGGGGCAGAGGGAGAGAAGAGAAACTCAAGCAGGCCCATGTTCAAAGCAGGGCTTGATCCTACAACCCTGAGCTCATGACCTGAGCAGAAATCAAGAGTCAGACACTTGACCATCCAAGTGTTCTAAATTTTATGTTTTTATTTAAATTTTAGTTTGTTAACATACTGTGCAATATTTATTTCTGGAGTAGAATTCAGTGATTCGTCACTTATATACAATACCCTGTGCTCAACACATCACCTTAACAAACATCACCCATCTAGCCCATCCTCCACTCATGTCCCTACATCAACCCTGTTTGCTCTCTATTGTTAAGAGTCTCTTATGGCTTGTTTCCCTCTCTATCTCTTTTTTTTTTCTTTCTCCTTTCCCCTGTGTTCATCTGTTTGCTGTCTTAAATTCCACATTTGAGAGAGATCACATGATATTTGTTTTTTTCTGACTTATTTCATTTAGCATAATACAATCTAACCCCATCCATTTCATTGTAAACAGCAAGATTTCTTTTTTTATTTTTTATGGCTGAGCAATATCCCACTGTATATATATATACACCATATCTTCTTTATCCATTCATCAGGCAATGTACATTTAGGCTCTTTCCATAGTCTGGTTATTGTTGATAATGCTGCTATAAATCAAAGAATGCATGTATCTGTATTTGACTCTGTATTTTTGTATCCTTTGGGTAAATACCTAGTACTGCAATTTCTGGGTGGTAGGGTAGTCTATTTTTAACTCTTTGAGAAATCTCCAAACTCTTCTGCAGAGTGGCTACAGCAGTTTGCCTTCCCACTTTTGTTTGCTTTTTGGATTAAAAAAGTATATTTTCTTGCCTGTCTTTTTTCTCCCTATTAAATTGTTACTTATAGATTTTTAAAATAATTTTTTGAGAGTTATCATAGAAATTATATTATGGATCCTCAATTTATTATAGTTTAATACAAATTATTACTTTCACCATTTCCCACTAAATACCAGATTTGCAGCTTGCTGCAAAGCAAAAGCTGAACACTATTCTTGCTTTTTTTATTTTTTTCCCAAAAGCCAAAATCTTTTTTAGATTTTTTTCATTTGGCCAAAACAGGTACTAATGTAGGTCTTATATAAAAGTGACTCTAAATTGAACTCTGATCGATGCTTTCTCTGTTGAATTCAATAGTTTATATATTTCATAAAAGCTTTCATTACCAAAGTAACTGCTAAAACTATGCCTCTAAAAATACCTGTCCATATTTTTGTACTTCTTATGTTTTTAGATAAAAATTTTGTTTACAAGAAATTTTTGTTAATAAAATTCTTAGCTAATTATTTTATCCCCAAGTGTTTACAAGTATGTTATGAATATATTTAGGAAACAAAAATAATTACTTTACAAAACATTAACATCTTGTCCTTGATCCAGCTACCTGATTAAGAATGAAGTTAATATTCTTTCAATCAGATGGTCAAGTATACATTTTTAGATCATTAAAATGTTTTGTAAGAGCATATATTTCATTGTCAGCTTACTTTTTACTTTCTGATTCAAAATAGTTTGGAGACAACTACTATACCCTAATATGTGTATTTATTATGGAAGCCTCTCTAACATAGTAATTCTAAGGGAACAAGGATTCAGGAAGTGTATATTTTTTAATTCATTATTTTGTTGTGATTGTTATACCTATGCTCAAGTCAAACCATTTATCAATTAAAAATTATTTTTCTTGGGGTAGGAGTCAAGATGGCGGAGAAGTAGCAGGCTGAGACTATTTCAGCTAGCCAGAGATCAGCTAGATAGCTTATCTAAAGATTGCAAACACCTGAAAATCCATCGGCAGATCGAAGAGAAGAAGAACAGCAATTCTGGAAACAGAAAAACAACCACTTTCTGAAAGGTAGGACCGGAGGAGAAGTGAATCCAAAGCGACGGGAAGATAGACCCCGGGGCGAGGGGCCGGCTTCCGGCAAGCGGCAGAGCAATGGCGCACAAAATCAGGACTTTTAAAAGTCTGTTCTGCTGAGGGACATCGCACCAGAGGCTAAACCGGGGTGAAGCTCACGCGGGGTCAGCGTGGCCTCAGGTCCCGCAGGGTCACAGAAGGATCGGGGATGTCTGAGTGTCGCAGAGCTTGTGGGTATTGGAACGGGAAAGCCGGCTACAGAGACAGAGCCGACAGTAAGCTCACAGCTTGGTGTTACCTTGAACCGGTCCGAGGCTCGGTGAGCTCGCAGCGTGGCCGGAGATCAGGCAGACGGGAGTAACTGGGCGCTGTTCTCTGAGGGCGCACTAAGGAGTGGGGCCCTGTGATCTCGGCTCCTCTGGGGCGGAGACCAGGAGGCCCCCATTTGTATTCCCGTCCTCCAGAACTCTACGGAAAGCGCTCAGGGAACAAAAGCTCCTGAAAGCAAACCCAAGCTGATTACTCACCCGGCCCCTGATAAGAGCAGTGCAATTCCGCCTGGGGCAAAGACACTTGAGAATCACTACAACAGGCCTCTCTCCCAGAAGATCAACAAGAAATCCAGCTGAGACCAAGTTGACCTACCTAGGAGTGTGGTTTCAATACCAAGGAGAGCAGCAGAATTCCAGAGGAGGAGAAAGCAAAGCACGGAACTCATGGCTTTTTCCCTGTGATTTTTTTTAGTCTTGCAGTTAATTTAATTTTTTTCTTTTTAATTTTTTGTTTTCTTTTCTCGCCTTCTGGTAAAAATTTTTTTTCACTTTTACCTTTTTCTTTTTAACGTTTTTTAACTACTTTATCTAATATATATATTTTTTTCTTTTTTATATTTTTCTTATTTTTTAATTCTTTTCTTTTCTTTTTTTTTTCTTTTCTTTCTTCCTTTTTGAACGTCTTTCTATCCCCTTTCTCCCCCCTCATGATTTGGGATCTCTTCTAATTTGGTTAAAGCATATTTTCCTGGGGTTGTTGCCACCCTTTTAGTATTTTACTTGCTCCTTCATATACTCTTATCTGGACAAAATGATAAGGCAGAAGAATTCAACACAAAAAAAAAGAACAAGAGGCAGTACCGAAAGCTAGGGACCTAATCAATACAGATATTGGTAATATGTCAGATCTAGAGTTCAGAATGACAATTCTCAAGGTTCTAGCCAGGCTCGAAAAAGGCATGGAAGATATTAGAAAAAAACTCTCGAGAGATATAAAAGCCCTTTCTGGAGAAATAAAAGAACTAAAATCTAACCAAGTTAAAATCAAAAAGCTATTAATGAGGTGCAATAAAAAATGGAGGCTCTCACTGCTAGGATAAATGAGGCAGAAGAAAGAATTAGTGATATAGAAGACCAAATGACAGAGAATAGGGAAGCTGAGCAAAAGAGGGACAAACAGCTACTGGACCACGAGGGGAGAATTCGAGAGATAAGTGACACCATAAGACGAAACGAAATTAGAATAATTGGGATTCCAGAAGAAGAAGAAAGAGAGAGGGGAGCAGAAGGTATACTGGAGAGAATTATTGGGGAGAATTTCCCCAATATGGCAAAGGGAACGAGCATCAAATTCAGGAGGTTCAGAGAAAGCCCCTCAAAATCAATAAGAATAGGCTCACACCCCGTCACCTAATAGTAAAATTTACAAGTCTCAGTGACAAAGAGAAAATCCAGAAAGCAGCGCGGGAAAAGAAGTCTGTAACATACAATGGTAAAAATATTAGATTGGCAGTAGACATATCCACAGAGACCTGGCAGGCCAGAAAGAGCTGGCATGATATTTTCAGAGCACTAAATGAGAAAAACATGCAGCCAAGAATACTATATCCAGCTAGGCTATCCTTGAAAATAGAAGGAGAGATTAAAAGCTTCCAGGACAAACAAAAACTGAAAGAATTTGCAAACACCAAACCAGCTCTACAGGAAAAATTGAAAGGGGTCCTCTAAGCAAAGAGAGAACCTACAAGTGGTAGATTAGAAAGGAACAGAGACCATATACAATAACAGTCACCTTACAGGCAATACAATGGCACTAAATTCATATCTCTCAATAGTTACCCTGAATGTTAATGGGCTAAATGCCCCTGTCAAAAGACACAGGGTATCAGAATGGATATAAAAACAAAACCCATCTATATGTTGCCTCCAAGAAACTCACTTTAAGCCCGAAGAGACCTCCAGATTTAAAGTGAGTGGGTGGAAAAGAATTTACCATGCTAATGGACATCAGAAGAAAGCAGAGGTGGCAATCCTTATATCAGATCAATTAGATTTTAAGCCAAAGACTATAATTAGAGATGAGGAAGGACACTATATCATACTCAAAGGGTCTGTCCAACAAGAAGATTTAACAATTTTAAATATCTATGCCCCCAACGTGGGAGCAGCCAACTATATAAACCAATTAATAACAAAATCAAAGAAACACATCAACAATAATACAATAAAGTAGGGGACTTTAACACTCCCCTCACTGAAATGGACAGATCATCCAAGCAAAAGATCAGCAAGGAAATAAAGGCCTTAAAGACACACTGGACCAGATGGACATCACAGATATATTCAGAACATTTCATCCCAAAGCAACAGAATACACATTCTTCTCTAGTGCACATGGAACATTCTCCAGAATAGATCACATCCTTGGTCCTAAATCAGGACTCAACCGGTATCAAAAGATTGGGATCATTCTCTGCATATTTTCAGACCCCAATGCTCTAAAGCTAGAACTCAACCACAAAAGGAAGTTTGGAAAGAACCCAACACATGAAGACTAAACAGCATCCTTCTAAAGAATGAATGGGTCAACTGGGAAATTAAAGAAGAATTGAAAAAAATCATGGAAACAAATGATAATGAAAATACAACGGTTCAAAATCTGTGGGACACAACAAAGGCAGTCCTGAGAGGAAAATATATAGCGGTACAAGCCTTTCTCAAGAAACAAGAAAGGTCTCAGGTAACAACCTAACCCTCCACCTAAAGGAGCTGGAGAAAGAACAAGAAAGATACTCTAAGTCCAGCAGGAGAAGAGAAATCATAAAGTTCAGATCAGAAATCAATGAAATAGAAACCAAAAAAAAAAAAAAAATAGAACAAATCAACAAAACTAGGAGCTGGTTCTTTGAAAGAATTAATAAAATTGTAAACCCCTGGCCAGACTTATCAAAAAGAAAAGAGAAAGGACCCAAATAAATAAAATCATGAATGAAAGAGGAGAGATCACAACTAACACCAAAGAAATACAAACTATTATAAGAACATACTATGAGCAACTCTACGCAACAAATTTGACAATCTGGAAGAAAATGGATGCATTCCTAGAAACATATAAACTACCACAACTGAACCAGGAAGAAATAGAAAGCCTGAACAGACCCATAACCAGTAAGGAGATTGAAACAGTCATTAAAAATCTCCAAACAAACAAAAGCCCAGGGCCAGACGGCTTCCCGGAGGAATTCTACCAAACATTTAAAGAAGAACTAATTCCTATTCTCCGGAAACTGTTTCAAAAATTGAAATGGAAGGAAAACTTCCAAACTCTTTTTATGAGGCCAGCATCACCTTGATCCCAAAACCAGACAAGGATCCCATCAAAAAAGAGATCAATAGACCAATATCCCTGATGACCACACATGCGAAAATACTCAACAAAATACTAGCCAATAGGATTCAACAGTACATTAAAAGGATTATTCACCACGACCAAGTGGGATTTATTCCAGGGCTGCAAGGTTGGTTCAACATCCACAAATCAGTCAATGTGATACAACACATCAATACAAGAAAGAACAAGAACCATATGATACTCTCAATAGATGCTGAAAAAGCATTTGACAAAGTACAGCATCCCTTCCTGATCAAAACTCTTCAAAGTGTAGGAATAGAGGGCACATACCTCAATATCATCAAAGCCATCTATGAAAAACCCACTGCAAATATCATTCTCAATGGAGAAAAACTGAAAGCTTTTCCGCTAAGGTCAGGAACACGGCAGGGATGTCCATTATCACCACTGCTATTCAACATAGTACTAGAGGTCCTAGCCTCAGCAATCAGACAACAATAGGAAATTAAAGGCATCCAAATCGGCAAAGAAGAAGTCAAATTATCACTCTTCGCAGATGATATGATACTATATGTGGAAAACCCAAAAGACTCCACTCCAAAACTGCTAGAACTTATACAGGAATTCAGTAAAGTGTCAGGATATAAAATCAATGCACAGAAATCAGTTGCATTTCTCTACACCAACAGCAAGACAGAAGAAAGATAAATTAAGAAGTCAATCCCATTTACAATTGCACCCAAAACCATAAGATACCTAGGAATAAACCTAACCAAAGAGGCACAGAATCTATACTCAGAAAACTATAAAGTACTCATGAAAGAAATTGAGGAAGACACAAAGAAATGGAAAAATGTTCCATGCTCCTGGATTGGAAGAATAAATATTGTGAAAATGTCTATGCTACCTAAAGCAATCTACACATTTAATGCAATTCCTATCAAAGTACCATCTATCTTTTTCAAAGAAATGGAACAAATAATTCTAAAATTTATATGGAACCAGAAAAGGCCTCGAATAGCCAAAGGGATATTGAAAAAGAAAACCAATGTTGGTGGCATCACAATTCTAGACTTCAAGCTCTATTACAAAGCTGTCATCATCAAGACAGCATGGTACTGGCACAAAAACAGACACATAGATCAATGTAACAGAATAGAGAGCCCAGAAATAGACCCTCAACTCTACGGTCAACTAATCTTCAACAAACCAGGAAAGAATGTCCAATGGAAAAAAGTCAGCCTCTTCAATAAATGGTGCTGGGAAAATTGGACAGCCACATGCAGAAAAATGAAATTGGACCATTTCCTTACACCACACACAAAAATAGACTCAAAATGGATGAAGGACCTCAATGTGTGAAAGGAATCCATCAAAATCCTTGAGGAGAACACAGGCAGCAACCTCTTCGACCCCAGTCGCAGCAACATCTTCCTAGGAACAACGCCAAAGGCAAGCAAGGGCAAAAATGAACTATTGGGATTTCATCAAGATCAAAAGCTTTGGCACAGCAAAGGAAACAGTTAACAAAATCAAAAGACAACTGATAGAATGGGAGAAGATATTTGCAAACGACATATCAGATAAAGGACTAGTGTCCAGAATCTATAAAGAACTTAGCAAACTCAACACCCAAAGAACAAATAATCCAATCAAGAAATGGACAGAGGACATGAACAGACATTTCTGCAAAGAAGACATCCAGATGGCCAAAGACACATGAAAAAGTGCTCCATATCACTCGGCATCAGGGAAATACAAATCAAAACCACAATGAGATATCACCTCACACCAGTCAGAATGGCTAAAATCAACAAGTCAGGAAATGACAGATGCTGGCGAGGATGCGGAGAAAGGGGAACCCTCCTACACTGTTGGTGCGAATGCAAGCTGGTGCAACCACTCTGGAAAACAGCATGGAGGTTCCTCAAAATGTTGAAAATAGAACTGCCCTATGACCCAGCAATTGCACTACTGGGTATTTACCCTAAAGATACAAACGTAGTGATCCAAAGGGGCACGTGCACCCGAATGTTTATAGCAGCAATGTCCACAATAGCCAAACTATGGAAAGAACCTAGATGTCCATCAACAGATGAATGGATCAAGAAGATGTGGTATATATACACAATGGAATACTATGCAGCCATCAAAAGAAATGAAATCTTGCCATTTGCGACAACATGGATGGAACTAGAGTGTATCATGCTTAGCGAAATAAGTCAAGCAGAGAAAGACAACTATCATATGATCTCCCTGATATGAGGAAGTGGTGATGCAACATGGGAGCTTAAGTGGGTAGGAGAAGAATCAATGAAACAAGATGGGATTGGGAGGGATACAAACCATAAGTGACTCTTGGTCTCACAAAACAAACTGAGGGTTGCTTGGGGGAGGGGGTTTGGGAAAAGGGGGTGGGATTATGGACATTGGGGAGGGTATGTGCTTTGGTGAGTGTTGTGAAGTGTGTAAACCTGGTGATTCACGGACCTGTACCCCTGGGATAAAAATATATGTTCATAAAAAAATAAAAAGTTATAAAAAAGGAAAAAAAATTATTTTTCTTCAAAATGTTCATAATTTGATAAAATATATGTATATATATAATAATAACCTTACACAATAAGTTCTCCATTTTTCTTTCCCAAGATATTCAGTGTTTACTCTTGCTTCCAGTTACTCAGTAATAGCGTGTATATTTGACTCTCTGACACTTTTAAATTGATTTCACTTACTCTGTATTACAAAATGGAAAGTTGTCATTGGAACATAATTTTTTAGAAAATTCAGAACAAAGGTTTATTATAACAGGTAGAGATAGAGGTCCATGTCATGCCAACAGTCTTAATACCAAAAACTAGGTAAATTGGGGTAAATATATTTTTATAAGCATCAGATAACTAGAAAATAACTCAGTCTAGACAGTCTAAAATACCAGAATGGAGACAAACATTTGGAGGTTGGGCAGCCATTTCACCAACAGGGCCCCAGAAATGGTTTATTTTGGTAAGTTCATGACAGGAGGCACTTTGCATGCAATGGGGTACTTTTGATTGAGTTCAGTTTGCCAAATGTTTTGTTTCTTGATCTAGGTGCCTATTACATGCTTGCTTTCCATTTTTGAAGATTCACTGAACTCTACACTACTCTGTTTGCATTTTTGTATGCATTTTATACTTCAATTAAATAATTTTAAAAGTAAATGAAGAATAACATCAAAATACACAAACTAGAAATTTTGTAATTTTATGATATCTGAGAGCTCGCTGAGTTGAGAAATGGAACAAGGCATAATTTAATGGTGTTTGTAAATAACATTTGATTGAGTATAATTGTGACATGATTTGAATGCATTCATGAGTGTCACTGTTTAATTTTCTGTAATCAAAATTCTTAAAAATACTGTTTGTATAGTGACAAGTTCAATGACTTACAAAGCTAGTTCCTTGCCCCTTTTTAGATTTACTGATGAATTTAAGGCTATAGCTTATGTAATCCAGCTGACCAGCACTTCTCACTAAGCATGTGACATTACACAAAGAGTAATCTGCCCTTTTCTCTCTGACACTGCTCTAGATTTAATATGACTATATTTCTGTCTAGACAGATTTCCTATTTCTTAATGGCACATTGTGCTTTTCTTACTAGCCTTTCACCACACAATACAAGATTGCAAACAATGATATGGAGATATTAGATTTATTTCTGCACTTTGTGCATATTTCAAAAGAAAAATTTAAACAATTCAAAGACTGTAATTACATAGAAGAGATGGGATATAACAGAAAAGAAGGAAGAAGGAAACTCAGGAGTTATTATGAAGCCAAGAGAGTATAAGAGGTGCACATAGTGTGTCTGATACATCTGGCTTCTAGTATAATTCTTGGGATATAGTAGGGATTCAATAAATGTGTTTTAAATGGAAGGAATAGATTTTTTTAATTGCAAAATTTTTTTGGTAAATTTTTGAGTAAAATTAAACCGCACAAAAACTTAACCTATGTATCCCATGTTTTTGAGAGAGTCTTGGCACGTCATTGTATTCCCCATAATGTATATCCTAAACTAAGAAACCCAGACATAAAGACATAATTAGGAATATATTCTAAGTTTAAGACTCAAGGTTGTTCAACATACCATTCTCTGTTAAAAAAACTACGTATACGTCAACAAATGAGGGTTAATTAAATTCACCCATTAAAATACATGCACTCTAGTGAATTATTTAGGAGTTTATTTCAGGGAAGTGAATGCTTTTAGCTTTTTATATACTTGTATAGTTATACAATCTAGAAGCACTGCAACACAGTAAATGAAAGCTTAGGGGTTTCTTTTTAGAATCAGATAATACAAATTAAGCATTTATAATGATATCTGAAACAAAGTAAGTGCACTGTAAGTATTGGTATTCCTATTATATGTGTTTTATATTTTTTATAAACATGTACTGATGTTATTTTAGGAAAACAAAATACCTCATTATAATAAAAAATACTTTAGCAGATTTTCATGGTCATGGAAGTCCTTTTGATATGATGTTTAGTGAAACTGTATATGAGAAAGTCATTCAGTAAATGATTTAACTGCATACAAACTGTTGAAGTAGACTAAAAAAAGAGAATGTTAATATTTATCTGAGTTTTATTGAATTATAGACTCTGTTTCCTTTTTTTCTCCCTCTTTTTTCTATATTTTACCAAGAACTGCCACATTAAGAATTTAATTATAAAAAAATAGATAATCAGTGCATATCCTTTTTGGGGAAATGTCAGTATAAAGCAGATTATGACCAGGATACACTTATGACAATTAAGTGTGAAGGTAGCTCTCACATTTCATCATCTAGGCTCAAATTTTATCTTTATCATTTTTTAGATGTTTGATTCTTATCTTTTCATGTCCTTTTAAGGCTAAGGGCTAAAATTTTGAATATGAGGGAACTTTTTGTAAACTAATAATCTTCAACCTAATAAAATAAATGATCTCTCCAATGAGGATAAGTAGAAGAAAAATATTTTAGATGGTATAATATACAAAACAACTTATTTTTTTCATACTTATCCTAATTTACAAAGTTCAGGTTCCTGATACAAAGTTCTATTTTTCTTAGAAATTTCTTCTTTTCTTCTCAGAGCAACCTGAAAATAGCCCATGCCAGGATACCTCCCTTCCCTTAAACACAGGTGAAAAATCTCTAGAGGCTCAGGAGGTCTAACCAGGCCCAAATTCTCAATCAGGGCCATGAAGGCCATTGACAAAGGCCTAGCTGATTTAGTTAAAACAAAGTGGAAATAAACCCTCTATGTTCTTGTCCTTCATGACTCACGAAATCATTAAAAAATAATATTTAATTGAGTCCTTTTCTATGTCAGACAGTCTCTGACAAGGGCATTTGCAAATTAATTACCAATACAACTAAGTAAAATAATCTAAAAGGAATATTCATACCAAGAAACTGAAGTAGGGGTGACTTCACACCATAAAAATTGTCATGCAATCCTATAAGGAAAATAGATGCGGAGAAACATATCAGGCAGGGCAATAAAAAATGGAGCAAGAAGTCAAACCAGGAACCTCTTTGCCTCCTGTGCAATCCTGTGGAAAACTCAGAACCACATGAATTCTTAGTAAAATCAAGCTAGGTCCAATACATGGAGTATCACCTTTACCTCTTTTGGAAGCACACAGCATGTGTGGTTTGCATGCTATGTAACTTCTACCTGGAGAGGATCATCACTCATTCTGAGTCGTAGCTGACCAGCCATGGTACCTGGAGTGAGGCTGCATGCTTCAGATAGTGCTGAAAAAAAGCTAGCTTCCCTACCCAGCTGGAGAAACCATGGGTCGCAGTGGGCCTGATAGGCAACTTAGTGTCAACTTCTTATTGATGGGTTCATACAAGTAAGTGGACTATGGAGTTTCTACTTTGCTTTCACCTCTTCTGCTTTCCCTGTTTGTTTTTGAACATTTTATCATTTACCTAATTTTGGGTGTTTAATTTCTACTTAAAGAAAAGCTGGAGAAGAGAGAAGATAAAACAGATAAAACCTGTAACTGTTTATTTTTACATCTACTGAAAATACTGATGAAATAGGTTGACACAAATTATGAAAACAACACATTTAGATGACCTGTGGATTTTCTTTATCTACAGCATTCCTTTCTCCCAGTAGTGCAGATAATTAAAATATTTATCTCTGCTGCTCCCTCTTGCCATCACCATTTTCCCCTCCATAAGTTATCTTTTTAAGAGTAGGAGAATATCTTCTGTCCACATTTTGTGTGGACAGACACAGATGCTCTCATAGCCTCAATTAAAGCAAGTAGTAAAGGGGATGATGAAAGAACCAGGTCAAAGAGCCATGTTGTTTTTACACAACTTCAAGGATTTGAAGGATGCCTAATGATTTTTAAGGTTTTTCCATATTTATATATAAAAGTATAAGCATACAAAATCACATGAGAATCAGTTGTGTATTTAATAACCAAAAAATACGTTAAGGTTTTGGGCCTCTTAGTTAAAAAAATAAAGATAATCATTAATAGTACTATTTTTAGTATTAAATGTTTATTTGGAAAAGCTAAATATCCCCAGGCTAGTCTTCTGAAAGGATTTGACCAGTCCATTAAGTTCACTCCAGTGCTGCCATTCAAGCCCTCTTTGGTGAATTGTAGTGTGGCTGGTTTATTCTGGGAAGCATGTTGACAGCGTTAACAAGAAGTGTTAGAAACAATGAAACTACAACCAAAGGTTAAAAAGCCTTTATTCCAAGAACATTATTCATGTTCATTTTGGATCTCTTGTTAGTAAGAGAAATAGGCAGAAATGTCCTTGTAATGAATCCATGTATGTGTGCTAAAAACTCAACACAGAGATTTTGTGAATAATAGCAAGCTTTGATTTGGTGTCTACTATCAAGGTGCAAGGGGAGAAAATGACATTTGCAAGAAAATCTTTCTAAACTAATTCTGACTTAATCGGGCCCTGAATGTGTTAATTCAACCCTTCGTCTTCATTTACATTCTAATGAGCTGTGGCAATAACTGAAATATTTAAGGACTAATGTAACTGTGAGTGAGTAATTGAAAGTTTCAGTCAGGAGAAAAGTTCATTAGGTTTTAGGTTATTGAATAATGTCAGCTTCACAGAATACACAGATCCATAATTAGCACAGTATTCATATTTTCTCTTGTGTGCCCACTTACATTTGCTCTAGATCAGAGGTCATAGAAGAGAGGAATGTCTCAAAGTGAAGAAAATACACCTGGCAAAAAAATATTTTCAGACAACAGAAGCAAGTTCTAAAGACTTTTTAGGAGATTTAAATCTAATCTTATTTTAGGGCAAAAGATAAGCAAAAAAAAAGGCAGTAATGAAGAAAATTAACAATGTAAAATAGATCGTTAAGAGAATCATTTCTTTCACCCAGAAAAAAAATGGACATTTCTTAATGAAATAAAACCTTCATTTTGCATCATGTCTTTCCTATCTTTTTCTGATTTTGGTTTGAAAGTTTTGTATTGAAATTGACACCCTCTTTGGTTGTTTAGTTAGTCGCATATCTTATCCATGAAGATGTTGTGATTTGTGCACCAAGAAATAGCTGCTATGCTTATGAAACAGTTTCCTTTTATTTTTATATTTTCCTAAATAGACATTGCACACTCCTTGCTATGATAAGAAATAACATAAGGTATAAACAGCATATACAGCACTAAGGGTAGGGTACTCTGCTAATAAAAAAGATTCCAAGGTCACTTAGGATAATTCAGTAATTTAGAAAATAAATACACATCTGTCTACCTCTGCGAGAATTAATTACCAATAATACCAATAAATACCAATTCTACTTAATAGAATTAATTACCAACAAATGAGCAGAACTAGAACTTCCATCTTGCTTTTACTCTGGACAAACTAATAAATTAACTCCACATTAAATCACCTAAGGTTACAAGCCACAGGAACTCCAAAGATCCGTAACACTCTGTGAACCAGAGTATGCTTTGGATCATATACTGTTTCTTTGAAGTAGAGTCAATTTCTCACATGAAATGGACTAAGTCTGAAAACAGAGGCCAACGCAGAAGACCTACATCATTATTTGTAGGGTAAAATAGCATATAACACTTTGTAACAATCTTTTTAAGTATCTCAATAACTGATCACAGAATTGAATTGAGGTTTGTTTGGTTTTTTTTTTAAGCTTTTATTTATTTATTTGACAGGCAAACATCACAAGTAGGCAGAGAAGCAGGCAGAGAGAAAAGATGAAGCAGGCTCCCTGTCGAGCAGAGAGCCCGATGTGGGGCTCGATCCTAGGACCCCAGGATCATGACCTGAGCTGAAGGCAGAGGCTTTAACCCACTGAGCCACCCAGGTGCCCTGAACTGAGTTTTAAATGACTAATTCTTTTGTAACTGTTTCCTGTAATGCAGTACTCTTCAACTGACTTAGGACAGTGATTTTTTTTAATTAACTGGAGTTAGACTCAAGAAACAGTGTTTTTACCAAGTCTCCAGGTAATTCAAAAAACCATTATATCTACAATTTGCCTTTAAAAAATGTTGGCTAAGCATTTAGAGTTTGGTGCCCAAAAAGAAAAGAACAACTGCTTCTATTCAACTGCTTACTTACTTCTCTTTTCCATGTTTTTTAGAAGGTTAAAAATAAGATTTCTATAATTCAGTATTGATATACCACTCTACAAAAAGATGGTATTCACATAGGTAGTTGATGCCAGAGTGTTCTGGATAAGATTCTTTTGAAACTTTATAAAGATTAGAAAAACCCATTAACACATGAAGATCCTCATCATTGTATGTTTGACTGCATGATTCTAAAAGTAGCATAAGCTCACTTGCTCTGTTTTGATGTTTTCCAACAAAAGACTAGCTCCTGTAAAAATATTAGTAATGGGCAAATGTTGATGTCAATCCAGAATATGGTTTTGTTTAATTTGTAAGTCTTAGTATAAACTTCCATGGTCACAGTTAGGCAGGTCTTCAAACATTTTCTACATACATAATTCAACATGATTGGGTAATCATCATGTAAATATATACATGCAAGTTTGCAATTACTGAAAATAGCTTTCATGTAAGTTCACAAATGAGTTTTCCATAATTGAGAGAATATTTCTGCAAAATAGTCTTCTAAAAGTAAAGTCATGGGCTTAGTAAAAGCAGTGTTTAAAGGAAATTTATAGCACTAAATGCACATTTTGGAGAAGAAAACTCTAAAATGAATAATCTAAGTTTCTACTTTAGGAAACTAGGAAGAGTAAATTAAATCCATAGTAACCAAAGAAAAATAATAATAAAATTTAAAACAGAAATCAATGAAATTGAAAACAGAACATCAGTAGATAAAATCAACAAAACCAAAGTTGATTCCTTGAAAAATTAATATAATCCATCAAACTATATGGCCCATATAACTAAGAATAAGAAAAAAAGAGAGGATATAAATCACTAATATCAGAAATGAAAGAGAAGACATCACTATAGATCCCATGGCCATCAAAAGGATAATAAAGGAATGCTATAAACAAATTGATGACCACAAAGTCAATAACCAAAATGAAATGGACCAATTATTGAAAAATGCAATCTGCCAAAATTTATACAAGAAGAAATAAACAATCTGAATAGGTTTTTATCTGTTAAGGACATTGAATCAATAAACAGAAAGCGTCAAGCCCAGATGGATTCACTGGATCCAGTGTCTACCAAACATTTAGAGAAAACATTACACCAACTCTCTACAGTCTCTTTACAGAGCACAGAAGCAGAGGGAATCCTTCTTAATTCATTCCATGAGGTATTGCCCTACTACCAAAATCAGACTAACACATTACAAGAAAAGAAAATTACAAATCAATATCTCTCAAGAACATATATGTAAAAATACTTAACAAAATATGAGAAAATCATATAAAAATGTACAAAAAGAATTATGCACCATAATTAAGTGGAATTTATTCCAAGTATGCAAGGCTGGTTCAAAATTCAGAAATCATTTATATCACATCAACAAGTCAAAAAGAAAAATCACATGATTCTATCAATCGATCCAGGAAAAGTATTTAATGAAATCCAACACCTATTCATGATAATTCTTGATCTTTTAAGAAAAGAGGGAAACATCCTCAACTTAAGAAAAATCTACAAGAAACCTACAACCAACATCATACTTAATGGTTAGAAACAAAACTTTCCTATTAATATTACACACAGGGCAAGGATGTTATCTTTTTCTACAATTTGTCAACATTATACTGCAAGTTATAGCTAAAGATTAAGACTAGGCAAGGAAATAAATGATATACAGTTTGAGAAAGAAGAAGTAAATCTATCTCTGTTAACAGATGACATAATTGTCTATGTAGAAAACCAAAAGAATTGTTAAAAAAATTCCTGGAACAAATAAGTCATTATTTCAAGGTTTCAGGATATAAGATTAATATACAAATGTCAATTTTTTTCCTATAGCAGCAATGAGCAAGTGAAGATTGAAACTGAAAACACCAGTACTAAAGTGTACTCCAAAATGAACTATCTGGTTACGAGTCTAGCAAAATATGTATAAGATCTATGTGAGAAAAATGACAAAATTCTGATGAATGAAAGCAAAGAAGTAAATGAATGGAAAGATATTCCATGTTCATAGATAGGAACTCAATATTGTCAAGAGGTCAATTCTTCCCAACTTGGTATGTAGATTCAATGCAATTCCAATAAAAATCCCAGCGAGTTATTTCATGGATATTCACAATGTGATTCTAAAATGTATACGGAAAGACATAAGCTTCAGAATAGGCAACACAATACTGAAAGAGAATAAAGTCAGAGGACTAACACTACCCAACTCCAAGACTTAGAGTAACAGTAATCAAGACAGTGGAGTGTTGGTGAAAGAACAAAAATAGAGAGCACAGAAATAGGCCTACATAAATATAGTCAACCGTAGGTGCCTCGTTCACAGAGTAGGTTGCATGTCAGTCTCATAAATATAGTCAACTGATTCTGATGAAGGAGCAAAAGCAAATACAGAAAACATAGTCTCTTCAACAAGGGGTGCTGGAACTACCAGATACCTACATGCAGAACACACACACACACATAATATAAAGTCAATGTTAATTCCAACTCAGTAAAATAGTAAAAGATACTGGATGCAGGCCTTACACTCTACAAAAATCAGCTTAAAATACATCACAGATCTAAGTGTAAAATGTAAAACTAAAACTCCTAGAAGACAACATAGGAGAAAACCTAGATGACCTTGAATACAATGATGATATTTTAGATGTAACACTGAAGGCATGATTCATGGAAGATATGCTTGATTAACTGGACTTCCCCCAAATTTTAAAACTTCTGCTATATGAAACATAATCTAAAGATAATGAGAAGATAAGCACAGACTAGGAGAATAGGTTTACAAATGACATATTTAATAAAGAACAGTTCTCTAAAATATACAAACAATGCTTCAAAGACAACAGTAAGAAAACAAACAACCCCATTAATAGGTGAGCCATAGAACAAACAAATATCCACAGGAAAAAATAGATGTTGATGAGGATGCTGAGAAAGGGGAACCCTCTTACACTGTTGGAGAGAATGCATACTGTGCAGTCACTCTGGAAAATAGTGTGGAGGGTCCTCAAAAAGCTAAAATACAACTACCCTACCACCCAACAATTGCACTATTAGGTATTTACTCCAAGGATACAAATGCAGTGATTCAAAGGGACACATGTACCCTGATGTTTATAGCAACATTATCAACAATAACCAGATTATGGAAAGAGCCCAAATGTCCATCAACTGGTGAATGGATAAAGAAAATGTGGTATGTACAACATTACTCAGCTATAAAAAAGAATGAAATCTTGCCATTTACAATGATGTGGATTGAGCTAGAGTATATTATGCTAAGCAAAATAAGTCGGTCGGAGAAAGACAAATACCATGTGATTTCACTCACATGTGGAATTTAAGAAACCAACACAGATGGACATGGGAGGAAAAGGGAGGTAAACCATAAGTGAGACTCTTAACTATAGAGAAAAAACTGAGGGTTGCTGGAGGTGAGGTAGGCAGGGGATGGGCTAAATGGGTGATGGGTATGAGGAGGGCACTTGTGATTAGCACTGAGTTTCATATATAAGTGATGAGTGTCTAAGTTCTAATCCTGAAATTAATATTACACTATCTGTTAACTAACTAGAAGTTAAATTAAAAGTTGGAAAAAAATAACTGGACAGATTTCTCACAAAGATGATGTACAGATGGAAAGTGGTTATATGAAAAAAATACCCATCGTAAGCCATTAGGGAACTGCAAATTAAAATATCAGTAGATATCACTATAAAACTCTTAGACTGCCAAAATCTAGAATATTGACAACCTCAAATGCTGACAATGATGTGGAACATCAGAAATGTTCATTCATTGTTGATGGGAATGCAAAATGATACAGCCACTTTGTAATATAGTTTGGTAGTTTCTCACAAAACTAAAACACTCTTACCATAAGACCCCAAAATCATAATCATTGTTATTAACTCAAGAATTCAGAAAATTTCATCCACACAGAAACCATCTCATATAGCAGCTTTATTCATAATTGCCAAACCTCAAAAACAACTAAAATGTCCTTCAGTAGGTGATTTGACAAATATACCGACTACATCCAGGCTATAGAATATTATTTAGTGCTAAAAATAAATAAGCTTCTAAGCAATGAAAAGACAGGAGGAATCTTAAATATAAATTACTGAGTTTTATTAAAAAAAGCAAATTTAAAACAACTACAACTTTATGATTCCAACTTTGTATAATTTCCGGAAAAGGCCAAACTATGGAAACAGCAAAAAGATCAGTAACTACCAGGAAAGAGGGCAGGCTGAATAAGTATAGCTCACAGGGTTTTTAGATAGTTGAAACTATCTGGTATGATACCTCAATGTAGACACATGTCATTGGATTAGATTAGATTAGTCAATACCCATAGAATGTACATCACAAGTAAACCCTAATGTAAACTGTGGACTTTGGGTGAAAGTGATGGTACTGATTCATCACTTGTAACAAATGTACTTCTGTAGTATGAGATGTTGGTAATGGGGGAAGTTGTGTATGTAGAACAAGAAATACTTGGAAACTCTCTATACTACCTGTTTAGTTTTATGTTGAACATTAAAACTGCTTTAAAAATATTTTAAGAAATGTTATATAATAACCATCAATGGCAAAATGAAATAAACTAAAACAAAACAAAAAATGATATTAAGGTAGATTTTGTACTATATATATGTCATAATTTATAAACAGAAGAGTGGTTTATATGATTCACAACATTCTTTAAAAAAAATAAAGCCAAGTACTAACCAAAGCTTCTTAGCTAATGCTCCTTATAAAAAGAGCTTTGGCAGAAAGGCCCATGCTATCCCTTTAAAGTGTAATAGCAGAGACATTCATACCAGTACACATGGGGTACAGCCAAGAATTTCCTTAGAACAAAATTTTAACTTGCTGTAGATGAAATAATTGCTACAACATGGTAGTCATTTTGGAGTCAAGTAAGATTGTCTCATAAAAAAATAATGATTTATAACTCATGATATTTCACCAGTTCTCACACAAAAATATACACAGTTATATTAGGAAAATATTTCTACACTGTAGAATACCACTTCAAATAAATAGATCTCAAATCATTACATCTTGTGAAGTAAAAATATTGAAAAGCACTCAGTTATTAGTGGTCTGTAATACATCAAAAGAACCTTCTAAACAAAAAAATAACAGGGCAAGTAATAATTTCCTCGAATATCATTGTCCTTAGTGTACTTGTTTATCATTCCAGTCTATCATTTTTGGGAGAAAAAAAATACATGGTAATTAACACACCATAGGGAAACAGTCTAGTAAAGCTGAACGTAGCTCTACGTGGGAGTAGTCATTTTAAATGGGAAAGCAAAGTAGCAGCTGGGTTAATTATTATTATTATAAAAATAGAGGAAAAGAATGCTGGTGAGTATTACTTATTAACCATGTGTATTTTAATGAATAAAACTTTTTTAAGATTTTATTTATTTATTTCACAGAGAGATAGAGAGCACAAGTAGGCAGAGCAGCAGGGGGAGGGAGAGTCTCCACCCCCGGACTCTGGGATCTTGACCGGAGCAGAGACAGCTGCTTAACTGACTGAGCCACCCAGGCGCCCCAGGAATCAAACTTTCTGTTTAAGATGTAGTATATCTCTTCATATAAAGTCTACAAAATTTGTAAAGCTTTAAGTTTTAAATTGCAAGATGGGCAATTTCAGGATAGACAAACCTGTAATGATACAGATACATCTGATACTCAATAGAACCTTCTAATCTGATAACTAGCAACAGGAAATAACAATTACTGCATATAAAATACGTGAGGAAAAAAACAGCTAGACCCTACCCATGCACCTACAAAAGGTATTGGCTTACCCTTATAGTAAATACTTTAAGGGAATTTGAGTAAAAGAAATCAAGAGAGTAGATCTTGAAAGGTCTTGTCATAAAAGCAAAATTCTAACTTTTTATGCTAACAGATGATAACTAACTTATTGTAGTGATCATTTCACAGTGTATACAAATATGGAATTATTTGTATACCTGAAACTAATATAATGTTATATGTCATTTATACTATTAAAAAAATTAAGAAAACAACCAAAGAGGTAATTAACAATCCTTGAGAATTAAGACAGGAAAATGTCTCTATGTCTTTATAACTTTCTAAAATTATGTTATAGTCATTTTTTGTTTCCATCATATATTGTCATTTCCAGGGTTCTTTATGTTTGCAAAGTTGTTTTTAACATTTAAAGATAGGAGGGGGCACCTAGGTGGCTCATTCTGTTAAGAGCCTACCTGCAGCTCAAGTCATGATCTCGGGGTCCCAGAATTGCGTTCTGCATGGGCTCCCTGCTCAGTAGGGGTCCTGCTTCTCTCTCTGCCTCTGCAGCTCTCTGCTTGTGTATTATCTCTCTCACTCACTCTCTCTCAAATAAATAAATAAATAAATCTTTTTAAAAAGAAAGATAAATAGAATGAAATGTGCTTGCTTCTATGAAATGAAACCATTCAACTCTGCTTTGCTTTAGAGATACTGTTTTTCCTTCATAACTACAAAAGATGCATTTGTTATCCGAAGTTGACAAGAAACTATTACACATCTGTGACCAGCAGTCTTGGTCAACCGGGTGCTCTGGGTGCTCTTCCAGGATGGAAATGGACAGAACATATTTTGGTATGCCCTCATAGGAGGTAGAAGAGGGCCCTGAGGTGATCTTACCATCTCATCTCCCCTCAGATACAAATCCAAACCCAGATGCAAATACATACTCAAAGGAACACAAAACAACACACACACACACACACACACACACACACACACACACACATACACACATGTATGATTTGAAATCAGGGCCAGAAGCCAGAGGCAACAAGCAAATGGGAGGAATACAGTACTTTAGGGTGGGTGCCAGTAGGAAAGCTTTGGTCTGATAAATGAGCCATTGTGAACCCAGAAGCCTGCCTTGGGGCAGAAACCCTAAAATGACTGAGGTAGTTTCTGATCAATCACTTCCCTCCCTCTGTGACAGGCCAAAGCTAAAAAAATCTGTCAGGTAAAAAGCTTATCATTTGATATAAGCTACAGATTTTGACCTGTAGGATTCCTACAGATGAAGTATTCAGCTGTTCACATACACATTTACCATTTGATTATCTTATTCTTTCTGGCAACACAGATCTTATACTGGGATTACTCTTATTCTTTTTTGAAATACATTCTAGAGAATTACATGAGTGGAGGTCTTTCTTGATTATATTTTAATTCATAATTTTTCTTGAAAGCTATTCTTTTGGAAATTACAGGTAGACTGACAATCATTTTTCCTCAACAATTCACAGATATTATTGTACCATCTCTGTCTCTCATTGTTGCACCACAGAAATGCAACTGAGAATTTTGTTCTTGTCTAATTGTCATTTTTTCTTCTGGCTTTGTGTTCTACAGTTTTACTATGATGTGTTTGAATTCAGACTGATTTTTGTTTATTCTGCTTGTGATATGTCACAAATCCTGGTTCTTTAAAGTTTCTTTTTCTTTAATTCTGAAAAATTGTAGCCACTTTCTTTCAAATATTATGTCTCTGTTTTCTCTCTCCTGTGATTCTATGTTAATAGACATTAAACCCTTGCAATCTCTCATTAGCTCTTACCATCTTTTTCATATATATTTTACTGTCTTTCTGTGCAGCATATTAAGGGATTTGTATATATATATATATATATATATATATATATATATATATATATATATATATATAAGTTTACCATGTCTACCTTCATCTGGGTTTTTCTTTGTTTAAACCATCCACAGTTTTTTTTTTTAACTTCATAAATTATATTCTTAATTTCTAGAATTTCAATTACCTTTTTTTTCCTTTCACAAATTTATTTGTTCATTCTTGGCAATTTCTTTATCTGTAGTTCTTAGAAGACTTATCTCTTGCTTGCCTTGCCTTTTACTCTAAGAACTTTGGCTATGAATCCAAAAAGGTATTGTATTAGAAAGAATGATGAGGACACTGATTGAGGCGATGATAAAGTAGGAATATTTGCTCTATCAAGTTATATTTTCAAGCTGTAGTAATCTTTGCAGTGTGAAATTGGGTAGAACTAAACAAATAGACAAAAGAGAATAGAGGTCCCGGAGGTCCTAGAAAATGACCCTATGTAAATGGAAACTTGCTGCACGAACACAGGTGGTGCTGCAGAGTAGTGGGAAAAGGACAGGCTACAACAAGCACTGGGAGTTACATGCAACGGATGAACAACTGAACTCTACATCTGAAACTAATGATACCCTATGTTAACTAAATGAATTTAAGTAAAATAAGTTGAAAAAAATAATCCTGGAATGGCGGGTTGTATTTATGGAAAACAAAAATGTGATAGTGCACAAATATATTTGTGGAAGTTATAATGACCTACCTAGGAATTATGATAAAATTTCCCCATTGTACTGCTATCTGGACTTTCTTTTAGAAATAGAATAGAAATTTCCAAAGTAGTATATAGGGGGTGCCTGGGTGGCTCAGTGGGTTAAGCCTCTGCCTTCGGCTCAGGTAATGGTCTCAGGGTCCTGAGATCAAACCCCACATTGGACTCTCTGCTCAGCAGGGAGCCTGCTTCCCCCTCTCTCTCTGCCTGCCTCTCTGCCTACTTGTGATCTCTCTGTCAAATAAATAAAATTTTAAAACAAAACTAAACAAAAACTTAAAGTAGTATATACATGGGTGATATGCTTAAATAATTTGCAGCTGTAAGATTATAGACATTCTGTAATTAGCATACCAGTGAATCCTGAAAGATGCACAGAATTGTCAATGAGGATTAAAATGATATTGCAAAAATGATTACAGAGGAAGAAATCTCCAAACTTCTTTCAGAATATACTAGCCCCTTGGGCTGATTAGTTGATCAATATGCCATCTCTGCCTCTCCCTGACCATTAAGTAGGTCAGTGTATTTTGATATTCATAATAACAATAACAAACTATTATAATATCTAAATTTCTCTTAAAATGGTTTGGATAATAACCGTTACTTGTTATTCAATTTCACTGTTTATGATTATGTTCTCATTTACATTTGTCTTGGTACTTTTAAGATTTTAACTGTAGTAAACTAATAACAAAAAGAGAATAAGGTATGTATATATAGCCTTTATCACTGTTATGCGAGAATCAAATGATATCAGAACACTATGTATGAATTCATGTTTTCCAATAGTTCAACTATAGTGGAATAATTCCAGATTTTACATGGCAATATAAATATGCCAAACTCTTAAGGACATGTGCAATAACATCAGTGCAATGAACATCTCAGTTTCAACAAAATGTCAACTTGTATATCAAATTAATCCTTTTGATTAGAATGTTATTGATTTTCTAGTTTTCCTTCTATTTAACTTACAAATTTGCTTTTGGTTTTATGGCTTATGGTTGTAAGAATTTATAGTTTATATTTGTACATATTTAAGAGACATTACAATAAAAATAAATAACCCTCAGGATACATGAACAGGTTTTTAAAATGGTATCCAAAAATTGCTCTTGAAAAATATAGTTTCACACTTTTCTTTTCCTTTTATATCTCCATTTCCTTTAAGAAATGTAGGTATCTAGGAAACATAATGCTTCTCCTACAGGATGCAAAATTAATAAAATAATATCTCTAGATATCTTCCTACTTCTTAGTTTTGACTCTGAAAATGGTCCAAAAAGGTGTAGATGTTCAGACATTCTAATCTATCAGCACTTTAAATTATGAATAAATTTTAATGTACCAGTTACTTTCTACTTTTAATTTCTTTAGACTTAATCTTATATCTTGGAAGATTATATATTATCATAACTTACAAAGACTTATGAATGATGAATGAACGAATAATTTTCTGTTACAATATGAAATATAAACATATACCAAAGATACTGTAGGAATCGTGTCTCTCCAGAAGACTTAATCTCTGTAACTATAATATATTATGGTTGCTGCAGGATCCCATCTAGAAAAATATCTCCCACTAGGGGTATAATTTTCCTTTAGACAAACTTTGAATGAGTTTCTTGAGTCCTTAAGGTAAATTGAAAGATTTACTGACCACTAGAAATAAATGGAATCTGAAGTAAATACACTTTGTTCTAACAAATGATTCTCATTATTTAAGCTCTAACATTGCCATTAGAAATAGTTGGAAGTTATTTGATTTGGCAATAAATTGCTCATGTATAAATAGAAATAAGAAAAAAGTATGATTTTTCTTCAAAAAACATACTAGCACATTTTAATACAGAATGAAAATAGTTATCTAAAAACAAATCATAAGGCTATTGAATAATATGCTATAATCTAACCACTCAGTTGGGGACTGGGATTTAATAGCCATACTAATTTGGCAAAACAGATCAGCATTTTCTCTGAGTCCCAATGCATGGGCATTTATATGTTAACTTTGCATTTTAAAAAAATGCCAAATTATAGATTAATTATACTTGTATAGCATTGTTACTTAAAACATTAAACTTTATCTAACTACATAGTATATAATGAAATTATCTTTGGTGTTAAATAAGATTCCAATTATAGTTCCTGGACTTCCTGTATACTTATCTTTTGGTTGACCACTAAATTATCTGAACATTAGTATCCTCAAATATAAAATGCATAAAATAAACTTTTCATCATAGGTGGTTGCCAAATTTAAATAATATATTATATGTAAGAATCCTAAGTTATGGTCAAGTTTATAATAATATGGTAGCTACTGCTCCTACTATGTCCACAATTATTCTTCCATAACTAAAATTCAATTTTTCATGTCTTATTTTTGAATTTCTAGTCTAATCCCTGGCATGGGAAAACTGTCCAAAAATATTTGCTAAATGAATGTATAGTGTGAACCTGCTGTGTAGGCTCTTAGTTCTCACTGTCACAGAGAAGCAGTAGAATTTTGATTAGACAAATGTTTAAATAGATGTTAATTGGGTATTGAATGTTTTACATAAAGGGAAATTATACTTGGAATCTTAATTTTTCCAATTAAAGAAAACTATTACATAGAGATGCACACCAGCTACATTGATTTAGCTTATATACATTAAATCAACTTACAATCCACAATACCTAAAATGTGGCTGTAATAACATTTACTATTTGAGTACATATTTATAGTTTACAAAATGTTGCACATATAATAAGTTCAGATCATAAGGTCAGATAAAAATGATATATTAAACATTATAAAAAAAATTTTTTGCCACAAGTTTTATAGTAATTGCTATTTGGTGCAAAGAATATACAAATTTCCTAGTTGGTATTATAAATTCATATTTTATCTAATAGATTAATATGATAATATACTTTTGTTAATTTCATCTTCCAATAACAACTTTCATAATCAGCTACAAGAAATACATTTAATTCAAATTCAGATGGACATATTTCTGTATGCATTTCAAATTCATGCATAATAAGTTCTACATGGTATAAACACTATTAGGAGGAATAATCATTTACTTTAGTCTATATTGGAAAAAATCTCTTTGTGATCAGTACAATTTGGAATGACTAGATTAATTCAAGTGATACACATTCCATCACTTACTTTATTTTGCAATCTCTTAAAAAATACAGAGTCATTGTTATAGTTTACATCAATAAAAGTAAAATTTCAAGTGACCAAAGAAACAAACAAAAATAAACAGTAAAGCTACAATAAATGTGTGAATATGCCAAGATAAAATAATTTGAAATTTTACATTTAAAACACTGAAAAAGAAAAATTGCCTCAGTAGTCACATTAAAATTCTGTTTATATAAAACATAAAAAGAAACACACCTAAAATAAGCTGTTACAAGTCATGATAGTGGTTAGCCATGTGGGTGGTACAGATGGAAAGGAAAAAAGAAAAGTTTTTTATTGTGTTGCTTGCGTTTTATTTTTTTTTAAATTTTTTTTTTTACCTTTGCTCTAGTTTTTTTTTTTTTAATTTTTTATAAACATATTTTTATCCCCAGGGGTACAGGTCTGTGAATCACCAGGTTTACACACTTCACAGCACTCACCAAAGCACATACCCTCCCCAATGTCCATAATCCCACCCCCTTCTCCCAAACCCCCTCCCCCCGGCAACCCTCAGTTTGTTTTGTGAGATTAAGAGTCACTTATGATTTGTCTCCCTCCCAATCCCATCTTGTTTCATTGATTCTTCTCCTACCCACTTAAGCCCCCATGTTGCATCACCACTTCCTCATATCAGGGAGATCATATGATAGTTGTCTTTTTCTGCTTGACTTGCATTTTATTTTTTGATCTCTATGTTGTTACATGGATATATTCAGTTTTTGACGATTTATCTGGATTTACATTTATTTGATCTGCTGTGTAATTATACTTTAATAACAACTTAAATAAAAGAAGAATTTTTTAATTTAAAGAAAAGTGAAAAATTTAGATGATAAGCAAAGAAGATCCATCATATGCATAATGGGAGTCTTTAAGGAAGAAACCCAAAGCAAAAGTAAAGGGATGCTGTGATGAGCACTGGGTGTTATATATAAATGTTGAATCACTAAACTGTAAATCTGAAGCTAATATTATACTGTATGTTAACTAGAATGTAAACAACCAAAAGTAGAGTACATTTTTAAAAAATAAGGAGAAAAGTACCAAAATTGTAAGTCAAGGAAATGTTCTTGAGTAGCAAAAACAAATAAGATAACATACCAAAAGAAAGGGAATATGAACTAATAAGGATATTATATCTGCCAACAGATTTTTAAAAGTAAAAGCTATGGGATAAGGAACAAAAAAGAGAGAGAGGCAAACCAAGAAACAGACTTCTAACTATGAAGAACAAACTGATGGTTACCAGAGGGGACTGGGGCAGGAGGATTGGTGAAATAGGTGATGGGAATTAAGGAGTGCACCTGTCATGATGAACACTCAGTGGTACATGGAGGTGTTGAATCCCTAAATTGTATACCTGAAGCTAAGAGGTATACATTTAATTGTATGTTAAATAATGGGAATTTAAATGAAAATGTTAAAAAAATAATGAGGGGGGAAAAAAGCTACAGAAAAGTGTAATCAATGTGAGAGAACTCAGGAAATTTTTGATCTGATAAATCTTTTTTTGAAGAATCTACTGGAGTACAAAATTTAGGCACCGAAATGACAAGAGATAAATCAATAAAGACTAATGGTGAACAATATATATAAGACTGAGACTAAATGTGAATGTAAAAAAAGAAAAAAAAAACATATAGTATTTAAACCTTTAGTTGCTGATGTAAATAGTTGGAGATGTTCCTGTGATATTTACCAGGATAATTACCATAGGCTTAAATTGATGTCACTTAGATGAGGGTATTCCCCTATCACCCAAGATGCTTGAGCTTGACAATAATGTCTATCAACAATTTAAGTAAGTGTTGATTATGGAGTAGAAGTCAAATGGCTGGTTGTTATTAGAGGCAGCTTATGATTTTTAAAAAATTTTGGTAGGCAAATAGGTTCCTCAATTAAAATGGACAAGAAAACTAAAAATACCAAAATAGTGAGGTAACGAATTTTTTAATTTAATTTTATTTTTTTCAGTGTTCTAAAATTCATTGTTTATGCACCACACCCAGTGCTCCATGCAATATGCACCCTCCATAATACCCACCACCAGGCTCACCCAAACCCCCACTCCCTCCCCTCCAAAATCTTCGGTTTGTTTCTCAGAGTCCACAGTCTCTCGTGCTTAGTCTCCCCCTTTTATTTCCCCCAATTCACTCTTTCTTTCCTTCGCCTAATGTAGAATTAATGTCCCACCAGAAAAATAATACAGTTATTATCCTGACTGAGATTTTAAAATAATTGCATGCAAAAAATACCCAAATAGAGATTTCATTTTTTAAAAACCATTGATCAATGATATACAAATAAAAGCTATGTATAGGTTGAATTGCTAAGTGACATTGGCCAAGAGTCAATTAAGGAACCAGAAAACCAAATAAAGAAGTTCAATTCTATCACAAAGGAAAAAGGAAGAGCAAAAATGAAAATATATGGAAGATAGTTAGCATTTCCATACTAAAAGAATTTTGGGGGTGCTGGGTAGCTCAGTTGGTTAAGCATCTGACTTCGGCTCAGGTCATGAATTCAGGGTCCTATGAATGAGCCCCACATCAAGCTTTGTGCTAGCAGGGAGTCTGCTACCCTTTCATTCTCCCTCTGTGCTATCTCTCTCAAATAAATAAAATCTTTTTCTTTTTTAAGCATTTCCATATAGATCTTGGTGGGGAGATTAATCAAATAAATAAAACATTTTTCAGAACTATAGACAGACAGGAATTTACAAATTATAAGTGCTCTTCAATTGCTATACAGGATGCATATTAATAAACAGGGATAACAATAAACATCTTCATATAATTTTAAAAAATTAAGAGAAAATAAGAACTACAAAATCACCCACATACAAATAGAAAAATAAAAAGTATGGTTACAAAGACAGAAATGTAGGTTTGGTACAGAATAACCTTATTGGATTTTAGAAGAAAATGAAGCAAAGCTTAAATATACAATTATTTTTAACCTGGCTTTCAATACAAGATAGCATTGAAGCAGGAAGAATATACAATGATTTTTTTCAACCACCGATGACTTAGAAGTTATACTACTAGTAGACTAATAATAGAAGAAATAAAATCCCACATAATTTCATCTTTAAATATACTGGGAGACTGCAGACGTAGGTGTCAACATGAAATAACAATCTTGAATGCTCAAAGACACTTCAAACTTAACATGCTACATACAAACTTAGATTGTTGCCTGTCAAAGTAAGTTTTTAAACTTTCTTAATATGAATAAATGACTTTAATACACCCATTCAGTTGTTCAAGCTATAAAGCCAATACCAATAGCCTAAAAACACCAAAATAAAATTATATTTATATTAATACAAAAGTGATAGCCTAAAAGTAATGATTCCCTTTCTATTTCTATTTCATCACATAATCTAGATTAATGTTACTTACATATGGTCAACAAACTATTTGCTACCAACTTGAGATCAGATAAGTACAGAAATAATGTCAATATTTAAAAATTCTTACAGGAATTTAACAAAATAATTTGTATCACTTAAATCCAGTAATAAAAAATGGGATCACATTTTTGTGTCTTTCCTTGTCACTTCATTAATTTAATTGTATTTTTCTCCATAATGTGTTGGTCTATAACGGATTGAGGGAACTTGAAAAATAGTTCCCTCTTCACAAATATTTTTGAAATACTGCTATAGGTCATATCTGCCAATATATCTTAGTCACATCACCACACTTCATCTCCACTATTATAATATCAACATATGCATAGAAAAACTCTGAGATTGTTATAGCTCTTCTCTGTGTTTTTCATCTTCTCTTCTGCATTTTTTCTCATAAATGTCTATGAGTGATGATAGACAAATAGATACATAGACAGATTATAGATAGACAGAGGTATATAGATGCTATTACATGCTATAGATATATTGCATCTTTATATACAAGAGGTTAAAAGCATTGACATTTTCTAGATAGAGAATGCTTCTAGGGGAATGGAGAAATCAGAAGAGCTTTTATAGTTTTCAGGAGTTGACAAGTTGAGTTTTATAGTTTCAGGAGTTGAGGAACAAAATTAGAGGCTGGAGAGATCATGATCCTGAAGAGAAAAAAATGCCCAGAGAACTGAGTTTAAATGAAACCAGTTTTCTACTCATCACATTGAAAACTGAAGCCACAAGATTAAAGGAGTTTAAAAAAAAAAAAAGTAATAAGAAAATCCCTGTGAGAACAAGCAGTTTTTGAATGTCCTGATATGTTGAACAAAAAAGAGTTTCAGTTCAGAATATAACAAGGGGATATATACCCAAGAGGACTGTCCTCTCAATTAAGCACTTAGACATTTTTCTCTGGAAATCAGGGAAAGCAGAAGTAGATAGAGTAATACCAAATCTGCAAAATAGGTTGACTCAGTTGTTTCTGATTGAATTAAGGTAAAAATTCCCCATTCTATTTCCCTAATAGAAGGCAGGGTAGATTTTATCTGAAAGTGGGTTATATCATCTAGAACACCTAAAATTTTATCCACAATGTCCACAGTTTGATAAAAAAACTATTAGAATTGTCAAAATATGGGAAAATATAACTGAAAATTAAAAAAAAGATTTATATGTATTCAGATATTGGAATATGCTCACAAGCCTTTAAAGTAACTAAGATTAAAATTTTTAAAGAAATAGCAGAATACTGAGAAATATCTTTTTAAATGGAGAATTTAATGAAAATATGGGAACTAAAAAAGAATCAAATAGGAAAACTAAAACTGAAAAATTCAGTAACAGAAATCATCTATCAGCATAATAAGATATTAAAAAGAAGAAACAACTGGTGACATATTAAGACAAGCCAAGAGAAAATATATAAACTAAAGCATAAAGATAAAATAAGAATTACAGAAAAAAGAGCAAGAAAAAAAGGGACACAGTGAGAAGATTTCATATTCAGACGGAATTTCAAAAAAAAAAGGAAAAAATTGAACAGAGAGTTGATAAAAGATATTAATATATATATATATATATATATATATATATATATATATTCAAGTTGCTCTGAAATCTCTAAGGGGGAAAAAAAAAACATGAAGAAAGCCAAAGCCATTTTACTTCATAAAATGTCTGAACCCCAATGACAGAAAAAATCTTAAAAGCAGCTAAAGAATAAGACCCCTGCTATAAAGCAACAATAGAATAAAATGGATAAATGACTTCTCACTATAAATAAAGACACCTTTAATGTCCTGAAAAATTATTGCCAACCTAGATATGCTCTAAGAGAAATCAAAGAGCATTCTTTATGCAGAATAATAATTTCAGATAGAAATAAGGAAAAGATGTTAGAGAAAACAGGGGAACAGGTAACCATGCAGGAGAGCGTGTGTGTGTGTGTGTGAGAGAGAGAGAAAATGAGGGGGAATCTCAATGATACTCTTTGTAGGGTTTCAAACAAATTAAAATGCATAAAAACAATAAAAAGCAAAAGGCAAGTGTGATGTACATGGATAGGAATAAATTATTTCAAAGTCTTAATATTACTGGGAAGACATAAAAGTGTTAAATTTATTAAACTAATAAAGACTAATAACGCTTAAAAACATAAGGAACTCATGTATAGCTAAATGGTAGGAAAATCCAATGATAAATATACTAGGTTAATAAAAAAGTCAAGAAAGAATTTATAAAAAGAATATAGTACAGGTGGTTCAAAGAAAACACATAGTGAAAAAAAGACATAAACCAAGAAATATGAAAAATTACATTAAGCATAAATGTAATAAATGAACCTTATTAATATAAATGCAAAAATCATAAAACATATTATAATATCAAATCCAGATAATATACTGTGGCTAAGCATCATCACCAAATGGTGTTCTAGGAATTCGGAGGTGGTTTAAGAGTTAAAAATCAATCTATTCACCAATTAACAAAAATAAGAAAATTTCAACATGATCAAAAATATGATTGTCTGAAAAATAAAATGTCATGAAAGTAAGGCTGTGACAAAATATGCTCATGATGACTTCTTATGTATAAAGGTCAACAACAAGGAAAACTAATATATGATGTTAGAAATGAGAATAGTCAGTATTCTTCAGTGGTTGTAGGAAGTGGCTGTGAGGAGGCACAGGGTATCAATTTACCATTTACTATTTTCTATTTTTTATCTGGGTTCTTGTAACAAAATTATGTTCACTTTTGAAAATTCTTGGATCTGCCCACGTGTATTTCTGTACTTTTCTGCTATGCTTTTACAAAAAGTTTACTTAAAGTGATGGTAGACTTTTCTGTTGGGCTAAGATAATATAATTATAGCAGACGAATGTACCACTAAGAAACACAGAAATGGCCAGAAAAATACATAAAACATACAAATAGCAACCACCACAACAAAACTGTTAGAAGGCAATGGAAAATTCCCAAAGGAAACATGACTAAGAAACCAGTATCCTGAAGAGAAAGGGAACTACACAAAAGTGAGCCAATTCTGTAGGCTCTTAATCACTGATGATTCTTGGCATATATCTTCAAAGATAGTCCAGGTATGGACTACCACTATGAAAAGGCAGAGAAACCAGCAGATATTCTACCCATTTCATGGTGCTGGAGAAAAAAAAAGAAAAGAAAAGAAAAAGAGGGACGCCTGGGTGGCTCAGTTGGTTGGACGACTGCCTTCGGCTCAGGTCATGATCCCGGAGTCCCGGGATCGAGTCCCACATCGGGCTCCCAGCTCATGGGGAGTCTGCTTCGCTCTCTGACCTTCTTCTCGCTCATGCTCTCTCTCACTGTCTCTCTCTCAAGTAAATAAATAAAATCTTAAAAAAAAAAAAAAAGAAAAAAAAGAAAAGAAAAAGAAAAAAACATGAAGAATATTGGTACAAAAAAAAAAAAAAAATCACAACTTGATTGAGTGGTACTTGGTCTAGCAGCCATCATGTGAGAATATAGCATAGGAAAGGAAGTCTAGCATCATATTGGTTTTTTACCTTAAGGTAATTACCAATTCTTGAACTGCACAGGGCAAAAGATATAAAGCTAGGCAGAAAGCTCCGAGTGGTCAAATAGTTATTTTATGCTGTTAATAGTGCTGAGAAGACAAAAATTGCAAGAATTGGAATTTGATACCCATTTAAGACAGGTACCCTGGTAAGCTCCTCATCTCTGCTGGAAAACCTGGAGGACCATACCAAACTAGAGGGGGCAAAGCAGAAGCAGAGAAAAATAAAATGAACCATGTTATAGGCACATATTTGAATCCTAAATAGCAATAAGAATGAATGACCCACTGATACAGCAATAATGTGGATGTTTCTCACAGCACATATTGAGCAAAAGGAGCCACAGAAATAAACACTAAACATAGGATTCCATTTATATGTAGCTCAAAGTAGGCAAAACTAATCCTAATATTAGAAATTAAAATAGTGGTCACTTAGAGGGCAAGAAGAGGGAAAGAGAGACTTTTCGATTGCTGGTCCTGTTCTATTTCTTGATCTATGAGTGTTATTTTCCATGTGAAAATGATCCCAATATATGTTTATTATTTGTGAGTATTTCCCCATGTATTTAATATTTCAGTGAAAATTTATTTAATAAAAGGAAATTAAAAATCCATTGACTATTTGAATACCTAGATCTTTAATGTCATAAGGAAAAAACATAAGTTAAAATGTCAATTTTATACATATTTTATTGAAGAAAAATAGGGCAATCAATAAATAACTTTCAAGCATAAAATACAGTAAATTGGGAGAAAATTCTGCAAGACAGGTGGATTGGAAATATGAGCTCATAGAAGGAAAAGTTATGATATGAAAAGTTTTGGAATGTTGAAAAGAGTATAATCATTTATTTTTAAGTGAATGAAGGTAGATGTAATTTGTTATGGTATTTACGTTCTATTGGATATATTTTTAAACTGCTGAAATATGTAACAATATTATAATAATTTAAAATCTCAGCATTGAAATACTCAAAAGTTACAAATTTACAAATTATAATGAAAAAATAAATGTGTAAAGGAGATTAGATTTTAAAAATAAATTTGAGAAATATGAAACAATTTCAGTGTCCTGTGTGTTATACAGAACTTTCTTCTTCCTACTAAAATCTAATGAAAGATTCACCATATTCTAAATTTTCCCATCTACATGGTTCTATTCCTGGGATCTCTAAATTGTTCCATTGGATTACTTGTATGTGTCTATATCAATGTTACAATGTTAAATTCATGTCATTAGGACAAATATTTCTCTGTTACAACATATCCTCAACATTTTTTACTTTATAACTTTCTTACCTACTTTTATTTTTTTACATCTTCATATTTATTTAAGGATCAGCTTATGAAGTACCATGAAATATTTCCCAGGGATTTTGAAGTAAATATTTTATTTTAGTAGGGCATACATGATATTTTAAGCAATATTCAATTTTCCTAAGCATGAATAGGGCCCACACTCTGGTAACTTCCTGAGAAAAAGTGAATGGGAGATAAAAATTTAGAAGACTTTGCATATTGGAAAAAGTATTTTATTCTGTCCTAAGACTTGATTAATAATTTGCCTAGTATAGTATTCTACATAAGCAATGTTTTACCCTTAAAACATGGGGAGTTTCTCCCCTACCTCGTAGATTCTAATGTTATCTATTGCCATCACTCTAGTCCCCAAGTCTTTGTATGCAACTGGTTTTTGTATTTCTGCTTTTCTTCCCTCTCTGGAATACTATGTATCTTATCATTGTTCCTCAAAAACTGAAAAAAATCATGTCTTGGTGTATTTATATGGAATCATTGTGTAAGGTACTTTGTGTTTTGTGTGTTCACTTTAAATCTGGAAACACATACTTGTTAGTTGGGGAAGTTTTATTGTATTACTTTAGTCATTTTATAATTCATATTATTCAGAAATCTGAATCAATTAAATTTTATTCCTAATTTTGTCCTTATTTTGAGTTTTGTAGTTGTTGTTATTGTTGCTGTTTTATATGAAAACGTTTCTCAACCTAGACCCTAAATGATTTGTTGTAGTAATTATTCTTTTGACATATTTTTATTTCCTTCTTTTCAAATATCTTGTTTCAGATGTGCAATAATTTTTCTATTTCTCTGAAGATACTAACTAGGATGTTGTTAGTTGGTTTTATTTTTCTATTGATTTTTCTGTTGCTTCTGAGTGCCTTTTAGTTTTCTGTATGATTCTTGTATCTTTCATATTAAAAACCTTTCTCAAATTTACTTGCCCATTCATTCTTGAGATCTCCATCTCAAGCACTAAAAATTTGCTTAGACATTCCGTTCATAGAAACAGCATGTGCCCAGTGCTGTGCTTTACTGTAGGCTAGTCATATAGGGACTTAGTAATTAGGGATTTCAGTTACCCATATTATTATTATTAATATCATTTTAGCTTTGACACAGTTTCCCAGTTCTGTGTAGTATGATCTCCTGGCTAAGGAATATAGCTTGTTTCTGGCATTCTAGAAACAGAGCTAGAGAAGAGTATATACCCCTGTTTTCTATATGGGTAGATTCAAGAAGGAATGTAAGGATTCAAATGTTTGTCATAATGTCTCTAAACCACACTTTGTCTTTTTACCCTATCCCATATTCTTTCATTTTCTGCGGTAACTGATACTTCCCATTCATTTCCTGGGATAATGCCTCCTATGATTTCATCGTGGGGTTTAGTATTGTGAAAATAAATGAAGTCTAACTAAAACAGAAAAAGCGAAGTCTATTTATCTGCTTGCTTGTAGAAAGGAAGTCAGCCACTTTTGTCTGTGTTTTAGCAGAGACTCCAAGTCACATAGAAGACTGGAAAGCTTTATCGTGGAAAAAAGTGAAGACTTCAGGCATTCCCAGGTTGGAGGTTGTTTGTCTGGGAAAGCTATAGGTAGGCTAACTAGAAGTGGGGGTTCCTATGTGACTGGTTTGGGTTATGTTTGGGGCTTTCTCTGATTGGTCCTAAGTTGAAAGCAGAGACAAAAGTTATGGAAGCTGCCAGTTATTAATCAAGTCCTGGCCATTTTGAATGTTTGTTACAGAAGTTATTGTTTAACTCCCCGAACTGTTGATAGAGATGGCAATATGGCTCACTCCAAGTCTGACATACAGCAGGCTGGCTTCTGGGTTGTTTGCTGTTGATAGGCATTGGTTCCTTAGGCAGTTGTTTGCAGGTTATGATTCAAAGTTCTATATGGTCTGCCCTTTGTCTGTTTATATATTTAGCCTGTCAACATTAGGTGACACTACTCCATCATTATTGTTAAAAAGAAAACCACAGGCACCCAAAAGAGTTACTTATGCTAAGCCAAGTCACCAAACCAGAAATGTAGTCTTAACTAGACAGTCAGGAATTTTCTGGTCAGCACTAATAAGGAAATCAGTCCTATAGGCTCTCTCCATCTCTCAAGAGAAGATGAGGTAATATCCCTAGTAAGACATGCCAGCTCTTCTCTCTAAGGGAAGGTGACCTTGTCTTAAATTTGTTTTTTGTTTGTTTGTTTGTTTGGGGTTTCTTCTTTTTTTTTTTTTTTTTTTTGCTAATTGTCCCACCCCTGTTCCAGCCTATAAAATTCTTTCATTTTGTACAGCTCCTTGGAATACCTGTCTACTTGCTAGATGGGATAGTGCCCAATACATGAATCAATTAAATCTCCAGGAAGTTAAATCTTCAAAATTATTCAGCTGAATTTTTGCTCTTTAACATTACTTAAACAACGTAATTTTGTTGATATCCTTTGTATATTCTTGTCATTCCCTTTGTACATTTTCCCTTCTATTATTTTTATACCCTTACTCTTCTTTTGCAGATATAAATAATTTTGCAGTGAATAACTCTGTGTGTGTGTGTGTGTGTGTGTGTGTGTGTAATATACATATTGAACTGCTGGAAGTATTATCTTTAGAGTAAATCCCAAGGAATGGGGTGCTGGTCTTGAAGATAAACACATAAGAATTTTTTTTTTTGAAGTTGCCAAATACTCTTACATAAGGGTTGCATCAGTTTATTATCAGTTTGTACTCCCAGGTGCAATCATATAGAATGTCTGCTTTGTTCAACGAACAGACATTGTCAAGGGGTTTAATAGTTGCTAATCTGACAATTGCCTCTCTGTCTTATGAATGGGAGATACTTTTATGTTTTTAAATGCAATCGTTATGTTTTATTAAATGAATTGCCAGTTTTTATCTTTTTTTTTTACAGATTTCATTTATTTATTTGACAAAAATAGAGAGATCACAAGTAGGCAGACTTGTGATCCCTGCTGAGCAGAGAGCCCAATGTAGGGCTCGATCACAAGACCCTGAGTACATGACCTGAGCTGAAGGCAGAGGCTTAACACACTGAGCCACCCAGGCCCCCCAGTTTTTATCTTTTACTCATTTTTTGAGTGGGCTTTTAATCCATCTTTCCTTAATTTTTAAATATTTTTATATCTTAGGGGATGTTAGTCATTTTTCTGTGACATGTTGCAAATATCTTCTCTAAGTTTGTCATTTGACTGATTTTGCTTATAGTGTTTTGTTTATTGCTTTTGTTGTACAGGTGTGTGTGTACTTGCACATGCGTGTGTGTGTGTAGCTTAATTTGTCCATATTTTCTTTTATTTCAAATAGAATAATTTATTCATACTTTCTTTGGATATTTATATGGTTCATTTATTGCATTCATATCTCTGATTCATCTGGATAATACTTATAAAATACGAATCAAATTTTACCTTTTTCCAATGGTTATTTATTCAGTTAGCCAACAACAGTATTTATTAAAAACCCTATATACTAAATTTAGTGCTGTGAAGTGTGTAAACCTGGTGATTCACAGACCTGTACCCCTGGGGATAAAAATATATGTTTATAAAAAATAAAAAAAATAAAAAAAATTTAAAAAAAAACCCTATATACTAAATATGTGGTAGAGCACATTTCTACTGCCTGCATATCTATTTAAGCACTGTGTCAAGCAGTTTTACCTTAGAATTTGTACTCTCTGCTTATAGCTTTTCTGTTTCAGCTTCAAAATCTGGAACATTTATTTTACCATGCGAAGTGAAATATCAACCTATTTCATACAAGAGTTTGTGGACTGGATTATTTGTTCTTTGAATGTTGAGTTTGATAAGTTCTTTATAGGTTTTGGATACTAGCCCTTTATCTGATAAAACATTTGCAAATATCTTCTCCCATTTTGTCAGTTGTCTTTTGGCTTTGTTGACTGTTTTCTTTGCTGTGCAAAAGCTTTTTATCTTGATGAAGTCCCAATAGTTCATTTTTGCTTTTGCTTACCTTGCCTTTGGAGACGTGTCTAGTAAGAAATTGCAGTGGCCAAGGTCAAAGAGATTGCTGCCTGTGTTCTCCTCTAAGATTTTGATGGATTCCTGCCTCACATTTAAGATCTTTCATCCATTTTGAGTTTATCTGTGTGTATGCTGTATGAAAACGGTCCAGTTTCATTCTTCTGCACGTGGCTCTCCAATTTCCCTAGCACCATTTGTTGAAGAGATTGTCTTTTCCATTAGTTATTCTTTCCCACTTTGTTGAAGATTTCATTGAGTTGAGGGTCCATTTCTGGGCTCTCTATTCTGTTCCATTGATCTCTGCATCTGTTTTTGTGCCAGTACCATATTGTCTCGATGATTATAGCTTTGTGATAGAGCTTGGAGTCTGGAATTGTGATGCCCACCAGCTTTGGTTTTCTTTTTCAACATTCCTTTGGGTATTCAGGGTCTTTCCTGGTTCCATGGAAATTTTCGGATTATTTGTCCCAGTTCTGTGAAAAATGTTGATGGTATTTTGATAGAGATTACATTGAATGTGTAGATTGCTCTGGATAGCACAGACATTTTAACAATATTTGTCCTTCCAATCCATAAGCATGGAATGTTTTCCATTTCTTTGTGTCTTCCTCAGTTTGTTTCATGATTGTTCTGTAGTTTTTGGAGTACAGCTGCTTTACTGCTTTGGTTAAGTTTATTTCAAAGTATCCTATGGTTTTGAGTGCAATTGTAAATAGGATTGATTCCTTTTTTATTTCTTTGGTCTCATTTTTATTGTATAGTAATGCAACTGATTTCTGCACATTGATTTTGTATCCTGCCATGCTGCTGAATTCCTGTATGAGATCTAATAATTTTGGGGTGAAGTCTTTTGGGTTTTCCATGTAGAGTATCATGTCATCTGTGAAGACTGAGAGTTTCACTTCTTCTTTGCCAATTTGGATGCTTTTTATTTCTTTTTGTTGTCTGATTGCTGAAGCTAAAACTTTTAGTACTATGTTGAACACCAGTGGTGAAAGTGGACATGGCTTTCATGTTCCTACTCTATTAGGGGAAAAGCTCTGTTTTTCACCACTGAGAATGTTTTTCCAAAGAGGACATATAAATGGCCAACAGACACATGAAAAAATGTTCAACATCTCTCAGCATCAGGGAAATGCAACTCAGAATCACAATGAGATACCACCTCACACCGCTCAGAATGGCTCATACTAAATCAAGAAACAACAAATGTTGGGGAGGTTGCAGAGAAAGGAGAACCCTCTTACACTGTTGGTGGGAATGCAAGCTGGTACATCCATTCTGGAAATCAGTATGGAGGTTCCTCAAGTTAAAAATGGCGCTACCCTATGACCCAACAATTGCATTACTAGGTATTTATCCAAAGGATACAAAGGTTGTGATCTGAAGGGGCACTTGCACTTCAGTGTTTATTGCAATAATGTCAACAATAACCAAACTATGGAAAGAGCTCAGATGTACACTGACAGATGAATGGATAAAGAAGATGAATGGATAAAGAAGATACGATAATGGGATATTACTCAGCCATCAAAAAAAGGATGAAATCTTACCATTTATATCAAAATGGATTGAACTGGAGGGTATTATTATTATGCTGACTGAAATAAGTTAATCAGAAAAGACAATTATCACATGGATTCACTCATATGTGGAATTTAAGAAACAAACAGAGGATTATAGAAGAAGGGAGGGAAAAATAAAATAAGATCAAATCAGAGAGGTAAATGAACCATAAGAGACTCTTAACTATTGGAAACAAACTGAAGCTTGCTGGAGGGAAGGTAGATGGGGGGATGGGGAAACTGGGTGATGGGCATTATGGGGGCACAGGATGTAATGACTACTGGGTATTATATGAAACTAATGAATTACTGAACTCTACATCTGAAACTAATGATATAGTATATGTTAACTAACTGAATTTAAATAAAATAAGTTATAAAAATGGTCTGTGGATAATTTTGTGGGATGGCACTAAATATTTGCTATTTAGGGAAACTGAAATCTATATGATGTTGAATCACATTATCTAAGAGCAAGAATGTCTTACAATTGTTCAAACCTGTATCTGTGTCCTTCAGACGTGCTTTAAAAATTTTTCCATATTGATTTTAAACAGTTCTTTAGCTTTCTTCCTAAGTAATTTATTTTATTTTACTGTTGTATTCTGTACCAATAAGTTATCCTTCATGTATGTAAAGGCTACTGGTTCATCGTATTAAATTGATACTGCACACTCTCATTGAATTCTTTTATTGTGTGAGTTAATTTTGTCACTGTTAAGTATACTTACATGTTGTCTTCAAATAGTGTCTTCTTCCTTTCTAATTCTTATGCCTCTAATTTATTTCTTTTTTTAATTACATTACTTAACAATGTTGAATAATTGTAAACATCTTCCAAGTGTGTATAGTGAAAGGAGTCACAAGCTTCCACTACACTCTAGCATGTTTTGCCTGCTGTATCCTTTTTACTTATGCTGATTTCTGGATGATGTTTTCACAGATATCCTTCCCTCTGGATAGAACTGTCTCCCATTCCAATATTCATCTCAAGAAGTCCTATGACAATGGTAGGTTTTAGTCCAAATATTAATTCCTTAAAATAGCCTCCCGTGACTTCCATTTACCCATAATAAGGTCAAGAAAGTATCTGGATAATACAGAAAAAGTTGAAATCTCACCAGATTTAAAAGCAATGGATCTGATGCTAGCCAGGTATTGATGATTCACTGACAGCGTTCATTTGAAAATGAATACTGATAAATAAAATTGGATGTGAAATTCATTCACGTTTTGCTAACTCGAGTGTTCTATATTTCCCATAACAAAACACTGCTTCCCAGAAGAAACAACTCTATCAGAGCTTTTTTTCATCTTAAGGAAATATAAATAGCCAAATCCCCTCTAGATACCCTATCTCTCTTGGGGGGGGGGTGGTGGAGGGACACTAAGAAACGCTTCTAAGGTCAAAGCCCAGGGACTTAGGCCCACTTAAAGACTGAAACTTAATCATAACATAATAGAATGCTTCCTTTCTCCACATCTTGCCACCTTCAACAGGGCTCCAGTGTAACAGTGCATTATAACTAAAAAAGATGCAAGACACACATAGTATTTAATAAGGAGTATTTAGGGAAAACGAAATACAACAAAGTTCAACCAAAATAAAACAAACAGGAAAACATTTGAGGAAACTGAAGCCTCTGGCATCGACAGCTACAATAAACACTAATACAGCCCAGCACCTATCCAGATTCTTAGGAACCTCATGTTAAATGCCTATTCACCTCACTTCCCATGACATGACACATAATGCTCATCTTCCAATAAAAAATTGTAAAGCAGCTAAAAAGCAAGACAAAACATGATCTGACGTTACAAAATGAGCACTAGAACTATATTCATACATAATGAGGATGTAGAGCAGTAGGAGCTTTCATTCCTTCCTGGTAGGAATACAAAATGGTACAGACACTTTGGAAGACAGTTTGGCATTAGCTAAATAGTCTTACCATATGATCCAATAATCATAACACCAGGCAGGACCCAATGGAGTTGAAAAATTATGTTCATTCAAATACCTCTACAAAATTATTTAGAGAAGCTTTATTCATAATCATCAAATTTGAAAGCAACCATGATGTTCTATGATAGTAATTAGATAAGCAAGCTGTGGTAATTCATACAATGGAATATTTTTCAATGATAAAAAATGAGCTATCAAGCCACAAACAGACATGAAGGAATCTTAAATGCATATTGCTAAATGAAAGAAGCCAGTCTGAAAAGGCTACATACTATATGATTGTAATTAAATGACATTTTGAAAAAGGCAAATCTCTAGAAATCAGGAAAAAAAAAAACACATTATTTTCCAAAGTTTCAGGATTACAGGAAGAGTGAATACACAAGATTTGTTTTAGGGTAGTGAAACTATTCTGCATGATACTGAAGTGGTAGATACATGCATTTTTCAAAACCTGTAGAAGTTTACAACACAAAAGGTAAACTTTCAATAATGCAAATTTTAAAAGATCGTTTAGGAGGTTGGGGACTCCAAGGGAAGAACGCAGGCTATAACAAAGGAATTTTACCTATATTATTATAATTGTGTGGGAAAAGTCACTGAAGAGGAAAGGGAATAAGGTGATGATCTAAATAACTTTCACATTTAAAGGAATCTCTAAGAAAAGAGGTAGAAGGAATTTGGACACAAACACTGCATTCTAGTTGGTAAAGTGTTTTCCATGGGGGTATGGTTTAACAATTCTGGTACTGCTATACATGTCTGTTATAACTGAACAGTTGATTCAGTAGGTGGCAAATGATAGGAAGTAGGAGTGTCACTATTGGGAGTGAAGGAATGCAGGTAAGCAAAGGTAGGAGATTAGAATCGTTCATGTGGTATTAGATTAAAGTTGTAGACATCAGTAAGAGCTAATGGTTTACTTAATATAGATACAGATGGCTGCTTATAAAACATATAGATAGGTATTTGTATATACAAGTGTTAATATATGCTATTTTTTGTTGTTGTTCTGGCAAGTGTGTGGGCCTAAAAGGAATGATACCTCTGTGTCAGCAGGGACACATAACACCCAGTTCTTGGTTTCTAGTACCATTCTCCAATGATAGGGACCAAGGTTCCTTGAAGAAATGGCTAATTATAAGACTGGAGCAAGAAATAATACAATATAAGCCTACAGTTTTGTGTAATTCTAGAAAATAGAAAGTGTTAAAAAATTGATGGGGATTTGTCAAGGGATATAGAAGCCAAATGAAAGAGCTTCCAATGGCCAATGCTAGTGCAACTGGAGCAATAAAAAAATAAAGTAACTGGATTATAAAACTGGGAATAAAAAGTATAAAATAAATGCTTATAAGGCCATGCTGACATGAATAAATGATTGAATACATTAATATTTGGGGAGGGGAAAAAAAGCCTCTAATGCAAAAGAATCCCAAGTAAATTATTTAAATACTCCAAGAAAAAAAAAAAATTAAATTAAAATAAATAAATAAATACTCCACCCAAAAAGATAAGGATTATAACTCACCACTCCTTAAGTGTCGTCTATGTGCTGTGCCTTCCTTCCAGAGCGTAGTATACAAAGCAGGAAAAGGAGAGTAACTCACTGTTAGGAGAAATCTGAGAAACACTACTTTAGCCAGGTGATCAAGGTTAACATCAATAGTCATAACGTATGTGATGAAAATGACACCTTAACACTGTGGTCCCCAAAACCCATAAGCACAACATAATGGTGAGAAAAAAAAAAAATCAGACAGATTCCAATTCTGCAATATACTTGACCAATCATCTTTAAAATTGTTAAGGTCACCAAAACCAAATTATCACAAATAAATCCCAGGTTCCTGGGATTGAGACCTGTATTGGGCTCTCTGCCAGTGGGGGAGCCTGCGCCCCTTCCTCTCTCTCTACCTGCCTCTCTGCCTACTTGTGATCTCTGTCAAATAAATAAATAAAATATTTTTTAAAAAGAAAAAGAAATTATTAACCTGATCCCCTCTCCCTTTCAACTCTCTGAGATAAATTGTCAATACTCATGAAATTAATCTCAAATTCAAAAATAATACCACGAGAGAAACAATATTCTTTAGAAAAGCATTTGAAATATATCTTTTTCTCTTTCATGTAATCTAATTTTATTCCTGATTCAAACTATAAGTCAGCAGAGAGATGGTACTTGAACCTCTGATATTGTTTGCAGGCAAAAATCACTTTTATTGATTTGCTTTTAGACTAATGCCTTCAGCCTGTATTGAGTATCAATATAAGGTAGAGCCCTGTGCAACTTCTTGTTGTTCCTATTATTTAAAAACAATAGTACACAATATCACACTGTACACAGCCATGAGAATTTAAGGAGAACTGTTGCCCAAGAAGTGTTATATTTCTTTAAAGTAATTCGAATATTTTCAAGAACACTGTAAATTGTGCAGTTATGTAGGTTTTCACTTCAACATTATCTGGTAGAAGGTTTTCCGTTAAAATTTTGGATTATTTTAAGCAAGTACATAAACAGGATACTGACAAATACACGAAGCTCTTTTTACCACTATTTCAGCCTACTATATCCACAGTTTAAACCAAGGCTGATCCTAGTATCTTTCCTGCTGAAAAACCATATAGCCTTACCATCAATCAAGAGCTTCTGTCAGGAATACTGATTAAGTAGACCAATTTAACACACATAGTGTGGATTATATGCATATTGACTTTCCTGATATCTGGAGGATTTTACATTCCTCCCATTAGTTTCTTTCTTCTTTTGCATTAACTTTTTTTCCTCAAGTTTTTATTTAAACTCCAGTTAGTTAACATATATTGTAATATTAGTTTCAAGTGTAGAATTTAGTAATTCATCATTTACATGTAGAGTCATCATTTATATGGGAATTTAGGGCTCATTATTTACATGGGAATTTAGGGCTTAACGTCCACTACCCATTCCCCCCTAGCCATCCCCTTCTCCAGCAACTCTCAGTTTGTGCTCTGTAGTTAATAGTCTGTTTTCTGATTTTCCTCCCTTTCCCCCACTATGTTCATTTGTTTAGTTTCTTAAATTCCTATATGACTGAAATCATATGGTATTTGTCTTTCTCTGACTGACTTATTTCACTGAGCGTAATATACTCTAGCTTCATTCACAACATTGCAAATGAGAAGATTTCATTCTGTTTGATAACAGAGTAAGATTCCATTGTGTATATATACCACATCTTTATTCATCAGTCGATGGACATTTGGGTTCTTTCCACAGTTTGGCTATTGATACTGCTGCTATAAATATATAACCTTTCAAATTAGTATTTTTGTATCCTTTAGGTAAATACCCTTAGCATTCATTGTTAAGCAACGGTGGTTTTCATTTCTTTTTCTAGCTTGATCTTGGATCTTAAGAACAAACAACACCTGCTAGTTTTGAAAATACCCTTTCTAATCTTATTTTAAATGAAACTCATCTTTCTTTCTCACCACTGTGATGGTATGAAGAAAACACAATGAAAGACAATCTCTAAAAATTTCTAAGAATATTTTTATGAAATATTGACTAGATATAAAATAATACTTAAAAAATACATGCAAGGAATAAATCATTGTAACATACCTCTTAAAATCTCACTGTGTCTTGCCATGCACAGCTGTGAGAAGTTCTCTATAGTATTTAAATTGAAGTAGAATTGTTGGATCATAAGACATGTGTTTTTCAACTTTAGGAAGTAAACCACGTTTAAAGTATCCATACCAATTTATACACAATTCTGTAATCATCAGGGAAATGCAAATCAAAACCACAATGAAATATCATGTTATACCTGTCAGAGTAGATAGAATATAAAAAAGACAAGAAATAACAAGTGTTGGTGAGGATGCAGAGAAAAGAACCCTCATGCACTGTTGGTGGGAATGTAAACTGATACAGTCACTAAGGAAAACAGAAATTTCTTAAAAACCTAAAAATTGAAATACCATATGATCCAGCAATTCCACTAGTGGATATTTACTCAAAAAAATAATAAAAACACTGATTTGAAAATATATATACACTCTTATGTGTATTGCAGTGTTATTTACAATAGCCGAGATATTGGAGCAACCCACAGGTCCATCCATGAATGGATGAATGGATAAAGAAGATGTGAGATATACATACAATGGAAATATTACTCAGCCATTAAAAAGAATGGGATCTTGTTATTTGGGATAACATGAATAGACATAGAGAGTAACATACTAAGTGAAATAAATCAAACAGAAAAAGGCAAATGCCATATGATTTCATTTATATGTGGAATCCAAAAAAACAAAACAAAATAAAATAAATGAATAAACAAACAAACAAAACCTAGAATTAGACCCATAAATACAGAGAATTTATGGTTGCCAGAAGGGAAAAGAGTTGGGGGAATGGACAACATGGGTGAAGGGGAATAGAAGATGTAGGCTTCCAGTTACAGAATGATTAAGTCATGAGATTAAAAGGCACAGCATAGAGAACGTAGTCAATGATAGTGTAATAACATTATATGGTGATTGATGGCTGCTATACTAATGAGCATAGCACAGTGTGTACACTTGTCTTATCACTATATCTTACACCTGAAACTAATGTAACATTGTGTGTCAACTATAAATCAATAAATAACAAATAAATACGTTTTTAAAAATAAAGAAATATTCCTCTACTTTGGTGTGATCAAAAATTTTTACTATGTATTATAAAATTTCCTTTCACATGTAGGTTTTTAATCCAATTGAAATTGATTTTGTGTGCAATGGAAGTAGTGATCAGTATTAATTTTCTGCTGCAATATAACAAATTACTCTAAACTAAATTGCTTAAAATAATATTCATTAATTATCTCACAGTTTCCATGGGACACAAGTTTAGGCATAGCATAGCTGAGTTTCCTGTTCAATGCCTCTCAAGATGATTCAAGGAGTTAGCTGGGCTATATTCTCATTTGGAACTCAGTATCTTCTTCCAATTTTACTGGTTGTTAGCAAAATTCATTTTCTTGCAACTGTTTAATTGAGGTTCCAGCTTTCTCACTAGCTATTGGTTAGGGACTCATCTCAGCATACTACCTGACTTCTTCAAAGCTGCAGGAAAGCATCTGCTACTGCTTCTCATCTAAAGGATTACCTGATTAGGAAGTGCCCACCCTAGATAACTTGTCCTCTGATGAACTCAAAGTCAGATGACTGGGGACATTTGTTACATACAAACAATTTGCCAAGTAATATAATGTAATCTGGGAGTGATATCTTACATATTCACAAGTTCAGCTTATACTTAACAAGAGATTTTATAGGGATGAGTGAACCAAAGAGTGAGACTCAGAGACATCTGTAGTAGGTAGAATTCTGCCTACCACAAGGTCTAATTTTATTTTTATTTTTGGAGAGTCAATTGGCCTGGCCTCATTTTGCTCATTTTATTTCTCACTACTCTGCAATGCCAGAATTTTCATAAATTAATTTTCCACACTGTTTGGGTGTTTTCCTGGATTGCTTATTGAATTTGAAGGTGCAATTACTGTTTATTACACTATCTGAATTACTACAACCTTAGAATAATTCTTGATACCAGGTCAGCAAGCCATCTAACCTTACACCTCTTCAGAGCCTCTTAGCTATTATTGGCATTTTTCCTTTGTATTTAAATCTTTGAATTAACTGACCGAGTTCCAAAAATAATCCCATCAGGATTTGGAAAGAATTGGCACCTTTAATAAGCCATGAATATTGTATTTATGTCATTTTAACTTATTTAAATGCCCTTTAATATCTTTCAATAAATTTCTAAGGCTTTTATAAATTTCTTATTTATTTTTGCTAGAATTTTTCTATCTACTTTGTATTTTAATGGTATTATAATTAAATCTCATTTAATTAAACTTTAATTAAATAACATTTATAAACTACTTTTCTGTGAGTATAAAGAGATGCAATCAGTTATATTTTATCTTCTACCTTAATAAGGACTTAAAATAATTCTAAGAATTTAACTATAAATTTTGGGGGATTAGAAAATTATATAGCCTATTAATAGCATGCTTTTGTTTCTTCTTTTATTTGGATGCCTTTTATCTAGCTTTGTTTTCTAGCTAGAACTTTTGTAAACTGTTGTGTGGGAGTAAGAATAGCTTGTATCCTTGTGTTGTTGTTGAACTTAAATCAAGGACATTCAATGTGTACCATCAATAAAAATTTTGTTATTATTTTTATAGCCACATCTGATAATCCAGATATTGTCTGTTAATAACTCAGAACTTCTTAGGTCATCCCTGATTCTCAGCTACCTTTCCCAGACTCTCCTGTGACTAGAACCCCAGAAAAATTTCACCATGAGAGGCACGGTGGTGATTTGTGGTGGATGGAAGAAAAAGAAAGTTGGCAGTTATGGCCAGGTGTGGATTTTGTGTTTTTATAAAAGGTTTGTAGTATTCCCCTAAGAACTTCATCGTTGATGAAAGCTAGGACTATTGGTGACAACTTTTCTCTCATCTTAACACACCCAGATTTTTTGGCAAATGCCTTTACCGATGTTTGTTCCCTCAGGCTTTAAAGTGTTACGCAAGTTTCTAATACCCTGTAATAAATGTCATTTCAGTTTAAATCCTGGAGTGACTTCAGTTTCCAAACTGAACCTAACCAAATCAGCATTTGTTACCAGCAGTGATTCTAAATAAATAATCCCAAATTTGAGAATCAGGGATTGGTTTTCTCATCTAGTCAGATTTGAAAGCAGTGTTGATCTCATTACCAATATGTAAGATATTGTTGTGTAGTAGCAAAGAAAAAAAAAATCTTAAACTTAAAAATATACATGTTTTATTGTTTGAAATGATGTGATGATTAAAACAATATTTGAATGACCATATTACTATTGCAATAAAACATTCTGATAGAAATAATATAAGGACTATGAATATAAAATGTCTGACTTACACTGTAAAGAACTTATAGAAAATTGTAAGTAGAGGGTTAAATTCTCAGGTGAAGGCATAGCCAGCAGTCAGAGAGCTTCTATTATTGCCCTGAAATGATCTCTTTTCTCATGTAGTTGCAAATGGGTATCACTGAAAATCGGAAACAAATTTTGATCCTGTAAGTCAGAGTTACAATGTAGGTTGAGTTTATAGCCTTATCAAATGCTTATTCTTAAGTTAAGACATTGATTGGGAAATAATAATTTCCTAAGAATTGAAATAGAGACATCTGTTTGGATTCTCAATAATATGAATATCTTGCAGTCCAAGATACCACTGACCCTCTCTTGCCATATAAACATAACTTCTAAGACTGCTTGCACTTTCTGAAGACCCTATAATGACCCCATTTGAAAGAGTTGCCTTGTAAAGAAAGTTGATTCCTCTCAGGACACATGCCATTCACTCTCAATACTTACAAATCTATATTTAGTGTCATACCCTAACAACTCATGAAGACAAATTAATGTCTGTCTCAGGAGATACATGTATATCAAATAATTTGCAAGATTTTCCCAATATACATTGTAATAAAACTTTGAAGTATGAGAAGCGATGGATTCCAAGGATATTAGATCAAGGAGGAAAAATACAACTTAGTATTTGTTCAAATTTATTAGTTATGAGTACACTTTCTAGAAGTTTTGAGTTTAAAGTATAAGCTTGAGCAGCTGGAAATAGCACTCACACTTTGCTTGATTGCTTAGTAAAATGCCAGCAACACATGAAAGTAAGGCGAGCTGGCAGAACTTCTGTGGTGTGAGGGGAAAGAAAGACTTCTAATGGATCAGACATGCATTGGTGTTGAAAAGAGTAAATAAATAGGTTTTTGTTAGCAATTTCTGGACATCTTCCTAAGAAGAATTCACTCCACTTAGGTATAATAGGAAACAGAAACCACGGATATTAATTTTATGGGATTCTGGCTTTTCTGAAATTCCTGCAGAATTCTAATCTTTCTAATCTTTGTTCTGTCTGGCAAGGGTTTCATTAACTTTTACCTTCCTAACATAAGCCTTTCCTATATTGATTGTTTAGGTTATCTCTGCTTTTCTTATCCAATTCTGATGATTTCCCTTCCAAGATTATTTTCACCTTGGACCAGAAACACTATGTTCGTATCATGCTGAATATGCTGGTGCTTGAGGATCTCGTATTCTGGCAGCCATGTTTCCTACCTAAAGTAATAACTCTTGGTAGTATGGACAATAACGTCAACACTGTGAATGACAGAGCTTCCTGAAGGCACTAAAATCTCTGGTTTCAGAAATCCCTGCATCACAGCTGCACCCACCTTGCTAGAGTTTGGTTATATGAACCTATGCATTCTTATTTTTTCCTAAGTTATTTTGAGTTAGGTTGCTTTCACATGCAAATAGAAGTCCCAATAAACACAAACACACAAACATAAGCATATGAGCAAGACTTCTGACATATAGGCATGCTATATATTTCACATGTATAGGAACAAATCAAAATTGAATATATTTGTAATGAGTCCTATAAGATAGCTGATTCTTACCTTTGTTCTATAGACTATCAAAAATGAGAAACACCACTACTAAAAAAATTAATCTTATTACATAGAGAGTAGAAAAAGTCCATAAAATATAGTGATGTTTGTGATGCTGTAGTATAAAAATCTCGGGATTTTTATGGGTTTCTGCCAAGAACGTATATATATAAAAATATTGCAAGAGATATAATTGCGAGATCAATTATAGGATTCAAACAATTGATACATTATCTAAATGTGCTGACCCTAAAATATACACATTTGACAAACCATTTGAAGTTGGATTTTCTCAGAGTTAAACAGGAAAAAAAGTCATCTGTAGTAGACTATACTGATCTCTTCAGCCATGAGTCCAAATACCGTAGCTCAAATTCATAGTCACTGTTTCAGCTGTACCATCTTTTATCAAATCTAGCCTTAGAAGTCATAAAAATGATAAAACTTTCTACTATACTAAGTGATTCTTATTTTACACTATGCAGTAACCCTTTGAGTCTTATATTCATTATCCAAAGGAGAAAACAATCACATCAGCATTTCTGAGGTCTAAAAATATGCTTTCGAAATAATCTTAAGTAGAAAGAAAAAGCAGCAACTTGTTCTGTACTTTTTTCCTCTAGATTAAAAAAAAAAGTAATGCAGTAATTAGATAGATAAACAAATTTTGCTAATGCACAATTCTGTCTTATTTTGGAGACTCCTAAACTTTTAGGAATGTAAGCATTTACATAATTTATCATTAATTATGCATCTCATGGGCAATGGCTCTCTCTGTCCAGTTGAGTACCTTTGAACTTAGGTTTCTTGCCCAGGGGATAATGAGCAAGGGCTGAATTTCAATAGTGAAATTCAAATCTATATTCAAACACAAAAGTTAAAAGCAATTAATTCAGAATGTTTAGCAGTCTCTTTAATTTTGAATCCATCTGTGCCACTAAAAGCAGATTGCCTTATCTAGATGCCACAGAAGACCGAATTAGTCTTCCTGGCCATTAAGGCTTTATCTTTAAAATTACAGTCACATTCATTCAGTGTTCTCCCAGTGACCTGAAAGTAAATATACTTCCAAATGACTTAATTTACATTCCACAAACCTGGCAATTTGTTATCTCTTTTTCACATTAAAAAGGTCCCTTTTTACCTGACTCTTAGCTACCTTGCCCTCTTTCTCTTTCATGATGCTCTCATCAAACTTCATGCATTATGTTTCTGGAGCACTGCTGGACTGTAGTTCCTTGAATGAAACTTGCTGCTTTACTTTTTCCTTGCTCTTTTCTCATCACCCCACCAGGTATTTAGTCAAATACTTACTTCCTCTTCTGTGACATACAGTTACACATATGTTCTCAATCTCTCTCTCTCTCTCTTTCTCTCTCTCACACACACACAAACACACAAGATACGTCAAATCTTTAACAAACATTGACTCTAAGTAATAAAAGGGATGATTAAAGGGCTGTGTGAAATGGTCATTATATAGTCATTTGTATATATGACCCTCTATTAAGTACACAGTATGTGTAAAGACATATATTAGAAGAATATAAAAATGAATAGGAAGAAATGGCATTGTCTGTAAAAGAGTTGGAAACCCATGGTGGAGTTTTTAATTAACTCTAATGGGAGACAAAATGAAATAACTTCTACAAAACAGGTACATAAGTCTATGGATATAGCATGGATAATATAACTGAGGAAATAGGGAAGACTTCATGGGTGAACCATTTAATATAAGCAAAGAAAATAAGACTTTAATGAGTATATAAAGGAAAGAAAGGGCATGAGATAGTTTTTTGTTTATTTGTTTGTTCTGTGTTGTAACCACATATTCAGAACCATGCAAGAACATAAGGTAGTTCAAGAAGGCTATTGTGGCTAGAACTCAGGTGTACCAAAAAAGATGGATGTATTAATTAGCTCTGTTTGTTTTCAAGTGATAGAAAGAAATTGGTGCTAGTTTACAAAATAAAATTGAGATAGGACTGGGATAAATGTGTCTTAACGGAGCTATCTCACAGAATCTAATGATGGCAATCTACCAATGATCAGAGAGAGGTTGTAATAAGGACATGGAAAATCATTAGTATACTTTTTTAAACTTTCACTTTTTATTATCTTTGCATATCTAATTGTTCTATTTTCTCTCTTCATCAAACGTATGTAAGACTTAATATGATCATACCATAGTTCATAAGTTTCTAGTTACAGTTCTTTCCACAAGCTGGAAAAAAGCCATCATTCTGACCATTCTCCCATCATGAATCAAATGTCCACCACTGGCCTAATGGGCAAATTCAGACAGTATCAGACTATTACAGGAAAAACAATATCAATTTATTCTAGGGAGCAGCGAATGAGATGTCTCAACATCTATAGAAGCATACCCAGTATAAAAAAATGACAACAAAAAAGAATTTATATTCCAAAAGCGGGGCTAGAGACACTAAATATCAACCAGTACTCAGGAGGTTAAGAGCAGGAAGGAAAATCAAACCATTCCAAACACCTACAAATCCAACAGGAGATTGAAGAGAAGAAGAGCAGCAATTCTAGAAACAGAAAATTGACCACTTTCTGAAAAGTAGGACCAGCAAGGAAGTGAATCCAAAGAAACGGCATGAGAAACCATGGGAGGAGGGGCCGGCTCCCAGCAAGCGGTGGAGGAACGGAGTATGGAATCAGAACTTTTAAGTTTGCTCCACTGATGGACATTGCTCCAGAGGCTAAGCTGTGGTGAAGCCCACATCGGGACAGTGTGGTCTCAGGTCCCATGGGGTCACAGAAGGATCGGGGGGTTCTGAGTGTCTGTCACAGACCTCACAGGTATTAGAGCAGGGAAGTTGGCTACAGAGACAGAGCCGAGGAGTGAGCTCCCAACTCAGGGTTACCTTAAATTGTGATATGTGGCACAGGCCACTGCTCTGTCAGAGGAGACCCCACAAGATCTGGGGAGACCCCCCTGGAAGAGCACAGGGATCTGCCAGGTTTGGAGACTCCAGGCAGGGCTGTGTGCCAGAGACAGAGATGCTTGGACACAGGCTGGGTGAGCTAGGAGCACAACTGGAGGCCAGGGAGATGGGAGTGATTGAGTGTTTTTCTCTGAGGATGCACTGGGAAGAGGAGCCCCAAGTTATTGGTTCCTCCAGGCTGGAGATTGGGAAGCTGCCATTTTCATTCCTGTCCTCTAGAACTCTATGGAAAGCATTCAGAGAACAAAAGCTCCCTAAAGGAACCCGAACAGATTATTTAGCTTGGCCCCTGGTAAGGGTGGTGCAATTCCACCTCAGGCAAAGACACTTGAGAATCACTACAACAGGCCCCTCCCCAGAAGATCAGCAAGAAATACAGCCAAGACCAAGTTCACTGACCAAGAAGAACAGTGGAATTCCAGAGGAGAAGAAAGCAAAGCATAGAATTCATGGCTTTCTCCCCATAATTCTTTAGTTTTGCAAAGTTAATTATTTTTTTTAATTTTATCTTTTTCTTCTGCTATTTTTTTTAACTTTTACCCTTTCCTCTTTTAACATTTTTAAACTAGTTTATCTTAATACCTTTCATTAAAAAAAATCTTTTTTGAACCTTCATTATTATAGTCATATTTTATCCTTCATTGTATATAACTTTATTTTTTGTATACACATAGGGTTTTTTCTTCTAAAAAAATTTGGGATAAAACTTTTTCTAATAGACCAAAATATACTCTAAATCTAGTGCATGGCTTTGTTCTAGTCTCCAGCCTGAGCAAATTCTCTCCACTTTCTTTCTCTTTATTCTCCCAACCAACTTATGTTATAAACTCTTTTTTTAAAATTTAATTTTTTTTTAATCTTTACAGTCATATTCCAACCCTTCATTGTGTTTACCCTTATATATGTTTTTCATTCTTTAAAATTTGGGAAGGTAATTTCTTCTAAGAGACCAAAATGCTCCCAAAATTAAGTGGGTGACCCTGTTCTATTCATCTGTCTAATATATAGGTTTTTTCTTTTTTATATTTTTCCTTTTTTTAATTTTTTTTTTTAATTTCTGAACTTCTGTTTACTCCCTTTCTCCCCCTGATAATTTAGGGTCTCTTCTCATTTGGTTAAAGCATATTTTTCTGGGTCATTGCCACCCTTTTAGTATTTTATTTTCTCCTTCATATATTCTTAACTGGATAAAATGACAAGGCAGAAAAACTCACCAAAAATAAAAAGAACCAGAGGGAGTACTGAAGACTAGGGACTTAATCAATATGGACATCAGATTTAGAGTTCAGAATGATGATTCTCAAGGTGCTAGCTGGGCTTGAAAAAGGCATGGGAGATATTAGAGAAACCCTGTCTGGAGATATTAAAGCCTTTTCTAGAGAAATAAAAGAACTAAAATCCCTGGGGATAAAAATATATGTTTATAAAAAATAAAAAATTAATAAAAAAAAAGAACTAAAATCTAACCAAGTTGAAATAAAACAAGCTATTAATGAGGTGCAATCAAAAATGGAGGCTCTTACTGCTAGGATAAATAAGGCAGAAGAGAGAATTAGTGATACAGAAGACCAAATGACAGAGAATAAAGAAGCTGAGCAAAAGAGAAACAACTACTGGACCACGAGGGGAGAATTTGAGAGATAAGTGATACAATAAGACGAAACAACATTAGGATAATTGAGATTCTGGAAGAAGAAAGAGAGAGGAGAGCAGACGGTATATTGGAGAGAATAATTGTAGAGAATTTCCTAATATGGCAAAGGGAACAAGCATCAAAATCCAGGAGGTGCAGAGAACCCCCCTCAAAATCAACAAGAATAAGTCCACACCCAGTCATCTAATAGTAAAATTTACAAGTTAATGACAAAGAGAAAATCCTGAAAGCAGCCCGGGACAAGAATTCTGTAACATACGATGGTCAAAATATTAGACTGGCAGTAGACTTATCCACAGAGACCTGGCAGGCCAGAAAGAACTGCCATGATATATTCAGAGCACTAAATGAGAAAAACATGCAGCCAACAATACTATATCCAGCTAGGCTATCATTGAAAATAAAAGGAGAGATAAAAAGCTTCCAGGACAAACAAAAACTAAAAAGAATTTGTAAACACCAAACCAACTCTACAGGAAATATTGAAAGGGGTCACTTAGGCAAAGAGAGAGCCTAAAAGTAGTAGATCAGAAAGGAACAGAGACAATGTACAGTAATAATCACCTTAGAGGCAATACCATGGCATTAAATTCATATCTCTCAATAGTTACCCTCAATGTAAATGGGCTAAATGTCCCAATCAAAAGACACAGGGTATCAGAATGGATAAAAGAACAAAACCATCAATGTGCTGTCTACAGGAAACTCATTTAGACCCAAAGACACTCCAGATTTAAAGTGTGGGGGGGTGGAAAACAATTTACCATGCTAATGGACATCAAAAGAAAGCAATCCTTATATCAGATCAATTAGATTTTAAGCCAAAGACTATAAGAGATGAGAAAGGACACTATATCATACTCAAAGAGTCTGTCCAACAAGAAGATCTAACAATTTTAAATACCTATGCCCCTAACATGGGAGCATCCAACTATATAAAATAATTAATAACAAAAACAAAGAAACACACCAACAATAATACAATAATAGTAGGGTACTTTAACTCTCCCCTCACTTAAATGGACAGATCATCCAAGCAAAATATCATCAAGGAAATAAAAGCCTTAAATGACACACTGGACCAGATGGACATCACAGATATATTCAGAACATTCCATCCCAAAGCAAGAGAATACACATTCTTCTCTAGCGCACATGGAATATTCTCCAGAATAGATCACATCCTGAGTCATAAATCAGGTCTCAACTGGTATCAAAAGATTGGGATCATTCCCTGCATATTTTCAATCACAATGCTCTGAAGCTAGAACTCAATCACAAGAGGAAATATGGAAAGAACCCAAATACATGGAAACTAAACAACATCCTTCTAAAGAATGAATGGGTCAACCAGGAAATTAAAGAAGAATTGAAAAAATTAATGGAAACATGTCGTGGCCAGCACGACAATTCAACCAGGAACGTGAGGATAAGAGGATGGTGAAAAGAAATTAAGAGACAAAGATATGGGGGCAGGAGAAGCCCTGAGGAGGTTGTCCAACAGTGCCAATTTTATTCAAGGCTGTGAGGCATTATATAGTTAACAGAAACAATTATAAGGAAGTATCTATTTTTGGTTGATCGCTCATACACATGTAACATTCACATGAAACTCCTTGAGCTTTTACGAAACCCATTTCCCAAGCGCTGGTAGTGGATCTTCTGATGCCAGTAACTTTTGTTTACTTAGCTAATCTTTAACTAGCAATTCATGATCTTACAATGGTGCAATTTATAATCCATGCAAGTACAGGGTAATCTTGTAACAGTTAAATGTACAACCCAATTTTGCCTCTAATACATGCAGGCAGTCACATCAATGAGTCTTAGGGTCCATAGCTCAGGCTCTTTCTCAAGTGCAACTCAACTGATATTCAGGAGGCACGAGTCAGCTCAGGCTTTTTCTCAAGTGCAACTCAACTGATATTCAGGAGGCATGAGTCAGGGCCTGGTTTGATCCCTTGCCTCTAGCTGGGTCCGTGGCTGCCTGCAGAAACAAATGATAATGAAAACACAACTGTTCAAAATCTGTGGGACACAGCAAAGGCAGTCCTGAGAGGAAAGTATATAGCGGTACAAGCCTTTCTCAAGAAACAAGAAAGGTCTTAAATACACAACCTAACCTTACACCTAAAGGAGCTGGAGGAAGAACAACAAAGAAAGCCTAAACCCAGCAGGAGAAGAGAAATCATAAAGATCAGAGCAGAAATCAATGAAATAAAAACCAAAAAACAAGAGAACAAATCAACAAAACTAGGAACTGGTTCTTTGAAAGAATTAATAAGATTGATAACCCCCTGGTCAGACTTATCAAAAAGAAAAGAGAAAGGATCCAAATAAATAAAACCATAAATGAAAGAGGAGAGATCACAACCAACACCAAAGAAATACAAACAATTATAAGAATACATCATGAGCAACTATACACCAGAAAATTTAACAATCTAGAAGAAATGGATGCATTCCTAGAGACATATGAACTACCATAACTGAACCAGGAAGAAATAGAAAACCTGAACAGACCCATAACCAACAAGGAGACTGAAGCAGTCATCAAAAATCTCCCAACAATCAAGAGCCTAGAGACAGACGGCTTCCTGGGGGAATTCTACCAAACATTTAAAGAAGAATTAATTTCTATTATCCTGAAACTGTTCCAAAAAATAGAAATGGAAGGAAAACTTCCAAACTCATTTTATTAGGTTAGGCCTGCATTATCTTGATCCCAAAACCAGACAAGGATCCCATAAAAAAAAAGAATTACAGAACAATATCCTTGATGAACACAGATGTGAAAAATTCTCACCAAAATACTAGCCAATGGGATCAAACAGTACATTAAAAGGATTATTCACCATGACCAAGTAGGATTTATTCTAGGGCTGCAAGTTTGGTTCAACATCTGCAAATCAATCAATGTGATACAATACATTAATAAAAGAAAGAACAAGAACCATATGATACTTTCAATAGATGCTGAAAAAGCATTTGACAAAGTACAGCATCCCTTCCTGATGAAAACTTCAGAATGTAGGGAGATGCAACATGGAGGGTTTGGGGATAGGAAAAGAATAAATAAAACAAGATGGGATTGGGAGGGAGACAAACCATAAGAGACTCTTAATCTCACAAAACAAACTGAGGGTTGCCTGGGGGAAAAGGGAGTAGAGAAAGGGTGGTGGGGTTATGGACACTGGGGAGGGTATGTGCTATGGTGAGTGCTGTGAAGTGTGTAAACCTGGCGATTCACAGACCTGTACCCCTGGGGTTAATAATACATTATATCTTAATTTAAAAATTTAAAAAAATTTTAAAAAGAGTAGGAAGGAAATCCCCCCCCCCCTTGTGGGATGATAAAATGCATCTTCTCTTTCTGGACAAAATTTAATGCTTGGTTAGAGTTCCATATGATTAAGTATGAAGAACTGAATAAGTGGGGCCAAAGAAGATATTCTCACAAAACAAACAAACAAACAAACAAAAAAGTAAGAGTCAAGAACTTCAAGCCAAATTTTTGAAACAGTATATTGCAGTAAACAGGAGAGAATTGGTACAAAACATTTGGTTTGTACTGTTCGTGAAATTCCCACACATAAAAAGATTCTCTGCTGGAAGTATTATGTCTACTGTTTCTTCCTTTTATATCTATTTGCATCTGATGAGGTATAATGAGTCTGACTTTTTTCAGTTGGTATTTTCTTTATAAGTAAAAAAAACCATGTTTGCCAAGAAGAAAATGTGCATGGGATATTCTCAATCCAGGTCTCACCTTATGATAAATTCTGACCCTTCTCATATTTATAATTGTTTAACTTAATAATTGAAAAACTATAACCTATACACTATTTAAGATGTCTTTCAAAGATGATCAAATCCTGTATGATGTCAAAGATCAAGATGTAAACATGGATATAGGATACAGAATTCTGTGGAACTAAAGTTTATTAAAGTGAAAAAAAGACATATGTAGCATGAATGTTAGAAGAATCATCTCTATAGATGTTGAAACACCCCACAAATTATGAAAGTCATTGGAATGAGCCAAAGATGAATAACAGATATTTAGCAAATAATATTGTAAGAAGGTCCAGTTATGATCAGATGACATGGCTGCAAAGAAGTTTTACAGGACAGTGAGTATGTAATAGGCTATAGGATCAATAGGAGCTGGGAATATGCATGACCAGAGTGATAGTCATACGTGAGTTGGGAAAATGAACATGATTTACTTAAGGCAACACTGTCAAAGGAAAAGATTCCCTTATGACACAGTGCAGTTAAGACAACAAGATAGACAATTGCTCTCGTGAAAGGTTATTTTATATTGATGCTGAACACAGCCTTCAGAAGTCATAAGAAACAGATTTGAGGGACGCCTGTGTGGCTCAGTGGGTTAAGCCGCTGCCTTCGGCTCAGGTCATGATCCCAGAGTCCTGGGATCGAGTCCCGCATGGGCTCCTTGCTCAGCAGGGAGCCTGCTTCTCTCTCCGCCCCTGCCTGCCTCTCGGCCTGCTTGTGTGCTCTCTGTCTCTCTCCTTCTCTCTGACAAATAAATAAATAAAATATTTAAAAAAAAAAAGAAACAGATTTGAGATGGTGACTATACTTCTTAAATATTTAATAAATAACAACCCTCTCTCTTAAAACCAGGATTTTGCAGATTCCATTAAGTTCTATGCATTGGTTTCAAAAGAGCAATGAAGCACTTGCTCTCCTGAACTTTAGCATAAATTGTACATGTACCTGAAACTGTGCATGCTTAAAGAGGATAAAATGAGATGTGTTTATTATCTGTAATATCTCCTATGACAGCATTTTGAAAGGAATAACCTTGGTGATATCTACATCCTAAGCTCCTTTTCTGTTTTTTAAACTGCACTTTAAAAAAGTTTAATTCGTTTAGATAAGCCAGTGCACATAGATACCAGGTAAACATCAACAGAATTTAAAAAGCCCTCAACATTAAGTATTAAAAGTTTAAATTAACAAGTTCCTGGTGAGTTCTAATTTTTCTCTTAAAAAAAAAAAATGCTTCCATAAGCAATTGCAAAAGGTAATATACTCACATTTCTAGGTCAATTTTTTTTTTCTATTCCCACATTAGAGGCAGTTCCTCCCAAAGGATAGTGAGATAATTATATTATCCTCGTCAGTGCCAGAGTCAAAGGCATGGTGTTGAGAACTACACACAGCAAACAGCAAAGCGATCTCTCATTCGACCAGCAGCAGTGATGTGGTTTATTTTAGCGGTGACTTGGTCTATTTTGTAGGTCAGATGCTGAAATCTGTATCATCTTTGGATACCAATTACATACCCCTGGAAATGCCTCTTAAGTTTTTTTTATACTGGATGTATAAAGCACTACATTTGGTATATAAGAAAACATGGAGTTGACAAGCTTCTTTCCTCAACTGTCACTGAGTATTTTACAATCATGAAAAACAACCATTAGCCCCTCTTGGCTAAAGTAGGCCTTATAAAAATCAGGTATCCACAAGATAATTACCTTATTGTCCTATTCTCTTTCCTTTTCTTTTTTTCCTTTCATGTTTACTAGTACTTGCTTATAAGAAATTTGTGCACTTGCTATAGAAAGAAGTTTCTATTTCTCATTTTATTTAGATGAGAACTTGTTAGAGAAGACAGACATGCTTAGAAAGGTTGGAATAGTAAAACTGGACAAGAGGAAAATTGACAACTTAAGCCCAAACCTGGGTGTGAAGACATTTGTCACCAACTATGTCATATATCTCAGGACCATAGGCAGAAACATCTGACTGTGGGGAAAGAGCATGAGTTTTCTTTCTTTTTTTTTTTTCTTGAAAAAAAATCTATAAATTGTAATTGTGTTAATGTTTCTTATGACCAGATTTTCTCAGTGAATTCATTGGCTTTTTTTTAGTGTTTTTTTTTATTATTGACCAATGCATTCGTTAATAATTTCTTAATACTTCTATGTTGCAAGGAAACCCAGTCAGTTCCATGGAGCAGAACAAATGCTTAGCAAATCCATTTGCAAAGAATTCAATATAAATTTTGCATACAAGGCAGAATATGTCTGGATCTGGACTACCACAAAACTTACTTGCAACACTGGAAATGCCCATTTGTGGGAAAGAAGAATCCTAACAACTTGTGTGTAATTATACTTGTCAGCAGCACCTATAACTTGAATGTAAGTTTTGAAGGACTACATTTATTATATCAAAGGCAAATTACCAGCTGCTAAAATGGGGATGGTAGAATTTCAATATAACATCTGCACAACAGCTTTACATATCTAGAATCAGCTTTTTCTCATGCTGAAGAGCTTTCAGTGTGTCTCATTGATAAACGTCTTGCTCCATATGTCTTACCCACTGTTTCATACTTTCTATAGTAGCAGATATTTTAACTGGTATGACTGAGCTAAAAAGTCTTTGTGTCATTGAGACTTACCCATCTTATTTATATCCCCTTCAGATAACCCAAGGTCAGTACGATGTTTCTCTAATTCATAAATATCTCTTGCATTTTCACATTAGTCACTTACCAATACAGGCTCAGATACTTGAACAGACTAAAACTAGTTTTGTAGTCTCTAATATACTTTAAAGCATCATTTTTGTTATTTTACATTCTTTTCTCAATGAATCTCCCTTGGAATGCTAAGAAAATGATAGCCCAATAGAGATTATTATATAATAGATGCCCAAGACCTGTCATAATAAAATAAAACAAAAATAAAAGGAGAAGAGAATACTTTCAAAATAAGGAAACTCTTCTATGAATATGGATTTAAAAAGTATTATCTACATACCACAAAATACAGTATTTTTAAGATGATCAGGTTGAAAGATGTCTTGATGATGACAGCTTTGTAATAGAGCTTGAAGTCTAGAATTGTAATGCCACCAACTTTGGCTTTCTTTTTCAATATTCCTCTGGCTATTTGAGGTCTTTTCTGGTTCCATATAAATTTTAGGATTATTTGTTCTATTTCTTTGAAAAAAAATGGAAGGTATTTTGATATGCATTGCATTAAACATGTAGATTGCTTTAGGTAGCATAGACATTTTCACAATATTTGTTCTTCCAATCCTTGAGCCAGGAACATTTTTCCATTTCTTTGTGTCTTTCTCAATTTCTTTCATGAGTACTTTATAGTTTTCTGAGTATAGATTCTTTGCCTCTTTGGTTAGGTTTATTCCTACTGTGGCAAATTACAAAGAGAAATCTTGAAAAGAAATGAGTGGACATTGAGGATAGATGAGAAGCCAGGCCAAAAATTGGTAGCAAACATGGAACTACATCTATAGAAATTTCATAGGCCGGGAGCATTTTTTTTTAATTCAGATTTTCAAAATGTGGCAAAGCTGCATGAGGCAAAATTGACCACTCTCCTGAAATGAGAAGAGATTTCCATTTGCAGCAACTATGGCCTCAACAGACTAAGAATGAACCTTGGGCAGTTATACAGGGTTGGGCCAACATGTGCAGCAACGGGACTCTGAAAACCTATGCACTATACACCTGTTTCCTGACACTCCTTCCCCTTGACTTTGCTGAGTCTTACCTTGACTTAGACAAGCACTTTTCTGAATATAAAGGACAAACCCCATTGAGGTGTAGAGACTACACCATGAAAGAGCCAGAGGTAAGATAAAATATATTTGTTCCTCTCCATGAGTTGAACAGAGAACTGACAATCTTGAGAACACAAACCTGGTCTATGAAATAGGGGATGTCAATGATGTAGAGAACAGTTTTCAGAATGAAGAGCAAAAGAACAAAATCATGGAAAAGGACAGAGAGCATATAATGGATAGAAAGAAAATGGTGATACACAGATCAAATATACAGATCAAGTAATCATTCTTCCTCAACACTTTGGGTCTCAGAGGACTGTGAGAAGTGTATATAAAGATCAATCTCAAAATTCTCCTCCCTTCCCTGGTTGAGAATCATTGGCTTCCAGCCCAATTAACAAAGGGAGGATGACACGTTTCTCAGGTAAGGGATATTGAAGAATCCTAGAATTACAGCAGGAAGTTAGTGTGAGAAAAAAACTGTGAACCAGTTTCTGAGATTGAAATGAATTGAAGGAATTGACCTGGAAGTTAACAGAAGATAGAAAAAGGGGAGAGTGAAAAAAAGTGATAAATCCAGTGGGCATGAGCCTCAATTTCTGAAAGAGGCATTTTACAAATAGGTGAAAGATAAATGTTTTAGAAGCAACAATACTTAATTACAAAAATAGTAACAGCTTTTGGTGTTTCAAAAAGACCTTCTAAAGACAAAAGATTTTTTTAGAAGGTGAAATATTTTGAAAACATGTTTGAGGAGAGACCTAGTTTTCAGTCAAAGCAGTAATTCAGAAACCTGTATGTACATTTAATCGTCGATGGAGAATTTAGTTTAGTTGCTTATATAGTCCTGATTTAGTTAGTCTTTAGTTGGATTCAAGCACCAATATTTGAGAAACATTAATAAAAAGGGGGCAAAATGAAAGCAGACCCCACCTTGCAACAGGAGCTGAACTGGTAAAGAGGTAGGCTGGTGACTTCAGCTGAGACGATGAGCAAATGGGAACAGGTAGGGTTTCCATTAATACACTTGAAGGCCAAAGGGGGAAAGTAAAAACTAAAATAATAGAACATGACATTTGTTACAGGATTTGAAGAATGAAACATATGAAAGAAAATAAAATGCAAGATAAAAATGTAGAAAAATTATCTTCTTGAAAATTCTCAAATACAGAAAAACATACAGCAAAAATCTTTCAACATCTGGGTCAGGCAAGACAAATTTTTATATCCTTATCACTGTAATATTCTCCCCCAAAGTTATTAAATATCTAATTAAGCAAATGGTTAAAATCTGGGTTTTTTTACCCCACTCTTCTCCCTACCCCACCCCCTCATTTTCCCTGTTAGATAATTTATTAGTTACCAGCTCAAAGCTCAGCTTCACTTAAGAAACTATATCAAAAACCAAGGGAAATGCTATGAAATACACATTTTAAAAGCATGAAATACTTTGGAAAAGAAGAGATAAAAATCTGAATGAATTTGAATTTAGAATTATTTTTATCCTTTTTTTTAAATAAAGTATAATTACTGTACAATGTTATATTGGTGTCAGGTATACAACATAGTGATTCTACAAGTCTATGTAAGTCTATACGTTAATGCTATGCTCATTGCAAATTTAGCTAACTTAAAAATAGAGGTAGTTAAAACCACAAATTTTGATGATACTTAAAATTTAAAGTAAAAGCAACATGACATGGGAAAAAATTAAAGAGAAAATCAGCTGCAGACATTAAATGAGTCTGCTAACATTCAGAGATTAGGCATTAAGGTCTGGAAAGCTTTGCAAGGATAATGTTATTTGCTTAAACTTTATGCTGGGTACCTGATAAATATAATCTTTGATGATTACTTATCCTGCTTTAGGTAGTGTCTTCAGTTCCATTTGTGCTGGGACTTTGGTTCACTCTAATGATGAATCATCTATATGTAAGCTTTTAATATGTAGTTTGTCCAGAGCTGCTGAGTTCCAGTTCATACTGCCTTGATGATTTACAAAATCTATTATTTAATGCTAATGTCATTGCCACATTTTCAGTGCTTTGTCTAAAAAACATAATGTCAACATGGAGAATGTCACTTCTTGTCAGGTATAGCTGCCCCAAGCAGCATAAGGCATAGATCACAACCCCACCTTTTTTTTTTCTTTTTTTTTTTCTTCAGAAATAACAGAAACCAAAATGTTATTATCACACCAACAGAGATGAGTATGCAATATATCAAGGTGTTTGGACAAGAGGAGAGTGAAGAGTTATGGAGAAAATTAAAAAAAAAAAAAAATACTCCAGTGCTTCAGCTTTTTTTTTTTTTTTTTCCTGTAAAGAACATAAAAATAGGGGCACCTGGGTGGCTCAGTGGGTTAAGCCTCTGCCTTCAGCTCACGTCATGGTTTCAGGATCCTGGGACTGAGTCCCACATCAGGCTCTCTGCTCAATAGGGAGGCTGCTTTCCTCCCTTTCTCTCTGCCTACTTGTGATCTCTGTCAGATAAATAAATAAAATACTTTTTTTAAAAAAGACCATAAAAATAAGTTACAAACAAATACAGCTGAAGGGAAAATGTATATTTGTTTATACCTGGGTCCTCAGTCAATTAAGCATCTGACTCTTGGTTTCAGCTTAGGTCATGATCTTGAGGGGGTCACAGGATTGAGCCCCTTGTCGGGGTGTGTGCTTAGTGCAAAGTCTCCTTCAGATTCTTTCTCCCTTTCCCTTTGCCCCTCCCCATTCATGCTCTCTCTTTGTCTCTCTCAAATAAATAAATAAAATTTTTTTAAAAAATAAAAATAAAAAATAAATTTCAAGAAACTTTCTTTATACTTTTCATATTTGAGAATATAATTGTCCATTAAAAAGGAATTAATCAGGGGCACCTGGGTGGCTCAGTGGGTTAAGCCACTGCCTTCGGCTCAGGTCATGATCTCGGGGTCCTGGGATCGAGTCCCGCATCGAGCTCTCTGCTCCGCAGGGAGCCTGCTTCCTCCTCTCTCTCTCTCTGCCTGCCTCTATGCCTACTTGTGATCTTTCCCTGTCAAATAAATAAAAAAAATCTTTAAAAAAAAAAGGAATTAATCATATATTTCTTCTGATTGTTTGCCAGAACTCAGTTCTCAGTAGGAAAAACAAAACAAAACAAAAAAACCCAAGAAACAAAAACTCAGAGTCTAAACTATACTAAGTAAGACTCTCTCCTGAGTGATATGAGGATCACTAAATACTTACTATCAAAATACATGTAACAACTATAAATGGATCTTTAGGAAGGTCTCTTCTTTTTTATTCTGGAAGACCTATAGAGTAGACTCAGAGTCAACCTACCAAGCATTAAATTCTGGTACCACGACTAGTTAGTATGAGACTTTGGTCAAGTTACATGAATTCTCATGTGCAAACTGGAAATAATAACAATATCTACCTCAAAGGGATATTAAAAGATTAAATGGAATAATACACTTAAATACTTATAATTATACCAGTCACAACATAAGTACCCAGGTATTATCATTGCCTGAATATAAGATCCAGCTCATAATAAACAGTTAATGTACAGTGAAGCCTTTTATTTTTTAAGATTTTGTTTATTTATTTGAGAGAGAAAGAAAGCATGCTTGTGCATACAAGCTAGGGGTAGATGAAGATGGAGGGAGAGAATCTCAGGCAGACTTCCTGCTGAGCAAGGAGCCCTACTCAAGGCTCCATTTCATGACTCTGAGATCACTACCTGAGCCCAAACCCAGAGTCAGAAGCTTAACCGACTGCACCACTGAGGAGCCCCGGTGAAGATTTTCTTAAGCCACAGTGGTCATGCATTTATACTTGCAAGTTTAGTTTCTTACCCCTGAGCACTCTGTTCTAATCACTATTAAATAGTTACCATTAATTTAATCGATGATTTTAATTTTTATATTGCACAAGTACAATGTACAAGTATGTTGCCATTTAATTCAAATTTCAAATGGAATGTTCTTCTTTTAAGAAGTAAATCAATTAATTAGGTAATCATTATAACCTATTATAAAATGAGTGATTACTATAATATGACTATACTTTCAAAGAATCAATCCCTCCAAGTTATATTCTGTTTGAAGTGCTTTGTCAGCCTTTCTTTCTTTCTTTCTTTTAATCTTTTAATTTACTAGGTCAAACTGACTTAATTGGTTGGAAAGCCATAAGGCTCCAAATTCAATGGCTAACTTAGTCAGAAGAGAGATTATCCTGGATGGCCATGATCTAATAGGGTAAGCCATTAAAGGGGGCCGAAAAGAGCAATTCAAAGCAAGCGAAGTTCTCCTGAAAAATCAATGGCCCTAGAAAGTTGCCCCAGGCACAGTGGACCAACTTCTATTATCATCCAAAACTTATGTCTGACTAACTTTTAGCCTTAGTGACCACATCCTGTGAGAATCCAATCTCAATAGTCCTCCTATTACGTTTTCCCCACAAGAATATGTGAAATTGAATGTAACCTCCAGCTTCTCAAACACCCCAAATCGACAGAGGTCCCTCTTCCCTGGTGAAGGTGGACATTTCTATCCTGTAATCTCTCCATGCTGCAGCACTTTGCAAGAAATGACTGAAGTTGTGTCTTCCTCTCAGAACAGAAGTCTATTTTACAAATTTCTTTAAATGAATTGGTCTGACATTTCTAGAGCATACTCAAGTGGCTTTCACCAAAAATGTGTATCTCTCCCTGAAGTACTTTGAGTAAAAATAAAATTAATATGCATATATATGTACACACATGTTTATGTGTACATGTTGAATATACATATAATAATTTAATACTATATGCCATATTAATATAGTTTGTACATATGTACATACTTATGTATGTGTTATACACAGATATATGTACACTATAAATATGTACATATATGTACACACACATATATACATGAATATATACATAATATATGCATACACGTACTATAACTATACATATACCTATACCTATACTTATATGTCTATACCTCTATCTATATATATCTTCTGGCTGAAGGCTTGGACACTGCAGCAATGCTGACAAAAAGAAGCAAGAAAAAATTAGATTTTGTATATCCATGGACCATGGCCTTTCAAATTTCATATCTAGAATTTCACTTAGCTTCCTCGCCCTAATATGCAGGCCTCAACCAGTCATGATTTCATATGTATATGTATAGAATAAGCCTCTCTCCTCACCCTTACTGACCTTCAAGCTTAAGTCCAGAATTTACCCACAGTAGACATAATCCTTTAAAATGAGACCCTGACAAGAAAGAACATTTTACACCGTTATGTAAGATAATTCGCCTCCTCACTGGTTTAAATACTTCCATTTCACAAAATTTTTTTGGCTCTACTTCTACATAATCAAAAGGTCATTACAATATTTCTTCCCCAAAATAAACATTAACCTTCTCCAAAGATAAATCAGAAAACATCTGTAACCAATTTAAAATAATATTTTCACCCATTTTTACTCTTCTAGATTGCAAATATTGAAATATAATCCCATTGACAGCATCACATTAAAATTTTGATGTAGCTAAAGTGGTATTTGAACTCAAAACTTGAGACTAAAGTATTGCAAAAAAAAATGCTTAATTGCAATGCATCATAATTCCACCATAACTATCATGGATAAAACAAATCTCCATTTATAGAGTATTGGTGTGTGTCTGCCTCTGTAATGTGGATTACTGAAGTAAGGCTCTGTGTCTAAGTAATTATGTTTAATGAGCTCAACGGGATTTGATATATAGCATCAGCTAACACCCAAAAGATTAGCAGAGGTTAGCAGTGAGGGTTATTAGTGGCTAAGCTAGTTTAGCATATGTAACAGTTACAATTATGATTTCTTAGTTATCTTATTTGACCCCTCTGTCTTAAAATGTTTATCTCCCTTAGCATGATTCCCTATTTTTATGAACAATATTCCTTTGTCTCCTCATCCTCAGTTGTATGTTTATATTTATATTTTCTTCTCACTCTTTCTACTTTCTTTTACTTCCAAATTTTAGACAGTAATAGTAGCTTTTAGTGTTTATTATGATTGTACTATAAAATATTCTGTGGAATAGCACTGCCTGTCACCCAGTTCTATTCACCCTCTAGCTGGGTACACATGGAAACATGATTGGATATGATAGGCTTCACTCTCCCTCCCAGTGATTATGGCTACAGGACAGGATCTCATCACTGAGATGTGAGCACAAGTATTACGTGCCACTTACCATCCACTTAAAGATGATCAATCGTTCAGGACTTGCTTCTCTCTTTTTTACCCTGCTGGATAGAAATGATTTTTCCTGAGGCAATCTTGAAAGTCAAATATTAAGGACAGCAGAGACACGCTGCCATCCTGACTTCTTAAGAGCACACACACACATACTTGCCATAGACTATTAAAATGAGAGAGAAATAAACTACTATTTTTGTTGAGCCACTGCATTTTTGGATATTTTTACAACAGATTAACCTTCATCTTAACTAGTAATATATTTTTATTTAAATTCTTATTTTGAGGTAATTAAATCCTTACAACGTAGTTCCAAAACAGTACAAGGAACTCTCATTTACTTTTCTCTTTAAAGGAAGAGAATATAAAAATTAAAGGTGATGTGTGATTATGTGACTTTTGGAATAAAGATAACCTACAAATCAAAGTGTGGACCCACACCAAGAGGAAGGCCTCCTCTCACATATATTAAAGTAAAATATTGAATGCTATTCCACAATGACTGGGAAAAAGACAAAGATGCCCTCTCTTACTAATGTATCCGTATTATACTAGAGATACTAGCCATTAAAATAAAAAAAAGCAATAAAAGTTATTAAGATTTGAAAGAAAGAAGTATTAACACATGACATTTTTTTTACATTAAAATCTATGGAATATAGAAAACTACTAAGCCTATTATGTGAATTAAGCAAGGTCACAGAATACAAGAATAATAAATGAAGCTTAACTCTATGTTTATATACAGGCAACAAAACTTTCAAAATAAAATTGTAAAAATTGGATCTGCGATAGTGTCAAAAACATGCTCAGCAATAAATTTGACAAAGGAGGTGCAATACCTTTATTCCAAACACTACAAAATTTTGCTGAAAGAAATTGAAGACAGAAATAAATGGGTAGGTATGTTAATGGATTGGAAGAGTCAGTGTTGTTAAGATGCCAATTCTAAAAAAAAAAAAAAAAAAAAAATTATCTATAGTTTAAATGCAATCCCAGAAAACATTTTGAAGAAACTGATAAACTTTTCCAATATTTTTAAAATATAAATAATGTCAGAAGCCATCATAAAAAAAGAACAATATTGGAGAACTACTACTACTTTGTCTCAAGACTTAGAAACCGTAGAAATAAATCCATACAAGATCCTTACAAGATCTCTAGATTTTTTAAAAAAGCCAACAAAGTAATTAATTATCCAAAGTAATTTCAACAAATGGTACAAGAAAAACTATATCTCCATATAAAGAACATGAGCCTGGACACTTACCACACATCACACATAAAAACTGTTTTCTTAATTTACAACAGGCATTTTCAGCTTTCTGGATCAAGATACCAGTTTTCTCACCACCTGCCACTTTACCGTTAAATAAATGCCACTTATTTTAAATCTCAGTATGTCTACCTTGACATTAGGTAAGATTTCTGAAGAAGATGAAGAAGAAGAAGAGGAAGAAAAGGAAGGAAAAGGAGAAAGTAAATAATCACAAACCAGAAATTATGGAAGAAATATATTACTAAATAGTATATTAAAACTAACAAATATATTAAATGCACTTATTTTACATATGAGGTATTATTTCACATATAAGACTAGTACATAAGGTATTTCACATGCACTGTGAGAAGAGAATTCACATTTCTGAAAGATAATATTGAAGATAAATATAATTAAATTATTTGGATGAAGAATACATAAAATATATCTACAAAGTGATACAAAGTCATATTGATAGATTATAAAGAACATCAAAATAAGTTACTGATGGAAAAAATTGAACTTCATAATTAGGGAAATACAAGTTAAGAAAATAGTGAGAAATCAATTCATATCAATCAGTTATCAGATTAAAAACATCCATTAATATCCAACTATTTTTCATCATCTTCACCCTTGCCAAATGGGTCCAACACACTATTTGCTTTTATCTGCCCTCCTAAAAGGCATTTTTGGTCCATCCTTTCCCTCCTAGAATCGATTCTCATTATAGCACCCAGAGGTGTCTTTTTAAATGTCGAGTAAGATCATATCACTCCTGTGTTTAAAGTCCTGAAACATATCTCCATCCTATTCAGATGAATATACTAAAGTCCTTCAGATGATCCCTGAGATGCAAAGAACTCCCCTGGTGTTCTTCTGCTCTCAGAGAGAGACTCCCTGTCTCTCTCACAGCAGCATTGGCCTCCCTGCTTCCTCAAAAACCCAGGAGCATTGTCCTTCAGTGAATTTGCTGTTCCCTATATCTAGCATGTTTTTCTCTGATGTGACTAAATGGTGTGTCCACAATCCCTAGGAAATCAAAGGTCTTTGCTTGTATTTTACTTTCTCAGAGATAATTTCCTCTAGCAGTTAATTTAAAAATGTAATCTCTCCATTCTTCTGGCATTCTTTATTGCTTCGTCTTGCCTTGTTTTTCTTCATGACTGATGAGCAGAGTACCATAAAAAAATTAAAAAGAGATAATTCTCAAGCTAAAATCAAATACATAAGAAATACAAATACAGAAGAAAACATAAAATAATGTCTTCATAAATCAGAAATTAACATTTTTGAGAAAGACACTGAAAACAATAACTATAAAATAAAAGTTGATAGATTTCACCACAATTTAAATCTCAGTTCATAAAAATTTATCAATTAATAAATAATTAAGTGACAGGCTGAGAGAAAGTATTCCAAAATATGTATCTGACAAAGGACTGAAACCTTTTGTAATTCCCACAATTGAACAATAAAATATACAAATGGACTGAGGATTGAGTATATGGCCAAGAATTGAGTATAAAAAGTGCTAAAATCATTATTTATTGGAAAATGAAAATTATAATCACTATTAGATGCCATTACATGCCTACCAGAATACCCAAAGTTAAGGGAAAAAAAACAAAACAAGAAGAACAAAAAACAAAAACTTACAAAAATACCAGTGAGATTGTGGAGCAATTAGAACTCACATACATTGTTGGTAGGAAGGTAAAAAGGCATAAATACCTTAGAAAGAAGTCTGCCAGTGTCTTGTAAAACTAAATATACCCTTGTCATGTGACAAATAATTCCTCTTTGTAGGTATTTTTCCAATAAAAATAAAAACACATATTCACAGAAAGACTTGTACAAAATGTTCAAAGAAACTATATTCACCAATGTTTCTAATTTTAAATAGTCAAAGTATCTATAAACAAAACAGATAAACTCTGATATATTCATGCAACAGGGTAGCTCTCACCAACAGAGACAAATGGATTCTTAGTACACCAATATGGATGAATTTCAAAAGAAATGAAAGAAGCTTGACATAACCAAGTACATGCTACATTATTGCATTTATTTGAAATTATAGAACAGACAAAGGAACCTACTGTGAAAACAAAACAGAACAATGATTGCCTCTAAGAGTATTTGGAGTGGAAATATATGAGAAGAGAGGACAAGGAAATCTTCTGTGGTAGTAGGCATGTTCTACAGCTTCATGGGGATTTGCATTACACTGATAGATGCATTTACCAAAATTCAGTGAATGTAAAGTTAATATTTATGCATTTGCTTATATATAAATGTTGCTCAAAATAAAAAATACTGTAAACAAATATTGAATTCCAGTTAATGATATCTACCCCAAAGTATATATTAGCAAGTATCTTGATGTCTTAAATTTGTTCTGAAAGGAACCTAAATAATAGTTTGATTTGTAGGTGGATAGAGACTTGACTAAATGGATAGATTTGTAACGAATGGAGAACAGTGGAATGTTGATTGTAGAATCTTGTTTACAGACATACGAATGCTCACTGTAAAATCCTTTCCCTTGCTGTATATTTGAAAGTTTTCATAATAAAATATTGGAAAATATATGGAACATTGAAATTTTCTTTGTAGATTCCCTTTTTTTATTTTAATTTTTTTAATTTTTTATTTTTTATAAACATATAATAGATTCCCTTTTGACATTTTATATTCAACCCTCCCTTCCCTGTTCCAAGAAACCAATGATCCAATTTTCTTACAGTAACTTAGTTTGGCATAATTTAAACCTTTGTATAAATGGAATCATACATTATGCATTTTATTGTGTCTGGCTTTCTTTACTCAATATGTTGATTTTCATAGGTAGGTAATATTCCACTTTACAAATATATCACAAGATTATCCATTACCTTATAGATGGTCAACTGCATTATTCCAGTTTCTTATTGTTATGAATAAGTTCTATCAGAGTAATGACTCTCCAGAGTTCTAACATGCAGACAGAATTGAGAACCACTGGACAAGATAGGTATTAAAATCCTTTTCCATTAGAAAACTTAGTGTTATGGCTATCTAGGGAAAGATTCAAGGAAAATAGCACAGTTTCAGCCTTACTTCTGTGACACAGATGTCTCACAATCAATTAATATCTATCTAATTGGTGTATGCTGTCTAATTAGAACTAATTAAATTAAGCAAATAAACAGGCTCAAAGGCCCATATGTGTCAGATTTTAATAGATTCTTAAAACATAGTTGCTTAAAGTGAATGTGAAAAAAATTATGCCTTGTGTAAGACAAACCACATGAGCTTAACACTATAAATGTGTCTCAAATGGTCATAAACTTGTTTTTATGCAATAGTTAGGAATGCAGTCTACACAAAACACTGAGATAATTATAGGCAGTATAGTCGAAAAATGTTGGTTGGGAAAGCTAATCTTTAGTTTCTCAGTTCTAACCAGTTGTATTATTTAAATAGAAATGATAAACAAAACAAAACAAAGTCCTCTATCATGAGTTTGAAAACACTATTCAGGTAAAAGCCTTACAAAAGCAGTCCTTATATGAGATATTCTGTCAGTGAATCTTTGAAATTTCAATGACTGCTTTCTTTTTATCATATCAGAAAAATGAGTAACACTTGGAAGCACAAAATAAATTTGTCACTATAAAAGATTTATTCTTTTTTTTTAAAAAAAGACCTAGAGAGACACTAAAGAATCTGAGTGAATCTTAGAAATATAATAGTAAGTGAAAAAGACATTCTCCTGAAGATTACATATAGTGCAATCATCGTTTTTAAAAATTAAAAACAACTGACCAAAAATATACTTTTAAGAAATGCATATAGATAATATACATTATATATATGGACATATTATATTATATATGGAAATATATGTTATAAATATGATATATTATATATTATAAATTTGTTATATATATTCCATATATATATGGAAATATGTTTTATATTATGGAAAGCTGAGTATTTATAGTTTTTGTGGGGTTTTTTGTTGTTCTATTTTCACCCTTTATTGGAAGTGCAGGGTAATATTACACTTCTGTATCATTAAATGAACAAATGTGGGGATAACAGTATTGATAACAAGCATGACCTAAATTCTGGGAACAAGTGGTTTTTCAGTTTGGGAGTGGAGAGAGCAGATTCAAAATATTCTTCAAAGAAAACTACATTACTCAGAGAGTCACCAAAAGATTCTGGCTTCAACTCACTAATGGCTGGAAGGAGTGTCAGTCCTGGTCAGCCATCCATGATCTTCATCACGACAAATCGGAATCTCCAATTCTTCAAACTAATTGTAGGTATAAGAGACACTAACCGAAGACTGACTTATAAAATGATCAGGCTGATTGCTAAAGTATCCTTCATTCACAAATTGGCAAAATCTTCAGAGTGACTTTGCAGCAATTATGTTATAGTACACGGAGGCGGGTAAGTCCTGCCAGAGAACCTCATGCTACCCCTGCAAGTGCTCCAGGCTTGAGTAGTTGGCGGCAAATGAATAGGAGAGAGGAAGCAAATATGTGCTAGACAGAGATCATTGTCATGATATGGTTTTATTTAGGGGAGATGCTTCATTAGTGTTCAGTACATTACTCACAATAACCAAATAAAGAAATAAATTCCCAGTTAAATAAAAGCAGACAAGGCATGGACCAATGAGGAGAGTGTGCCATGAGCCAAAAATTACAAATTAGCCAAGTAAGTACAACTAAACTTTTCAAAAAGTAAAAACTATAATTCTTTCACAGTAGAATTCCTGATCAATGAGAGACCATAAAATCCACATAGAACTTTTGAATGGGGAAAAAAGAAGTCCCAACTCATAATTCTGAAACATGATTTTCATATGCTGAGGTTTCATATGCTGCGTTTTTTTTAGAACCTCTACAACTCTGAAAGAACCCAACTATTCCCTGTTTAGCTTATAAAGAAAAGGAGATCCTTTTCTTTATAAGTCAAAGCCTGTGGGGGCACATGGGTGGCTCAGTTTGTTAAGCCGTTAAGTGACTTAGCTGAGGTCATGAACTCAGAGCTCCAGGATCAAGGCCCACATTGGGCTCCTTGCTCAGCAGGAAGTCAGCTTCTCCCTCTTCCTTTGCCCTTCCAACCTCACCCATGCTCTCTCTCTCAAATAAATCAAATCATTAAAAAAAAATAAAATAAAAAGTCAAACTTGCCCAACATACAATAAGACCTCAAACATAAATACCTATTAATACAGAGAAACCATCTGTTTAAAAGATAGGTGAAAGACCAATATCTCAAAAGAAAAATGGGGAAGAAACATAAATAAGCACATCATGGGATAAGAAATGTGATTAGCACACAAGAAAAAAATGTTAACTATTTATGGTGGTGGATGTTAACTAAATTTGCTATGGTGATCATTTCACAATATATACAAATATTGAATCATTATGTTGTATACCTGAAACCAAGAGAATTTTATTTATTTATTTATTTATTTTAAAAAATATTTTATTTATTTATTTGACAGACAGAGATCACAAGTAAGTGGAGAGGCAGTAAGAGAGAAAGGAGGAAGCAGGCTCCCTGCTGAGCAGAAAGTCCGATGCAGGGCTCGATCCCAGGACACTGGGATCATGACCTGAGCCAAAGGCAGAGGCTCTAACCCACTGAGCCACCCAGGCGCCCCAACCAAGAGAATTTTATATGTCAATTATACCGCAATAAAAAAGAAATATGATTATCAAATAAACATAATGAAAAATAGTCTCATTCATAATAGTTGTTTTAAAAATAAATAAAAATAACAATAAGATTTAATTGTTCATGACTCAGATCTGAAAAGATTTAAAAGGCTGAGAATACCCCTTACTGAAGCCACAAAATACTTCATTCTTAATGAGAGTTAAATAAAAGTTGCCTTTCTGGAAGACAACTGAAGGATATGTATACAAAAATGCATATATCATTTGGAAAAAGTAAAACCCTGCTATTTCAGTGGGATTATTTGTATTTTGAGGATGCTAATATGTTACCGTGCATATTTCCCCCTTATATGCATAGCTTATATGATAATATTTGATTATTAAGATAAGAATTTAGAAAATAATCTAAAGTAAAGGCTGCATCTTATGAACATGTTTAACTTACCAATAATACACTATGAATCGCTGAATTAAAGTGTGAGCGGACCTGAAAAACAGGCAAATGTGGTTCAAGGAAAGGCCATAGCCTCTTTTTATCCTTAAGCCAGGGGGATTCAATCAAGTATGAACCATTTTTGCACATTACTAAATGCAGCCACCAGAGAATATTAGTTGTAAGATTTTTAGCAATAGAAAACAGCTAAATGAAAATATGCCATCACTGCTACTAGCTTAAATGACTACTTACAATTTGGAGGTCATGAAACAATCATCCTGTAAGAGTAGTCCCTCATGATTTCCTATTTCTTATGACTCAAAGATAAATTCTTTTTCTTTGATAGGAGCAAGATCCAAAGTAGATTAATATTTTTTGCCAAACTTCAAAGAGGGGAAAGTATTCTGATTCAATCTATATGAAATTCGACCAGTTTAGTAAATATAAATAAATAAGATCAGTTGAGCCCAAACTCTTACCACAGTGATTCTGACTGCAATTCAAACAGAAAATAACTAGCCAGCCCCTGGTTTTTAACTTTTTCCCCAACACAAGAGCACTGCCCAAATTCTCTAATTCATTTTCAATTTCATAAAAATCAAATGGCTGAATGATCCAGTTTAGAGATGTCAGTCCCCAGGTAAAACAGGGTCTTTGAAGAGGGAAAAAAAATACATATATATATATATATATATGTATTTTTTTTTTCTGCTGAAGTCACTAGCATGTATGTGGAGTGAGAGTTAAAAACTTTAGGAAATATTAACAAAGTTCTCCTCTAAAGAGACATGTAGAATAAGGACAAACTCTCAAGAGATAGAGGGAATAAAAACAATACAAAAACAGCAACATCTGTATTACACTTTGAAGTTAACATAATTTTTCAGACATTATTTTGGCCCATTCTTACAGCAAGCTTGTGAAGTGCATATTCGGAAGCTCACGCTACCCTTGAGATCACTGAGAGACATGGAAGCTATCTTGCCCGAGGCAACAGATGTGCCTAGAGGGAAAGAGCCAACCCCAAGCACTCATTTTTCATTTGCTCTGTTAGGCTGGGTTCTCATAAGTCTCATGGTACAGCCAGGATTTTACTACTTCTTATGTAAGAAAGCTTCCTTTCTCTTTTGTAATGACTTCACAGACCACATACAGCAACAATGCTCTTGGATCTATTTGATGCCGGCTCTCTACTAAGATTTTAGCTATTTGCTATCCTAGGAGAGGATTCTTTTTTTATTCTCATTACTCCAGGCTGTTAGGATCCCATTGGATTCACTCCCAGTCCTATTTTATCACCTCTATTGCCCCAGCCACTATAAGCTGTTCTGGCTAAGGGTTATCTAACCTGCAGGACTGCCCCAACGCATCCCACCCACTGTTAGAATGTTTAACTACTAACAACACAGATAAAGTGTGAGCTGCTCATGCTCTCTCTTAGACATCTTCATTCTATAGTCATCTTCAAAGGATTCATACCCAAAGCCAGGAACATGCATTTGTCTGTCCCAGACTTACCATTCCCTGGTTTATACAGGATTCTATTCACTTGTTGCTACAATTACAGCTAGTTTTGTGATTGGATAATAAAGAAGTTAATATTTGTCGAATGCTGACAATGTACCAGGCATTGTATTCTTCATATGTGTTTCCTATTCCATACACACAGAATCCTATCACTAGTATTATCTCCATTTTATAGATGAGAGAACAGAGGCAAAAGAAGCTTGAATTCCTTGACAAAAGAGAACAGGTAAAACCAGGATTTCAACCCAGGCATCCTGAGTTCCAAGTTTCCTAAGCTGGTAAACTCTACATTCTGCTCCACAGAGCTGAAACTGATTTTGACAAAAGTCATCACCAGTAAAGCTGTTTTTCTAAGTGAAGAGTACTCACATCTCCAACAATAATTAGAAATCTTAGACGGAGTTTTGAATGAGACAGAGTCTAAAGGTTGAATCAGGAGAAAAAAGAAAAAAAAAAAAAACACCACCACATAACTATGTGCCATAGTTGATTGTTCTTCCCTCTGGCCAGTTCAAAGCAAAAATCAAACTCAGCAGGATCTATCTGTTCTCCTTTGATTGTGATGGCCTTTCACTCATCCAGAGATTAGGAGTGATAGCAACACAATAGCACCCTGTATGTCACCTTCTACCTCCCTGCTCCAATCCACATCCTTCTTTTTTAAGACTTTATTTATTTATTTGACAGACAGAGATCACAAGTAGGTGGAGAGGCAGGCAGGGGGTGGGGGAGAAGTAGGGTCCTGGCTAAGCAGAGAGTCCTATGCAGGGCTTGATCCCAGGACCCTGGGATCATGACCTGAGCTGAAGGCGGAGACTTTAACCCACTGAGCCACCCAGGTGCCCCCACATCCTTCTTATCACTGCCTTTCCATCCTCCAAATTCAGCCCAAGTGTCACTGTACCCAGGAAGCCTTGCCTGAGCCCATGCACCTTCCTAAACTCCTTTTCCATATGAGACCATGACCCCCATATTTGAGCACAGTTTATTCCACCTTGCTCTGAAATTATCAACATGCCTCTCTGGCCTGAAATTGGGAGCTAATTAGAATACTGCTCTGCTTGAGAATGTCACAGCACATAGCATCTAGCACTTTTAGGAATGTAAATAACCATTATGGTGATGGATGTTAACTAGACTTATTATGTGTTCATTTTGCAATGTATGCAAACATTGAATCATTATGTTGTACATCCGAAACTAATATGTTATGTGCCACTTACATCTCAAAAAATGTATGCTTTACATAAAAATCCCTTCAAACTTCTGAATTTATATAGTAAGGAAGAGGTGATTATATTTATTTGGTATAATAACCTCTGTGAAACCAGAAATATAAAACCCTACAACTAATAAATTCATAGTTATAATGATAGATTTTAATCATAGAAAAATTATACACCATTTCCAATCCTCAATTTTCTCATCTGTAAAATGTGATAATTCATGGGATTCTCAGAGGACTGAATGAGTTCCTTGTAAAATTGTGTAACATAATAAGCATTTAAATATTATTATTAAAACTGATGAGGTTATAATTTGCTTTTGAAAATGAGGCAAAGAGTGCTTTTTCTGGCTGTGGTTTGGCAAGGCAACAGTGGAAAAGATGAAGTAAATCACACTTTCTTCAATGTTTTCCTCTATTCATTCTAAAACCAAGCCAAAATAAGCCAAGAGGAATCATGGAGAAAAGAAGTAGGAAAGATGAAGAGGAAAAAATGACAGAAAGATCTCTGTTCTGTTAAAGAAGAGTGGGTTTTCCTTATTCTTTAATAAATATTTTATTCTCTTATTCAAGTTTGATATACTGCTGCAGTTTTCTAATCTTAAGATTGAGCCTGAACACTGAAAGAATCTGATTTGCAATACTTCAAGTATATCTTTCCCCTTCTGTGACCATTAGCTACACATTTTGCAATGACTTACAAAGACAAGCTGTTTCACAATCATTTTGATGTGTTGCCACTGCAACACAATTTGAATTACCAGAGGGGATCTCAAATGTTCCCTGAGTCATAGAAGGTATTTAGGGATGGAACTTTCCCACAAACGAAAGAAGCTATGTTATATAATAAATCACTGTGTTGAATTATGAGGGAACCAGAGATTAGCAGTCATATGAAATAATGTATCTATGAAATTGGTCCTAACTTGAAATTCAATAATCTTATCACAAATATGATCAATTACAGGCAATTAATTTATTACATGATAATTTTGACTTTCATTAGTTGAGGGTTGTTTTTTCTCTTCTATCAAAATAAAATATAAAGATATAAAATATCTTTTATATTGCTTATATATAAATATATAAATATAAATATAAGTTATATATATTAAATATATATTTAAATATATATCAAATGTATATTATATATTAAATATATAAATATAAGTATAAATTGTGTAGTGCTAATTTCTTTTATCACCAACAATAAGGGTTTCCTCTATAGAAGATCACAAAAAAAGTGCAATATACATTCCAATGTCATTCTTCAGAGAAAGAAAGCTGGACCCCAAATAAGCAGGAGCCATGCCAGACATAATAAAGATTGGTCTGGATCCAGGTGCTCTGGATGAAACACAGAAGACCCCTGTGGCTGCAGACTCAAGAATGAGCCAAAGAACTTCATTTTCCCACACACAAAAGCAAAAATTCTGATTTTCACACAATTAGAAAGGAGTACTCAAACTAGTGGCAAAAAATTCTCTGGATCAAAGACCAGCTGTATTTCTTTATAAACAGCATCAGAGCATACAAAGATGACATAGATTTGCAGAACTGCATAGACTTCAGAAATAGCAGCAGTTCCATGAGGCTTCTGTAGTTGATGATTGGAACCTAAATATTTCCTTCAAATGCACAGATTTCAGGGCACCTGTGTGGCTCAGTGGGTTAAAGCCTCTGCCTTCGGCTCAGGTCATGATCCCAGAATCCTGGGATTAAGCCCCACTCAGCAGGGAGCCTGCTTCCCTTCCTCTCTTTGCCTGCCTCTCTGCCTACTTGTTATCTATCTGTCAAATAAATAAATAAATAATATATTTTTTTAAATGCACAGATTCAACATGAGTCAAAGTAATGCGGGATGCCATTCTCCTATTGTACTAAAGATCCTGCAGAAAATGTCATCAACACTCAGTGTGGCTATGATGTCAGGCAAAAACCAGAAGTTGACCAGCAGATGGTAAACTGCATGCAGAAAAGGCTGTGTGCCCCAGTTTGACAACTGGCTTGCAGGACAATTTAACCATCATGGCTGGTACTTTCATAGGCATTGCATTGCTACAGATGTTGGGTATATGCCTGGCACAGAATTTGGATCATGGTTATTGAAGCTGTCAGGGCTAGCTGGCAGAGCCTCTGTATGCTGCTATAAGACACAGGAAAGACTCAGCTTTTTTGACCTTCCAGTGTGCCTAACCAAATCCACTATACAGACCCTAATCACCGAGACATCCTACAATCCAACCCAATGGAGCTGCCAAGAACTTGGTTTGGGGGTACAACTGGGAAACTCTACTCACTGACAGAATTAAAAAGATAGCCAGTGTCGAGGGAAAAAGAAACCCCGCAGAACCCATTTGGTTCTGCAAGAGATAGAAGAGTCAGTTAAACATGATATCCCACAGAAACTCTATAACTATAGGAAGTAGTCTGTCCCAAGGCAGAAGGGACAGGGGACAGGAGAGATAAGAAACTTTGCATTAGGAATAACCTGTAGCTGCCTACTTTTATTGGCTGCATTAAAATTTAAGTTTAATGAACCCAAACATAACATCCTGCTAGCTAATATGGTCCCGGCTTCTCTCTTACAGTGAACTCACCAAATTAAAAAATTAAAAAAAATTTTTTTTCAAAAATATGATCCTACCCAAGCTATGAGAAGTGTTTGATACATCTGTACTCACTGATCCAGAGAGAACTTCCTCCTTGAAACACTATTTTCACTTGACCTTCAGGATAATATCTTCTGGTATCTTCCTTAGTCACTGGTTGCTCTTTCTTAGTTTTCTTGGTTGCAATGTTCAGGAGTTGAACCTGTAGATATCTTTTCAACTCCAGTGACACTCAACTACATTCTATTTTCCACTCTTTTTTTATTTTTTATTTTTTTTAAAGATTTTATTTATTTATTTGACAGAGAGAGAGATCACAAGTAGGCAGAGAGTCAGGCAGAGAGAGAGAGAGAGAGAGAGAGAGAGAAGCAGGCTCCCGCTGAGCAAAGAGCCCGATGCGGGGCTCGATCCCCGGACACTGAGATCATGACCTGAGCCGAAGGCAGCGGCTTAATCCACTGAGCCACCCAGGCGCCCCTCTATTTTCCACTCTTAAAAGGCTTTAAATAATACATATATGTTGTTTGGATCCAAATCTACATTTTTAGCTCACATTTTTCACCACAGTTCATATATTTCATATTTAACAAGTTAAAACTTCATATATAACATGTCCAAAAGCAAATTATTTTTTTTTCTCTTGAAACAGCTTCTTCCCTCAGCCTCCTTCATCTAAGTACATGGAAACACCAAACTTCCATTGACTCATGACACAAATTTAAGTACTACTTTGACCTATATCTTTTCTCTATACTCCACATAAAATAAAGCAAATAAATAAAGCAAATCCTAACAATCCACTTTTTGAATATATCAAAAATGTAACAATTTCATGCCATTTTAACCACGTTCCCTGAGATCCAAGCCACCATTATATTTTACTGGATCATTACCATAGATTGCTTTGCTTCTCTTTTCCCTCATCTTCATTCTCAACATAGACCCAGAGTCATGAAGTAGAACTCCTCTACTCAAAATTCTCTGATAGCATGTGAAAAACCAATTTTATTAGTGGTTTTGCAGACTGTATGTAACCTGGGAGGACCCTGCTAGTTCTCTGATCTCATTTCCCACCTCTCCCTTTTGCTCCTTTTATTCCAACTACATTCGGTTCCTTGCTGTTCTTTGAACCCATTGAACTGCTACTGTAAGTTCCCTCCACAGGGAATGGTTTAATCTCAGATATCCACTGAGGTCCTCCTCTTTACTTCCTTTAGATCTTTCCTTAAATATCATCATATCACAGAGACTTCTGCAGACTACCTTAGAATAGCATTCCACATTCATTTTTTGCCCACTCATCCTGCATAATATCCCCTAACACTTTTCATCACCCATCACATTATGTATCTATTTTTTCTCCCCTGCCACCCACTCCTTCTAAAATGTAAGGTTCTTGAAAGCAGGAAAAGTAGGTTTGTTCTCTGTCATATTCCATGTGCCTGGAACAGTATGTCACATTTACTAGATTCTCAAATAAATGCTTAGTACTAGATATAAGAAAATATAATTAACAAAATTATTTCTAATGAATGTGTCAAAAATAAAGAATTATATGTAAGGTTAAGATTAAGTGAGGCTTGAGTGGAAGTTGGTTTTACGGATAATTTAATGTACAGGTACCTGACTGAGTTGACTCTGAAGTGGAAAGAAACAATGTAAGCATAGTCCAAGTTAGCATCCAATCTGCAATGACAATGAATTAACATACATGTAGTTCTAGAGATATTCTCCTATATCTTATACCAATGGATGGCAATAATATGAATCATTAGTAGCAGCTCATCATTCTGCAGTTACAAAAATATTCATTTAAAACTCAGAGTTATGGAAGGTTATAATAAGAAAATGGCTTATATTTTAAATTCTCTCAACTAAAATAAACTGATGAATTCCAAACATGGGAAAAATTCCATACACTCTGATTGGAATCACCCTGTAGTGGCGGTGTAGTAAAAAGGGTCATTTATATGCAAAGCAACACTTTAGTAGAAATATTTATGTAACTGATCTAAATTTATATGGACATTTGTTCAGTCAATTCATTGATTAAATAGCTAATTAAAGAATTATTATCTGAAGTTTAATTATGTGTCCTGCACCCAAAAATGCATAAACATAAAAACATCCAACCACTGGGGCACCTGGCTGGCTCGGCTGGTAGAGCATTGTTCGAGCTCCAATGTTGGGCTCAGAGTTTACTCAAACAATTGTCAAGCAATGTTACAAAGAAGTAAGTGCCATATAATAAAGAAAAGATTCTTTTTAGCAAATGGTGATGAAACAACTGGCTATAGACCTGCAAAAAAAGAAAAACTCTAGACACAGATCTTAAACCCTTCACAAAAATTAATTGAAAATGGAATCCTAGCCAAAATGTAAAATGAAAAATTATAAAACTCCTGGAAGATCACTTCAAAGAAACTCTAGGTTTCTTGGGTTTGGTGGTGGCTTTTTAATACAAAACCAACAACATGTTCTATGAAAGAATGAATTGCTAAGCCATACTTAATTAAAATTAAAAACTTCTGCCTAGTGAAAGACACTGTCACGAGGATGAAAAGACAAGCCACAAACTGGGAAAAAATATTTGCAAAAGATACATTTGTTATCCAAAATAATAATAATAATAATGAAATATGTATTTATATTATATATTATAATATATAATAGAAGAAGAAGAAGAGGAAAAAGAAAACAAATAACCCAGATAAAAAATGGGCCAGAGACTTCAACAGATACCTCACAAAGAAGATATATAGATGGCAAATTAGCATAGGAAAAGATGTTCCTCAGCTTATGTCATCGGGGAAATGCAAATTAAAACAACAAGATACCACTAACACCCATAAGAATGTCCAAAACCTAAAACACTGGCTAGGATTGGAGCAACAGAAATTCTCATTCATTGCTGTTGGGAATGCACAATGGTATAGCCACTTCAGTAGCTAGTTTTAGCTGTTTCAACAAAATTAAACATTCTCTTATCATACAATCCAGTAATTGTACTCCCTGGTATTTGCCTGAAGGAATTGAAAACTTACAGAAAAAGTGGCACACATATGTTTAAAGAAGCTTTATTCATAATTGCAAAAAATTAGAATCAACCAAGTCTTTCAGTAGATGAAGAGATAAACAAATATTCAGACAATAGAATATTATTCATCACTAAAAATAAAGGCACTATCAAGCCATGAAAAATATTAAGGAAACATAAATGCATATCACTAAGTGAAAAAGCCAATCTGAAAATATTACATACTATATGATTCCAACTATATTACATTCAGGAAAAGACGAAACTATGGAGACCCTAAAGAGATCAGAGGTTTCCAGTGTTTAGGAAGGAGGAAAGGACAAATAGGTAGATGGGGCAGAGGATTTTAGTTTCACAGGATCATGAAATTATTCTGTATGATACATAAAGGTAGATGGATACATGTCATTACACATTTGTTCAAACTCATAAAATTTACAACACCAGGAGTGAGTCCTGATGTAAACTATGGTTTTGGGTGAGAAGAAGGAGAAAGAGAAAGAGGGGAAGAAAGAAGAAGAAAAAAGAAGAAAAATAAGAAAGAAGAAAGAAGGAGAAGGAGAAGAAGAAAGAGGAGGAGGAGGAGGTAGAGAAGAAAGGGGAGGAGAAGAAGAGGAGGGAGGGGGAGGGGGAGGGGGAAGGGAACAAATGTTCCAGTGTGGAAATTGCACATAGTCCATGGAAATGAGTAAACCTGTTTCCTTCATCTCATAACTGAGATGAAGGAGTAAATGGTTGTGAAGAGGAAGACTGTCATCCAATGAATGAGAGCACATGAAAGAGACTTAGGTTGTACAGTAGATATCATTCTCATGATGAAAAGACATGAAATATGAAGCTGTCATTAAAACACAAGAAATTAAAAAAAAAAAAAAACCCTTTGAGTAACAAAATAGGAGGAAGCATGCTCTAATCTCCTAAAGATGATACATCTAACTTAGCTGAGGTGTCAGTGACGTATTAAAACAAGTATTAAGATGTAAGTGTTAGTCATATGAAAAGGGTGAATCAGGGAAAGAAAGTATAATATTCAAAGCATGGGGGTCAAAAGAAAACACAGGGGATCGGAGGAACAGCAAGGGATCTAACAGAGTCACCACCAAGAAGAGTTTTTACACTACACCAGTAAGTTTGAGTTTATCTTGAAGGTACTAGTGAAATTAATTACACTATAATGGTTGAAGTCATAGAGAGAAAAACTAAAACTATGATTAATTTTGCCATAATAAAAACTCTCTTTAGAATGATATTATCTATCTTAAACAGATTAGGAGAAAAAAATATGGGTATTCAAGCTATTTATGTTTTAGACAGACAAACACACCACCCACCAGATAACCATCTCTAAGTTTACTTATAATAAATGCCAAAGGAAAGCTCCTACATGTTAATGTAATATATATAATATATTATATTATAATATAATATATTATATTATATTAATGTAATATATATAATATATTGCTATATATGGATTAACATTTACATTACAATGTGAGGTTGGAAATTTTGTTTGAGATTATATAAAAATGATAACATTTGTGGCTCAGTAATTTAAAATAGCAGTGAATGACATTAACCATGCATATATGGGAATTAGGATTTAACTGAGAAGTCATGATAGACTCACCATATAAACATATTTCCTTCTTCCTTGTTACTTTAATAAGACATTTAGGTTATTAGCATGCACTCCATTGTTTCAAGGCCCCAGTCACTGACAGAAATAAATGATTGCCCCATAGTAATCATTAGTAAAAGGATAGTGGGAACAATACAAGAATCATTTAATGAGCTTGGAGTAGAAATGTGAAGTGTTATATATTTCCAAGTTAAATTTACTAAATTGTAATTGGTAATTCTCCTTGAAGTATATAATATAACTATATTACATAATAATCTGACTTACACAAACTCCTGACATTTTGAAATTTGTCCTCAATATTGACCATACCTTCTAAAACAATCCCCAGCAAGGAATCTATACAACCTGAAATAATTTTTGAGTGAACTTATTTTTCTAAAGAAGCACCAATTTGGTAGATCCCTTAGAGACCATAATACATAAAATGTAAAAGTGTTTCAACAGACTGGTGTAAAGTGATATAAAAACAGATCTTGAAAAGTTATTACTTTTTTTTCCTTAAGGTGTTGTAAGTCCTAATGGGTTGTCCCTAATTACATAAAATGCCACATATATGTCATTCCTGAATTTGAATCTCTATTAAATTTTACCTAAAAACAAGACATAGCATAGGGATTTTGGTCTTAAACAGATTTTTCTAATGTATTAGTAAATAAAAGTAATCCTCAAACTGAGCTGGGAAGGAGATATTTTGTAGGGAAACTAAATTGACAAGTTTAATATTAATATGTCTGCACTGTTTACAAGTTTACTATTAAGACATTGAATTTCAGTCAGAATATGCATATTACCAATCTCCTATGTCTTTTTTTAAAATAATGACTCTATAACCACTTTCATTTTAATTCAGAAAAGTAGTCCAAACTATAACTTAAGTGTTACACAAATTGGTAACGGTGGAAATCATCCAATCCCAGATTATTACGGCAGCATGCATTCCAATGTAAAGCCCCTTATGCTGAAAGTCAGTCATTAATATTTCAGAAATCCAAGAAGATAATTGTAATAGCATAGGGACAAACTCACAATAGTATAATGCAACCCAGAGAGCAAGCTGTCAAGGACAGACTACAATTACTCCAGATAAACTCAATGCAAACTGCTAAAGAACAACTTCTATATTTGATTGATACATAACATTATCAGCAATGTTGCTGCATTCATATTATTCCAGAAGGTTTCACTTCTAGAGTTATGGGACATTCAGTACCTATAATTCTACCAAAACCAAATCAGTACTCTTAGGTACAGAAATAAACATCTTCTTTAGACCCAGGAAAATTTCTTAGTAACAGCAACTAATTTAGAATACATGCCTCTGTTTCTTTTTTTTTTTTTTTTTTTTTTTTTTTTTTTTTTTTTAATTTTTTTTTAAAGATTTTTATTTATTTATTTGACAGAGAGAAATTACAAGTACACTGAGAGGCAGGCAGAGAGAGAGAGAGAGAAGGAAGCAGGCTCCCCGCTGAGCAGAGAGCCCGATGCGGGACTCGATCCCAGGACCCTGAGATCATGACCTGAGCCGAAGGCAGCGGCTTAACCCACTGAGCCACCCAGGCGCCCCATGCCTCTGTTTCTTAAATGAAAGAGGAAAGTGTTCTAAAGATTAGGAAAAACAAGGGATGAAAAGTTATAAGGATAAGGAGGATGTCTCTAACTATAATTTCAATGTTTTGATGAAACATTCCATCCATAAAACATAGCATCATGATAACCTGCCCAAGTAAATAATAAGGAAATAATATCACGCCTACTTCTTTTGTACTAGTGAAAAAGGAAGAATCTTCTTGGGATGGTTTTCTGCAATCAATTCATCTTTTCTTCCTTTATTATTTTAATTCACAGAGATAAACCTATGGAGAAAACAGCAAACAAAAATGCCTTATCCAAATGGCCCCTTCTAATGTCCAAGTACATTTATATCCTGGTGAGCCACACATAGTTAAGTCAAAAAGTTTCTATGATAGTTTTACTTTTATTTGGAACTCACAGTAATTGAGATTATTTTTTAAAAAAATAATAATCTACTAACCAATTATAAAGAAAATGAAAGACATGCATTAAAATAAACAGAATTTTTATAACACTCATTTAAAAACAGTAATTGTGAAGTGTAAAACAGTTTTAGAGTCCCTTTTCCCATAATGTTAGGAAAGTATATTCTATAACTGAATGTATAATTCAATTATTTTCATAAAAGTTATTTTGCATATATCTAGTCCTACTAGAGAATGTACAAAGGGAAGCTAAGCAGACAAATACCTGCTAGTAGTGTATTTATTAACATAAGCACATACATGAAAACCACGTGAAAATGTATCAAAGATTTGTTTTAAAGTTAGAGTGAGTGGTTTTGTGAGGTCAGAAAAAAGATGAGTGCATTGTGAGTTACAAGTTCAGGCAAGGTGAAAGGCAATAAAGTTATTTTCAAGATCCAAGGAAATCTGTAACACATGAAGATTACTTTTTCACAAGGTGAATAATTTTTGTTTGGTTTTTATAATTTCTTTAACACTTCAGAGGATGTGTGGGTCTATATTATTCCCTCATGGACATTCTGAATTAGACAAGTTACAATTTTGAGCTCTTTTCTAGGAACACATATGCAGAGGAAATGCCTAAAGCCCTGTTTGAATATATTCATTTTATTTCAATCTGTAATGGCACCAAAAGGCTAATTTGAAAAGTGACTTTATTTTAATTGCTTGTGATATTAGGCCAACTAAATGTTTTGGAGAGGTTTTCTTAAAACACCTAATTTATGAAAAATTTCAATTTAAAAGCTATCAAAGGGTAAAACTGAACTATCTCTATTGTTTTTCTCTGTTCTTTTTTGTTATACTTATTACAGTTAAACTTCTTTAAAAATAGCATTCATTTATAAAAAATGTCAAACAATATAGGTAGTCAGGTAAAACTTAAATGTCTTGTTTCAGCATTCTCCAACATACTCCCTTTTGTTTATCAGATATAATGTTTGAACAACCATCCAGGCCTTTTTTCTATGTAGTTGCACACTTATATATACAGTCATCTAGATTTTTTAAAGATGAGCTCATACTGTGAATAATTTTTGCAAATTTTTAAGAAATTCCCTTGTTGAACAAAAAATTATGAATATATTCCCACATTATAACAAATCTACCCTTTTTTTTTAAAAAAAGGTGCAGATTTTTCTGTTGTACAGATGTACTATTGTTTTAACAAATATTTCCTGGAAATGAACATGCGTGTTGCTTTTAATTATTCCTCTTAAAATGTTACCCTACAGAATTAGCTGGGCACATGTATAAGCATTTTTGTAGTTTGAATACTTTGAAAAGAACTTCTAAGGCGGGTTATGTGCATTTAAAATTTTGATAGTTGTTCATGAAAAGACCTCAAAAAAAGGTTTATCAGTTCATATTCCTATCAGAAATATATGAAGATATACATTTCCATTCATGTCCAATGCTAGATAACATCAATCCTTTCTTTTCTGTATATGTAAGAAATGGTATTCATTGATGTGAAACAATTTGCCCTTCGTTGATTTCCAGTGAATCTGAACATTTTGTCAGGTATTTATTGATCATTTGTGTATGATCTCTCTCACACAGATTTCAGGTATTTATTGATCATTTGTGTAAACCTTCTCACACACTTAGATTCCATCAATTATCTCCATTCTGCCTACTTTCTCTTATATTGTGTGAAAAATTTATATCAGTTTCTAAAAGCTCTGTATGTATATTATATATTATATACTATATAATACAGTATATATGCATATACATATGTGTTATAGATAATATTTTATTTGGTAACTATTTCACAGGTATTTAATCTAAACCTGTATCTTATATTGCCCCTTTTATATTTCACTGTGCTGATATTTCTTATATCCCAATCTAGCACTTTTATATTTTCCATATTTAAATTATTAGAACATCTTCAATTTTTGGTATAATATTATCCGGGGCTTAACATTATTTTTGACCCAAATAGATAGCT